>NC_073378.1:82247756-82847756 GCF_028641065.1 Leucoraja erinaceus
CCCCCTCTCTCCCCCCCTCCCCCCCCCTCTCCCCCTCCCCTCTCCCTCCTCTCTCTCCCCCCTCCACCCCCCCTCCTCCTCCCTCCCTCCTCCCCCCCCCCTCCTCCCCCTCCCTCCCCCCCTCCACTCCCCCTCCCTCTCTCCCCTCTCCTCTCCGCCCTCCCTCTCTCTCCTCCTCCTCTCTCCCCCCTCTCTCTCTCTCCCCCCCCCTCCCCCCTCCTCTCCTCTCCTCTCCCTCCTCTCTGCCCCCCTCCCCCCCTCTCCTCTCTCCACCCCTCCCCTCCTCTCTCCCCTCTCCCCATCTCCCCTCCCTCCACCCCCCTCCTCCCCCACCCTCCCCCCCCACCCACCCTTCCTCTTCTCCCCCTCCCCACCCACCCTCCTCTCCATCTTGCCCCCTCTCTCTCTGTGTTTCTGTCTCTCTCTCTGTCTCTGCCCCTTCTCTCTCTGCCCTCACTCTCATCCCCTGCCCCCTCCCCCACCCCCCTCTAGATGTGACTGCAAGTTGGGGGCTATGCGTTAGTAGATACGGTGGTTATGTGGTAAAAGAAGCAAATTAATAATATTAATATTATATCAAGGGGGGTAATTAGCGTGAGTGCGGGGGGGGGGGGTAGGGGGTGGGGTGTGATGCTGGATGCCGCCTGCCCCCCGCCCCCCCCCCTCGCAACCGCACGTTGGGGGAACAGTCCCAACGGGTCTGCACTTGGTCTAGTTAACATAATTGAATCCTGATCAATATTCTAGGGCTGACCATTGACCAGAAACTGAACTTTATAGCCATATGCACAATGTGGCTACAAGCGCAGAGATTAAGAATCATGCAGTAAGCAAGTTACTTTGAATTCCCCCAAACCTACCCACCATCTACAAGGCTCAAATCAAGAGTGGGATTTTTTTCGTGGGCATCACAGGCAGAGCCAGCATTTAATTGTTCACCCATAATTGTCCTGAGATGGTACTGGTGAGCTGCCTTCTTGGACTGCATCAATCCTTGAAGGCTGAGTATGGGCTCAATGCTATTGGGGTGGTAGAGTTCCAGGATTTTGAACCAGTAACAGTAAAGTCTGTTTGGTATATGGCTTGGAGGACAACTTCCAGGTGGTATTCCCATGCTTTTGTAGCCCTTCTTCTTGCCGGTAGAGATCATGGGTTTGGAAGGTGCTTTTCAAAGATGAAATACTGTCTACTTGTTTGGATAAATGCGGCTTCAACAGCACTTGAAGCTCAATGCTATGGAGGATAAAGCAGCCTGCCCGATATAGAAACCCCATCGACAACCATTCACTCACTCACCACTCATGTCTGCACCAAGTGTCCTTCTTAGTTTGTGTAAGAAGTAACTGCAGATGCTGGTTTAAACTGAGGATAGACACAAAAAGCTGGAGTAACACAGCGGGACAGGCAGCATATCTGGTGTGAAGGAATGGGTGACATTTCGAGTCAAGACCCTTGTTCAGACGTTCTTAGTTTATTGTGTTTACCTCTGCCTTCTGAGTCTTTTGAGGTAACCAGCAGCAAACGGGTAGAGGATCACTCTCTCTTCTCCCCTCTCCCTTCAGCCAAAAGGCATAAGAAGTGTGAAAATGTACACCACCCGATTCAGTAACTGTTTCTTCTCAGCTGTAAACAGGCAATTGAACCATTCTATCAACAACTAGAGAAAGGCCCTAAGCTACTATCTACCTCATTGGAGACATTTGGACTGTGTTTAATCAGACTTTACTGGATTTATCTTGCACCAAACGTTATTCAATTTTCCTGTTTCTGTATACTGTGGATGGTTCGATTTTAATCATGTCTTGTCTTTCCGATGACCTGTTAGTATGCCACAATACCTTTTCACAGTACCGCAGCACACGTGATAATGAAGCTAAACAGTCACAGCAGTTAGTACCATCTAGAGGAAGCACTGCAACAGCTCACCAAAGCTCCTCAGACCGTTCCAAACCCAGAATTTCTACCAGCCAGAAGGGCAAGGGCAGGAAAGGTATAGGAACACCACCCAGATTGGAAATATATTGATGTTCCTTTACCATCGCAGGGTCAAAACTCTGGAACTCCCTCCACAACAGCACTATCAATACCAATATCATAAGGGCTGCAGTGATTCAAGAATCACCACCACATTTCAAGGACAATTAGCGAGAGATAATTAAATGCTGATTCAGCCCGCAAAGCCCACATCCCTTCAATGAATATTATCTTAAATGACTATACGTACAGAGAATATTCTTTTGGAAGTAACATCAAACTGAATTACAGTAAAAAATAGAAAATCATGGAAACACTCAGTAGGTCAGACAACAACAAAATGACCTGAGTTAAATCTATTACTCTTTCCACATATGCTGCCAATCCTGTTTATTTCTAGAATGTACTGCTATTTTATTCAAAATTCCAGCATCTGCAAATTTTACTTAAATACATTTTCAAAATGTATTGCAGGCTGTTTGATGTGCTGGCGTACTACATGCTTAGTAGGTCATATGCTCTGAGAGCCTGCCTGTAAATAAAAGGCACTCCCGCAATGCTACATAGCTTCCAATATTACACTGTGTGGCCCATAAAAGGTGGTGTTATGTGTTATAATTTCTAGGCCACAATCCTGCCGTTGTAGCAACTTTATTAGCAGCTGAAAGGCAGTTTGTGTGGTCCTTCTATAGCTGCTCGTACTCAGGCGCTCAACAGCTCTTTGTGTTTGCATGTACATTTACAAAGCAGCGAGACATATACCAAAGTGAATTGTTCTGTCAATTTTTCCCTCTGATTAACTGGCCGTATATTACCTCTGCTGCATAATGAAGGATATCTTTGTGTGGTGTTGCTCCATCTTGTGGCTAACGTTGGAATAACAGATCCAAATTTTGAACGAGAGATGAGAGTTAACCTGGGAGCAATTTAATTTAGATGAACCACACCTGGCCACACTTTTACGGGCTATAAGCGAGTTTGGTATTCCGGAAAACGCAAGGAATCATGGGATTTGGCAAATGTCAAACGGTATAAATAAGAATCGAATGAAGCGCAGTAGATTCAGTGAGTATAGTTTGGGTCTGATTTTATGTCTCTTTTCAAGTTTGTATTTGTCAGGGGGCAGATACTAGGGGGCAGATACTAGGGGGGGGGGGGGGGGGAGACTGGACCAGCTCTCGGCAGCTGCACGCATACAGAACCGCGCCTCATCCGCTGCCAGGATCGAATCCGTGTCCCGTGCGCCCCAAGCGCTGCCGAACTGACAGGTATCCCTCCCCCCCACTCGAATGTCCCATCCCCACCCAGGGAGATGGCCGGAGACATTCAGATTGATGGGACACTGGAGCCCAGGCCCACAACCAGCACGGAGAAGCGCTAACCCCAGCTCACTTCCGCCTCTCCCGCTGGGTCAACCGACAGCCCAGACCAATGAAACCAGCACCCCAGGCTCACAGTCAGTGCGGAGAACCCACAGGCCCACAGCCAGCGCCAACTCCAGCCCAACCCTGCTCCAACTCCAGAGGAACCCGCTCCTTGATGGGCCGCTACGGCGACAAGGTCGAGTTCGTCCACCGCCTGGCCGAGCTGCACTCCCTCAGCTGCCACCCCAAGTACAAGACACACCTTGCACCCCACCGGCTTCTGCCCCTATGGTACTTGCTACCACTTCATGCACAACCCCGAGGAGGAGCAAGAGCCCCGGCCTCGCCTGCGCTAGAGTGCCAGCCTAGGCTCAGCCTACTCCGGCTCGGCGCTCGATTGGGCTGCTCTGCGGGCGGCCTTCAGCCCCGACCTGGAGATGGAGCTGGCCTGGACTCTGGGCTTGGGGCTGGGAAGGGAGGGGGAGGAGGTTGCTGCTGCACCCGCAGCGGGAGCCCGGCCTTCCATGGCCAGCAGGAGCCCGTTCGCAGACTATCTCTCTGACCAGGACGACTTCGGCAGCAGCGGCTCGAAGTCGCCCGTCTTCGAGCAGGGCCGGTGGCTGCCCATCTTCAGCAGGATTCGGTGTCAGACTGAGGGGAGGAGGGTGGAGGTGGAGGCTGGAGAGGCAGAGCCGAGCTGGAGCCAGTGGCTTTAGCGCCGGCTGCAAGTCTGGGGCTGCCCTGCTAGCCCAGGGCCACCCCGGACACCTCTGGACAGGGACGGGACAGGGAACGGCTCAACACCACCTGCAGCGACGGAGAGCCGGGGCGACCCCGACCACGGACGAAACGCAAGCCTGCATACAATGCAGCACCACCATTGCTGAGACTGTTTTTTGCTTGTGACCTATGACCTGGGCATGCGCAGTCGGAATACCGAACTTGCTTATTACTGTCCTCTGTGCAAGCATGTTTAATTTGTCTTCCGTTATAAGAACCAAGAACTGTCTAGAGGCAAGTTCAGAATGTGACATGATGGACAAATGGGATGCGAGGATGCACATATTGCAGCCCTCAAAATCCAAACACTGGCCAGTCAATCCACAATGATGATGCACCATCAGTCAAAAGAATGAACAGTTAAATTATTCTGTGCCTGTTTGGTGTCCATTGTTTGATGCTGGTTTGACTGGAGAAATTAATCACTAGTCAGAGTGTGATAAGTTAATCAGACCACAGTAGCATTTTATTGAAATGATATTGAAAAGGAATTTCATCAATCTGAAACTATCCATTTTTTCTCTCAACCATTCTCCCTGCGTGTTGTTGTGTTTGATGTTATCAGCTTTCTTGTGCATCATTCTCCATGCCAAGAGGAATTCTAGGAGAGTGGATTACACTTTTATAAGTGAGGCCAGATGATTCTTTGTTTGGATGAGCATCCATTGTTATTGACTTCATTTTGTTGATGCTACCTACGCTACAAAAACTTTTGGTCTCCTAATCTGAGGAAAGACATTCTTGCCATAGAGGGAGTACAGAGAAGGTTCACCAGACTGATTCCTGGGATGTCAGGACTTTCATATGAAGAAAGACTGGATAGACTCGGTTTGTACTCGCTAGAATTTAGAAGATTGTGGGGGGATCTTAAAGAAACTTACACAATTCTTAAGGGGTTGGACAGGCTAGATGCAGGAAGATTGTTCCCGATGTTGGGGAAGTCCAGAACAAGGGGTCACAGTTTAAGGATAAGGGGGAAATCTTTTACGACCGAGATGAGGAAAACATTTTTCACACAGAGAGTGGTGAATCTCTGCAATTCTCTGCTACAGAAGGTAGTTGAGGCACAGTTCATTGGCTATATTTAAGAGGGAGTTAGATGTGGCCCTTGTGGCTAAAGGGATCAGGGGGTATGGAGAGAAGGCAGGTACGGGATACTGAGTTGGATGATCAGCCATGATCATATTGAATGGCGGTGCAGGCTTGAAGGGCCGAATGGCCTACTCCTGCACCTATTTTCTATGTTTCTATGTTTTCATTGTACCTCGATACAAGTGACAATAAACTAAATTCAAACTGAAATTTTGATTTCACCAAAAAGCCTTGATGTAGCAAAAGCAGAGGATATAGATAGCTTGCATATGCACATGATCGCCAGAAAATCTTGCTGGTGCACGATCACTGCGTACATCTAATAAGCTTTCAGTTTTAGATTTAAAATGTGAACTTGTTGGTAATATTCCATAGGTGAGAAAGTATCAGAATACAAAAGAACCTTAGAACCAGAGCAGCGATGTGTCCTTTACCTCAGCACCACTTTCCCGTACTAATCCCTTTAGTTTAGTTTGAAGATATACAATGGAAACAGGCCCTCTGCCCACCGAGTTCCTGCCGACCAATTGTCCCTAGTGTATTCTATCGTACACACTAGGGATAAAAGCCAATTAACCTATAAACCCTGTGTAAGAAAGAGCTGCAGATGCTGGTTTAAATGGAAGGGGGACACAAAATGCTGGAGTAACTCAGCAGGAAAGACAGCATCTCTGGAGAGAAGGCATGGGTGACATTTCGGGTTGAGACCCTTCATCAGTCTGAAGAAGGGTCACGACCTTGAACGTCACTAATTCCTTCTCTCCAGAGATGCTGCCTGTCCCACTGAGTTACTCCAGCGTTTCGTGTCCACCTTCAACCTATAAACCCTCACGTCTTTGGAATGTGAGAACAAACTGCAGCACCCAGTGAACATCCACATGGTCACAGGGGGAACATACAAACTCCATACAGACAACACCCATAGTTAGGATCAAACCCGGTCTCTGGCGCTGTAAGGCAGAAACTCAGCTGTTACGCCTCTGCGCCGCTCATCAATCTGAAAATAAATCTATTTTTCTCTCACTACCATTCTCTCTCCTTACCTGCTCTTCCCAGTATTTTCAAGTTTAATTTCAGATTTTATATACAATATCTCACTTTTGTGCTTTAAATCTGGAATCAAAACAGCTCCACTTGTTAACCCAGTTTATCGTATATTTTTCAATTCCTTTCTGAAATGTTAATTGTCCTGGCATATGGGTCTACAGCAACAACAATGGCAACTTTATCCAAAGTTACACTTTGTGAGGGCTGATTGTTGTGCTTTTCAACAATAGCAGAAATGGCACTAGATTTTTCCCTGTTTTAATTTGACTCCATGAGTATATGATTTCCAGCAAAAGACACCCAATTAGAAAATATGCAATTGTGCATTTTAATGAACAGGCTAAAGCAGATCGTAGTACAACTGACAACTGTACATTACTGAGAATGACCAATTTAGCCTCAGTCCAGAATTAAATTAAGCTCCACCTGTCCAAAAATAATGATAGTATTCTTAGCATTGTCTAAATATCTTGGTGTTCTTACATTATGGTGGAAAACTATATTGATGCCGAATTCACCAATTGATGAATTTACAAAACAAATAAGAAAAGGTAAAAAAACCGAAAGGACTTCTGATAGCAACATCAGTTTAATTAGAAATGTTCCTGATGAATTATATGTAAATCTTTATTAGGTATTTAATTGGTTTGAAATAAAAACTTTAATCACAGTCAGAGAAAGACAAACGAAAGCCAAGTTTATGTATTTATTCCTTTTTCTCTAATTTTCATATAACAAAAAGAGTTATTGCATAAGGTAGTGCAGGGCTTTATGTTTTAGTGCAGCACAGTGGTGATTTGACAATTCTCCTGTAATAAGTATGATTGATAATAATTAAAATTTGAATTGAGGAAACTTTATAATGAAGCTCCAGTTCAGGAAAAGAGATGACACCCTTCTCAGTTTAGGTCATTTTGAATTGTACATCTGTATATGCTAAAGAATCATGTTTTTTGATTTAACACTGGGGGTAGTATTTTACACTCCTTAATGCAGTCTTAATACTACCTTAGAAATTAATGGCAATTTTATAATCTTGTTATCTTGCATCAGCAAAAACAGTAATGAGACAATTTGAAATGTTTATCCAGAAATTCCAATGAATGGTGATTTATGTTTTAGTGCTACATGTTTGAAAATCACAATTGCTTTTCTGGAATGATGTACAATTGCAACCATTTCTGGGTTGAATTGTGCCACTATGGAGATTTGACCGAGCATTTCCCATCATGAATCATCCTTGCTCACCTGACAATATTTTCCAACCAGAGACACATCAAACGACACCACACACTTTACATCATGTTTCTGGGACGATTAGCCCATATTATTCTTGCGTTGTCTTTGTAAAGGATCATATCTCTTTTGCAGACCTTTTAGGACGCGCAGTAATGTTAAAGCCATTCAGTCTTAAGTTCACTGAGTTTTACCACTTCACATTTTTAAATATTACGCAGCTTCAGCAGAAGAGATGAAAATTAGAACTTAACTGCCTTTCATTAGAATTAATGGCAAAAAAAGAAAAAAAATGCTCAAATGATATTAATGACCTCAGAGCTCCGGTCAGCTATAAATGCATGTTCTTTGATTTTTAAAGTTTTTTATTCATATTTATAGATAATGTGGCGTCCTGTTTGCATTCATTATTCAGAGTCCTTGTACATTATCCATTCTATAGATGCTTTCAGATGTAGGAGAGTCTGTCTGCAAGAGATTCTTAATGATTTTGTTTTCAGCATAGGGTATCCATAAATCTGAAAACCTATTTTATGATGCAAATTTGGACAGCCAGAAGGGAGGAAATATTTATTTATTTATGCATGTATCTTGCCATCAGAGGAGGTGATATTGTTATGAAAAGTAACATTTAAAGAAGAACGCATTGGTGGAGTGACTGTGCTGTGGAAGAAATGAAAAAAAATTAAAGCAAGTACAGAGAGTGCAAAGAGGAATAAGGACGTACTTGTGGAAATATAGCAAGGAACTTGAAAATAAGAAATCCGCAGAATGAAAGTAAATAAATTAAACAATTGATAAATGAATGCAGAAGCTAGGAAGAGTTTAGTAAAGGTACTGAATGCTAAGCATCACTTGATGTTTTTATATTTGTTTTTTTCTGCAGGCTATTTTTCTCTTTTCAGGGAATGCTTCTCAAATTCTCTGTATAGATTTGTCTTTCAGTATTTACATTTTTTACTGTGAACTTTCCATCCACAATACTTAGTCAGTTCTCTATATTAATGTCAATTTCTCCACCAAACCACCTCAATCCGCAAACATTTTTATCATATGTCTTGGTAGGAGTGTCATTGTTGGTAGATTGTATGATATAAACCACAGTGCGCATTTAGTTTTTTTTTACAGCAAGCACAGCTTGCACATTTGGTTTGTTGTATCTCAGTCTTGCCAGCCTTTAATTGTACTAGTCCATGTTGCCCTCTGTGAGTGAGTGAACTATGTAGAACATCATTTTTTCTATTTTTCAGAGCAATTTTTGGAAATAGTTTTACGTTTATTTTTTGTAACAGTTTCCTATCTGACCAGATTTTCATTGGAGAGGAACATTGCAGATTCTGGGTATTCGCTACCTGGGTATCTATCTGTCTCCCAAAGGCAATGTGTCAAGAAGTGTCCAAAATAACAACAGCTGCAATTTGAGAATGAAATAGCTCCATTTCTACTCCAGCATATTACGATGCAAGGCAACTTTATATTCTGTTTGTGACATAGTTATTGCACGAGTCCACAGATTTATTTGACATCACACACATTTGGACATAATTTCTCTGAGTTTTCGGATTAAGCTAACCTTTGTGGCACCATCTCATAATATATAACAGAATGTTTGGGCTAAGGCTGATGATGGAATACTCTGAGGGCTATCCAAGATTTGAAACACTGATTGGCCTCCTACAGTACCCCCATAATGTTTGGGTCAAAGACCCATCATTTATTTATTTGCCTCTGTACTTCACAATTAGAGATTTGTAATGGAAAATAAATCACATGTGGTTAAAGTGCACATTGTCAGATTTTATCAAAGGCCATTTTATACATTTTGGTTTCACCATGTAGACATTACAGCAGTTTTTATACATAGTCCCCCCATTTCAGGGCACCATCATGTTTGGGACACTGCAAGGTCATGTAAATGAAAGTAGTCAAACTCCGGGTGAACGTACAAACTCCGTACAGACAGCACTCGTAGTCGGGATCAAACCCCGGTCTCCAGCACTGCAAGCGCTGTAAGGCAGCAACTCTAACACTGAGCTACCATGCCGCCCGATTATGCACCCATTTTGTTAAGCAATACTGGTCAAGTTGATTGTCAATGGTTCAAGACAGAGAAGGACACATTGTGGGGAACTCCTCACAAGACATGTTTCTTGGAGTTGTGATTTTCTCAGTTATGCTCCTTTTGCTTCTGCTCCCTAGTGGGAAGGTTACACTTTGGAATTGCAATGAGTTGGCAGAGCAGATGGGTGGACGTTCCTTTGTTCTCAAGTGTAAATGTGTACAAAGAATGCACTGAAGGCAGAGAGAATCATCTCCTGCCAGGGACCAGTGAACCTCATTTGTGTGCTGATTTCTACAGTCGTGTCGCTGAATGCCTACTTCATGTTCAGGGATCACTCTAAGGTGAATTCCATCCTGTATTTCATGATTTTCATCCAGAATTTTGTTTAAAATTTTAGATTCATATTTTACAAACCAAATTATAGGCATATTGCATGTTATGAACCTTTCATGGGTCCCTGGAGGAATTTATTATTACATCCAAGAGCATGTCTTGTCAGAGAATGCTCAGCATTACAATGTTGTTATGAAGAAATCAAATACATTTCTGACTGTACTACAGGTATTACATTATAGAATTTTAAAATCAAAATGCCCACATGGTATTCAGCTTTTTAATGTTTATTCATTATTATGTAATAAATTCCGACAGTTGGTAGGTATAAATGAATGGGATGTACTGAAATAATTATCAATTGTATTACCTCGGTCATCGCAAATTCCAGCAAGATAACACCAGTTTACACCATTAGTACAGTGTTACATTTCAAGAGAGCTTGGACTGTTTTAAGTCTTGTAATGAACCATTTACCAGTACAACTACAGAGGTTCGGCATGGACTAGAAGGGTCGAGATGGCCTGTTTCCATGCTGTAAATTGTTATATGGTAGGCTTCATTATATAAACTAAACTAACTCTAAGATTTATGGGCCTGAATTAACTGCATTAACCTGCTAATATTGAAGTGAAGTCTCCAGCGATATGATTAATTTTATGAAGATGCTCTGAGCACATTGTCAAGCTTTTAGTTTTGCAGTGTGATGTTGTAGACAAATTACCTCCCTTCAAATTTCCCCCTCAATCCGACGGACTGTAACTGATCTTGAGGTAAAGATCCAAATGGCCTAATATTGGCAGCAAAATGCAGAATGCAGAATGCCTAAACATGCAAAGATCCTCTTTAACATGTTCCTCACCCAACTGCCAGCCAAATGGTCAATTTGACTGGGGGGCAGGAAGAACCGCTGGTGGGGACATGGTCATGATCTCTTGGCAATAGACCATATGAATCAGGGCCCTGCAGAGGTCTGCTTCTGGGAGGTGACTGTATAAATGCTTCCTTCAGTGAGAAGCCTGCATTCTCCATTTACTATCATTTTAGTGCTCATTGATTCATAAGAAACTTTCAGAAACAAATAATTTAAATTGGAGCCCCGATGGCATTATGAATACCTGATTTAGTTATGTTAGTTAAGTAGCTTGGTTGTTTATAGTAGGATACCCAGAAGGCTTGATAGCTCCCGCCATTAGACGAACAATGGCTGGTCATGCAACATTTATAGATTCTTAAGTTCCAGGAGCAGAATTAGGCCGATATTCCCATCAAGTCACACAAAGGGCGGTGGGTGTATGGAACAAGCTGCCAGAGGAGGTAGTTGAGGCTGGGACTGTCCCAACATTTAAGAAACAGTTAGACAGGCACATGGATAGGAGAGGTTTGGAGGGACATGGACGAAACGCAGGCAGGTGGGACTAGTGTAGCTGGGACATGTTGTCCGGTGTGGGAAGGTTGGGCCGAAGGGCCTGTTTCCACACTGTATCACTATGACTCTATAAGTCAACTCTGCCATTCAGTCATGGCTGATCTATCTGTCCCTCTCTACCCCATTCTCCTACTTCTCCCCATAACATCTGACACCATTCTCCAATGACGTTTTAACTTCCAACCCCATCCTACTTTGCCTGGTTAGCATTGATTTGTAGACTCGTATTCCGTTTGTGCACCAGCTCTTCTATTCAATTTATTTACACTGAGGAAAACATTGAGGTAAAAAGTGACATTGCTAAAAGTTACTATTTGAGACAGAAGGAAAATAGAAACTTTCAGATATTTAAGTTAAATTGAAGCTTATTTTTTGAAGCTTATTATGTTTCCCCACTCCCCCTTGAGAACAATAGCTTAAAGGTAATAATTTTAACAAACAGGGGAAACCCATATGACCTTGTTATTATGCATCATAAAAATCCATGTTGCTGGCATATGGCAAATGTGGAAATGGCCTTGACAAGTAGGTTTACTGAAAATTCATTGGCCATGTTGCAGAATGAGGTGTTCAAAGACTTTGCGGAAAGATTTAACAGATTATCATAGCTATTACTGTTCTGTGTCTCATGATAAAACTGTCATTCATGCACTTACAGGGTGTGTGATGATGTCTCTGGTGAAAGCAAATACATGAAGTTATAGCTGGTATTCCAAATTTCCATCTCAGTCATCTTGAACAACACTTCTGTACACCACAAGAACATCTGCTCCATATTCACATCGGCAGTTGTTTCATTGATTGTGTTGGATAAATTGTGAAGATGTGGAAGCTAAGCATAACCTCCATTCCAAAAAAATCTCAATTAAGTAGAAGGGACACCTGTGAGTTTATAACGCTGCTAAAAAGGCAGCTGGACAATTTTACTGCTCAACATGTAAAGTTTAATTGTTTTTTCCTAGTCTTATATTTCATTGTGTTCATTAGTACACCATTTCAGAATTTTGTCCAGCCTTTTCATACTCATTTTTATATTTCCATTTCAAGTACACTTTATTTTGTTAATATAAGTAGAACTTTCAGTAGATTAAATGCGATTGAGCTGTTGGTAAATTTAAATTAGCAGTCAAATTTGTATTTTGGGACCACCCATTCAATCCAGGAGATGAAACTATCTTTCAAAAGTGTTAAACTGTACGGAGCGTATTGTTTCAGGGGCATTTGCAGCCATCGAAGATAACCAGTGTTAGCATGAATGATGCAAATGGAACTTTACTTGGTCTATTTCTTTGGGACATGGAACAATCTTTCTTCAAGAGAATAATTTGGTCATTTAGAATCCTTGTCGGAGTGAAACATGTAGAGTCTGGAAGAAACGGGCACGATGGGTCCATTTGTTACCCTTTTTCCCTGCTTTATATCCATATCAGTTGCCTTGCCTGAAAAGCCACACAAATGAAGACCCATCGCAGTTACAGACATGCAACACAGAAACAGACCCTTCAGCCCACCAGGTCCATGCCAACAATCAAACCAACAATCACTTACTTACATTAACTATATTAACCCCATATTTAGGTATGTTACAAAACCTACCTGAATCGTCATTAGGAATCTGCCCTCAGCCATGTCGGCGATTTTGGCGCTGTTTGGAGGGGGCGGGTTTAAAACGCGATTTTTACTAGGCTGTACTAATCGCACATGTTCAGCCTAGTAAATCATTAACGAAAAATCGCTGCAAGACCCGGTCGCAAAAGGTATTATTAGTTTTATAGGCCTCGATAATATAGTTCTAATAGTTTTAAAATTACTGTCTCATTCCGCAACCTCTCGCAGCCCCAGGGTTTTATAAAGCAAACAATTAAAGGTATGTACCTTATTTTTACATTAAATGGGGCATATATATAACCCTGAATATCAAGTTATCTATAGCGAGTAGTTCATTTTGGGCTTTTTATATCCCGCAGTATTTTTCTCGGCATTTGAGGGCACTAATCCAGCGCGATGTCAACATTCTAAACCAGCGCGTTCCACATGAACCCACTAGAAAGCCGATTTAAATGGGCATTTATTTACAGCAATTGAACACTAAATTCCTTCCATTTGGCCTATAAATTAATGTAAATTAGATATAAAAATCATGTTATATTGTGAATTATTTGTGAATAATCTTTGGACACTTAGGCTATTTAAAAATGTTAATCTTTCCTTAAGAAATGGGCGTTTGACTATCCAAGATCACAGCTTTTTTGTAATGTCCATTGAAAATCAATAGGGAACAAGATGCTAATTTCCGAGTATGAAAATGGTCATAACTTTTTTAATACTTGAGATATGAAAGTGAATTTGGTGTCAAATTAAACTTATTGTTATGCTTTATCTGATGGGATAAATTGCAGACTTGATTTTTTAAATCTCAAAATTTTGTAACATTGCTACCATATTTCATTTTACCCGCTCTCATCAACTCCTCCCAGATTCTACCACTCACTGGCACTCCATGTGCAAGTCACTGACTAAATAACCTACCAACCTACACATCTTTGGGATGTGGGAGGAAACTCCCTTGTTTACAGGGGAACACGTGAACACAAACAGAAGCCAGGGTGGGGAATGAACCCTGTATCTGAGGCAATGAGGCAGCAGCTCTGTTAGCTGTGCCACTGTGGCACGTAGCTGAAAAGAGAGAGGGGAATGATCTGGCCCAGGACAGTAATCTGTACAGATTGAAAATACAATTGCTTGCAGGTGATATCTAGAAGTTAAAATACCAAGGCAAATGGGAGGTTATTTTGCACCCATCTCCCCCCCCTCCTCCCCCCCTAACATCCCACATTTATTTTGTACTGAATCATAACTGGAACTAATAGGTCTGAATATTTTCCTTGGGGAGACTTTATGCTTTCATGGTGTTCCTTTATAGGGTCGGGGAGAGGAATTTGGAACTTTGCCACCCGTGCAGTAACCTGACAGTCTAGATCAGAGCTGACACAAATTGCTGGCAAAAAACGACCACGTTGGTTGTCTGTAGGGAGCAACAATTATAATTACTCCCAATGAGACACAGAAACAGGAGAGGGCCAAAGAACTGACGAGAAAAGAAATGGAAGACAAGGCCAAATAACATTGTGTAGCATGCATTGGAATGGCTACCACATTCACTCTGTTGAACTTTGCTGATTTGTATTTTTTTAATGGAAAATAATCCTACTATTTCATAACAAACTCATTATCAACAGTAGATAGACACTAAATGTTGGAGTAACAGTGGGTCAGACAGCATCTCTGGAGAAAATAAATAGGTGACGTTTCGGTTCAGTACCCCTACTCATTATCAACAGTGATGTAACATATCATGCATCTTTGAACATAAAACATAAAACATCGAACATAGTACAGCACAGGAACTTTCCCCTCCATCCATGATGTCTAAATAAATGAATCCTTTCTGCCTGCATGTGATCCACTTCCTTCCATTCTGTGCAAATTCATGTGGCACTGCGGACGTCTCTTAAAAGCCACTCGTGCAGCCCCCACAACCACCCTGACACCCAGCACTCCCGTAAAAAAAAAAATTGCCTTACACATCTCAGATAGAACAATGAAATTCTTACTTGCAGCAGCACTATGAAATATGTAAACATAGTACACTGTAAACAGTATAATAAATGAGAAAAAAAAGTTCAGTGTGTGAAAATATACACACACGTATATGTAGACATAAAAAACAAATGATTGCACGTAAAAAATAGTGCAATAATAAAACTAATAGTCTAAGTAGTTCAGAACTTATTTGAAGTTGTTGTGTTTAATAACCTGATGGCTGTAGGGAAGAAGCTGTCCCTGAACCTGGACATTAGTTTTCAAGCTCCTTTAGAAACATAGAAACATAGAAATTAGGTGCAGGAGTAGGTCATTCGGCCCTTTGAGCCTGCGCCGCCATTCAATATGATCATGGCTGATCATCCAACTCAGTATCCTGTATCTGCCTTCTCTCCATACCCCTTGATCCCTTTAGCCACAAGGGCCACATCTAACTCCCTCTTAAATATAGCCAATGAACTGGCCTCAACTACCTTCTGTGGCAGAGAGTTCCAGAGATTCACCAATCTCTGTGTGAAAAATGTTTTTCCCATCTCGGTCCTAAAGGATTTCCCCTTTATCCTTTAACTGTGACCCCTTGTCCTGGACTTCCCCAACATCGGGAACAATCTTCCTGCATCTAGCCTGTCCAACCCTTAAGAATTTTGTAAGTATCTATAAGATCCCCCCTCAATCTTCTAAATTCTAGCGAGTACAAGCCGAGTCTATCCAGTCTTTCTTCATATGAAAGTCTTGACATCCCAGGAATCAGTCTGGTGAACCTTCTCTGTACTCCCTCTATGGCAAGAATGTCCTTCCTCAGATTTGGAGACCAAAACTGGATGCAATACTCCAGGTGTGATCTCACCAAGACCCTGTACAACTGCAGTAGAACCTCTCTGCTCCTATACTCAAATCCTTTTGCTATGAATGCTAACATACCATTCGCTTTCTTCACTGACTGCTGCACCTGCATGCCTACTTTCAATGACTGGTGTACCATGACACCCAGGTCTCGTTGCATCTCCCCTTTTCCTAATCGGCCACCATTTAGATAATAGTCTGATTTCCTGTTTTTGCCACCAAAGTGGATAACCTCACATTTATCCACATTATACTGCATCTGCCATGCATTTGCCCACTCACCCAGCCTATCCAAGTCACCTTGCAGCCTCCTAGTATCCTCCTCACAGCTAACACTGCCCCCCAGCTTCGTGTCATCCGCAAACTTGGAGATGTTGCATTCAATTCCCTCGTCCAAATCATAAATATATATTGTAAATAGCTGGGGTCCCAGCACTGAGCCTTGCGGTACCCCACTAGTCACTGCCTGCCATTCTGAAAATGACCCGTGTAGTCCCACTCTTTGCTTCCTGTTTGTCAGCCAGCTCTCTATCCAGTACAATACTGAACCCCCAATACCGTGTGCTTTAAGTTTGTATACTAATCTCTTATGTGGGACCTTGTCGAAAGCCTTCTGAATGTCCAGATATAACACATCCACTGGTTCTCCCTTATCCACTCTACTTGTTACATCCTCGAAAAATTCTAACTGATTGGTCAGACATGATTTATCTTTCGTAAATCCATGCTGACTTTGTCCAATGATTTCACCACTTTCCAAATGTGCTGCTATCCCATCTTTAATAATTGACTCTAGCAGTTTCCCCACTACCGATGTTAGACTAACCGATCTGTAATTCATCGTTTTTTCTCTCTCCCTCCCTTCTTAAAAAGTGGGGTTACATTAGTTACCCTCCAATCCTCAGGAACTACTCCAGAATCTAAGGAGTTTTGAAAGATTATCACTAATGCATCCACTATTTCTGGGGCTACTTCCTTAAGTACTCTGGGATGCAGCCTACCTGGCCCTGGGGATTTAATCCATTCAATTTACCTAACACTTCCCGGCTAACCTGGATTTCACTCAGTTCCTCCATCTCATTTGACCTGCGGTCCCCTGCTATTTCCGGCAGATTATTTATGTCTTCCTTAGTGAAGACAGAACCAAAGTAGTTATTCAATTGGTCTGCAATGTCCTTGTTCCCCGTGATCAATTCACCTACTTCTGACTGCAAGGGACCTACATTTGTTTTAACTAATCTCTTCTATATATCTATAAAAACCTTTGCAGTCAGTTTTTATGTCCCCTTCCAGTTTTCTTTCATAATCTATTTTCCCTTTCCTAATTAAGCCCTTTGTCCTCCTCTGCTGGACAAAAGTCCTCTGGTAGGCTGCTTTTTCTAGCTAATTTGTATGCTTCATCTTTTCTTTTGATACTATCCCTGATTTCCCTTGTTATCCACAGATGCACTACCTTTCCTGATTTATTATTTTGCCAAACTGGGATGAACAATTGTTGTTGTTCATCCATGCAGTCTTTAAATGCCTTCCATTGCATATCCACCATCAACCCTTTAAGAATCAATTGCCAGTCAATCTTGGCCAATTCACGTCTCATACCCTCAAAGTTACCTTTCTTTAAGTTCAGAACCCTTTACCTTCTTCCCGATTGCAGAGTGTGTGGCCAGGGTGGTGTGGGTCTCTAATGATGCTGGCTGCCTTAGCATTCAAGTTGCTGAACCAAGCTGTGATGAAACCAGTCAATATCCTCTCTATTGTACACCTGTAGCTGTTTCGGGAAGTAGAGGCATTAATGTGCTTTCTTTTTAATTGCATCAATGTGCTGGGTCCAGGAAAGATCTTCAGAAATATTAATGCCCAAGAATTTGAAACTTTTGACTCTCTCCACCATCATCCTGCCGATATAGATAGGTTTATGGTTCCTCATCCTTGCTCTTCCAAAGTCCACAATCAGTTCCTTGGCCTTACTGACATTGAGAGCCAATGTCAGTGTTGTGCTGGCACCATTTGGTCAGTCGATCGATCTCAATTCTATACTCTGACTCATCACCATCTGTAATTCATCCAACAACGGTGGTGTCATTAGCAAACTTGAGGATGGAGTTTGCATTAGGTGGGTCCAGGCGCAGTCAACTCGGAAAGTTTGGAGTGTAGTAGCTCTGGCACAATGGTGTTGAATGCAGAGCTAAAAGCACCAAACAAAATCCTTGCATAGGTCCCCTGGCAGTCTAGGTGCTGGAGGATGAAGTGCAGGCCCAGGTTGATTGTGTCATCCACAGATCTATTGGCCCGATGTGTAAACTGCAGAGGGTCCAGCAGGGAGTTAGTGATATTTTTCAGCTTGGCCAGCACAAGCCTTTCAAGGGTCTTCATGATTACAGAGGTCAGTGCGACAGGCCTGTAGTCATAACCAGTATTCCTTGCCTTTTTGGGTACAGGGACAATAGTGGAGACTTTGAACCAGGCAGGGACAGTACAAGTTTGCAGGGATTGGTTGAAAATGTCTGTGTAGACCAGTGCCAGTTGTTCGGCACAGAGCTTGAGGGTTGAGGGGGAAACATTGTCTGGTCCTGGAGATTTCTGGCTTTTCTGTCTTCTGAATAGCCTCTCCACCTCCTCAATTTCTATTGTTGGTGATGGAGAAGTGGCCAGATTGGGCAGCACAGAGCTGGTGGGAGCTAAAGTACTTCCCAAGCATGGAAGCTAAAATACTTGGGGAAGTTAATGTTGAAGTCTTGAAGAGGTGCTGGATGTCTTAAAATGCATTGATAGATTATGGGGATCAAACGTATTGTGGGAAGGTATGGAAGACATTTTGGGCCCCAACAGAGATATTTGTGTCATCGATAGCCGCAGATGAGATTTTGGAAGACTGGAAGCTGGCTATTGTTAGGCCTCTGTTTAAGTAAGGTTGCAAGGAAAAGCCTGGGAACCACAGGCTGACATCAATGATGGGTAATTTATGGATGGGATCATCAGAGACAGGATTCACATGCATTTGGAAAGGCATAGTCAATGTTGCTTTGTGTGGTAATTGCGCCTCATCAATTTGGTTGTTTTTGAAAGAGGTGACCAAGAAGATTGATGGGAGCAGTGCTGTAGATGTTATCTAGATCAATTTTAGGAAGGCTTGATAAGGTACCACATAGCAAACTGGTTTGTCAGGTTACATTATATGGGATTCAAGTCAAGCTAACCAATTGGATGCAAAATTGGCTTAAAGGTAGCAGTCAGAAGGAGGTGATAAATGGTTCCTTTTCAACTGGAGACCTGCAAGAAGTGGTGTCCACAGCGAAAGGTGTTGGATTTTTCTATTATTCATTATTTATTGTAGTATTTTTTACGTGAATGTAGCTGGCATGGCATGATTAGTAATGTGGATGATACTAAAATTAGTGGACTACTGAACATGAAGAGTATAAAATTGCAATGGGATCTTGCAATGTGCTGAAGAATAACGTATGGAATTTAATTCAGATAAATGCGAGGCGATGCATTTTATGTCAAACCAGGGCAGAACTTGCACAGTAAATGGTCCAGGGAGTTGTGTAGACCAGAGAGACCTAGGGATGCACGTACATAGTTCCATGAAGGTGGAGGCACAGGTAAATAGGGTGGTGAAGAAGGCACTGGGAAGCTTGCTTTCATCAGTTAGTGTATTGCGTGCAGGAGTTGGGACGTCATGTTACTCCTGTACAAGACATTGGTATGATTCTGGAGGACTGTGTACAGCTCCAGTCTCCCCCAACGCAAAATTCAACCACCCGGAGAGGGAGCGGGAGAGGGAGGGGAGGAAAGTAGAGAGGGAGGGTAGAGGGAGGGGGAGGGGGTAGAGAGGGAGCGGGGCAGAGAGGGAGGGGGTAGAGAGAGAGGGGGCAGAGAGGGAGCGGCAGGGAGAGAGGGCAGAGAGGGAGGGGGCAGAGAGTGAGGGGTGAGGGGGTAGAGAGGATAGGAGTGAGGATAGAGAGGGGGGGGGGTAGAGAGGGAGGGGGTAGAGAGGGAGGGGGAGAGGGGGGGGAGAGAGGGACATAAAAGGAGGACAGAAGTAAAAGGTAGATAAGATAAACAAATTTGAAAGCTTTGTGCCTTAATGCGAGGAGCATTCGTAATAAGGTGGATGAATTGAATGTGCAGTTAGCAATTAAGGAATATGATATAGTTGGAATTACAGAGACTTGGCTCCAGGGTGACCAAGGCTGGCAGCTAAACATACAGGGGTATTCGATATTCAGGAAGGATAGACAGAAAGGAAGATGTGGTGGGTGGCATTGCTGGTTAAATAGGAGATTAATGCAATAGTAAGGAGAGACATTAGCTTGGATGCTGTAGAATCGTTATGGGTAGAACTGCGAAATTGCCAAGGGCAGAAAACGCTTGTTGGAGTTGTATACAGACCACCAAGCAGCAGTAGGGAGGTTGGGGATAGCATCAAGCAGGAAATTAGGGGTGCGTGAAGCAAAGGTACAACGGTTATTATGGGTGACTTTAATCTACATATAGATTGGGCAGAGGAAATTAGTAGCAGAGGAAGAGAATGTCCTGGAATGTATACGGGATGGTTTTTTAAACCAATATGTAGAAGAACCGACTAGAGAACATGCCATCCTAGACTGAGTATTGTGTAATGAGGAAGGATTAGTTAGCGATTTTGTTGTGCAAGGCCTCTTGGGCAACAGTAACCATAATATGGTGACATTTTGCATTAGGCAGAAAATGACACGGTTAATTCAGAGACTATGGTCCTGAACTTAAAGAAATTAGACTTTGAAGGTATGAGACGGGAATTGGCTAGGATGGACTGGCAAATTATACTAAAAGGTTTGACGGTGAAGATGCAATTGCAAAGATTTAAAGACCGCATGAATGAACTCCAAAAATTGTTCATCCCTGTCTGGCGAAAAAATAAAACGGGGAAGGCGGCTCAACTATGGCTAACGAGGGAAATCAAGGATAGTGTTAAATCCAAGGAAAAGGCATATAAATTGGCCAGAGGTAGCAGCAAACCGGAGGACGGAGAAATTTAGAACTCAACAGAGGAGGACAAAGGGGTTAATTGAGAGGAGAGGAGAAGAAAAAAGAACATGAAAGTTGCGGGTAATATAAAAACTGACTCTAAAAGCTTCTTTACAAATGTAAAAAGGCCAAGATTATTGAAGATAAATGTAGGTCCCTTACAATCAGAGACTGGTGAATTTATAATAGGAATCAAGGAAATGGCAGAACACTTAAAGGAGTAATTTGTGTCTTCCATAGTGAAGACAGAACCAATCTCCCAGAAATACTAGGGGACCGAGGATCTGGTGGGATCCTGAAGGAACTGAAGGGAATCAACATTAGTCAGGAAATGGTGTTAGGTAAACTGTTTGGACTGAAGGCAGATAAATCCACAGGGCCTGATGGTCTGCATCCGAGAGTACTCAAGGAGGTGGCCCTTGAAAAGAGGATGCATTGGTGATCATTTTTCAATGTTCTCTCTCGACTCTGGAATAGTTACTGATTTTAGATGATCAGCCATGATCATATTGCATGGCAGTGTTGGCTTGAAGGGTTGAATGGCCTACTCCTACACCTATTTTTCAATGTTTCTATGTTTTTAAGGTGAAAGTTTTAAAAATAACCCGAGAGGGGACATTTTCACACCGAGGGCCGCGCATACCTGGAATAAGCTACCAGAAGAAGTTGTAGAGACAGGAAAAATTGCGGCATTATAAAAATATTTGGACAGCTATAAGGATAAGAAAGCCACCACCAGATCTGGATATAGGTCTGTACCTGCTGTAAGCTGGTTATGAAAATGAAATGAAATGAAATGAAATGAAATGAAATGAAATGACAGGCGCCAGACCTGCTACGGCGGCAGGCGCGGGCACACCGCGACGCCCTGTGTCTCCCTTTCAAGGGAGATGCTAAAAATGCATTTCGTTGTCTCTGTACTGTACACTGACAATGACAATAAATTGAATCATTTCATTTCATTTCATTTCATATGGGCCTGGTGCAGGTAAATGAAAGCAGTTCAGTATGGACGAGTTGGGCTGAAGAACTGATTCTACGGCAAGTATAAAGGAACATTGCACTAAGGACAGAGAACTGTCCATTGCTCTCCCCACCAAGAAATCTGGGCATATGTTAGTCAGGGATAAATGTTAACTGGGACATCAGGAATCACGTACTATTTTTCCAAAATATCTTGAGATTGTCTCTTGTCCAGGTAAGTAAATAATTGAGCCATCATTTAAGATTTCATTTGAAAAATCTCTCCTCTAGTATTATATGGGAATCCCAGCTTGGAATTTTGTTATCGTTTTTCTTGAGTAGATGTCTAACCATAACCTTTGGTCTTTGTTGCAAGAATGCTACCCACTAAACCCGCATAGCCAGAGGTCTAGGTAAATTTCATTGACGGGATGCTGAAAAAGCAGGAAGGTTTAGGATATTATATAATGTGTTGAGGATTTAAAACTTTATAATTCTGGATTTGTTTGGTTGACCAAGGCTATGGAAGTAGGCAAATTGCATTTAAATACTGATGCTCCTGTAAATGTATCTCAGTCAAACCTTTCAGAGTCTGCGTTTTCCTACAGGATGGCTAAGATACTATTTGTTCACTGATCCACTAATGCTTTTTATCTGCTCCTCACGTTGCAGGCGCTGGCTGAACTGAATGGAAGGACTCAGCCCTTGGTGAATGGAATCAATGCTAATAGAACTAAGTGGGAGGAGCTTTATACAATGTACCGTCAGTCTCATGGTGCCGCAGATGCTTCTAATCGCATACTGAAGATTGAAGTAATCAACTAGTGCAATTCAGACCCTAACATGTTTCTGGCCTAACCTTACACTACATTAGGCATTTTGACCCTCTGGCAGATGGAATGTTAATGACAATGATGCAAATGCTGAGAATCATCAATAATACTTTGGCTGCAGAATGAAACTTCAGCAACATTAGCATAATTCCCATCTGCGTGGCTACTGCAGAAGAGGTGCAAAATCATTTTGCCCTCTGATCGGATCTTGGGTATTGAATGGAGATCAACACTGCAAATATTCAACAAGAAAATCAGCAATCACCAGTCATGGACCATTTCACATCTCTCCCATCATGCACTGCTATGTTTGCTACCTAGGAACATCGAGTAATTACTGTGGTGATTAAAATCATAATCTGCCATCTGCTACAGCAGCATTCTTTCAGTGCTTCAAAAGAAATCTGCTGCAGACTGAACAGCTTTATTAAAGCGGACTCTAGTTAAATCTGTTGGCAGCAGGGTACGCTGTCAGACTGACAATGGCTTATTGATGTTCAAGACAAGATGCTCTCCTGACAAGTAACTGCTCTCAGAACCCAGTATTCTGGGATAGATCCAAGGGACTCCATTTAAAATGTCATCGCAGAAATATCTTTCAACATCAACTGAGGCATCAGTTTCTCACCGGTTTTCTATGGCATTGATCGTGTGCTTGAAACATTCTTCTAATGAGATGGTTAATGCTGCATGTAAATCCTTATCTTTAGGACAGAGCGGACACACTAAGGTGTCCACCTTTGGCTATCGCAGTCTCACAGATCATATTAAGCTGTCACGTGATCTGAAGCCAGTTCTTTCACATTTGCCATTGTTGAGGCAGTGATATTTTCACCATGAAATAGCCATTCTTAAGTTCCATGCAAATGATCAAAACATATATGAATTTATTAAGAATATGTTATAAGATATGTTATCTGTTATATGATGATACACTGTATGATTAATGGCCACACATACAGAAGGTTTAAGGACCATGCTGTTTCCAGACAAAAATATAAGATATTTAACACAAACCTACTGCTCCTCCAATGATTAGTTAGGGGAGGCAGTGCTCTGTTTTGGAGTGACCCTGTCATGAGAAGATTAAGTGTTCTGCTTGAATTAAGATAACCTCATAGGCCAACATTAGCAGAACCAAATTAATTGACCTCACAAGACCTATGGGAAAATGATAGAGAAAATCATGCAACTATTTATTTAATATTTTTTAATTTTTAATTTAGTAATGTTTATACCTGAAATATTTACAGTAGTAAATCCACCTGTAAAATCTCCCTTTAAATTGAACACGGGTTGTCATTTGCAGAAATAATTTGAATGTGGATTAAAAAATAACATCGCTATCCATGGGAACTACCATAGCATGAAGTACTAATTATTGAAGAGAGAAACATAAGAATACTTGTAACTGAATTGTAGTTTAGGTTTAACTTGAATTCTCTTGGTATATGTACATTAAAATTTATTGAACAATTTCAGAAATATTCTAGTGAAATATAGATAAATTGAGATTATGCATTGACAATCTCAAGACATGCCAATGCTTTACAGCCAATAAGATAATGTTATAGTGCAGTCACCATTGTTTAGTGTATATCACTATAATTGATCACTAATTCAAAAGAGCACAAACTCTTCCTGCTTCTGCTCTGGGTATTAAAAGTGCAATCCTTCTTTTAGGAGAAATGATGAGCAGTGTCTATAAACCTTGAGATTTTAATATTGGTCCAAATCACATTCTCTCTCTGCAGCTTCCCTACTGGGAGTATGGAATACTAGAATGGGGATTAACCTTATAAACGCTTATTATGGAGATCTGCCAAAGTCACCTATATTATGTTGGTACTGTTGAAAGTCAATATTGTTTGGGCTCAGTCAATTGTGCCCTCTTCCCAGAGATGTAAGGTGCAAAGTGTAAGTCTCACTCTAAGACATGAGGGCATAATCTGAACAGCCACTTCATCACAGTGTTGGAAGGAGTGTTGTTACAGTTGCAGATGACGCATCTCATCCAGAACACTAAACCTCAGTACTGACTTTTTGTTCAGATCAAAGTTAGAATTTCAGTGAAATTATTTACTGAGGACCAATGTCCCCAAAAGCACATTGCCTGGCCATTTCTTGTTTGTGACATTTAGATCTGCATGTAGTCACCTTTAACTCCATTAAAGCATTGAGTGGACTTAAAAATATATTTCATTCGTTAAGTTTATTTGATTCATTAACAGTATTGCATGGCACTGAAAGAAAACAAAACACTTAATGCTATTGGTATATCATTGGCTGCACTAATAAAGAAACAAACAACGAATTCATGCAAAAATAAAACAAGACAAATAGCTAAACACACACACCTTATAACTTACTAATTTTGGGGTTCATTAATTTCTGACAAATAGGTCGATCAGTCAGAACTGTAGCATGAGCCAGTCATTCTCACAATCAATATGCATTCTTTTTATCTTGTGAGATAGCTACAAAGCAAATTTGAATTGCTTCTGTAGAATAACCAGGCGTAATGACTGTAAATTTTGGATTAAATACCTTGACTATTCTTTGGAACAAATAAAGTAACCGCTATGATTGATATAACTGACTCTCAAAATACACAGAGGAAAGCATATATTAACAATTATGTACACAAATTTATAACACAGCCATTAAGTAGAAGAGATGAAGTACCATAAAATTAAAATATAATAGTATTGTAAACTGGAGCAGGACAACTTTTATGAGCATGTTTTTAAAAGGTTTACAAGTTTCTGACAAATTAAAATGGATTGCTTCAAAACTATTTCTTTAAAATAAATCAGAATGAGACAATATGTTTAATTCTCATTTTATCCGAATAAGGAATGTTAAAAATCTTGGGAGATTGTATGTTAATGTGCATGTCTCAATCCTATCAACAATCTTAATGGAACATTTTATTTTCACTATATTTGCATGGTAATTTAAATTATTGCTCATTCAGCACCCTTCAGCAGGATATTGGTTGCAAGCACATACAGTGCCCTCCATAATGTTTGGGACGAAAACCCATAATTTATTTATTTGCCTCTGTACTCCACAAATTAAGATTTGTAATAGAAAAAAATCACATGTGGTTAAAGTGTACATTGTCAGAATTTAATAAAGGCCATTTTTATACGTTTTGGTTTCGCCATGTAGAAATTACAGCTGTGTTTATACATAATCCCCCTACTTCAGGGCAACATAATGGTTGGAACACGGCAATGTTGAAGTAATCTTGAAGTAATGGACATCACCAGTTGCTGGGTGTCTTCTCTGGTGATGCTCTGCCAGGCCTGTCTTGCAGCCATCTTTAGCTTATGTTTGTTTTGGGGTCTAGTCCCCTTCAGTTTTCTCTTCAGCATATAAAAGGCATGCTCAATTGGGTTCAGATCGGGTGAATGACTTGGCCACTCAAGATTTGAAATTTTTTTAGCTTTGAAAAACTCCTTTGTTGCTTTAGCAGTATGTTTGGGATCAGTGTTTTGCTGTAGAATGAACCGCCGGCCAATGAGTTTTGAGGCATTTGTTTGAACTTGAGCAGATGGGATGCGTCTGTACACTTCAGAATTAATTATGCTACTACCATCAGCAGTTGTATCATCAATGAAGATAAGTGAGCTGGTACCTTCAGCAGCCATACATGCCCAGGCCATAATATCCCACCACTGTGTTTCACAGATGAGATGGTATGTTTTGGATCTGGGGCAGTTCCTTCTCTCCTCCATACTTTGCTCTTGCCATCACTCTGATATAAGTTAATCTTCGTCATCTGCCCACAAGACCTTTTCCCAGAGGTTGCTCTTTTAAATACTTCTTGACAACCTTTAACTGGCCATCCTATTTTTGTAGCTAAACAGTGGTTTGCATCTTGCAGTGTAGCCTCTGTATTTCTGTTCATGAAATCTTCAGCGGACAGTGGTCATTGACTAATCCACACCTGACTCCTGAAGAGTGTTTCTGATCTGTCGGACAGGTGTTTGGGGATTTTTCTTTATTACACAGAGAATTCTTCTGTCATCAGCTGTGGAGATCTTCCTTGGCCTGCCAGCCCCTTTGCGATTAGTTAGCTCACCAGTGCTCTCTTTCTTCATAATGTTGTTCCAAACAATTGATGTTGGTAAGCCTAATGTTTGGCTGATGTCTCTAACAGTTTTATTCTGGTTTCTCAGTCTCATAATGGCTTCTTTGACTTTCATTGGCACAATTTTGATCCTCAAGTTGATAAACAACAATAAAATGTTCCAAAGGTGATGGAAAGACTGAAGGAAAGACTAGGTGCTGAGAGCTCTCTTATACCTGCATTAAGGAGGCAATAAAACACACCTGAGCAATTACAAACGCCTGTGAAGCCATGTGTCCCAAACATTATGGTGCCCTGAAATGGGAAGACTATATATAAATACAGCTGTAATTTCTACATGGCGAAACCAAAATGTACAAAAAATGGCCTTTAATAAAATCTGACGATGTGCACTTTAAACGCGTAGATTTATTTCTATTACATATCTCAAATTGTGGAGTACAGAGGCAAATAAACAAATGATGGGTCTTTGTCCCAAACATAGAAACATAGAACATAGGTGCAGGAGTAGGCCATTTGGCCCTTCGAGCCTGCACCGCCATTCAATATGATCATGGCTGATCATCCAACTCAGTATCCTGTACCTGCCTTCTCTCCATACTTTAGCCACAAGGGCCACATCTAACTCCCTCTTAAATATAGCCAATGAACTGGCCTCAACTACCTTCTGTGGCAGAGAATTCCAGAGATTCACCACTTGTGTGAAAAATGTTTTCTCATCTCGGTCCTAAAAGATTTCCCCTCTATCCTTAAGCTGTGACCCCTTGTCTAGGACTTCCCCAACATCGGGAACAATCTTCCTGCATCTAGCCTGTCCAACAACTTAAGAAGTTTGTAAGTTTCTATAAGATCCCGTCTCAATCTTCTAAATTCTAGCGAGTACAAGCCGAGTCTATCCAGTCTTTCTTCATATGAAAGTCCTGACATCCCAGGAATCAGTCTGGTGAACCTTCTCTGTACTCCCTCTATGGCAATAATGTCCTTCCTCAGATTAGGATGCCAAAACTGTATGCAATACTCCAGGTGTGGTCTCACCAAGACCCTGTACAACTGCAGTAGAACCTCCCTGCTCCTATACTCAAATCCTTTTGCTATGAATGCTAACATACCATTCACTTTCTTCACTGCCTGCTGCACCTGCATGCCTGCTTTCAATGACTGGTGTACCGTGACACCCAGGTCTCGTTGCATCGCCCCCTTTCCTAATCGGCCACCATTCAGATAATAGTCTACTTTCCTGTTTTTGCCACTAAAGTGGATAACCTCACATTTATCCACATTTTACTGCATCTGCCATGCATTTGCCCACTCACCCAGCCTATCCAAGTCACCTCGCCGCCTCCTAGCATCCTCCTCACAGCTAAGACTGCCCCCCAGCTTCGTGTCATCCGCAAACTTGGAGATGTTGCAATCAATTCCCTCATCCAAATCATTAATATATATTGTAAATAGCTGGGGTCCCAGCACAGAGCCTGGCGGTACCCCACTAGTCACTGCCGGCCATTCTGAAAATTACCCGTTTACTCCTACACTTTGGTTCCTGTTTGCCAGCCAGTTCTCTATCCACATCAATACTGAACCCCCAATACCGTGTGCTTTAAGTTTGTATACTAATCTCTTATGTGGGACCTCATCGAAAGCCTTCTGAAAGTCCTGATACAACACATCCACTGGTCCTCCCTTATCCACTCTACTAGTTACATCCTCGAAACATTTTACAAGATTCGTCAGACATGATTTACCTTTCATAAATCCATGCTGACTTTGTCCAATGATTTCACCACTTTCCAAATGTGCTGCTATCCCATCTTTAATAACTGACTCTAGCAGTTTCCCCACTACCGATGTTAGACTAACTGGTCTGTAATTCCCCGTTTTCTCTCTCCCTCCCTTTTTAAAAAGTGGGGTTACATTATCTACCCTCCAATCCTTAGGAACTACTCCAGAATCTAAAGAGTTTTGAAAAATTATCACTAATGCATCCACTATTTCTGGAGCTACTTCCTTAAGTACTCTGGGATGCAGCCTATCTGGCCCTGGGGATTTATCGGCCTTTAATCCATTCAAATTACCTAACACCACTTCTCGGCTAACCTGGATTTCATTCAGTTCCTCCACCTCTTTTGACCTGCTATTTCCGGCAGATTATTTATGTCTTCCTTAGTGAAGACGGAACCAAAGTAGTTATTCAATTGGTCCGCCATGTCCTTGTTCCCCAAGATCAATTCACCTGTTTCTGACTGCAAGGGACCTACATAATGGAGGGCACTGTATTAGACTATGTATTTAGAGATGTTTAATTTGGACGTCAATTATAGATCCAGTTCCTTGTTTACATAGTTGTTGAATTGACATTTAATGAGGCTGTTATTAATTGTTTTCATACAGGAGGATTTCTTCACAGGGCTTTTGTTTCCTCTACATGTATGTTTACATTTATCTAATTCCCTATGGTTCAGTAGAATTAAAAAATCTATGGTCTCAAAATAAAATGTATTATTTCACAACTGTGTCCAACCAAATCAGAGGCGCGCGGTGGTGCAATGGTAGAGTTGCTGCCTTACAGAGCCAGAGACCCTGGTTTAATTCTGACTATAGGTGGTGTCTGTCTGGAGTTTGTACATTCTCCCCATGACTACATGGGTTTTCTCCGGGTGATCCAATTTCCTTCCACATTTCAGAGGTACTGGTTTGTAG
The DNA here is from genome assembly GCF_028641065.1 of Leucoraja erinaceus. Lineage (NCBI taxonomy): Eukaryota > Metazoa > Chordata > Chondrichthyes > Rajiformes > Rajidae > Leucoraja > Leucoraja erinaceus. Next base: position 82,277,125 of record NC_073378.1, read on the forward strand.
GTTAATTGGCTTCAGTAAATTGTTCTTAGTGTGAATGAATTATATCTTTATTTAATGAATGATATCTTTATTTTGAACGATTAAAAACAAAAAAGAAGGAAAGAAAAGATGAAAATGAATAAATAAAAGGAAAATTATATAATATATATATACACATAAATACATACACACATACATACATATACATGTACATATATACATACATACATATACACATATACACACATACACATATACATAACATATATGTACATACATAAATTAAAAAAATCAAAAGCCAATTTCAACATAATACACATTAGACTCATTCGAAAAGGGATAGGAAGAAGCCTGTTTGTCACGTCCTACTCCCATTCTTCACCATTAACAAATGCAAAATTCAATAAAATAAACTAAACAGACAATTCAAATAAAACTACTCCAATCAAGCTATTAAGAAAAAAAGAATAAAAAAAGAAAAGAACAAAAAGAACAAGCACCATTAACATCTGTGAGATTTACATTCTCCTTCCTCATTACTGTACTTTTCAAAGATATATCTTTGGTACATTTTTTTAAATTGCATTATATTCATACTTTGTTTAATTGTAGAGTGTGTAGAGTTGTGCTAGTGTAAGGAGATTGTTTGTCAGCGTGGACTTGGAGGGCCGAAGGGACTGTTTCCTTGATATATCTTTAAACACAAGGCAATGAATGTAGCAGTTTGGGTCAGGGATACTATGGAAGAGGGAAGAAAATCTAATTTTATCTGATGCCATATTGAATAATTTCCTAATCAAATTGAACATGTTGTGCCTTGTAAGATAATGCAAATCATTATAATAACTTGTATTTGTGCTCAATAGATTTTAATATCTAGAGTCATAGAGATGGCACAGAAACAGGTCGTTCAGCTCAACTCGTCCATGCTAAACAACTGCCTTTGTGAACTAGTCTACCTGCATTTGACTGATATCCCTCTAAACCCGTCCAATCCATGCCTCTGACCAAACATCTTTTAAAGTTTTAATTATTCCCATCTCTACCAGTTCCTCTGAGAGCTGGGTGAATGTAAAATGCCCGCACTTTTGCCAAAGCCAGTTCTTTAGCCCTACAGTCACAGCCTAGTCCCAGCCTATCCAACCTTTCCCCACAACTCAAGCATAAAAGTCACCCATTCCTTCTCTCCAGAGATGCTGCCTGTCCCGCTGAGTTACTCCAGCTTTTTGTGTCTATCTTCACCTTCCTTCCTATATCTGGCTGACCAGAACTGCACATAGGACTCGAAATGTGGTCTTACCAACGTTTGCATATCTACATCATGACGTCCCAACTTTGGTACCCAATATCTTTCCCATTCAAAGCAACTTGCCAAACGTCTTCTTTGCCACTGTCCACCTGAATCACCAATTTTAGGGAAATCCGAGCTCTCTCTGTTCTGCAATGCTTGCGAGGGCTCTACCATTTACGGTGTAAGCCCTGGCCTGGTTTGACATGCCAAAGTGGAACGCCTCAGTCTACGAATCGTCTCCAACAACTTACCCACCACTGATATTCGGCTCACCCACCTGTGCAGGGCTCTCACTTAACTTTTTTTCCCTGTTGCCAGCCGGGCAACCTTGGCAGCTTTTTAAGTTGCCAAATGACAGTTTAGGTGGTCATTTAAGACGGCTTGCATGACGCCTGCGAAAATGTGCTCCGACGAAGTGCGTAGTTACCGGTCGGAATTATGCTCAATGAAGCATTCACATATTATTTCTGCTTCAAATAAAGTCACAAAGTTGCCAAGCCGGGCAAAATGACTCGATGTTTAGGTTGCCCGGCGGCACTTTGAGTGGTCAGTGGCACCCGGGCAACCTCTAATTTCGAGCCCTGCTGTGGTTCCTTGGTTTGTCCTTGCTGTCCTTCTTAAATAACAATACAACAGTTATTAAGAAGGGCAGCATTTTCCAGTCTTCTAGAACTTTACCTGTGCTGAAATATGATGTATATACCTCTGCAAGGGCCTCCACAATTTTCGATTTAGCTTCCCACAAAGTCTGAGGATGTACTTGGTCAGGCCTTGGGGATTTATCCACCTTAATTCTCTTTAAAAATACCAATGTCTCCTCTTTGCCAATGCATATATGATATAAGCCAACACAACTCATGCACCTCAATTCCTTAGACTCCCTGATCTCAGTACAAAAAGATGAGGTAATTGTGTAATATCTCCCCATCTTTTGTGGTTCTACACGAAGATGGCCATGCTGATCTTCAATGGGACCTATTTCCCTTGTCACCCATTTCCTTTTAATATATCTGTAGAATCCCTTCGGACTTTCCTTTACTTCTCTGCAAGTTCCCATCTAATGCCCCCAAAATTAGCCTAACCCCAATTTATGACATTAGCTTGTGGGGTCAGTCCTATCCTCTTATACAACAGCTTTCAAGCTAATAGTATTATGGTCACTGTTCCCAAACTGCCCCCACTTCAGCCTATTACATTAACTTATACCTTAAAAGAGTCCAATGTTGCGCCCTCTCTAGTAGGGCATCTACATGTTGATTAAGGAAGCATTCTACGGCACCACAAATTCAAAACCATCCAAGCTTTTCGCACTAAAGTGAGCTCCAGCTAATATTGGAGAGATTGAAATGCCTTACTACCAAATAGTTGAGGTGCCAGAAGACTGGAGGTTGGCAAATGCTGTGTCTCTTTTTAAGAAAGTTTGCAAGGAAAGGCCTGGGAATTATAGGCCTGCGAACCTAAGATCTGTCATCAGAAAGTTACTATACAATATTCTGAGGGATAAAATATACATGCATTTAGATAGACAGGGGTTGGTTGATTAGGGAATAGTCAGCATAGTTTTGTACTGGGAGATCGTGCTCACAAATCTGATTGAGTTTTTTTAAGTTGCAAGCAAAAAGGTTGATGGAGGCAGAGCTGTAGTCAAGTCAAGTTATTCGTCACATACACATACGAGATGTGCAGTGAAATGAAAAGTGGCAATGCTTGTGGATTGTGCAAAATAACTACAAACCAGAATGGACCAGAATCACATATTCACATTTTACATATTTGTGGGAGGAAAAAAAATAAAAAACAGCAATTTTAAAAAGACACAACACAACAGTAAAATGGTACAGTAAAGTTAGTCCCTGGTGAGATAGGAGTTTACAGTCCTAATGGCCTCTGGGAAGAAACTCCTTCTCATCCTCTCCGTTTTTTCAGCATGGCAACAGAGGCCATTTGCCTGACCGTAGCAGCTGGAACAGTCCGTTGCTGGGGTGGATGGGGGTTTCCTATGATCTTGTTGGCTCTGTAGTTGCACGTTCTGGTGTATAGTTCCTGCAGGGGGGCGAGTGTAGTTCCCATAGTGCGTTCAGCTGAACGCACTACACTCTGCAAAGCCGTCTTGTCCCGGGCAGAGCCGTTCCCAAACCAAATTGTGATGTTTCCGGACAAGATGCTTTCTACAGCCGCTGAGTAGAAGCACTGGAGGATCCTCAGAGAGACTCTGAATTTCCTCAATTGTCTGAGGCGGTAAAGGCGCTGCTTTGCCTTACTCACCAGTGCGGCAGTGTGTGATGTCAATTTCAGATCCTCTGAGATGTGGACACCCAGGTATTTAAAGCAGTTCACCCTATCCACAGTATCCCCATTTATCTTCAGTGGTGTGTACGTCCTCGGATGTTGTGCCCTCCTAAAGTCCACGATCAGCTCCTTTGTTTTTTTGGCATTCAAGAGGAGGCTGTTGTCCTGACACCAAAGTACCAGATCAGCCACCTCCTCCCGGTAGGCCTTCTCATCATTATCGGAGATCAGGCCCACCACCACAGTGTCATCAGCAAACTTGATTTCAGCAAGGCATTTGACAAAGATCTGCATGGTCGGCTGTTCTGCGAGGTTTGATCGCATGGGATCCAGGGAAAGATAGCTGACTGTATAGAAAATTGGCTTCATGAAAGGAACAGAGAGTGATGGTAAAAAGTTGTTTTTCAGACTGGAAGCCTGTGACTAGTGTGTTCCTCAAGGATCAGTGCTGGGCCCATTGCTGTTTATCATCTATATCAGTGATTTGGATGAGAATTACAAGGCATGAATAGTAAATTTGCAGATGACACCAAAGTTGGAAGTATTGTAGATGGTGAAGATGGTTATCAAAGGTTACAGTAGGATCATGATCAGTTGGGCAAGTGGGCAGAGGAATGGTTGATGGGGTTTAATGCAGATGAACATGAGATGTTGCATTTTGTGCAGTATGACGAGAGCAGGACCTTCACAGTAAATGGCAGGGCTCTGGGGAGTGTTACAGAGCAGAGGGATCTAAGAATGCATAAACATAGTTCTTTGAAAGTGCATCACAGGTAGATAAAGTGGTCAAGAAAGCTTTTGGCATATTTGCCTTCATCAGACAAGGTATTGAGTATAGAATTTGGGAGGTCATGTTACAGCTGTACAAGGCACTGGTGAGGACACAGTTATATGTTAAGTTTTGGCCACCCTGCAATAGGAACAATGTTGTTCAGCTGGAACGAGTGCAGAGAAGATTTACGAGGATGTTGCCTGGACTTGAGGGCCCAAGTTATTTGGAGGGATTGGGCAGGCTAGGACTGTATTCTTTTGAGCATTGGAGAATGAGAGGTGATCTTATAGAAGTGTATATGATCATGAAGGGAATAGATAGGGTAGATGCACAAAGTCTTTTACCCAGAGTAGAGGAATCACAAACCAAAGGACATAGGTTTAAAGTGAGAGACAAAAGATTTAATAGGAATCTTGAGTGGCAACTTTTTCACACATAGGGCGGTGGGTATATGGAATAAGCTGCTAGAGGAAGTTATTGAGGCAGAAGCCATAAAAACATTTAAAAGACATTTCTACAGGTATATGGATAGGAAATATTTAGAGGGAAATGGGCCAAATGCAGGCAGGTGGGGCTAGTATAGATGAGGCACCTTGGTCGGCATGGACAAGATGGGTCAAAGAGCCTGTTCCTGTGCTGTAAGGCTCTAGGACTATATGACTCTAATTAACCAGTGTGTCATCATTTATCTTTCATAATTAAGCCTGTCAACATTCAAAGAGACATTGCAAATTCTGTATTCTAACCAACCAACTTGGTTGAACCAAATTCATATAAGACGCATGTAAAATGTTCCATCAGACTGTACCAGATTTTATTGAACGCCAATTGCAGGCACAAACATCTCAGCCCCTCTGTTCATGATAAATTGTATATCCCAGTCTGACCACTCACTAGAAGTCCTACCCTTACAGGGGAAATTGCTGGGATATGGTGAACCCACAAAAAAGTTTCTGTTGCATAGTTGAGAGGAGCATTTAAATAGTTTGGGAGGAGCTAAATGCTCACTGTCTGATTTGATGTATTTAAAGTCAGAAATAGGTAGAAGAATAACACGGTTCTATCTCAGTACAATTGACTGAGACACTCTTGACTCCCTTGCAGATTTTTTAAAGCATGCTATATTTTACTTGAAATTTTTCATTCAAAAATGTTTTTTTCACTAGTTCCCTAAATGATTGCCAAGCTTTATGACAGTGTGCTAAACATTGAATGTAGAGTCGACTGAATTATAAAATCTACTTTGCCACTCCTGCTAGTTTAAGGTGCTTCTTAAAACTCAAAATCACAAATCAAGGAATCAGTAAACATCAGAGGGTTATAATGTTTTTTAACATGGTAAATTTATGATCAAGAGTTCTGTGAATCTCATGGAGCAAGGCTCTGCACCAGAACCAGAGCCTCAGAAACTTCTATTTAATTAGATTTACATGGATGAGGAATGCTCGGCAAATCGATGACTGACAGATGAGACGTTAAACCATCCCATCTGCTCTCTGAAATAGATGAAAAATTCCTGGCCACTGTTTGGAAAAGAGCAAGTGAGCCTGTGAGTGCTCTGGCCCAACATTTATTCCTCAACAACACCATCAAAAATAGATTAACTGGTTACTATCCAATTATTGTTTATGTAGATAGACACAAAAAGCTGGAGTAAATCAGCGTGACAGGCAGCATCTCTGGACAGAAGGAATGGGTAACGTTTCGGGTCGAGACCCTTCTTATTGTTTATGTAGCCTTGCTATGCTTATATCGACAACCACATTTGCCAGACATTTCAACACGGACCCAAATTCAAAAGAACTTCATTGACAGTGAAACACTTTGGCATCTTTTGAAAGTGATGGCACAACATTATTGCCGGATTATGTGACCATAAAGAATCAGGTGACAACCTTGGTGTGTCTGAAACTTTACAATGCCTTTTAACCTCTTCCACTATCATTGATGCATCTCGCACCATTTCTGAGTGTATTAACTATTAACATAATACAGTGTATTAACTATTTATTTCTCATAAATGCACTGATTCAGATTCAGATTCAGATTCAATTTTAATTGTCATTGTCAGTGTACAGTACAGAGACAACGAAATGCATAATGATTACTGCATAATGAAAGTGGAATATTCTACAGTTCTTTTAAAAAGGCTTTGCTTTCCTTCAGAGAAGGAAGCTTTCCTCCTTTTTACAAAGTCATGGGATGTCAGGAAATAAGTAATCATGGATTTACCTGGTGAATAACTAATATTGATATGTAGATCTATCAAGTAGTCACACAATCAGCAAGAATGGACAACTTATAGTGAACCAAAACTGACCAGAGGTTGACTAGAATTCCTTCCCCGAAGTGTGAAGAACCCAGTGAATACTCAACATTTGAAACAGGTCATAAGCTGGTAAATTGTGACATGGCCAATGCAGTTGTGCACCTAGCCTATTGTGTGCCATTCTGGTTATTCAGCTACTGGAAGGATGTCACTAAGTTGGAAAGAGTTCAAAAAAGATTCACCATTATGTTACCGGGACATGCGGTATCTTTTAAAAGTGGGTTGGACATATATAAGGATAGGAAGGATTGAGAGGGTTACGGGCCAAATGCAGGCAAAATGGAAATAACCCAAAATGCCAGGTTGGTTGGCATGGGCAAGGTGGGACGAAGGCCCTTTTTCCATGCAGTTTCGTTCTGTGACTCCATGAAAGGAAATCGTGAAGTGTTTGTTCATATAAATGTAAGCTTTTCTTCTGTTATCTGATAACCAAAAGTTACAAGTCATCACATTGATAATAAGATGATTCTGGTGAGACTGGGTGTGTCCTCAAAATGTGTTTGTGGGTGTAAGCAGCAGGGGCAAATCTGTTAACAACTTTTATAATGCTGGAAAAACTTAAATCTCTTTCTCCATCCAAGCAATGTTGATGTCCTAATGAATGTTGCTAATCAAACATTCCATTATCAGGCCATTCATGTTCTTTTAATTGGATCGAAATGATACAATCAAAAGAGAAAATGTCTTCAATTGAACTTGCAGTAGATGTAATTGTTTCACATCCTGAGTTCTGTCTAAAACCATCTAGAATTAAAACCTGAATAATACAAAGAACTATAGGATAGTTTGCAAACAGATCTGACCACATGTAGAGAGAGAGAGACAGATAAATGCCACATTTTTCATTTGAGGGTTAAAACCATGCAAGGTAAATGCAAAATATACAGATGCCATAACATATAATATATTATGTAGTATTTAGTTTCAATCCTTCAGTAATTTCATGTCACATTATTTCTTCTGCATGTATTTATGCTATTTTATTAGTAAGGGCATCTGGTCAGCTTTTAATAAACTTTTGAAAGTGTTCTGGGTTGTGCATTTCTACAAGTTTAGATTGGTTTTGTCCATCTGGATGAGATTGGGCTGAATTTAGGAAAGATGTAGGAAAAACTAGCTGCCTATGTTTTGTTTCACCACCCTCTTTTGCTGGAAGCGAATTTCAGGATCATTAATAAACTGGATGCTTCAAGAAAACACATCACAATGACATCCACTCTGAAGTATTATAATATTATCCATGAATTTATTGATTACTAGACCATGTGCAGACCAGTTGGGTCTGTTCCCCCAACGTGTGGTTGTGGGGGGGGGGGGGGGGGGCAGCATGCAGTGGCATCCAGGGTGGAGAGGAGAGGAGAGGGAGGGGGGGAGGGGGGAGGAGAGGGAGGGTGGAGAGGAGAGGAGAGGGAGGGGGGAGTGGAGAGGGAGGGGGGGAGGAGAGGGGGGGAGGGGGGGGGGGGGGGGGGGAGGGGGAGAAGGGGGGGGGGAGGGGGGTGGAGGAGGGGGGAGGGGGGAGAGGGGGAGGGGGGGGGGGGGGGGGGAGAGTGCCTTTTTACTTCAACCCAAACCCAAACAACTATTTGCAGGCAGTGCTTTTTACCTCTAACCATATTTTCATTTTTCAACCAAATTAAGGGTACTCAGTGATGTAGACATTTGTCCAGGTCATTCAAAGGGGGGGGAGGCACACCACTTGCAGAGACCTGATTGAGGCACACCACTTCCTGGGGGTAGACGGGGTGGGGGGTGAGGTTGGGGGGGGGGTCCCCCTCCAATGGTGGGGGGGGGGGGGGGGGGGGGGGGGTGGGGCAGGGGGGGGGGGGGTGGGGGTGGGGGGGGAGAAAGAAGGGTGGGGGGGGGCGGTGGAAGGGGGGACAACAGGGGGGGGGGGGGGGGGGGGGGGGAAGACCAAGGGGGGGGGGGAGAGGGTGGGGGGGGGGGTGGGGGGGGGTGGTTGGGCAGGGGAGGGGTGCAAACAGGAACTTTTGGCAAACCTCTAAACACGAGAGGGGGTGTATTTTTGATTTCAAACCAAAGGCGGGGGGGGGGTACTCACAGTGCTTGTAGACAATTTGTCAGGTCATTCAAAGCTCTGATTCCCACACCAACTTGCAGAACACTGATTGAGTGCACACCAGTAACTTACTTCTTTTTCTCTCACGGCGGGGGGGGCAGAAGAATTTTTCCCTCCTGCCCATTTGTCAGTGTCTTCAAAGGGCAGTACTGATAGGGAGGCACACCACTTCCTGGTTTTTTAGTAAAAACGGCAGAGAGAATGGGGAATGTTGTAAAAACATTAATATCACTGTCAATTTTCATCTACGGGAAAAATCCTCGGCACACATGCGGCGGAGGGGTGCTCTGAGTGAGGTGGCCAAAAATGACGGCCATAGGTGGCGACGTACTCTCGGAAACCGCAGCACAGAAAGCCAAAACCGGTCAAGAACAGAGTTTTAGTAACCTAGATTGTTACACTTTTTCTAACAATATATTTTTGAAAAGGCACAAAATGTTTGCACAATAATCCCACTTGGGCAATGTTTAGTTGGAGGCATGTATTTCATATGATAACAAAATAAATTATAAGTACATCTTTGCAGATATTTTCACAGCTTGAATAATGCATATGATAAACAAACACACTTGCTTTAATGTGAACACCATCCCGGGATACAAGGGAGCAGCAATAATCCTGGTGAAAAAGTATTGTTATGTATCATTGTGCACCTCAAACTAATTCTAATTTTTCAACCAAGTGTTCAATGGAACTTTTATGGAAGCATTAGTTTTGTGGCATTGTCATTCCTTCAGGTATGCCAGTCTAAAGAGGAGAAAACAAAATGTAGCTCAACCAAAACCCATGACCTGACGAGCAGTAATGATTGTCACCAATAAAAATACAGAAGCATTTCTCGTGAAATATTAAAAATATATATTTATTAGCTCTAAATATTTCCAGTGGAAAAATCAAACAAATGTTTTTAAAGTGGAGAATGCTAGAGCCCTGACTGGGATGGAATCCAAAAAACACAATTTTGGCTCATGTGGTTCTCCAGTATTTATTGGACAATAACTTACTAAATGTATCTGCAGAGGGATCATCCTATCTGCAGCTGTTCAAATCATCTCTCAATAGTATATGCAGGATGATTTTGAGCAGATCTCAACCAACCATTAAAATGCCAATTATCCTTCTTTTGCGTGTTAATTTACAACTGATGATAATGAAACTATGCGATGGAACATTAAACAACCCAATAATGCAGAAATGACCTGCTTGACCTTTCGTTAAAAATTGTCTTCTTCGGAGTTGCATACTGTTAAACCTGCACTGAATTACAAACTGTTTTTAAGCACAACGTCAAATTAGCTCTGTACAGGAATGCAGAAGGAACTGACTGAACCTTAATCACATCCACTGGATTACTGAAAAAAGGCACAAATCCCGATCAAAAATTGAATGCTCCTGTTAAATAATATTTCAATATTGAAAAGGGTCAAATGGGGCTGCAATGGCAATTATGGAGTTATGGATTCCATGAAAATTACAGCAAAATTGAAAGTCGGAACTGGTTCTCAAAATGCAACAAAAATGAAGTGGAAGTTGGTTAAATTACTGCATGTAGGGAACGTGAGGGAGATATAATGGTCAAGTAATTCAAAATAGTATAAAGAAACATCCAGAAATGAAGAGAACTGGAAATATGAAATAAAATATAGACAAACACAAGGTGGTTTACTTTGTAAGGTCATATGTGTACCACATTTCCTTAGCAATAATCAAAGGTGAAACTAAAAGGGATATGGGGTGATTGTAAATTTGGCACTTAAAATGTCATATGACTGTGCAACAGCAATACGCTAGACTGAATTATAATGTTGGGTCAGCAGAGTGTGTCAGAAGACACCATGCTAATATTTTACAGTTGAAAGGATGTAGCTGAGAGAAGTCTAGCTATAGTGTATTCAATAGTCTACGTAAGGGAAATTCAAATCATTACTTTATTGTAATCCAAGATATAAAAACAAAGCAAAAACAAGGACTGGAGAGAGAACAATCAAGAGTAGAGACAAGAAGAACATTGTTGTATAGAGCTTGATTAAAACCTCCTTCTATTTAAAGTTCCGGACACATTTTAGAACGTATAACATGGAATAGTAAGAAAATGTCCCATCGGCCCACAATGTTTGTGCCAAACCTGATGCCATTAAAATGATCTCATCTGCCTGTATATGATCCATATCCCTGTATTCCCTGCACTTCCAAATGCCTTTGTAAAAAGCCTCTTAAGCACCACTCTAACACCACCCCTGACAATGTGTTCCAGGCCCCCACCACTATCTGTGTAAAAAAACATTTACCTGCACATCTCCATTAAACTTTCCCCTTCTCATCTTATAGCTGTGACCTCTAGTGTTGAATATTTCCAACCGGGGAAAAACGTTCTGACTGAATACCTGTTCTATACCTCTAATCAATATTACTAAAAGTCTGTTCTTGACTGGTTTTGGCGATCTGTGCTGCGATTTTCGAGAGAATGCCGCCACCGACGGCCGTCATTTTTCGGCCAGCTCGCTCAGAGCCCCCTTCCGCCACATGTGTGCCGAGGATTTTTCCAGTCGATGAAAAATGATAGAGATATTAATGATTTTAGAAAATTCCCTATTCTCTCTGCTGCCCCCGCTGGCGGCAGGGGGGATGGACTATAAAACCAGGAAGTGGTGTGCCTCAATTAGTCTGCAAGCTGGAGGAAGGCAGAGGGTCACATTTCTCTGAGCTGTGAATAACACTGAACACATGCCCACACAACTGTGAGTAAGTACCCTTAATGTGGTTTGAAAATGAAAATATGGTTAAAGTAAAAAAGCACTGCCTGCAAATGGTTGTTTGGGGGGTTTGGGTTGAAATAAAAAGGCACTCTCTCCTCTCTCCTTCCCCCCCCCCCCCCCCCCCCCCTCCCCCCCCCCCCCCCCCCCCCCCTCCCCTCTCCCTCTCCTCCTCCTCCCCCCTCCCCCTCCCCCCTCCCCCCCTCTCCTCTCCCCCCCCCCCCTCTCCCCCCCTCACCCTCTCTCCCCCCTCCCTGGACATTTATACACCCACCCTTCATAGAGAGAGAGAGAGAGGGGGGGGGAGACCCCTCTTCGAGCTTTTTCCTCTCTCCCCTCTCTCTCCCCCCCCTCTCCTACCCCTCCTCCCCCCCCCTCTCTCTCCCTCTCTCTCTCCTCCCCTCCACCCCCACATTTCCCCTCTCACCCACCCTTCCTCTTCTCCTCCTCCCACCCTCCTCTCCTCTTGCCCCTCTCTCTGTGTTTCTGCCCCTTCTCTCTCTGCCCTCACTCTCTACACCTCCCCCTCCCCCACCCTCTCCAGATGTGACTGCAAGTTGGGGGCTACGCGTCAGTAGATAGGGTGGTTATGGGGTAAAAGGAGCAAATTAATAATATTAATATAATATCAAGGGGGGTAATTAGCATGAGTGCGGGGGGGATAGTTAGTGTGTGTGAAGCTGCATGCCGCCTACCCCCCCACAACTGCACGTTGGGGGATCAGACCCAACGGGTCTGCACTTGGTCTAGTCATTTTATATATTTATATCAAGTCTCCCATCAACCACAAGGATCCAGAGAAAACAAGGTTCTGACTGTCTACCCTATCCAGGCCTCTCATAATTTTATATACTTCTATCTCCCCTCAACCTCCAACATACCAGAGAAAGTATTCCAAGTCAATCCATCCACACCCTGTAGCTGAAATCCTCTAATTTAGCAGCATTCTGGTAAACCTCCTCTGCACCCTCTCCAAAGCCTCCAAATTTCTCTGTAATGGGGTGACCAGAACTGCACATAATCCTCCAAATAATTAGTATTGCAGGACAATGTAGAAAGTGTTCTTACAAAAAAAGTACTAAGGTTAGTTGGAATAAAATTGCTTTATTGTGTTTATGTGCAAAGATCCAGTCTGCACTCTCAGTAGGTTGTTAGTATTTGCAGGAAGCACATCAATGGAGGACATGTGTGCACAGCCTAGAATTTTCTATAAATTGAATAAGATGGCATGAGTTGTGTGGCCATTTTGTTTCCTATAATGGACTCCATGCTAGGAAGACAGGAGCGTGGATTGGCTCTGTCAGGTCAATTGGGTTGAAATAATGCCAGCAGTAATGATACAGTACATAATGACTTCTTCGAGTTTACTGTCATTGCAATAGGGTTATTACTTGGTAAAACCGATAACAGCTTCTGACATCCACATCTGTACAATTAAATATGGACATTTAGAAATTGTTGCTCTTCCACAGGCAGCATGGCTGCAGTAGAATTAACACAAAATCATAGATCAAATGTGAACATATCAATTATCTTCTGTAATCATAGTATTGACTGATGTAAAACTGAAGCTTTATTCATTCCAAAATGCCATAAATGATAATCATTGTTGAAACACCTCTCTAATTTCTTTTGTTTAGGGCCTTATTACCTGGAAGAGGCTCGGAAAGTTTGTTACTGTTTAGATGTTTTGCTATTGAGATTAGATTAGATTGGATTAGATAGATTAGATTTTATTTGTTGTCATTTGAACCCAAACGAAATTTAGTTTCTGCAGTCATACAAACAAGAAGAGTTTCTGCTTTAATTCCACACAGTTGTCTTAACCTTTATTTTATACTTTATTCTTAAAAGAATTCTCCAATCTAATTCACTGATCAATCTCTCTGCTCCTTTTCCGGGTCATATGTGTCACAGAATTCTCAAAAAAATAAAAAAAAGATTAAAGCTGTCATCTGAAAAGAGAAAGCTTGCTTCGTGAAATTTACCAATATTTTGTGAGCTGTTATATTCAAGTTAAGTAGTAAGTATTAATCACTTCTATTAACATTTTCAAAAGTTTTAGGAATCAATATATATGAGTTAATTCCTTAATTGGGATGTCTGGCATGAAACGGCTCTCATGGGGAGTACTATTTCAGAAGTCTACTGTGGCTGATCTGACATCCATTTAAATTAAATTAGCTGATGGAAAATGACGAGCTACAGGCAAACTATTTTTCTGCTAACATTTGCTGCAAGGACAACTCAGTGCGTAGAATACCAATCAGGAACATCCGTCCCATAATCAATAATCTGTGGTATAAAAATCCTTCCTCAGCTGATAGGCTAATGAATCCAATGCATTTGCAGCTGCATAGGTTCTCAATCAGAAAGATTGCTTTGACATTTTCTCATCTTATAGCTGTGACCTCTAGTGTTGAACGTTTCCATCCTGGGAAAATAGGTTTGTGTACGGGGCAAGTGAGCTGGAGAAGGCAGCTGAAGAAAAGTGGATGTTGAGAGGAGGGCCACAGTGATGATATGGAATTTCTGACAAAAGAATCTGAAGCACAAAAAAAGGGAAAGCTGAAGACCAGTATCTTAGTTGCAGTGACCTTGGCAAAAGCAGTCTAAAGAAGATTTTTTTTCTACTTTCAAAGTAGGATTCAAGATGAACAATAATATTCAACAGAAGTCCTCTCTCATTCAGATCATGACATTGAGCCTGAAAGAATTCAGGAGACAAATTAACTCAATGGTAGTTTTCAGTGCCATAAAAATATTAGATCACTAGACTAAGTGCTTCACACGAGAGGGCTGGTCCTCCAACACAATATTCCACCTCTCCACCAATTCCAATATTGGTGGCCAGTGAGGGGGGGGGGGGGGGGCTTTCTGGAGGGCTAGTATAACCATATAACCATACAACAATTACAGCATGGAAACAGGCCATCTTGGCCCTTCTAGTCCGTGCCGAACACTTACTCTCACCTAGTCCTATCTACCTGCATTTAGACCGTAACCCTCCATTCCTTTCCCGTCCATGTACCTATCCAATTTATTTTTAAATGATAAGATCGAAACTGCCTCCAACACAGCTACCACTCTCTGAGTAAAGAAGTTCCCCCTCATGTTACCCCTAAACCTTTGTCCCTTAATTCTCAAATCATGACCTCTTTGGATTTTCCCTACTCTCAATGGGTAAAAGCTTATCCACGTCAACTCTGTCTATCCCTCTAATAATTAAAAAAAACCTCTATCAAGTCCCCCCCTTAACCTTCAGTGCTCCAAAGAATAAAGACCTATCTTGTTCAACCTTTCTCTGTAACTGGGTGTTGTGGGCTGAAGGGACTGGTTTTCAGAGGGCTAGTATGGACATTGTGGGCCAAATGGATTCTTGCGCTGGTGGCTCAGTCGCTCAAGCCTGGTGTGCTGGCAGCTCACTATCTCACTCAAGGCTGGTGGGCTGGCAGTTGACTCATGGCTATTCCTTGAAATGCCACTTCAAGCAGGGTGCAAGATTCAAGTACAGTGTCATACCACTTCAAGCAGGGGTGCAAGGCCAACATATTCAAGTGCAGTTTCCTACCACTTCAAGCAGGGTGCAAGGCCACCAAATTAGAGTGCAGTTTCCTACCATTTCAAGCAGGGTGCAAGGCCACTAAAGACAGACACCTCTCCCTCCCCCTTTGTGCAGAGACTGAGCCACGCCCACACTTCCAGGTTTTATAGTCCCTCGCACCTTCATGGCGTGATTGACAGGAGAGAGAATCTCAACATTTTTTAAACACTAACAACTCTTTTAATTTTCACCGATGGGAAAAATCCTCGGCACCTGATGAGCGGAGGGGGACTCTGAGTAAGATGGCCAAAAATCACAGCTGTATGTGGTAGCGTTTTTCCTAAAATCAATATGCAACGCAAACAGAAAGTGGTCAAGATTATACTTTTAATTATATAGACGGCAAGGCAACCTTTGCATTTTCAAACCAACTTTTCAAACCAACTTTTCAATTAGGCAAGGCAACTTTAGCATTCTCAAACCACCTTTTCAATTAGGCAAGGCATTCTCAAACCAACTTTTCAATTAGGCAAGGCATTCTCAAACCAACTTTTCAATTAGGCAAAGCAACTTTAGCATTCTCAAACCAACTTTTCAATTAGGCAATGCAACTTTAGCATTCTCAAACCAACTTTTCAATTAGGCAACCAAAACACACTTTTAGCAAGCATCTTCAAACCAAAACACACTTTTAGCAAGCATCTTCAAACCAAAACACACTTTTAGCAAGCATTTTCAAACCAAAACACACTTTTGCATTTTCAAACCACATTAAGGGCACTCGCAGTTTAGTAGACATGTGTTCAGTGTTATTTACAGCTCAGACTGAGAGACGTAACCCACTCGCTCCCCATCTTGCAGAGACTGACTGAGGCATTCAACACTTCCGGCTTTATAGTCCTTCCAGAAGGGGTGTGGACCAGATTAGAGCTCGTGATTACAAGGTGCATGAAAAGGTTTTCCTGAAAGCACTGCGAGTTCCGTTTGCATTCTCTTTAAATCTGTGACTTTTTGTTCTCTGTACTTCCAGCAACAAAAACAGTTTATTACTTAGTTTATTTAGTCTGTCTCGGCTCTTGGTGACTTGAACCCTTCTGGAAAGCACATTTCAATTTGCTCTATCTTAAGCACAACAGTACAGACCTCTCCAATTCCAATCTTATTACGGAGCTGAGATTCTCAGCCCTCGGATCATTTCACTGAATTGTTTCTGCATTGTCTCTCGTGTCATTGCCTAATGGTATTAAATAACGTCCTGATTTCACTCTGACTTGTTTTTGACATTTTATCCTTAACGATATTATATGGCTGGGCCATTGTGGTGAAGCTTTCCTTCAGTTATATACAATGAAGCAGAACACATTCTGCCAAAGAGTAAATCAGAGAAAGTGAATCACTTACTTGCACATCTAAACCAAACAGCTAATTTGTCGGCAGTTAACTGGTACTGTGCGATCTTCAAACTCATATCACTGTTATATCACTGTTAAATGTTGCACAAGTGTGCAATAAGGAATGAACCTTGGGAGCTGTAGTTCACAATGAACATCATAATTACAGAGAACTACATCGCCCAGTCATCCCCAGCTGTTACCCTGCAGATTAATATAACTGGCACAGACTGAAATACATGTACAGATGTCAATTTTTTTTATTATATACCCAACTGACTAATAAAAATAGTGTGGTTAGATTTTTATGATCTACAATACATTTATTGTTGTGCACAGGTCATTTCTGACTGAGCTCGATTGTTCAAGACAGTGGCCAGTCCTTTGTCTGGTTCTCCTCTTGTTCAAACTAAAATGCCTATGTGTTCGGTTGGAGGTTGACGAAGTTAAAAGCAGAATAAGAAATTTAGTACTTAAGGATAAATTGAAGAAAATGTGCTTGCTTCAACCTATTACTGGCTGCAAATGCAAAACCACACAGCATCAGGTGAAGCTTAGGCTGTTTGAGTGGCTACTTATCCACTGTGGTGAATCTGTGGAATTCTTTGCCACAGAAGGCTGTGGAGGCAATGTCAATGGATATATTTAAGGCAGAGATAGATAGATTCTTGATTAGTGCGGGTGTCAGAGGTTATGGGAAGAAGGCAGGAGCATGGGGTTAGGAGAGAGAGATAGATCAGCCATGATGGAATGGCGGAGTAGATTGATGGGCCGAATGGCCTAATTCCATCCTATCACTTATGATTTTATCCATTTACTCACTCTTTTAATAATACACTTTCCATTGACCATACTGGAATAGGGTCTACATTCCAGCATAGTGTGTACTAGAATATTGATTTATTGTTTTAAATTCGAGTGTATTCAATAAAATATCTTACAAATAAGTGTTGTTATATAAAATTGTAACCAAGCTCTCACTAAGATGTATCATGACTGAATTCAATCTTTCTGCACCTTCCCTGCATAAAGAAAGTACAATTATGACGTGTGCAAGTCCATGCCCAATGATTACAACTGCAGGCAGTACCATTAATTTTGTGCAACCTGCTGATCTGAATACTTTGAATGAATGAATGAATGAATGGATAAGTTTATTGGCCAAGTATTCACATACAAGGAATGTGCATCCAATAATCTTTTGTTGCATCAACAGGGCCCAATATTTTGAGTGGCTAGCCCCGGTTGTAATGGCTTAAAGCAAGCATTTATGGGGAGGATGAAATGAGGATGCTGCAGGTGCTGGCAGGGATTTAAAAGGTGAATCCAACGAGAAACATCAAAGAAAGGAGCAACATGATGATGACAGTAATTTTCTTTTTTTTTTGGTTGCTGCTACAGAGAAAACTGCAGTGGAGGCACTGCAAAGCATGTGAAATGTCTGGAATCTGGAAGCTTTTGAGAGCAGTCCCGGGAATCAAGCTGGGAGAGCAAGTTGCAAGTTAATGTGTCTTCACGTGGCTTATGCTGCCTACTGCACCACTACCCTCACATACTGGTCAATCTCATATGCCCAATACTCAACTGCCACAATCTCTATTAATCAGGTCTTGTTCTCAACTTTCATGTGATCTCCCCCGTCACTTGCTTGCTTATCACTGCTTGCAAAGCTCACACTCTGACTGAGTCATAGTGTCGTACAGCACCAAAACTGGCCCTTTGACCCAACTCGTCCACACCAAACAAGGTGCTCCATCTAAACTAGTCCCATTTGCCTACATTTGATCCATATCCCTCCAAACTTTTCCTATCCTTGTATGTGGCCAAATATTTGTTTAGTTCTGTTGCAGAGGATACAGAAGAGGACTTTGAGGTTGCAGGCAGGTCATGGGGCATCACAAGGAATTCATTGGGCAGCCAGCCAGAATATCTGTGTTCAACATCAAGGAATATGAAAAAATCAAAGACCAACTTGGCATGGACTTCATGCATAACTTGAAGCACATCCTTTCCTATTTGGGAACAATAAGCAACTTCATTTTTGACTGTGTTGCAGCAACAGATACATAGCTTCCTTCTGTACTCAAGTTAGATAGAACTCTAGGGGCTAGTGGAATCAAGGGATATGGGAAGAAGGCAGGCTCAGGTTATTGATTGGGGACGATCAGCCATGATCACAATGAATGGCGGTGCTGGCTCGATGGGCCGAATGGCCTCCTCCTGCACCTATTTTCTATGTTTCTAAGCTGTGACCATGTAATGTCTGCGTGGCACTGCGAGGAGTGTTGTTCATCTCTCATGTAACATCAACTTTCTGCATTATGGCTGTGGCTGACAGTGTGGGAAGAGGCTACAGTGTCTCCAGGCAGCCCTGCCATGTGTCCCCCATTTGTATGGTAGACTGTTGATGCACCATCCCAGAGGCCTAGAGGCAGCTCCTTGCAGCACACACCTGAGCCTACACTCAGAGTGACAATCCATGCATGTGGCTGTTGTTGCCTGTCAGCTGCGTGGTCCAGACCACTGCTGCTGATGGTGCAGTGTAGGTCTGAGGCAACCCAGCTGCAGGCATCTCCACCAGACATGCTGCAACTACTGGGCTGGTAATACAAGGATGATGCGTTGAACTTAATGTTTTGGGTCGAGACCCTTCTTCAGACTCCGAAGAAGGGTCGAGACCCGAAACATCACCCATTCCTTCGCTCCATGGATGCAGCCTCACCCACTGAGTTTCTCCGGCATTTGTGTTTACCTGCAACAGAGGGAAGGTAAGTTATCTTGATGTCATAAGATTAACATAAGGAATGTTTTCAGATTGCAGTGATCCATGGGGAATATATACGACATTGTTTTTTTCAGCAGGTTCACGGCTGTTGAGTAGGACTGGAATACAAGAGACCCCCTGACCTGGCTGTTCAGATAACAGAAATTTGCTCTTACAGAATTCATAAAACTCCACTTAAAATGTGAGATATGAAATAAAGTTCATCTTCATAGAATTTTTTTGTGAATAAAAGTGAATTAATAAAATTTGTTTTAATTTTTTTTAAAGTTTTATTTCTTTCAGTTTGCATTCATTAACATGTGCAAGTGACGTGGTTTTGCGTTACCGAAAATGGTAAGTTGTATCATTTTCAAATGCAGGAATCACGTGAACAAATATATACCTAGATGTAGAAATATCTATATATTCCAGGTTTAATTATTCATTACAATTATTTTATCCACTTCGAAACAAATGCAGAGATCAACAGATAAAACAAACTATCCACTCAATTGAAATGGGCCACAGCTAAAGGCTTTTCAATAATTATAATACGTAATGGAATATTGTTAACAAATACAGTGGCTTGCAAAAGTTTTCATACCCCTTGAACTTTTCCACATTTTGTTACGTTACAACCACAAACGTAAATGTATTTTATTGGGATTTTATGTGATAGACCAACACAAAGTGGTGCATGATTGTGAAGTGGAAGGAAAATGTTACATGGTTTTCACATTTTTTTAAAAGTAAAAAACTGAATGGCATGCAAAAGTATTCAGCCCCCTTTACTCTGATACCCCTAAATAAAATCCAGTGCAACCAATTGCTTCAGAAGTCACCTAATTAGTAAATAGAGTCCATTTGTGTGTAATCTAATCTCAGTATAAATACAGCTGTTCTGTGAAGGCCTCAGAGGTTTGTTAGAGAACATTAGTGAACAAACAGCATCATGAAGCCCAAGGAACACACCAGACAGGTCAGGGATAAAGTTGTGGAGAAGTTTAAAGCAGGGTTAGGTTATAAAAAAATATCCCTAGCTTTGAACATCTCACGGAGCACAGTTCAATCCATCATCCAAAAATGGAAGGAGTATGGCACAACTGCAAACCTACCAAGACATGGCCGTCCACCTAAACTGACAGGCCGGGCAAGGAGAGCTTTGGTCAGAGAAGCAGCCAAGAGGCCCATGGTAACTCTGGAGGAGCTGCAGAGATCCACAGCTCAGCTGGGAGAATCTGTCCACAGGACAACTATTAGTTGTGCACTCCACAAATCGGGCCTTTATGGAAGAGTGGCAAGAAGAAAGCCATTGTTGAAAAAAAGCCATAAGAAGTCCCGTTTGCAGTTTGCCACAAGCCATGTGAGGGACACAGCAAACATGTGGAGGAAGGTGCTCTGGTCAGATGAGACCAAAATTGAAGTTTTTGGCCTAAATGCAAAACGCTATGTGTGGCGGAAAACTAACACTGCACATCACCCTGAACACACCATCCCCACTGTGAAACATGGTGGGATGCTTTTCTTCAGCAGGGACAGGGAAGCTGGTCAGAGTTGATGGGAAGATGGATGGAGCCAAATACAGGGCAATCTTGGAAGAAAACCTGTTAGAGTCTGCAAAAGACTTGAGACTGGGGCGGAGGTTCACCTTCCAGCAGGCAACGACCCTAAACATACAGCCAGAGCTACAATGGAATGGTTTAGATCAAAGCATATTCATGTGTTAGAATGGCCCAGTCAAAGTCCAGACCTAAATCCAATTGAGAATCTCTAGCAAGACTTGAAAATTGCTGTTCACAGACGCTCTCCATCCAATCTGACTGAGCTTGAGCTATTTTGCAAAGAAGAATGGGCAACAATTTCAGTCTCTAGATGTGCAAAGCTGGTAGAGACATACCCCAAAAGACTTGCAGCTGTAATTGCAGCGAAAGGTGGTTCTACAAAGTATTAAAATTGAAATGCTGGAGAAACACTGTTCCCTGAAGAATGAGGCCATCTCCGATGCCTTGGTGTGGAACAACTCATCCTGGGTGCAGATGCGGCATAGACGGAGGAATTGGGAGTAGAGAATGGTCCTTACAGAAAGCAGGGTGGGAAGAAGTGTAGTCCAGATAGCCATGGGAATCAGTGGGTTTATAGTGGATGTCGGTCAGTAGTCTATCACCTGCGATAGAAAACATAGAAACATAGAAATTAGGTGCAGGAGTAGGCCATTCGGCCCTTCGGGCCTGCACCGCCATTCAATATGATCATGGCTGATCATCCAACTCAGTATCCCGTACCTGCCTTCTTTCCATACCCTCTGATCCCCTTAGCCACAAGGGCCACATCTAACTCCCTCTTAAATATAGCCAATGAACTGGCCGCGATGGAGATAGTGAGGTCACAAAGTGGTAGGGAAATGTCGGAAATGGACCAGGTGTATTTGAGTGCAAGATGTAAGTTATTGGTGAAATGAATGAAGTCAGTGAGTTGTGTGTGGGTGAAGAAGGTTACACCAATGCAGTCGTCGATGTAGCGGAGGTAGAGTTTGGGGATAGGACCACGGTACACCTCGAACAAGGATTGCTTGACGTACCCTACAAAGAGGCAGGCATAGCTAGGGCCCAGGCGCATGCCCATAGCTATGCCTTGTATTTGGAGGAAATGGGAAGAGTCAAATGAAAAGTTATTAAGGGTAAGGACCAGCTCTGGTAGGCGGAGGTGAGTATTAGTAGACAGGGATTGGTTGGTTCTGCGGTCGAGGAAGAAATGTAGGGCTTTGAGACCCTCCTGGTGGGGGATGGAGGTGTAGAGTGACTGGACATCCATGGTGAAGATGAGGCAATGGGGACCTAGAAAACGGAAGTCCTGGTATAGACGAAGAGCGTGTGAGGTGTCTTGTACATAGGTAGGGAGGGATTTAACCAGGGCGGATAGAATGGAGTTGAGGTATGTGGAAATAAGATTGGCAGGACACAAACAGGCAGAGACAATGGGTCTGCCAGGACAGTCAGGTCTGTGGATTTTGGGGAGAAGGTAAAATCAGGCCGTGCAGGGCTGGGGAACGATGAGGTTGGAGGCTTGGGAGGGCAGGGAGCCGGAGTTGATGAAGTCAGTGATGGTGCTAGAGATAGTGGCCTGGTGCTCATCTGTGAGGTCATGGTCCAAGGATAAGTAGGAAGAGGTGTCTGAGAGTTGGTGCGTGGCCTCAGCCTTGTAGAGATCAGCGCGCCAAACTACCACGGCACCTCCCTTATCGGCAGGTTTGATCACCCAGTCGGGGTTGTTGCAGAGTGAGTGGAGGGCTGTATGTTTAGGGGGGGAGAGGTTAGAGTGAGACAGGGGAGTGGAGAAGTTGAGGCAATTGATGTCCCGCTGGCAGATTAAAATAGAAAGGTCTAAAGCCGGTAGATGGTCATGAGGGGGAGTCCAAGAGGAGGGGGTCCATTGGAGATGGGAAAAGGGGTCATCACTGGGGGGTGAGGACTTCCCATGGAAGAATGCATTGAGGCGGATG
Organism: Leucoraja erinaceus; assembly: GCF_028641065.1. Lineage (NCBI taxonomy): Eukaryota > Metazoa > Chordata > Chondrichthyes > Rajiformes > Rajidae > Leucoraja > Leucoraja erinaceus. The sequence continues at coordinate 82,299,813 of NC_073378.1, forward strand.
CGACAGGAAAAGTGCTCCACATCGTGGCGAGCGCAAAACTCATTGAGGTGGGGACGGAGGGGAACAAAGGTGAGGCCTCTGCTGAGGACAGACTGTTCGGTATCAGAGAGGGGGAGGTCAGGGGCGGTAGTGAACACACGGCCAAGATGTCAAAGTGACGGCCCTTGTTATTAAAGTAGAATTACTTATTTCCCTATCCACAAGGAAAATTATAATTCCATAGAGGAACACAAGGCCAAAAATCAGGTTACAGGTGCCAATAAAGCTGCTTATTTAATTACTGCAAAATTTATACTCGATAGACAGTCTGTTGTGAGTTTATAATAAATATAATTTAGAACAAATGTAATTCTATTATCTTACATGGAAGTACAAAGGTGCAGTTCCAAGATGTACGCATTTTGCTTTCATAAGTGAAGTTGGCTTCATGTCTTGCAGATAATGAAATCATGAGGAGTTTCAGCAAAACCTCATGAGACAGTGTTGAATATATTGTGCTGGATATGTCGTTGCTTTTAGCATGCTTTTTAAGTGCAGGCTGGATATCAATGGTTCAATGGTGCTTGATTGTCAGGTATGCACTGCACAATGTAATTCTTTTTGCATAGAGCACGACAGCGGTCATCAAGAAGGCTCAGTGGCAGCTGCACTTCCTGAGGGTTCTCAGGAAGCACAACCTGGACTCTAACCTGCTGCTGACCTTCTACCGCTCGTCCATCGAGAGCCTGCTGACATACTGCATTACAGCATGGTATGGCAGCTGCACCATGGCAGACAGGGAGAGGCTTCAGAGGGTAACTAGGACAGCACAGAAGATCATTGGTTGCCCTCTCCCCTACCTGATGGATATTTACACCTCCCGCTGCCTTAGCAGGGCAAAGAATATCATCAAGGACAGCTCCCATCCTGCGTTTGGACTGTTCGACCTGCTGCCCTCTGGAAGGCGCTATAGGTGCATCAAATCTAGGACAAATAGACTCGGGAATAGCTGTTTTCCGAAAGTCATAACTACTCTTAATTCACACATGCACTGACTTCACAGCCCAACACCCGGACTTCCATCTATTATATCCACGTACTGAAATTTGGAACTGTAATGTGTATTGTAACTAATTTTTAATATTTTTTAAAAACATTTTTAATATTTAATGTAATCTTTAAACATCTGCCTAAGAATACTACCTATTCATCCTTCACCATTTTGCCTTTATAGATATGTATATAGCGCCGCAGAATTGTGCACCTATCCCCCCCCCTCCCTTTTTTTTGTTTTCTGTTTCTTGTTTTTTGTACTAAATTATATGTATGCACTGAGTACGAGCTGCTTTTAATCTCATTGTACATGTATAGTGACAATAAATGGCATATCATATATCACGTGCATGAGCCGCCATATTATGCCACCATTTACAAAAAGTCCAAAGTCTGGCCCAAGCGCTTGATTCGCTGGAATGGCACCCGATCCAGGTAAGTCCCAGGGGATGCCCCAAGGCTCTCACCCTCGATGTGTGTCAGCATGTGAACCAACTCCTGCCCGGCTGCCTGTAGACACCTCCTGCTGCCGACCTTGAAGGCGCTGGAGGCAACACCCCGATCTCTCTCCTGCTGTCTCATTTCCCGTGTCCGTCCTTGCTGCTAGTAGCTCCCTCTTCCTAGGTTCTTCGGTCTTCACGGTTGAGCTCGGCGGCTTCCAAGTTAACCCCCTGAAGCCGCGGCCCACTGAGTCTTTCTCTGCAGGGGCGAGCCAGGGCTGCCGCTGCGCATGACCCGTCGCTGGGACTGCCGGTATCCCAGGACCCTTCTCTAATGAGCCATGGCTGAATGCATAGATTTTGGAACTTTGGGATCCCAATCCTAACTTTAATCCCCACTTTCTCTGTCACCTAGACTAACGATTCCCTCTTTCTCAGTTCTGTTAAAGGATCTCAGAAATATTAACACAGATGTTGATTGACCTGCTGAGGTTTGCATCATTTTCTGTTTTTGTTCCTGCTAGTATGTAGGGTAATGTGAGAGCTGAAAGGCATGATGTGTCATTTACATAGGGTTGATAGATATGGTTACCACAGTAAAAAAAACCCCATCAGGTTATTGGGTACTGGCACCTCATTGCTATTAGAGACACAAGGAACTGCAGATGCAGGAATATTGAACAAAGCACAGAATGCTTGAGCAACTCATTGGGTCAGGCAGCATCTCCAGTGAACATGGAGAGACGGCGTGGGCAGGGGTGGTATCGGCCTGGGAATGGTTGAGATGTTGGTGAGCAGCAGTGGTGGGCCAGTCTGTGGACGACTGGGGAGATTGTGAGTGTTGGCACCAGTCGATCTATGTTCCCTGGCTGCAATGGCGTTGTGGATCTCGGTCTCGTGTCGGGCGCACAGCTGATTCAGCGGTGGAGCCTCCGGCCTGCAGACAGTCAGGAGCATAGCTGGGTCAAGGAGAGCCTGTGGGGAGCTTGGTCTGGAAGTGAACAAGTTTATGATCCTTTATGGAGAAGCACTGATTGAAGGCGAGGAATTGGCAGAGGATAAAGTAAAGTTGGTGTCCATTGTATGTCTGGGAGAGTTAGTCCCAGAGCTGTGCGATAGACAGAGTCAGGGTCAGGAGGCACCAGCGCATGGCAGAGAGTGTAGAGCATTTAGCCTGGACGGAGAACAGTTGCGTTAAACGGTGGATGAAGTGTAGATACCTTGGATCCTGGTTAGGTCTGAAATGGGAGGACTGGAAACAGAGTTGGAAGCCACGTATGTAATAGCGTGGTATAAGACAGCAGTAAAGGCAAGTGCTGAGGAAACACACATGGCAATGATAGGGAGTCACTACCTCCCCGGCTGCTCCCAGACCAGGGCCACTGACACTGACGTCGCCTAACTATGTTCTGCAGAGATGCTGCCTGACCCACTGAGTCACTCCAGCACTTTGTGTTGTTTGCTCAAGATTCCAGCATCTGCCTCTCTTTGTTTCTACATTTTGTCTGCTCCATTGCAACATCTGCTCAAGGTTTGCCTACTTTGAAGAGGTTCTCCTCCTCCCTCCAACAGGATTTCTGTAAGACCCTCTCTCTCCGCTCACCCTCCTGTGATTCCTGCTGCTCTCCTGCTGTATGACCACATTCTGACCTGGACTCACTACCGCAGCCCCATGCCTGTGACAAGGCCAGCGGCTCCAATGATCACCACCGCCCCAGCCATCCACAGGCCAGGCCCACCACCACTGCTCACCACCGACACCACTGACTACTATCCATGTTCCCCAGAGATGCTGTTGACCCTCTGAGTTACTCCAACATGTGTTTTTTTTCACCTCACTGCTATTGTTGCTGTGCCTTGAGGGCCAACCAATATTGTTGTATTATTAAGAAAAGCTTTGCTGCATGCATGGAAGACTATCTGAATGGGAATCCCCATTTGAGGGGTTCTGCCCTTGGTCTGCGACAGTGGGACTTGGGATTTGTATGGGGCAGAAACTCCGTGATGTCAAAGATGAGGAGGCATTTCTAATCAAGGGTGGTATTTGACAAAACAGATCCCGATAATTTCGAGGAAATTTTGGTGGACTGCTACTGACATAGCTGGCATTTGACCAAATTGCCATGGATTGTAGTCCCAAGGGTTTCTGGCTGAATACATTTCATCCACCATTTTTTTGTTTTTTTTCATATTTTCATGCAATACACGAGGTCAGATTTTCAGCAAATCTTCCAGCAGTACTGGCAAACTAATTATGAAATGCATTAGCATGGTTTTTCAGAGCCCTGCAGTTGTTATTCTGGATTGTCCTTAATATTGGTTATAAGGAATGTTCGTTTAATATTAATGTTAAAAGTTCCAGTATATAATTAATCTTTTCTACTGCCAATCAGAAAACATTGTTTTGAAATGTCATCCTGTTGCTGGAGTTAGAGGTAAGTCTGAAAACCACAAGGAAGAAGATGTCTTAACAGACCATACAACTTTAGTCTTTATACTTTAGAGATATAGTGCAGAATTAGGCCCTTTGGCCCATCTAGTCTGTCGACCAGTACTTACCCCATACACTTCCACAATCCTACACATTAGGGACAATTTACAATTATACCAAAGCAAATTAACCTACAAACCTGTATTTCTTTGCAGTGTGGGAGGAAGCCGGAGAACCCGGATAAAACCTATGTGGTAACAGGGAGAACGGGCAGCACCCCTTAGTCAGGATCGAACCTGGGTCTCTGGTCCTGTAAGTCAGCAACTTTACTGCTGCAGTACAATGCTGCTCCTAATGAATGGTGACTTACAAATTAAATTTTTGACATTGAGGACAAACCTGTCAAAAGCTTTGTTAAGTCCCTACCACAACTGCCAATACTTTTACTTAGCTTGATATTGACTGCAATGCAGCTGCAGATACGTCATTAGTGACATTTCAGGATAACATTGCTACATTATTCAATTGATCACATATTGTATTGTATTTAATTTATTAGCCAAGTATGTAAAAACATACAAGGAATTTGATTTGCCATACAGTCATACCAAAAAAGCAACAAGCCACACAACTACATAAAAGTTAACATAAACATCCACCACAGCGGCTCCCCCACATTGCTCACTGTGATGGAAGGCAATTAAGTCTTATCTTCTTTCCTCCATATTCTCCCGCGGACAGGGCAGTCGAACCATCTGCAGTGGGGGTGATCGAAGCTCCTGCAGCTGGTGTCAACAGACAACTATGGCTGCCAGAATGCATCTAGTCCTCCATGTACTGGCTTTGCCAACTTAGAAAGAAACTCCCTACTAGTTCCCCAGCAGTATTCATTGCGGTAAATCCTCTTACTGAATATCATTGCGATGCTCTATCCTAATTTTCAAAACCAAGATAGTGCATATCTCTCCACTTAATCAGATGTCACCCTGCATTTTGCACTAAATTCTGCACTAGAGATCCTTTAGTTAGATGTCCATGCACCTTCGGTATGTGGGGTAGGAAAGGCATTCAAGCATGCTATATTATTGCATATCTTTCAAAAGTATCTAAGATAAACTAAAGGGCCTGTCCCACTTAGGCAACTCTTTAGGTGACTGCCAGAGACTAGTTTTAATGGAATTCACCTACGACACCTGGCGACAACTTACAACAAATTACGACAGCAAAAATTGCCGCCACTGTCGCTGAAAAATTTTCAACATTTTGAAAATTTTGCGGCAGTCGCCTGTAGTCGCCCAAAAAATCGCCCGTGGGACAGGCCCATTAAAGTGCTGCAAGTTTAAAGCAATGTATTTTGTGGTCTCTGGTTGCAATGGAAATGATTCAAATTAATTTGATATAAAATTATATATTTTTGGTCATCAATTCAAATACTATGTTGTAGAATGTTCTATTTTATTCAAATGTCTAACTAGTTAGCATTAAATATGACAAGAAATAATCTAGTTCTTAATATGCATAGGTTCCATAAAGATTCACTTGATTTAGATAAATGGGAATTGGGAATAAGATGAATGATATGTCCTGTCAACATTCTATAAATAAAGGCATCTCTCAATACTACTGACAACTAGTCACTACAGCATGTACAGAATTTAAACCATTACTGAATCAAAGTAGGAATTAAGTTGTTGAATAATAAAATAAAAATGGTACAGGACTAAATGATGAATGATTGGACTTGACGAGTTCACATTTTGATTTGTTTGAGACATCATTAAGTTATTTACTGAGAACATGAAGTCATACTTTGCAGGTCTCCAAGGATCTGGAAGATTAAGTAATTTTTAGCCAGTTTACAATCGTGGAGACAAGTCAGTTAACAAAACTCATGGGAACGTGTTTGACAAAGTGTGAAGAAAATGGTTATTTCTCAGCAAACGCAGCCAAACGTCTCAAAAGATGAGAGGTAGGCTGAATTCCTTCCACTGATGTGACAACAGGATCACTGAGATACCAGAAAAACTTCAACTAACACAATCAGATTTGCCCTTCTGAAAACAAATGGAAATGCTGTAACATTTGTAGAAGGCCAGCAGAGAAGAACTAACATGAAATGTCATTTCTAAGGATTGTTCAGAGCCTCTGATTACACAGTCCGTGCGGCGTCTCACTGCGCTCGAGATAAATCAGGATGTTGCCATAGAAAATGACTAATGCAATGTTTGTTTATGGGGAATGAAGAAATGACAGTGTCAGTGAATGACATTTCTATTCTCAACAAAGATTTGTTCCTGTAAATGAATTTGGCAGCTTCATCTGTTTCCTCTCAACTGTGGTGTCTCAGCAAGAAGCAAAATGCTTGCTACTTGACACATGGATGTTTTTACATGCAAACATGTTAAGACAATTTTGGAAAATGGAAAGAAAAATGTATATTATAGGGAAAGAATATATGTACCCATACAATATGTTGACATTTGTAGTGACAAGCTTGTCAATATTCTTGGGTTTCTGTGCCGTGGAATTAAGCAGATTGATATATGTTTGCACACTCTCAATTTCTTACTATGCTTTAGGAGGCAAGGTTCATTGTACATCAAATGAATGAATAGATAACGATGTATCAGATTTTTGAAAATGTTTGATCTTTAGAGACATATTCTTCTCCTAGATGACTTCTCTTCCTCTCTTTTATTCTGTGACCTGCTGTTATTACATCACTTCTGTTCTTTGAATTGTAGTGAAATCACAGTGTAGAAATCCATCTCTGTTAATTTAAATTGTATTCTGGCTGGGAGTGAGAAACCAGAATTAATAAGAGTCTGAAGAACAATCCCAACCAGGGAACACTGGTTGGCGTGGACACGGCTGCCAAAGGGCCTGTTTCCGAGCTGTATCTCTAAACTAAAATGCTGCTTGTCCATTCCCTCCAGAGATGCTGTCTGACCCACTGGAATCTTGAGCAAAATGTTATTTTGCTCAAGATTCCAGCATCTGCAATTTCTTGTGTCTCCAGATTTAAGGACATATTTGACTATGTCTGCCTTAAAGAAACATATTATATAGCATCAGCCTTTTAAGAACCATCATCCCAAGAAATTCTGGCTTTTTATATTCCCACCATGCAGACCCAGGTGTTAGGTTAAAATATGCATTGGCACTGCCAGCTGAGATCATTGGCTTGTCACATATCACGTGGTGAACGAAGGAACAATCTGATTAGTGTGATACAGTGCAAAGCTGAACATTATATTAACCTGTTAATTTGACATTTTATAGTTTACATCACGGAACAGTAGAACACCGAAGCCAGCTATTTAACCCATCCTGATTTGGATTTTAAAAAGAAATGCAGGTCATTCCGTTTCTTTGCTGTCTTTCCACTGTTTCCACTATAAATATTTGTACAAAATGATTTGTACAAAACAACAAAGGCCACTATCAATTTCAAGCACAAAAGCAGAAAATACCAGAAGTGCTGAGCTGTTTGGCTAGCATATATGGAGAGAATAACAGTTAGCATTTCAGACTGTCAATTTTACTCATGCAATGCATTTCCAGTTTAATGACGGTTCTGTGAGAAGTTATTTTCTCAATCCATTTTAGCTTCTTTCCCAGTTCCCTGACATCTTTCGGTCATTGCGAATGGTTTGCTTTATTTACTCTATTTAAACATCATCATTTTCACATCGGAAATAAATGCTCTTTAGCTGCTGTTGTTGTAGGGGAAATGACACCAGCTTATCAATTCCAAACGCCAGAATTCCTAGTTCATGGAGCCTTTCTAGTGATCTTGTGTCTACATTCTCGTAATCTCTTCTCTGTCCTCTCTAAAGCTTTTGGATCGATCCCAAAGTGTGATGCCCGATTTTGGAAATAGATATGACAGAAATATAGGACAGAACGGCGACACGGTGGCGCAGTGGTAGAGTTACTGCCTTACAGCTCCATAGACCTGGGTTCGATCCAGACTACGGGTGCTGTCTGTAAGGAGTTTGTACGTTCTCCCCATGACTGCGTGGGATTTCTCCAAGATCTTCGGTTTCCTCCCACTCTCCAAAGACGTACAGATTTGTAGGTTAATCCGCTTGGTAAATGTAAAAATTGTCCCTGGAGTGTGTACCTAGCAGGGAACACTGGTTGGCGTGGACCTGGCTGCTGAAGGACCTGGTTCCGAGCTGTATCTCTAATCTAAACTAAACTAAAAAATAGTGGTTTATAACGATTGAGCAGCACATTCCATGTTTGAAGCTCTGTACTTTTATTTATAAAATTATTAATCCCATGTTCTACCACATGCTTTATTAATTTGTCCTGCCACTTTCAATAATTAGTGCACACGCCCACTGATCTCGCTGTCCTTGCAGCACTTTTAAAATAGCCTCTTAGTATGTATGGTCTCTCCACACCCTTCCTGCTGAAGCGAATCACTCCTCTCTTATCTCATCTGCCCCGAGTTGGCTCATCACGAGGGTTGCCAACTTTCTCACTCCCAATGTAGGGGACAAAAGGTCAAAATAAGGGACAAATTCACGACGGCATAAAGTACAGAAGGCCTTCGGCGAGTTACCGCTGACAGGTTTAATCCATGTCTTATTTGCTTCCCATTGCGCGTTACAGCTGCACAGTCTTTCTTTTTTGCAGGTTTATCCATATTTGCACATGCCGAACTGACCGACCAACACCAGACGTTACTGAAACTTTTGTTTTGGCAGGAATTGGTAAACGTGCCCTCTGGTGATTACAGAGTACAGATGCTCCTCGACTTACGATGCTTCAACATGATATTTCAACTTTACAATGGTGGAAAAGCGATACACATTCCGTAGACATACTTCAAACTTTGAATTTTGGTCTTTTCGACGAACCAGGCGTGCAACTGATGCACGGAAAGTGACAGGACATCAACCAAGCCACCAAGTCCGGCGCCAGGACCAAAACGCCTCAGCTGGCCCGCCGGCTGGGCTTTGTGTTCTGCTGCATGCGAAGTCCAGCACCCCATCCAACTCCTGAACCGATGATCGGCCATGGGAAGGAGGGGTGTTGGTGTCGGCAGAAAGCAAAGGTCCGAAGGTCAGACAGCTGGCCGGGCTGCCGACCGACCGACTGGGCCACGGGTTAGTAGCTGCTTCTGCACTCCATGGGCTGTACTATGTTGGGACGGGTGAGGCGGGGCCAGACGCGGCGCTCCGACAGTCCCCGCTACCCGAGTAGTAGCAGTCAAATACGGGACAAGGGCGGTCCCGTATGGGACAAACCAAATTAGCCCAATATACGGGATGTCCAGGCTAATACGGGACAGTTGGCAATCCTACTTACTAATTAAGATCCGGCAATCTCCGCTTTAAAAAAAGACAGCCTCCACAGCCATGTGTGGCAATTGCTAAATTTTCCTTGATCTGCGTTCTCTTTGATATCTCGTTTTTACACTTTAATGTTCTTTATCTATGTGTCTCCCTCGCCCCTGATCCTGAAGAAGGGTCTCGGCCCGAAACGTGTCACATTCCTTCTCTCCAGAGATGCTGCCTTTCCCGCTGAGTTACTCCAGCCAATCTTCTGCGCAGCACAAACTACAGTCCCCATAATGCCCCCTTCCCGACTACATTACCCACAATGCATCCGGCATGCAGCGCGGCTTTGGTTGCCAAGGCCGTGGTCAGGACAGCGGCCCAGGGTAGGCCATGGCCATCAGTCAACTGAAGCCTGGCGCCGTCGCCGTCGCCGAGTGGCCATTGCAGGGCTCCCAATCACCTCTAACATGAGTGTCCCACTTGGCACCGCTGGCTGTCCCCACGGCTGCGAGAATGGTGCCCTGATAGACAACTTCGGCATGATCAAATACGACACAAGGGTGGTCGCGTACGGGACAAACCAATTTAGCCCAATATATGGGATGTCCTGGCTAATATGGGATGGTTGACAACCCTACTCATCACCAATGTGCCCATTTCTTGTCGGATTCTATTGATATCTTCTTGATTTTTTGATTTTTTTGTGGCAGGTTCAGGTTTTGTGCCATCTGTGAATGCAAATATTGAGCCAATCCTTACTTCCTGCCAATTTGAGAAATGCGCATTCATTTCAAGTGTCTGCTTTCGAAACCTTCCAAAGAGATAGATAGAGCAGAAAGTCTAGACCACGATAGTGGGCCGAAAAAAGAGAATATCTCAATGAAAAATATATCACGGAAACATATATGAGGTAGGAAGACTCTCAGAGATTCCAAATAACATCCCAGGCCACTACATTTATGATTGTACACAATTTGGTAGATATTTTTTTTAAATGCATGTAAATTAAAATCACAAATAGAATATCTTGAATGCATAGTGCCTTTTACTCTTACTTAGAGGTCTAGCATGGATTCCACCCAAACCAAATGACTAATCTAATTTAATACTATCAACGTTTCAAATCCCTGGACCTTACATATATTTAATACCATTCAGCATCCTAGCAGCCCTCTCATTTTACATCGCTTTGTTATAATCCTTCTCTTTCATAAATATCAGTTCAAAATATATGATGTTCATTGTATGGCTGGTGGAATGAGAGGAGTTCCTGGTGAGGTGCAAAATGACCTTGCCGATATCCGTTTGAAGGAGAAAGCATTCTATGATAGTCCAAATGTTCTGAATGCACCACCTATTACCTTATTATTTTTTTTTGTCACATTTTGGAACTGCTGATTAGACTCATTACAGGAACTCTATCTCAAAATGTTCGGCTGCAGAAATGGTTCATACAGCGTAGAGTAAAATTGCAGACAAAAGGAAAATTGCAGAATCAGTTCACTAAATCAGATGTGTGAACTCTTATTAAAAAGCTAATTAATTTTCTGGTTCATCGTATAACCTGCAGGCACTATTCATAAAGCACGTCACTTTTTTTACTCACAATTAGTAAGAGCAGAGCTGCCATAACTCCCAGCATTAAACTCCCTTATAGAGTGAAATATTTGAATGCATGGCGTATGTAGTTACATAGTTAATATTTATGAATCTTTTAATGATCAAGGGATTTTATTTAAATTTCAAAGTTTTTAACAAGAGCCACTTAAAGTTTTTGAATTGGATCTGGAAAATGTCTCTTTTGTGAAATTATCAATGATTTTATAACAAAGCAACTCAACCGCATGGACGAAGAATAGTAGGCTGCTTTGAATCCATGGGAGATTATTACCAAATCGTGCAAATCTTTTATAATAACCAGCAGGGCTGATATTTCTTTTCTGAAGCTAAATGACCTGTGATATTGTGTGGGATTTCACATTTGAATACATACTAGATTCTTCACCCACTATTTCCATACAGTAAGAGTTAATATATGATCAGATAGGTTGTCCCCATGTCAATAACTTAAAATATAAACGTTATAATTGAGGACATCCTGGCAGAAAGCAGAGATTTATTGAGGATTTAGGAAATTGGGAGGAGAATGCTCTTGCTAAATCTCCATTCATATTGTGTTGGGTATTATCTTTTGACAGCTCTTTCAGAGAGAGGTCAGTTGTAAAATTGCCCCAACTTAGTAGCTATCACGATACATGTGGGTAATATTCCATTATAAAACCCTGCCAAAGAGCTTACTACCAATAAGCATCACATGAGGCATACTAATTATTTATCAAAAACATTCAGCAAAAATTGGACAGAAGCAATTAAATCATCTGTCAAATCGCTATGTCATCTCTCATCTCATTAGACACATGTTTTTAAAGCTATCCTCACAACCCATTAACTCTTTTCCAGTCTTTGGCCTCTCCTCCCTTGAGAATTACTGGGAATAGTTACATTGGCATTTGGTAATGTTCCAAGTGTCCACCTTACATAATCATTAAATATGGAGGAAGGAACTGCAGATGCTGGTGTACAATGTGAGCTTGCTGGCTCAAAGTGGGGGGGCAGCAGCCCCCACACTGCGCATTTCAGCACTAGCCCTTGCATTTTCTTCAGCCGAATATTGTGCCCCTGTTTGGTCCAGGTCATTCCACACACACCATGTGGACACCCAATTGAACTCAACAATGAGGATCATCACAGGAACAATCCGCTCAACACCACTCCCCTGGCTCCCTGTCCTATCCAACATAGCCCCTCCACACAGCCGGCGAGTAGTCCTCACTCAAAGGATGCTCCAAAAGACCAAAATCTCCCCTCACCTGCCAATTCACATGGACATCTTCAACCCACCCACTGCTCGACTTCCATCTAGACGACCAATTTGGAAGAACCCACCACCAGCTGATTTCACCATCCAATCAGCTTGGAAAAAGGAATGGGAGTCCAAGGACGTCCCAAATAAACATCTGGTGTCAGACCCCACCCTACCGGTCCCTGGCACCAATCTCCCAAGGAAGCAGTGGACGACGCTGAATAGATTCAGGATTGGACATGGCCCCTGCTTGGCCAGCCTTCACAAATGGGGCAGCAGTCCAACCCCACGGTGTGCTTGTGGAGAGCAGCAAACAATGCAACACATCATTGAAGCATGCCCTCAACAAAGGCTCAAAGGAGGACTTGTCACCCTTCATACAGCAAATCAAGAGGCAATTGCTTGGCTAAAGGACTTTGCATTCGCTAAATAAATAAAACGTAGATAGACACAGGATGGGTGATATCTCGGGTCTGAAGAACAGTCTCGACCTGAAACATCACCAATTTCTTCTCTCCAGAGATGTTGCCTGTCTCGCTGAGTTACTCCAGCATTTTATGTCTATAATAATTAAATAGTTATGTTTCGGCACGAGGACCAGGAAGATATTTCACGGTGGAGGCTGCACACCTGAAGCAAAGTATTTTTGGTTGTCGCAATTCCCAGGTCCTACCTGCAGCCTGGCCTGGAGTTAGAGGCAGAAATGGGCCAAAGAAACCCAGCTCCAATTGACAAGCTGCATCAGAACACTCTTGGTGTTCATTGATCAGTTCTTCAATTCAAATGTAGGTACACCCCATAGTCTTTAAGAGATGTGATCTAATAGTGATGGAACTGATAGCATAGACATATGTGTTCTAGTTTATTCAGTTTGTGTGCTGGTGGATGGGGCTTTGGGTTGGTTGTGTGGTTGGTTGTGAGCTCACTAAAATGTAGCGTGCTGACTTTGTCTTAATGTTTGAAAGGCCTTCAGTTTAGCTGTTGAAATGACTGACATTATTCTTGGCACATTTAAGACAAATAAGAAAATTAAGAAGAGGTTACAGTATTAAATAATATACTGTTGCACTACTTAGGAGCAGAGCAACCAACTTCCTGAAAACGACAAACATTCTCTTAATTTCTAATTTTCTGTGCTCCCATTCATGTTTCAACTGAGTACGTAATTGTGCAGAAATGTCAGAGAAGCTTTAGTAGAGGGATACAGTGCAAATGTATTTCTCTCATTGCATTTGAAGGCTAAATATTAAACTCTGCACGAGTTCTGGTCATCTAATCACAAGGAAGATCACCGAGCCAAGTAGAAAAGATAACTCAAGACTTGGAGAATTTGAAACATGACAGACATTTAAAGATTTGGTTTCCTTTCTTTGGAAAAAAGACCTCATGATGATTGAATTGAAAATTTGACAATTCACTAATTCAATTAAAGCCCATTGTCCACTGTAGGATTGTTGTTGCTGAAGTATTTACAGTACATGCAACATCAATACAAATCACAAATAATAAACAAACTCTGGTCAGAAATGTTCACTTGTCAGTGTACAGAATAAGTCACAAGGGAATATTGTCAGAAGAGATGTGTAGATAGTTTAATAAAGAAAAGAGATGCATTTCTGGGAATTGATGTGATCGTGGAGAGTTCATTTCTAAAAATGTGTTGAATTAATTCCAATGCTGTTGGAATTAAAATGTGCTGTCATTTGGGAACTTGGTTGTAAAAGTGGAAACAGTATAGGATGCAGACATATTCTGTGTACATTGTGATGTAATTTATGGGTTTACTATATCACTCAAAACAGACAACAGCAAACAGATATCCACCAGAAATCGAAGGAGACTCCGAGAGACAGGCATCCAACACAACACACTTACTCTTTAGCCTCGGGTTCTGTATTGCTGCTACAAAATTCAAGACCGAAATGTGTTTCTTTTTAAAAATGGGACACTTTAAACAAAATACAAGACTCTACAATAGGAAGAGTAAAAATAATGCTATGACCTAGCTCCCGATTGTAAAGGAAGTTGTAGTATTGAACATTGTGCCATAGGGAACGGTTGAGGCAGAGACCATTGTACCTTTAAGTGGAAATTGGATAAATTTATGAAGCAGTAGAAGATATTGGGCTTTGGGGAAAGAGATGTGGAATGCAACCAGTTTTGAATTTTTGCAGCAAAGAAATGGCATACGCATGAAGAGCTGAAACCCCTATCTCTGTACTGTAAATGTCCGTAGTTTTGTGGCCCAAAGCAGCATTTAACATACTTACCATCTAGGGGACTATTTCTGGCTTAGCACATGCTGTCCATAGCTATCCATTCTAATACAAGATAACCCATTAAAATGCATTCTAGTGTAATCAAAGTACCGAGGTATAAAGGTTACTCTTAAAAGGTTAGTGTTGTTCATATTTCTGCTGTAAAACAATTATAAACCAAATTACTTAAACAGTGAAGTAACTTGCACCCAATATATCCACAATAGTACCACTTTGGTTATTGCCTTGAGCAGTGTAAGTCATGTCCTTTGGTAGATTTAATATTTCTGACGAATTTTTAATTCAATATGCACCATCATTCACTGAAACATTTTATCTTCAACTATTTAAAAACCTCTGAAGTTCTCAATAAAATCTCCACGTGTCCGGATGAATTGGATCAATTATGTTGAGCTTGGAAATATTTTCACTTAAAATCTAGACACATTAAATCTTAATTGTGTCAGTCTGTATTTATTAAGCCTTTTTAAATGGGTTTTATTCAATTGTGAGCATCATTATAACATGAATTAAATAACAAAAGTGGAGTATAAATATGGCAATTTGTTTTGGAAGTTTGGGTGAAAAGGTACACTGAGATAAATGTGTGGGGATTTTACACAGGCCACCATTATTTTTCTTGGAGGTGATGGATTTTACATTTATTGGGTACAGGAATATGTGAGTCATGTACATATAGCAATGAAACAATATTCATCTTTTAATAACAAATCATGTTTGGATCAGCAGAACCCAAACAGTCCAGGGGGGATATGCCATGTAATTTAAAACGAAATAAGGATTTATTAATCAAATGTAATTGTGTAATCCTTAGCTCCTGTCTTTTTAACTGATAGATTTTTCATTCTCTTAACAAATTGAATTCTTATTAGTTTTTAATTGCTTTATGACATGGCACTCATTTAATGAAACAGAGCAGTGTAATCTATGCAAAATATAATCTTTCCTGAATGCCACATCAAAACCAGAGATATGGCAATCTATGCAGCAATATTTTTGTAGTTTAAATTAATATTTCAATCAATGTACCATTTTTTGTTGTTTAAATATTATAACCATTTACTTAAATATGTGACAAAAACAGAATGGTTGGGGAATCGCCGTGGACGTGATTGATATACTGCTCCAGAACTAGCCATAATTCATTTCTGACTTGGTTCCTTCATTAGGAATCAGGCCAACCCATCCATGAGATATAAATTATGAGATTGTAAGTTTCTGCCCTCCTCTCAGTTCTGGAGTAAGTCCACTAAAACTTCAGTAGAGAACTTTGAATTGGGTTACAGACCTGAATATACACCAGAGGACCAATGTGCAACCGGTGCACTCTTAGTGGTGGGAGTGCCCATCTTCAGTGTGCAGATGAAACAATTAACCTCTGACCTTGCATACATTCACGTTATAATGGTTCTATTCTAACCTTGCATACATTGCCTGGTCAGTAATGGATATCTTTGACGTCAAATACTTGTACAAATGATGCTACAATTTATGAGCCTGTGACCAAGTATGCTCTAACATATTTGTCATTCACGTTATAATGGTTCTAGTCAGTGCTGAAGGTTAAATATACGAGTGTGGCCTGCTTGGATGTCCTGTTATATTCATATCTGATGGCACTGTCTTTGTGCTGTTCCCTTCCCAGTCTTAATTTGTACCATGACTGACACGGGACGTCAGGGACAGTATAAAAATTAAAGTGAGCAAGTATAACATAGCAAAGATGAGCGGGAAGCAAGAGGATTGGGTAATGTTTAAAGAACAACAGAAGATAACCAAAAAGACAATATGGGGAGAAAAGATGAGGTACAAAGGTAAGCTAGCCAAGAATATAAAGCAGGATAGTAAAAGCTTCTTTAGGTATGTGATGAGGAAAAAATTAGTTAAGACCAAAGTTGAACCCTTGAAGACCAAAAAAGGTGAATTTATTATGGGAAACAAGGAAATGGCAGATGAGTTGAACAGGTACTTTGGATCTGTCTTCACTAAGGAGGACACAAACAATCTTCCTGATATAGTAGTGGCCAGAGGATCTGAGGTGACGGGGGAACTGAAGGAAATCCACATTAGGAAGGAAATGGTGTTGGATAGACTGATGGGACTGAAGGCTGATAAATCCCCAGGGCCTGATGGTCTGCATCCCAGGGTACTTAAGGAAGTGGCTCTAGAAATTGTGGATGCATTGGTGATAATTTTCCAATGTTCTATAGACTCAGGATCAGTTCCTGTGGATTGGAAGGTAGCTAATGTTATCCCACTTTTTAAGAAAGGCAGGAGAGAGAAAATGGGGAATAGACCAGTTAGCCTGACAGTTAGCCCGGTGGTGGGGAAGATGCTGGAGTCAATTATAAAAGATGAGATAGCCGCACATTTGGATAGCAGTAACAGGATCGGTCCTAGTCAGCATGGATTTACAAAGGGGAAATCATGCTTGACTAATCTTCTGGAATTTTTTGAAGATGTAACTAGGAAAATGGACAAGGGAGAGCCTGTGGTTGTAGTGTACCTGGACTTTCAGAAAGCATTTGATGAGGTCTGACATAGGAGATTTGTGGGCAAAATTAGGGCACATGGTATTGGGAGTAGAGTGCTGACATGGATAGAGAAGTGGTTGGCAGGCAGGAAACAAAGAGTAGGGATTAACGGTTCCCTTTCAGAATGGCAGGCAGCGACTGGTGGGAAACTGCAAGGCTTGGTGCTGGGACCGCAGCAATATACATCAATGATTTAGATGAATGGATTCAAGGAAACATTAGCAAATTTGCAGATGACACAAAGCTGGGTGGCAGTGTGAACTGTGAGGAAGATGCTATGAGAATGCATGGCGACTTGGACAGGTTGGTGAAGTGGGCAAATGCATGGCAGATGAAGTTTAATGCAGATAAATGTGAGGTTATCCACTTTGGTAGCAAAAACAGGAAGGCAGATTACTATCTAAATGGCATTGTTGGGAAAAGGGGAAGTACAATGGGATCTGGGGATCCTTGTACATCAGTCTATGAAAGTAAGCACGCAGGTACAGCAGGCAGTGAAGAAAGCGAATGGCATGTTGGCCTTTATAACAAGAGGAATATAGGAGCAAAGTGGTCTTCTGCAGTTGTACAGAGCCCTAGTGAGACCACACCTGGAGTATTGTGTGCAGTTTTGGTCCCCTAATTTGAGGAAGGACATTATTGCTATTGAGGGAGTGCAGCGTAGGTTTACAAGGTTGATTCCCGGGATGGCAGGACTGTCATATGCTGAGAGAATGGAGTGGCTGGGCTTGTACACTCTGGAGTTTAGAAGGATGAGAGGGAATCTCATTGAAACATATAAGATTGTTAAGGGCTTGGACACGCAAGAGGCAGGAAACATGTTCCAGAACCAAGGGCCACCTTTTAAGAATAAGGAGTAAGCCATTTAGAACGGAGACGAGGAATCACTTTTTCTCACAGAGAGTGGTGAGTCTGTGGAATTCTCTGCCCCAGAGGGTGGTGGAGGCAGGTTCTCTGGATGCTTTCAAGAGAGAGCTAGATAGGGCTCATAAAAATGGAGCAGGAGATATGGGGAGAAGGCAGGAACAGGGCACTGATTGGGGATGATCAGCCATGATCACGTTGAATGGTGGTGCTGGCTCGAAGGGCCAAATGGCCTACTCCTACACCTATTGTCTATTGTCTATTGAAAACTGTATCTTGCCTGAGTAAAGTTAGAAGAAATTAGGTCGACACCATGACTCTACGGTAGAGTTGCTGCCTTACACTGCCAGAGACCTGGGTTCAATCCTAACTACGGGTGCTGTCTGTATGGAGTTTGAACGTTCTCCCCATGACCTGAGTGGGTTTACTCTAGGTGCTCTGGTTTTCCTCCCACACTCCAAAGAAGTACAGGTTTGTAGGCTAATTGGCTTGGTAAAATTGGAAGTTATCCCTCGTGTTTAGTATACTGTTAGTGTGCATGGATCACTTGTCAGAGTGGACTCGATGGGCAAAGGGCCTTTTTCTGTGCTGTATCGGTAAACTAAAAAAAACTAATTGGAATTCTTTGTGCGTGGATACTTGTCAAGAATGCATGTGAAGAATTTTTGTGATTGCAGGGGAAATATGTTTGGGAGAACAAAGTGTCAGGAATAATCAATCAATCAATCAACCAATCAACCAATCAATCAATCAATCAATCCAATCAATCAATCAATCAATCAATCAATCAATCAATCAATCAATCAAACAATCAACCTTTATTGTCATCTTGCAAGCAACAGTTGTACAGTGCAAAATGAAAAGACATTTCCCAGGGAATAGCGGAGCATCGCACATGAAATTTAAAACGTTTCACACATAATAACACTAAAAACAATCCAGTCCCTGATGGAACAGTATAAATAAATAGTTAAAAGCAGGTAAAACACAACGTTAAAATACAATAAACCAATCATAAAAATGTTCTGGGCAGCTGACTTGAGTGGCCAGTGCCAGTTATTAAAGTGTCCGTGCCAGCCGCAGAATCAAGTGACTGTGAGTACAGAGTGACTGTTTAGCAGCCTCACAGCCTGTGGTAGGAAGCTGTTTAGCAGTCTTGTAGTCCGGGCTTTGATGCTTCGATATCTCTTGCCTGATGGCAGGAGATCCAGGTGTATGTGGAGGGGGTGCAGTTTGTCCTTAGCAATTCTCTGAGCTTTTTTCAGACAGCGGCTCTGGAACAGTTCTTGTACCGAGGGTAGGGAGACGCCAATGATCCTCTCTGCTCCCCTCACTACCCTCTGCAGAGCCTTCCTGTCCGAGCAGTGGCAGGTGGAGTACCACGTATTTATGCAGTACGTGAGTACAGACTCCACCGTACCCCTGTAGAAAGTCCTGAGGATGTTGGTGGGGAGTGAGGCCTGTTTTAGTTTCCTCAGGAAGTGTAGTCGCTGATGGGCCCGTTTGACGGTCCCAGTGGTGTTCCTGGACCAGGTGAGGCTGTCTGTAATTTGCACACCGAGGAACTTTATGCTCTCCACTCTCTCCACTGCATTGCCACTGATGTTGAGGGGTGTATGCTTTGGCTGCGCCCTCCTGAAGTCGACAACCATCTCCTTCGTTTTGTCAACATTTAATTCTAGATTATTTTTGCCGCACCAGTCCACTAGTTGTTTTACTTCCTCCCTGTACATTGATTTGTCATCTCCGCAGATGAGTCCCACCACTGTTGTGTCATCCGCGAATGTTATGATCTTATTGTCCCTGAATCTGGCAGCACAGTCATGTGTGAGCAATGTGAACAACAGCGGGCTGAGCACACAGCCTTGAGGGGAGCCGGTGCTCAGCGTGATCGAGCCTGAAGTGTTCTTGCCAACACGGACTGACTGCGGTCTCTCTGTCAGAAAGTCCAAGATCCAGTGACACAGGGTGGTGTTGAGGCCCAGCAGGGTTAGTTTCTCCACAAGTCTCTGTGGGATGATGGTGTTAAACGCTGAGCTGAAGTCAATGTACAGGATTCTGGCGTATGTGTTATTGTTTTCCAGATGCGTGAGTACTGTGTGCAGCATGGTAGAGATGGCATCTTCTGGGGCGATAGGCAAACTGGAGGGGGTCTAACGATGAGGGGAGGCTGGCAGTAATGTGGGGTTTCACCAGGCGTTCAAAACACTTCATTATTATTGGGGTCAGGGCGACAGGGCGGTAGTCATTTAGGCAGGCAACCACTGGTTTCTTCGCTATGGGGATTATCGTGGAAGTTTTGAGGCATGTGGGGACAATGGCTTGACTAAGGGAGATGTTAAAGATGTCTGTTAGCACATCTGCTAACTCCTCAGCACATTCCTTGAGCACACGTCCTGGGATGTTGTCGGGTCCGACTGCTTTCCACGGGTTGACCTTAGACAGGATTCTCCGTGTGTCCATTGAGTCTATGGTCAGGACTGGCTGGTCGGTTTGTAAGCAGGGGCTGGCTCTCCCCTTGGGTGTGGTGTTTGCTGCATCAAAACATGCAAAGAAGTTGTTCAGTTCATCTGGGAGAGAAGTGTCCGTGTCGGTTACCTGCTGCCTTGCCTTGTACCCCGTCAGTGTTTGGATTCCCTTCCACATCCTCCTGGTGTCTCCTGTGTCATGGTGGAATTTAATTTCTCTTCTGCCTAGGGGGCCACAGAGTCTTCTGTTTCCTCTAGATTATGGCCAGCATTTGCCCATCAGGGAAGTGATCTTTCAGGATCATGCTTGCCATCTCCCTCTCACGTTCTGTGGTCTATTCGATTCCATGCTGGAAGAGATGGATTGGTGATTGTGAATTAGTGTACTGGTAGGTGTGTCTTTCGGTGTGCATGTGAGACCTCAGATGGACCACAAGCTGAGAGATTTGTCTGCATTGTGCCTGGTTGGATGAAATAGTATGAATTGCATGAATGCCAATGTGTGGTTGGACAGTGGGTAAAGTAGGTTCAACTTATGAAGCTTGCTGCTGTTGTACAGTTTGAGAGTTTGACCACCACTGTCCAGCTGTTAATCTTTTTCAGAATTGCTTTTATTTTTTGGGGGACAGAACTTGCACAGTCCTCTCTTCAGTACACTCTTCTCAAACAACATAATTTGCCATTGCCAAGTGCTGTGGCTGAGATCCTTGGTTAGTTTCTCTTAATCTCAAATCTCTCTGTAAACCTTAATTCCTGTCCCAACCCAGTGTGTTCCTGGATGGCACCAGGGGAAAACAGAACAAGTGACAAATATGCAGTGGAAGTAACATTTACCAATGAACTGTAATTGGCGTCAATGGACCAAATTTTGGATGAACTACATAACATGTAGCTGTCACTATATTGCACATTTGATGCAAGTAACTGAGGAGAAAGTGTTTTCTCCTGTGTTAGTTTCAAATCCTGGTTGACGATCTGTTAGACCAAAATACACATCTTTAAACCAACAATTCCCATTAATGACCTATATATTTAGTTTTCTTTATCCTTTAAATACCACCTGATATCCATTTATATTTTTGCTTAATAATATTTTGGAAATCACAAATGAGGGGAGAATTTGTTAAAAATTTTTCTCAGTTTTATCTGAGAAAAATAACTTATCTCAGAATTTTCTGAGTTCCGAATTGAATGGTTTAGACTTGACCTAGAAAGATAGAAAATAGGTGCAGGAGGAGGCTATTCGGCCCTTCGAGCCAGCACCGCCATTCAATATGATCATGGCTGATCGGCCCCAATCAATAACCCGTGCCTGCCTTCTCCCCATATCCCTTGATTCCTTGAGCTCTATCTAACTCTCTCTTAAATCCATCCAGTGATTTGGCCTCCACTGCCCTCTGTGGCAGGGAATTCCACAAATTCACAACTCTCTGGGTGAAAAAGTTTTTTTCTCACCTCAGTCTTTAATGGCTTCCCCTTTATTCTAAGACCTGAAGGAGTGAAGCATGAATTCAGTTAAACAGGGAGGAATGGTGTTTTAATTCTTAGTCTGCTGCTGCATCTGGCAGTTGGTCGTGAGATATCCTCCAATTTCCATCTAACCGATGGTCTTTTATTACCTGAGCAGGTGGAATCACATTTTCAGGAGTTCCATGTCCAGATCATTTTGCAGAACTTGAGCAAGCCAAAACTATTCAAAATACTGGCCTGAGAATATTTTGCATATTGCTGAAATACAAAAATTGCAATCACCCCCCAGAGTAATAATTTCAATTAAGGATTCAGTATAGCATCATCAGCTGCCATTCACTTTGCTCACCAAGGATTCACTATTTGTCTCCACTCAACCATTTATTATTTCAGAATCTCATTCTTAACCTGAAAGAACTAGATTACTATCATCCAGCTGCCACATTTCTGCGCCAAATTTAGTAAATGCTCCGTTTCTCTTAAGAGTAGTATCAGTAACCTAACAGATGTGAAGAACCAGAAAGCACCTGGGCAATATCGGATAAAGCTCCTGTGGCTGTTTGAATCGAGTCTGTGATATACAGTAAACGTTGAGTGCCATCGTAACCTTCTCTGCTGCAGGGACAGCTGCCCGAGCAGATGATTTTGGCTGTAGATGATCTGCAACTTTGCTGTGGCATCCACTTTTATACGCAGATGTGTGGGGAGAGGGCACTTTAGTGATAAGAAGGCTGAAACCTTGTTATCTCAAAAGCTTGTGTAGGAAGGAACTGCAGCTGCTGGTTTAAACCGAAGATAGACACAAAATGTTGGAGTACCTCATTGGGTCAGGCAGCATCTCTGGAGAAAAGAAATAGGTGATGTTTCAGGTCGAGACCCTTCTTCAGACTGCGAGTCAGGAAAGGGAAATGAGAGATATAAACTGGGAGATATAAATAGAGAGATTCACAAAAAGTAACGATGATCAAGGAAAGGTGGAGCCCACCATGGTCCTTTGTTGGCTGTGGGCAAGGTGATAACGACTTATAGAGACAGTGAAACTCAATAGGATCACAATGTAATAATTACGATGACTAGGGTGGGGGAGGGACAGAGAAAGAGAGGGTGCAAGGTGGTGCAACTTACTTGACGTTAGATAAATCAATACTCATGCTGCTAGGTTGTAAGCTGCCCTAGCGAAACATGATGGTGGAGGGAGGGGGTGTGTGTGGGGGAGGGGGGTGTGTTGGTGGGGGAGGAGGGTGTGAATGGGTGGCTTGTGGATGGGTGGCTTTTGGATGGGCGGCGTCTGGACGGGCGGCATCTGGACGTGCTCACGGACTCAGCCCCGCCTCTGGGATTTATTCTCCAGCGGGTGCCGGAAGGGAGCATTACCTTCATGGTGACTGACAGGCGAGAAGACCAATCTGCCGATCTCACGATTTTTAAAAATCTTCATAACTTTTGTAATCTTCCACCGATCGGAACAAGATTTGGTGCTCTTAGAGCAGAGGAAAACGGTGAGTAAGGTGGCAAGTATTCCTAGCGATATAGGGTACCGCTTTTGCCAAAATTTAAAAACAACGCAGACCAGAAGTGGTCAAGATGAGAGTTTTAGAAATAGTATAGATTTCATAAAGCTGATTCCAAAGTTAATCACTTGTCTCAGCGTTGCACAATGTTAGGATTGCAAATAACACTTTGACCTGCCTGTGACTCACTCCTTGTGCACATGTACTCCCAGCAACAGGGATATGTCCGCTGTTCAAAAGCATTTTTATAACAAAGCTGACATTTTGGCAAAGGAATGCAGCTGAATTTAAACCAAGTGACAAAGTCTCCTGGAGGGAGACCAGGGATCCTGGTATTCCCATGAGACAAAAGTGCCTGCACTTGCTGTAATCTAGGATAACGATCCGAACTCTGGCAGAATTCAGCGGGTCAAGCAACAGCTGTGGAGGCAAAAGTTGTAAGTCGATATTTCGAGTTGAGACCCTAACATCAGGACTGAGAGGAAAGGGGTAAGATTGCCACTAAATAGCAGAACAAGGAGGATGTTGTGGAGGAGGATGGGTTATAGGTGGGACTGGATGGGGAGGGCATGATAGGCAGATGGAACCAGATGGGAGAGGGGGGTAAGGCAGAGGCTGGTAGGTGATTATCTTCCCTTCTTTTGCCTCACTGTGAGTCACTCTTTGTGCTCTCAGCAACACGGATATGTCCGCTTTTTAAAAGTATTTTCATAACAATATTTGGAAAAAAATGTGGCTGAATTTAAACCGTGCCAACGTCAGGTTGATATATATTCTGGAGGGAAATTCAAGGCTCCTTGTACACCCATATAATTTGGAGTTCTCTTTGGGATTCATTGGTCAGCTCATCCCTCGCCACCCACCCCTCTCCATCCCCTGGCACTTTCCCCTATGACCAAAGGAGGTGTAATACCTGTCCCTTCAACTCCTTCATCACTAGCACCCAGGAACCTAAACAACCCTTCCAGGTGAGGTAGAGGTTCACTGGCACTTCTTCCAACTTGGTTCATTAGATTTAGTGATTGCGATGTGGCTGCCTCTACATTGGTTATGCCAAGTGCAAATTAAGTGACCATTTTGTGGAGCACCCATGCTCTGTCTGCAATGGCCATCTTGAGCTTACAGTTGCATGTCATTTTAATTCTCCTTTTCATTCCTACACCAACCTGTCTGTCCTTGGCGCTTCCCTATTGCTACATTGAGACCAAATGCAAATTGGAGGAATATCATCTCATATTCCATTTGAGCAACCTACATCCCAATGGTCTGCACAATGAATTTTCCTATTTCATCTAACACACATCCCAGTGCTCTTCTTCCACAAATCCCTCCTCTCACCTGTCCATTTAGTTTTCTTCTCCCTTTGTTCATATCTCCCATCCCCTCTTCCTACCTGATTCCATCTGCCCGTCTCTCCTCCCCATCTAGTTCCATCTATCACTTACCAGCTTCTATCCCAACTCCCTATCTGACAACCTTTCTTCTTACCACTCTGTCCCGATGCAGGTTTTGACCCGAAATGCCCACTTGCATTCTTTGCATTCACAGATGCTGCCTGATCCGCCAAGATCTCCCAGTGTTCTGTGTTCTGTTTTTGGTTGTATTCCCACAATGCCCTTTTTGATGATGAAAGGCACAGGGTTGGGAGGTGCGGTCAAAGTAATGTTGGTGTTTATCTGCATGTAGACAGTACATTCTACAAACACAGAAAAGCATTAGTGGTTGTAATGACTGCACATTGACACCAGGGCCAGAAGAGAAACCGCTGAATAGACCCGATTGGAGTTACTGACCCGGTTGGAGATGTAGTTGCATTTGTTCGGAATTGGTGAGCAGTTGGTGAGTCTGGAACAACTTTCACAACTTAAGTTCCAGCCTTAAGTTGTGAAATGGTAAAGATCAATTACTTGTTTTACCCATTACTTCAATGGAAACAAAAACCCTTGTAGTAACCAGAGTTTGTAGAGGGGAGCTGGTTGACTGACAGATATCACAAATCTTGGAATGGCCTGTGTTTTTCTGGTCTTGTTAACAAGCTTTCTGCAGTAGGTGTGTGTCCTTGTTATGCATCAACTATCCCAAATTAGAAAAGAAAATGGAATTGTTGTGTGTTCAAATATTATTTAAGAAATAGTCAGTTTGCATTCTGAACTTTTTGAAATATGGGAATGGGAAAAATTGTATGAAAGTATTTGCATGAGATGTGTTTGTTGATCATGATAACTGAGTATTACATGATTGTGATATGTGCATGTTTAAGTCATACAGAGTTATTCGGAGCTATGGTATGGCCAGCCAAAGGATAGAGTAAATGTCACACAAATTACTGAATTGAAAAATAGTAAATGTTGCTCATGTAACTGCACTTCCTGGTTCTTCTTGTAAAGGGAGCTTGAACCATGTTCAGGCTGTGGACTTGAGGGTCCGTGTTTACTGGTCTGTAAACACTTCCAAGTTTACCAGCCATCATTTGCTATAAAATTAAGTGATTTGAAATCATGGAGAATCCTTTGCATTCCAAGCACTTGATCCAAAACTACTTCATCTTTGGAACTGACCTCAATGGCAGCCTGTGCTCTGCAGGCACAGCATGTTCGTGCTTTTGACTCAGAAAAGGACAAGGAAATGTCTTTAGTGCAATGTGAATTTTGAATCCACTTACGATCCCGGTCCAAAATGTTACCTGTCTTTTTTCTCCAGGGATGCTGCCTGAGCCACTGAATTAATAAAGTCTGTTCCCTGCTCCCAAGAAGTGCAGCACTTTTTGATAGGATGGGTGTTGAATGCTTAAAGTTATGGATTAAAAGTAGCAGTGTCCTATATTGCATTTTGTAACCATGCTTTCTGAAAAGGGCTGGACTTGGGCACTGTTCGTGAAACAGTCTGGTTTAACAATGTAAATACATTTAAAATACATTTTGACAGTTACATGGATCTGAAAGGTTAGAGGGATATGGGCTCTGAGACAGACCTGAAAAAAATTGCCATTTTTACCTGGGACTCCATAACAGTGTGGAAGACAGGGTTTTGTGCGTCTGATTGTCAGCTGATTTTATCTCCTGATATTGTACTCCTCTGAGTGAGTTTGAACTTCTTTGTTTGAATCTCTTTGTTTGAACATTTCTCTCCCAGTAGATATGGTGTACAATCTGCCAGGTTACAGACAACATAGATTCAACAAGCCTATCTAGTTATTTTTTTGTTTATTTTAATTCATTGCTTTTTAGTGTTCTAGGTTTTTCAAATGCTTTAACTTTAATACAATATTTTCCAAAGAGTTTTTAATCATTGACATTTTTAAAATTAGTGTGTTTAATTTTTAATAACTTGTCAATGTTTGCTAATGTCAGACATATTTATTCACAAACTTTAAACTCTTTCACAGCATTGACAACCAGTTCAGCCTAAAGGGCATGGCTTAAGCATTTCCATGGGACTTAAAATCGGAAGATAGACACAAAAGCCTGCAGTAACTCAGTGGGTCAGGCAGCATCTCTGGAGAAAAGCAATAGGTGACATTTCGTGTCGAGATCCTTCTTCAGACCCTATGGCCTTACAACCAGTGCGACCTTCCACTGCTTGGGATTTGCTGATCAGCTTATGGCTAGGTTTGTTGAGGAAGTTTCCACCAGGGAATCTATTCAAGGTAAGAACGGGTTTAGCTGGTAAGTATGTGGAAAGCAGGAATTGCAATGCTCCAAGGATATACTGCACCAATATATTTATTTAAGTAATAGACCAATTGTGATCTACATTGAGCAAAATGCAACTTTAGGCAAAAATCGCGCATTTGTTTAGATATTCCCGGAAATGGGTTATGTCCCAAAGACTAAATGCATAAATCTTATTTGGGTTTATCATGTTTAATCGTGAGAGTGGTAAATTAAATGTACATAAGCACAGAAAGCCAACTAGCCACCTGCATTAAATTCAAAATGAAATAATTTATTTATTTTTGGTAACAAATAGGAGAGTTGTCCTCTCTGGAGAGTTGAACTGTGTTTGCTATGAGAGAGAAGCTAATCAGTAAACTTGTTCATTCTTTACTATCAATGACAAAAACTGTCCTTATCCCTTCACCTCCGGAAAATGCCTTTCACCATCCTGATGGTGAAAGACATTTTTTGTTTAGATTATTGGTTAAAATAAATATTATTTGTTTGAATGTATTATGGAGAATGACTCTACCTGTCCTTATACATTTCATCACATCGTGTAAATGTCACCAGTTACTTCACAAAATGAATCACAATTGGAGCACTATGGCCATTCTTGTATACCAGATGTTACAGTCATTCTAAACTAGCAGAGTTTTATGGACAGCAATGAGATGAATGACTGGCCAGCCTGCTTTATGTTTTTGTTGAAGGAGCTATATTCACCAGGGCCCAGAAAGAGCCATCATTCTCCTGAACAGCCTGAGCGTTTAATTGATCTCATTTGCGGGAAGGGAAATTCACAATTTCATAATGTTCAAGAGTAGTATTACATTTGCAATAACTATAACTGTAAATACATTGTATTCAGAACTAATAAAATACGTGAAAGGTGAGCTTGTGGAGTGTAGAGCTCAGATTCTTGAGCAAAACACACGTAATTCAGCAGGTCAGCCAGCATCTATGGAGAGAATGAACCAAGGACATTTCAGGTTAGGATCATTCTTCAAACTGATGATGGGTTGAAAGATTCTTGTGCTTGTCTAAGAACAGCATGGTGCTAGATTGTGAGATGTCTCAAATAAAATCTCT
Source organism: Leucoraja erinaceus (assembly GCF_028641065.1). Classification (NCBI taxonomy): domain Eukaryota; kingdom Metazoa; phylum Chordata; class Chondrichthyes; order Rajiformes; family Rajidae; genus Leucoraja; species Leucoraja erinaceus. Next base: position 82,327,747 of record NC_073378.1, read on the forward strand.
CAAAAACCTATTGTTTTGATTGGTATTACGTACCGCATTCCAATGCTGTCTGGAACAAATTAAACCTTTGACCTTTCTTTATCCCTTTCACTAACAACTGGAGTAGTCTGCTGGGGCTCTGGCCGTTTATCCTAGTTGTGTGTTTGGATTATATGCATACCTCTGATGTTTGGGTCTCATCCCATTAGCTGGTACTGGATTACTTAGTCATCTGCCTATCGCTGAGTGGTTGAAGTCTCATGTTTGATTTGTGTCCACATTTTCCTGGTTTTGTCATTTCATGCTCTTCAGTTGCAGCCATTAGTGAGGAGGTCAATTGGTAGGGAGCTGCTGCTAAGCCTTTGTCTGTAACACTGGCATTGACTGCAGCAATGTTTACCCTTAGATCATTATCAGCATTACAGGCTCCTGGGTCAAACCCTCATTTATCATCTGGTCCATTTTTCAAAACTTAACTTAGTGCATTCCTTAATGGGCAGCAGGTCAATTCATTTCCAGTTGGAGACTATTTACTTTGGTGTCAACCACCGTCCATAAGAGACAAGGAAAGAGAAAAAAAAATCAATGCTAATTACTATAATGATATTAAACAATCAAAAGCAGATCATTTCAGGCTAAAATACATAGGATTTGAAATACCAGTCTGGATAAGGATGGAATCTGATAATAGTGTGAACTGCTAATCGGGAAATGGGATTAAGCTTTGATCAGACAGGATTCTGATCGTCATTTTGGATTCTGTCTGGTTTCAGTGACAAGCAGCTAGATCTTCCATTTGAAGATAGACACAAAGAGCTGGAGTAACTCAGCGAGGCAGGCCGCATCTCTGGCGAGAAGAATTGGATGACATTTCGGGTCGAGACCCTTCTTCAGACTGAAAATCACAGGAAAGAGAAATGAGAGATATAGACGATGATGTGGAGAGATATAGAACAATGAATGAAAGATCTGCAAACAAGTAACGATGATAACGAAAACCGGCCATTGATAACTGCTCTTTCCAGAGATGTTGCCTGTCCCGCTGAGTTACTCCAGCTTTTTGTGTCTGTCTGTCTTATCTGTCAGGCCCATTGTAAGGCAGAGTACCTGGCAACAATAATGATCACTATTTCACTAGAAAGAGTGGAAAGAGAGGGAGGGAGAGGTGAAGAATAGTACATATATGCACTTCTACTGAGTGCTCCTGAAAGTAGATGGAAATAAAGTAAAGGCGATGGAAATATCCTTTCTGATTTAATTATATTGCAGTTTCTTGTCCACGGTTGCAGGAGCAGGTGTTCCATGCCCATTTTCAGCAACGCCCCAGAACAAGACATTTGTGTACAAGCTTCAAGGCATTTTAGCATGTTCAAATGCAGAGATTAATATCATTCAGACACATTAGATATTGCCTAACATCATCAAATTGGGGGTGGATGCGAGAGCCTATTTGAAGTATTTTGTACTAGACAGTGTGGACAATTATCCACTTTGATATTGTGGTGTGTGCAAAAATTGTAAATTGAAAAGTTGGTTTAGTAAGTAAAAAGAATGGAGAAGTCCTATGACTTGGAGTCTCTGGTGTACAATGCCTATTGAGAGACTTGCCTTGACCTTCTTAACACTCTTTGCATCAGGGAAAAGTTGATGTTACTCTTCATGGCTTCAAGGATAGCTGCTTTGTTTCCTTATCACTTCACACAAATCTTGCATGTCAACCTTGCTTTATTTCCTGAAAACAGACATTTGAGGTAAAAAAAACCCACTGGGGGTCTTTATAAACACAAGCACAGTAACACCCGTGCATGATCACTTTAACAATAGAGTAAGTGATCTCTAATTGAAAAGACTAATAAAACTCACATCCAGCTTGTTAACTCTGCAGTGTAATCCTGAAATGTGCTGCTGTTCTGATTCTTGGCAGCAAATAAGCACTGGCATGTTGTAAAATATGCCATAGTCCTGGAGAGTTAGACATTAATTACAGGCTACTGTAAGAAACTTCCACAAAATTGATTTCTCTGAGCCCTGCTAGTATTTTTTCAACCTGATATGACAAGGCTGCAATCTTTCATTGTCCAGTAAATATTTCAAACTGCTGACCTCACTTAACCTTAGCTCTTTCAAAATGTTCTACTTAAAACTGGCATGAATTATTATTTTTGGTAAACTACAGAAGATGTGTGCACAGATGTACGTGTTATCAAACATTTATTGATTGCAATTCACTGTAACTAAATACTTTCTTTGAATTATTAGTTTGCCCATAGTCAATGGTAAGTGTTGATGTAATAAATAACCCAAAAAAACACATTTGAATCGACAAGCTTTACTAGAATATATTCGATATATATATTAGAATATATATTAGAATATGTTTATTTGTTTGAGGTAAATGCCAATGGATTATAAAATCCTTCACAAAAAGCACTGTATTGTGATTACCATCATCACCATCATAAGAAATATAATCATTGAATATGAAAAACAAAATCTTCAGAAGCCATCCATAAATTTAAGCAAGGCAAATTATTCTAAGCCTTCCCTTTATGATCATTTTATTTCTATTGAAATAAAACATTTATCACAGCTTGGTTTGGGAAATTGCAGTGAATTGTTGACGCAGCCCAGACATCACACAAACCAATCTTCCTTCTATTAACTTCATTTATACCTCACGCTGTCTCGGCAAGGCCAACAGCATAATCAAGGACAAGTCACACCCTGGCCACTCTCTCTTCTCCCTTCTCGCATCAGGCAAAAGGTATAGAAGTGTGAAAACGCACACCAACAGATCCAGGGACAGTTTCTTCCCAGCTGTTGTCAGGCAACTGAATCATCCTACCACAACCAGAGAGCATTGCTGAACGACTATCTACCTATTTGGTGACCCTCAAACGATCCTTAACCAGACTTTGCTGGCGTTACCTTGCACTAAACGTTATTCCCTTATCGTGTATCTATACACTGCAAATGGCTTGATTGTAATCATAGAGTCACAGAGAGTCATAGAGTGATACAGTGTGGAAACAGGCCCTTCGGCCAAACTTGCCCACACCGGCCAACAATGTCCCAGCTACACTAGTCCCACTTGTCTGCTCTTGGTCCATATTCTTCCCAACCTGTCCTATCAATGAACCTGCCAACTGTCTCTTAAACAATGGGATGGTCCCAGCCTCTACTACCTCCTCTAGCAGCTTGTTCCATACACCCACCACCCTTTGTGTGAAAAGGTTACCTCTCGGATTCCTATTAAATCTTTTCCCCTTCGCCTTAAACCTATATCCTCTGGTCCTCGATTCCCCTACTCTGGGCAAGAGACTCTGCATGTATTGTCTTTCTGCTGACTGGTTAAAATGCAACAAAATCTTTCACTGTACCCATGACAAAAAACTAAACTGAAACCGAAATGGAAACACAAAGTTATTGTATAGTTTTTGTCTATTGTTAGAACAAATTAAAACAACTTATTATATGGTAAATTATTGCATAGAATAATTCTTGCACACAACAAAATGACATTGAATCACATTTTTCTGGGCCAGAGCATCTTATGGCATGGCCTATCAAACAAGACTGGAAATAAAACATAGTTGCTGAAAGTTTGACTTTACAATGGTGCAGCAAAGGAAGTTAAAGTGTACCACCAGAAGATCCTGAATAAATTGACAGTAAACATTTTATCTGAAGGATAACACCTTTGTTAGCAGGGACCATAGAGATGCGAGCAGACCATTCAGCCCCTCGTCCATTTTTTCATGCACTAAAGCATATGATGCCTACGACTGTGCTACCTCTGTACTGGGGTTTCACCGTGGAAACTTCATTCTTGCTATCAAACTCAAATCCTCAATTACCTACTTCAAGGAAGAAGAGAACAGTCCAATGTTCCAAGAAAATAAAATTATTCTTTAATTTGTGTTAAACTATTCCAATTTGATCAGAAAATGAAATATGGCAACAGACGAAGGAATACTTGTGCTGCACTGGGAGTGATTGGCAAGGCAATAGATCAATGTAAATACATTCAAGCCAGACATGCTTGTCATTACATTGCAATTATTTTTTTGGAGCAGTTGTGAGGTGTCTAACTTTCCCTTCAGAAGCGAAAGCACAAAATGTGAACATTCACATCAAAACAGCAGCACTTTAAAGCATTGAATCAAAGGATAGGTGATACAGAACATCATGGCTATAAGTACATACAACATAAATAACATGTGCTGTCTGATGCTTAAATTATGAATGTTGCATCTAGAATCTATTTATAATTTAGTTATCTAATTTTTCTAGAATTTACATTAAAGTAGAAAATGTAAAGTAACTAGAAAGTTACGAGCTTGCTTTAGTTGCTGGAAAATTTGTGTTGAGCGAACAAAGATCAAACTCTGAGACAATTTCCTCACAGATTGCATATGAACGGGTAATTTATGTCCGAGTGCAACTATTCACAGGAAGGAATTTTCAAAATTCCCTCACTGTGAGCAAAGTCTATCATAAAATATGGGCTTGTAAACAGTTTAGAAAAATAGGTGTACAGGGCTGAAGCTAGACATGGTTCTGTGAAAAACACTTTATTCAAACACATCACTGTATTTTATAGGTTGGGCCTCCCTCATAATGTAATTATTTCCCTTTCAAAGCTTTAGCTAGCCTTCTGCAGCCTTCCTTTGCTAATAAACATCTCTGCTATTGCTATTTTTATTTATGTTCTCAGACATCGAGGTGTTACTTAATTGACTCCATCTACATGTTCCTATTATTTCCACACACTCCTCCCCCCCATCCCCCCCCCCCCCCCCCCCCCCCCCCCCCCCCCCCCCCCAAACACCCCTCTCCCTCTGATACACCCAGCCTTGCCCTGCCCTTGTTCAGTGGTGGCTATGATTCTCAGTCTGAAGAAGGGTTTCGGCCCGAAACGTTGCCTATTTCCTTCGCTCCATAGATGCTGCTGCACCCGCTGAGTTTCTCCAGCTTTTCTGTGTAACCATGATTCTGCCCTCTACTGAGTGCATATTAGTCATTTGAGGGTAAAAGTACTCATTTAACCGATAGAGTCTTTGAATCAGAAATTGGCAATGAGTATTTTCCTTTATTGTGCTTTGGGCGCATTGCATATCATTAACACTTTGATTCAGGAACAAGACCCTGTGCTGATACATATTGAAATAACAATGGTATTTGTTGTTAGGCCTGCACTATGCTTTCTGTCGCCTTGCTCTTTCCCCGCAATGGCTGGCAACTACGTTTGCACCCGGCCATACATCTTTTCAAAGGTTAAACAATCAGTGAGAATGTGAAAAGGGTACAATAATAGCGCAAGGAAATCAAAGTGAATGTGAACCTTTTCGAAATTATTTGAGAGAATTGCAGTAGGGCTGGTGGGCGGCTTCATTCACTTTCTGTCAATGTCAGGGTCTCATCTGTGTGAAAAGTGAAATGCCATCCTATTACCAATCATTAGGAAGAATGACAGCATCATTTGTCAGAAGCCAGACAACATTGCAGCTGCTGAGCTTTTCCCATTTTCAGAGAACAAAATTGGCTCATTATAGCCCCAGGCAGCAACAGTGCTCTTTCAAGCAAATCTGTCCCTGTGCGGAATGGCTATTATCTATCCAGTTCTTTTTTTCTCTCAGGAAATGGAGAAAATCCTTGTAAAAGTCAGCAAACGTCTGCTATGTATTCAGCTGAATACGTGGCAGAAACTCAGTGGAAAAGGTTTAGGCGTTCCAACGACAGGATTCTTTATGGAAGGGGCATCAAATGCCGGCAGGAAGGCAGATAACGGCAGCTATCAGCTGACCCTGATGCTCATTGTGGTGACCTCTGGCCTGAGTGTAATTGCTGCAGATGCATCGTCTTTATCATTCATATGTTCCTCCCTGGTCCACTGAGCAAAAGAACAGATGGGTCGTCAGTGAATGCTCACTGCTCCCTCACGCTCTGCTCCACAAAACCCACTGCTGGTTATCTACCAGTTAAGATTTAACCAGTTAACTATCAGTCTCCTCAATTCTCATACTGGGGCATATTAGCACATTCTTTAGCTGATGTCTCAGAATAAATGTTTCTTGGATGCCAAATGAATTATAACTTACATTTATCCAAACCTTCCCCTGCATTTCAGAAAGGAGATTTGAAATCATTTTCATCAGACCTAACTGCAATCTGTGATGCATTAAATTCCAATTATTTTTTTCGAATGTATTAATCATAAATACATATTACAAAATATTAATTGCATTACTTCAATATTTGTTTAAACACATTTAAACATGAAGTAACGCATAAGGTGATAAAAGCTGAGTGCAAGTACAGCAGATAAATCAGTGGTGAGGCCTCAGTAGCAGGGGAGGCTTTCATGTGACACTGGCTTTAATGGAGTTGTCATCATTATAATATGTAGTGGCTGGTCTGTTCCCTGGTATCCTACAGGACGAGGAGCTTTACGATACTGATCCTCCTGATCACGTGGCATCACCGGTATGCATGCTTCACTGCAAATGCCACTGTGGATCACGCCCATCATTAATATGAAATTCAAACTAAAGATCGTCAGCACATTTTGGACTTTAAAATCTCAATTGGCTAATGCGTTCATCCAGCAAGTAGTGAAACCAATAATTGCACTCAGAATTCCAAACTCGGCTGGGGTTATAGTAGAGGAAGACAATGTACCTCCATAGTCCAGTCTAAAGTGTGGGGAATGTTATTGTCATGATTGATGAAAGCATATTTGTGGTCAGGCCTCCCTCCACCTGGAATTGTCCACCTATGGTCTAGCAAATTATCAAATTAGGCTGATGTAGACAAATTGACTAGAGGAGGAATCTCTTTAGCAAGAGGGTGGTGAATCTGTGGAATTCATTGCCACAGACAGCTGTGACATTGGTTAATTTTAAAGTGGAGACTGATAGGTTTTTGATTTGTAAGGACCTCATAGGTTAAGGGGAGAAGGCAGGACAATGGGAAAAACTGAGAGAGAGAAACAGATCAGCCATGATTGAATAGCGGAGTAGACTTGATGGGCTGATTGACCTAATTCTGCCTCTGTCATATGGGGTCATGATTATAATTTGTTCACTTTGATCTTTAATGAAAATATTATGTCACCCATTTATGGGATATAAAATTACCCTCTCAGGAAACTGATGGAATATATAACATGCTATTGTCCCAATATTGTACTTTGTGGACCATGTTTCTTCCAAATGAATTGAAAGCTAAGATCAACAGCAAGCAAAAGACTTCCTATCTCATTATTCACCTCCATCTGCATGGGCTGCGGAGCAGCTCTAGTTCTGCAGTAATGTTAATGTTTGCTTTCATCAGTTGGCATCGCCATGCTTTCCCATGCCAATATTCAAGAGAAGGCAGGCGGTCAAGGCACTTGCAGTTTGACTACTACTTGAGGATGAAATCCTGCTACATTGCCAACACTGGCCTCACATCGTGGCTATGAATTGATTAAGAGGGATGCAACAGCCAGAATGATATACTGTATGAATCTGATCTCGCTGCTGAAAAGCAAGGGAACATCCATCTGTCGCTATGTTGTCCATAAGGCATTCGCTGAGGTATAACAACATCATATGCTGAGAGAATGGAGCGGCTGAGCTTGTACACTCTGGAGTTTAGAAGGATGAGAGGGCATCTTATTGAAACACATACGATTGTTAAGGGTTTGGACACGCTAGAGGCAGGAAACACGTTCCCGATGTTGGGGGAGTCCAGAACCAGGGGCCACAGGTTAAGAATAAGGGGTAAGTCATTTAGAATGGAGACGAGGAAACACTTTTCTCACTGAGAGTTGTGAGTCTGTGGAATTCTCTGCCTCAGGGCGGTGGAGGCCGGTTCTCTGGATACTTTCAAGAGAGAGCTAGATAGGGCTCTTTAAGATAGCACAGTCAGGGGTTATGGGGAGAAGGCGGGAACGGGGTACTGATTAGGGATGATCAGCCATGATCACATTGAATGGCGGTGCTGGCTCGAAGGGCCGAATGACCTACTCCTGCACCTATTGTCTATTGTCTGTCACATTGCACATCAGTCCGTGAATCGCACACTTCTCCATGATAACATTCACCGGAGTAACCACCACATCAGTGAGTACACACGTGTTATAAGTGAAGTAAAGCCAAACTGGTGTAGGGAGGAACTGCAGATGCTGGTTTAAATCAAAGATAGACAAAAAATGCTGGAGTAACTCAGCAGAACAGGCAGCGTCTCTGGAGAGAAGGAATGGATGAGGTTTCTGGGTTGAGACCCTTCTTTAGACTGAAGAAACGTTAAGACCTGAAATGTTACCCACTCCTTCTCTCCAGAGATGCTGCCTGTCCTGCTGAGTTACTCCAGCATTGTGTGTCTAAAGGCAAACAGGGTTGCCCAGTGTTGGAAATTATGTTTTCTGTTGGTCATCAGAATTGTTAGAGACTACATCAAAATGAAACCGTGGGTCTTCATTCCAATGGTTCCTCTAAAGAGAGAGAATTTTTTATGTTTCAGGACAATGAGTTTCTTCAGAACTACAAAAAGGGTTAGAAATAAAACGTATTAAATCGCAGAGACGATGAAAAAGTGGAGGAAATATCTGTGATTGTGTGGAGGGCAAGATAGAATGAATGACAACTGTAGTAACACTGACCTAGAGATGGTTTTCAAGGCTTATGCATTGCCAGTGTTTTGTTTGGAGAAAGATGCGAATCAGAAAAGATAAGGGAAAAAAAATTGCTGGAATTGCCTCCTGAAAGCCTGCAGTAACTGCAATGCTAAAATTGTGTTGTCTTTCCAGAGCCTCTCTGCAGGCATGTCAATGGGGTAACTGGGGAAGTGACTGATCAAAAAATAAATATTTTAATCATTGACATAATTTTTTAATGGGAACTCCATCAGTAAAGTTGATGCGCGATTTACAGTAGAACACCAATAGAAACCCCACTGAATTATTCTCCGGTGAAGCATGGTCAGTGAAATTCAGACCTCTGTGGACATGGGCAACTATCTCCATCAATGTTTGTGCACTGGTTTTGTGGTGTATGTTGATGGATAAGCTCAGTCTGGTGTCCTCTCTACTTGTTTCTGTGGAATGCCTCTTTATTTTCCACTTGCCTGAGGGAAAAGCTATATCCAGAGGAATAACCATTAGACCTAAAATTTTGATTTTGAATGGGAAAAAAAGGTGAATAGTATAAAACAGAAGAAGTGTAAGATAGAAATAAAATGCATCAAATATTGCATGCAATCCTGAGAATCATTTCTATTGCCCTGTATCCACACATGGGTGACAAGCACATTCCATTAGACATTTTGCCTATGGTTAGGATCAAATTGGATTTTAGAGTTAAGCGTCAATCCAAATATCATTTCAGTTTGGCAAATTATCAAATGAGGCTGATGTAGACAAATTGACAATATATTTTTTGATCTTTTATGAAAAAATCATGGCACCCATGTAGGGAATATAAAATGACCATTTCTGAAATCTAATTGTAATATATAGTGTGTTATTGTTCCATTGTACTGACATGTTAGCTGTCCTGCTGCTAAATTTGAAATGCTACCTGTGCCCTCTTTGCCTGCCAATGTAAGCTTGTATTAGATTACTACCATTTCAGTTAAATCCCTCTGTGTATCTTTGTACCAATCTTGTTACTGTCGCCCTGTGCAAGGTTGTGTTTTAATGGTACTAATAAGTCTCTTACTGCCCCTCTGTGTAAACTTGCTTTGAAATATTGCCAATGGTGTTATTGCTCCTGTGTGTGAGCTTGTATTTTAATGCTGTTAATGTGGGTACTATTCCTCTGTGTGTTTGTTTTATTGGGTTTTATTTTCTTCATAAATTTTGGCTTGATCTGTGGCTGTGGATATCAATGAGCAATTTCCTAATCAAGCCTCAGATTTTAAATCATTTTTCTTTCCACCCATGATAGTCCAGCTATGTTGGTATGAAATTAGTAATCTACTTTATTCTGCAGGGTCGAATGAGATGGGTAACGCTGCTGTGTGGCTAATAATAACTGCAGTGTTCAGTGAACTTAGGTGTACTGTCAAACAGTCTAACACTGAGGTTGGAATTGGTGATTAATCGTGCAGGTGTGAAGGTTTATTTTATTTTCATTTATTATCACGTTTACCGAGGTACAGTGAAAAGTGTTTTGAAGTGAAGGTGGAGGCGGGGGGGGGGGGGGGGGGGGAGGAACTGGTGGGTGGATTGACTAACATCAGCTGGTAGTTGGTGGACTGAGGACTGAGGAAGGAGGTGAAATGGTAGACCAATACCCTCAATGGGAAGGAATGTGGCGATTGGGATCAGTGGGGCAAGCTACCATTCAGAGGTTAGTGTGGAGAAGGGACATAATGGGTCAGCGCAATTTTTGGTGAGTAAAAGCAAAAAGATGAAGATACGTCAGATGTGTAGGTTTGGTAGACACAAAATGCTGGAGAAACTCAGTGGGTGAGGCAGCATCTATGGAGAGAAGGAATGGGTGACATTTTGGGTCGAGACCCTTCTTCAATCTGAATGACTTCAATATGACTCTGAAGTTCCTCCTACACACTGATAGGACTAGTCAAGTCTAGAGTGTTTTATTGTCATATGTCCCGGACGGGACAATGAAATTCTTACTTGCTGCAGCACAACAGAATATGTGATAATTGTATATGGAAACATTGTATATAACGGGGAAAAAAAAAAAGAAAAAGTTCAATAAATAACAAATATAGTGCAAATAACAAATAATAATAATAGTCTTTTGCAGTTCAGAGCTCATAGCTTATTCGTTGTGTTTAATAGCCTGATGGCTGTGGGGAAGCAGCTGTTCCTGAACCTGGACGTTACAGTCTTCAGGCTCCTGCACCTTCTTCCTGATGGCAGTGGTGAGATAAGTGTGTGGCCAGGATGGTGTGGGTCCTTGATGATTTTTGCTGCTATTTTGAGGCAGTGAGTACGATAGATCCCTTCGACGGTGGGGAGGACAAAGCCAGTGATGGACTGGGCAGTGGGTACAACTGTTTGTAGTCTTTTTCGCTCCTGGAGGTTCAAGTTGCCGAACCAGGCCACGATGCGACCAGTCAGAATACTCTCTGCTGTGCACCTGCAGAAGTTTAAGAGAATCCTCTTCGACATGCCGAATCTCTGTAATCTTCTCAGGAAGTAGAGTCACTGATGTGCCTTCTTTACAAGTGTGCTGGGTCCAAGAAAGATATTCTGATATATCCATGCCCTGGAATTTGAAGTTATTGACCCCCTCCACCATCATCCCATTGATATAAACAGGATTGTGGGTCCTCATCCTTCCTCTACTAAAGTCCACAATCAGTTCCTTGGTCTTACTGATGTTGAGAGCCAGGTTGTTGTGCTGGCACCATTTGGTCAGTCGGTCGATCTCACTTCTATACTCTGACTCGTCCCCATCCGTGATTTGTCCAACCACAGTGGTGCCATCGGTGAACTTGATGATGGAGTTCACCCTATGACCGGCTACGCAGGCATGAGTATAGAGTGAGTAAAGCAGGGGGCTGAGCACGCAGCCTTGAGGTGCTTCCATGCTAATATGTTACTGAGGATGAAGTGATTCCTCCAATTATAACAGACTGTGGCCTGTGGATGAGGAAGTCGAGGATCCAATTGCAGAGGGATGCGCAGAGGCCCAGTTCCGTGAGCTTGGTAACCAGCTTGGAAGGGATGATGGTGTTGAACGCCGAGCTGTAGTCTATAAACAACAGCCTGATGTAGGTGTTTTTATTGTCCAAGTGGTCCAGTGTGGAGTGGAGAGCCAGTGAAATTGCATCTACCATTGACCTGTTGTGGCGGTATGCAAACTGTAGTTGGTTGAAGTTCTTGTCAAGGTAGGAATTGATGTGCACCGTTACCAACCTCTCAAAGCACTTCATCACCACAGACGTTAGTGCCACTGGTCGATTGTCATTGAGGCACGTCACCTTACTCTTCTTGGGCACCGGTATTATTGATGCCCTCTTAAAGCAGATGGGAACCTCAGAACTTAGAAGTGAGGGGTTGAAAATGTTTGTAAAAACTCCAGCCAGTTGGTCCGCACAGGTTTTTAGAACACGACCGGGTATACCATCAGGTCCAGGCGCTTTCCGAGGGTTCACCCCCCGAAGGATCTTCTGATGTCAGCCTCTGTGACTATGACAGTACTACCGTCATGGTGAATAGGGGCTCGGGAAGGCACATCAGTGCTCTCCCTATCGAACCATGCGTAGAATGCATTGAGCTCGTCAGGGAGTGATGCTTCGCTGTCGTTTGAGCCGCCTCCTGATTTTGCCTTGTGATGGCATTCAAGCCCTGCCATACAGCAGTTGCCGTACATCTGTCTCATCCTCCAGCTTAGACCAGGTCCCATTTGGCCTTTTTGATGGCCTTACCAAGGTCGTAGCTAGACTTCTTATAGACCTCTGCATCACCAGACCTGATTGCCCGGGATCTTGCCTTCAGAAGAATGCGGATCTCATGGTTCATCTAAGACTTCTGGTTAGGAAACACCCAGAAGGTTTTTGTTGGAACGCAGTCCTCCACACATTTCCTTATGAAGTCTGTAACAACTGTGGCGTATTCATTCAGGTCCGTTGCCGAGTCCTTGAACATTGCCCAGACTACAGACTCCAAGCAGTCCTGGGGTTGGTCCTTACTGTACCTATGAGGTCAGCATTCCCCTCGATCGGGGTTTCCCTTACCGTCGCTATCTTCGGGAGTTCGCAGTAGCACTAATGCATTTAAATGCATAAGCAGCTCGCTACGTACATCATTGATTTCTGCAGATTCTTTGATGCAAGTGAGCTCAGAAATACTATATTTGAAGATTTTCTGTTGTGCCGCTTGCAAAAATGTTGCCGCAGGTAGGCGCCATCTTAGACATCAGTACTAGATCTTAGACTACCTGATCAGTAAACAGCACCCATGTGTAGTTGAGAAGGAGTGTTTGTGGGAATCGTCAACATTGACTCCAGGCCTCCCAAAGTCTCATGGTATCAGTCAAGCACGGATATGGGAACTTTCACCTTCAAACTGGATGTTTGGGAATTACTGTGAGCCATAATTTCTAAACCCACGATCCAGTATATCATTGCCATCAAGGTAAAGCCAGGGGATCATGAACTAATGTAGAAGAGTGAGCCAGAGCCACAGACATCATATTTAAAAGTTCAATTTCCAGTTTGCGTTTATTGTCACTTAACCAACTAAGGTACAGTGGAATTTGAGTTACACTTGGACAGGTACGTGGATAGGAAAAGTTAAGAGGGATATGGACCAAATGCAGGCAAATGGGACCAGCTTAGATGCGGCATCTTTTTTGGCATGGGTGAGTTGGGCTGAAGAGCCTGTTTCCATGCTGTATGACTATGAATCTATAACTCTATCTCGAAATGAAGCACAAACTTGATGAAATTCCTACTACATGACTATGTACTTGCTTAACAATAAAAGCAGCAGGCAATGGGAAGGATACAATAACCCGTACCACTTCTATGGATCAGACAAAAGATCTGCAATTCAGTCTCTTTCAGTTTTTAAATCGTGTGGGCAATTACACTTCCTTAAACTCGAATAAAGTACATTGCAGAGAATACACACTGGCAGAGGTGGAACAAAAGCAACCCTGTTTATTTCAAGCAAAGCACAAAGTGCTGGAGTAACTTAGCAGGTCTGCTTCAGCACTTTGTATGTTGTTCAAAATTCTAGCATCTCCAGATCCTTGCATCTCTGTTTAGTTATATGTCCCTAAGTTATACCCTAAATTATATGTCCCTAATTTATAAATTATACCCATGTGTCATGCACCATATTCTGACATCGGGTCGACCGCTCCAAGCTCACACCCGTAGACTCGCTCCTGACAAGGTCCTCATAGCAAAGGCGGAGTTTCGGAGTATGGAGGACATGGGTATCGTTCGATGCTCCAACAGCCCATTCCCCGCTGCACATGGTGCCGAAGGTGTCCGGCAGTTAGAGCCCGTGCGGGGACTACAGCCAATGGGGAGGCCCATGGGCTGCTGGAGCGTCGAACGATGCCCATGGCCTCCATATTCCGAAACTCCTCCTTTGCTATGAGGACATTGTCAGGAGCAAGCCTACGGGCGCGAGCGTTGAACGGTCGACCCGATGTCAAAATATGGTGCATGACACCGTGCCTCAGGCTGGCCAAGCCGAACTTGGGGGTGACAATGTCCCGGACCTCAGCCAGTACCTGGGCGTAGACATTGTCCACCGTTGCTACAGGGTTGCTGACCGGCGGCGTGGGCGCAAGGAGGTCTTATCAAAAGTTGACTCGTGGATGAGACGTTAGCCCTTCATGTCCACGAGGAGCGACTGCATCCGTAAAAAATCTGCGCCCAGCAGCGGCTGGGCCATGTCCGCAATGATGAAAGTCCAGGTGAAATGGCATGCGCCGAAAATGACAGGAACCGTGCGGACGCCATATATGTGGATTGAACTGCCATTCGCAGCAGTTAACAGGGATGGGCCTCTTATCAGCACGAAGGTCGAGTCCAGATGGGGGCAATACGCTAACCTCAGCCCCGGTATCCACCAGGAATCTGAGCCCCGAGCACCGGTCCCAGACGTATAGTCGATGGATCCTGCCGGCCACCGCAGTGACTATCGTCGGCCGGTGCTGCCCTTTCCCGGAAATGAACATGGTTGGCCTTGGATCTCCTGGGTCCTGATCAGCCATCCTCCTCTCTTCACTTGTCTTGGTTGTGGCTCCAGTGGGCGTGGGCCCCTTGTGGGCATGGTCCTGGGTTGCTGGGCCAGCCTAATCATTGAATCAATTCGGTCCAGCGATTCTGCGGATTCCAGCGGCTCCAGGTATTCCAGCGCACCCACCTGTTGCTGGTCAGAGATCCACAGTTCATCAGCATGGGCCGCCAGCTGAATGGGATCTTCAAAGCTCTCCCCCTCGAGCTGCTGGCGGAGGTCTTGTGGCAACTGCTGCAGGTAGGTGAATTCAAAGAGTGGGCAGGGCAGGTGATCGCCCATGAGCATTAGCATCGCACTCATGAGGGCCGAGGGCATCTGGTCACCAAGCCCGCTCATGTTAAGGACGTGACAGGCGCGCTGCATTCGGCTCGGCCCGTAGATCCGGAGCAGCAGCTCCTTGAGTCCTGTGTATTTCCCCACGACCGGCAGGTTATCCAGGTAAGGAATGACCCAACCGGCCGTCTGCTGGTCAAGGGCGCTTACCACATAGTGATAGCGAGTCTCGTCAGCTGTAATGCCGTGGATGTGAAATTGGGATTCGGCCTGTCGAAACCAAACCCTCGGCTGCGAGGTCCAAAATGTCGGTACCTTCAGGGAGACCGCGTTGAGTTCAGTCTCGTCGACCTTATAGGCGGCAGTGGCAGAATGCTTTTTTTCTTAAAATTTCTCTTCCAGGATTACACTCCTGGGCGTCTGGGGTCACCAATTGTGGCGGGGACTGGCAGGAGTCCAGCCAAAAAACTAGTTGTACACAAGTGTGTGCTCTGGATAGGTATGTTACAAAACCTACCTGAATCGTGTCTGAGCATCTGCCCCACCCCGTGTGTGTGATTTTGGCGCTGTTAAGAAGGGGCGGGTTTAAAACGCGATTTTTACTAGGCTGTTCCAATCGAAAATGTTCAGCCTAGTAAATCATTCACGGAAAATCGCTGAAAGACCCCGTCGCAAAAGGTATTATTAGTTTTTATGGCCTTGTATAATATTTATAGTAGTTTAAAAATCACTCTCTCACACCGCAACCTCTCGCAGCCCCAGGGTTTTATAAAGCAAACAATTAAAGGTATGTACCTTATTTTTACATTAAATGGGGCTTCTTAAGAACCCTGTGTATAAAGTTTTCTATAGCGAGTAGTTCATTTTGGGCTCTTTATATCCTGCAGTATTTTTCTGGGCACTTGAGGGCACAAATCCAGCGCAATGTGAACGTTCTAAACCAGCGCGTTCACAGGAACCCACTAGAAAGCCGATTTAAATTGACTTTAATTTACAGCAAATGAACACTAAATTCCTTCCATTTGGCCTATAAATTGATGTAAATGAGATTTAAAAATCATGTTTTATTGTGAATTATTTGTAAATATTATTTGGACACTTGGGCTATTTAAAAATGTTAATCATTTATTAAGAAATGGATAGATGTTTAGATCTAGGAATTGAAGTTTGAAATTAGCTACAATTGGGTAACTAACTAATTATATGCTTTAATTTCAGGTCATCCAAGTAAGATTATTTTATATTTGTTTCAGAATGCTTCAATCTATGATAACTGAAAATTTCATTCAGTTCTCTTAATTTTTAAGAAGGTTATGGGCTTTTGACTGTCCACGATCACAGCTTTTTTGTTATGTCCATAGAAAATCAATAGGGAACAAGATGCTAATTTCCGAGTATGAAAATGGCCATAAATTTTTTATTACTTGAGACATGAAAGTGAATTAGGTGTCAAATTAAACTTATTGTTATGCTTTATCTGATGGGATAATTTGCAGACTTGATTTTTTAAATCTCAAAATTCTGTAACATTGCTACTCTGGACGTGTTTATTCTACTGCATACAGCTCCCTCCTCCTCAGATGACACGGCCCAGCCTTAAATAACAACTCGGATACCGATCATGACATGCGCCTCCCCCACCAAGACGCCGACCTCTAGAGCCGACGGTTCGTCATGACCTTGGGCTGCTATCAGGTGCCACCACAACATTCAGATTCTCATCTCTGATCTGCCTGGTGGCCATAAGCCCAAGAACTTACTCTCATTCTGCTGGCATGTCCCCTGTCATGGACTGTGATGTTGACCTGCAGCTCAAAAACCATGCTGCACGTCAATGTATCACAGTGATATTTTAGAGTCTTCTTTGTTCGCTCTGACCCTTCAGTTTCTCCATTTGAGGTGAGGAGTCAAAGAGAAGAGAAATAATACCTCTGTTTAATTACATGTAAGCAATGAATTGCTCATGGCCACTTCTCCAACTCCAATAGTCAGGACTATTGCAAGAAAATGTTAGTTTAGGAAAGCTACCTATTCCATTTGATATAACCTTTTAAAATAGATTCTCAAATTCAATGTGCTTTTTCCCAATGGTATTTTTCTATGTTAATATATGTTTCCCTTCCACTAACGGGCAGTAACTATTTGCATCAATATTTTGTTGATGTCTTGTTTATTTGGTTTTGTCTTAACTTTGAAATATTGGCATTTCCCCTCTCTTCCATTGGCATAGATGCCATTTAATATGCCTGCTTAAAGGGCCTGTCCCACTTGGGTGACCTAATCCGTGAGTTCTCGCGAGTTTGCCCTCGACTCATACTCGCAGCATGGTCGACACGAGGTCGTAGGAGGTCTTCGTAACTCTCCTTCATGCTCGAGAGTGGTCTACGCGTATTGGCGGCCTCAGCTAGGTCGCGGCGTTTTTCTCAATATGTTGAAAAATTGCCCGCGAGTAAAAAAAGGTCGCCATGCAAAAAAAATCGATATTTTTTTTACTCGTAGGTTTAGTCGTAGTAGGTCGGCATATTAGTCATATGTAATCAAGGGTGGTCGAATGTTGTCGAAGGTAGTTGTAGATAGTCTTCATCATAGTCGTAGGGAGGTCAAAGGGAGGTTGAAGGAGATTGAAGGAGGTCGTCTTCACTCTCCAATATTCGGTGTCCAATTTTCCCGAAGTTAGTCGTAGCTAGTCGAAGCTGGTCTTCAACATAGTCGAAGGAGATCGAAGGAGGTCTTCTCCATAGTTGAAGGAGGTCTTCAACATGTCATTGTTTCAAACTCTTTTAAACTCACCAATTAGGTCGCCCAAGTGGGACAGTCCCTTGACATTGCTCTTGCAAAGGGACACTGTTCTGAGCCTCTCTTCTGAGACTTTCTGTGCTAAATACATTCTTCTCTTGAGAAACTACTTGACCACCATTCTCTCAACTTCCAATCTTCTGAGGCTGAATGTCTTGTTTTCCCCAATTAACATATATTAATGTTCTGATTAGACAAACCTGGTGTGATTAACTCCTTTTCCTGACATATCACATTTTTATCCTATATCACCACCCAACTTGAGATCAATGCTCTTACCAATTGCTGGTACAACTGACTTTTCAAATCTGTGCAATTGAAATTCTTTGCATATTTAGAAGCTATTTCCTTTGATGCAGTTATGATTTAGCTGTCCTATATCAAGTTCTTGCTTGGTTAATAACTTTGGCTAAATGTGATCACCAATGTGGCAACACAGGGCACTGTCCAGAAAAGGACTTTGTGTATTGAATGCTCTGTAGCTGGTGGCTTCTCCTAATCTCTAGTGTTGTTTCACACTTAAAACTTTCCATGAGCTCTGATGATGATAGTTTGAAATGTGTTTCACAACTTTCAAAAGACTGTATCAAAAGAGAAATTGGTTGTTTTTCAGGCCACAAATAAGTGTACAAACATCACCCATGTGCCTGGCCTATTTCAATGAAATAACTTTCATGCACATTCATGGATACTGTCATCAGCACATTACTCTCCAAATTATGTAATTTTCTTTCATGGTTTAAATATCAGAGCTCTCTACCTGGACATGCTATAGCTGTTCAAAAGGGAATCTCATCGCTACCATGAGTAATTTGGGTGGATAATCACTGTTAGTAATGAAAAGACACTGCAGCAGCTGTCGATCGGAACGCCTGTTGATGTTTAGTAGAGAGTAGAGTGTTTAATTTAATTTGTTCATGATATATGTATTTTTATTTCTATTTACTTGTTGTTATTTGTACTGCACACTGAATGGACACTGGTTGAGCAACGTTTTTTTGTTTCCTCTGGGTATGTGAGTACTCAGGAAATAACAATAAAGATATACTGACTGATACTGATATATCAATGTTTAAGAAACATTTGAACATTTGTAGGCGGCGCGACTCTCGTCAGCAGCGGCCTCTGCAGCCCGTCCGCGTTTTTAATTATTTTTTGTCTATGTTTCTATGTAGTTTTTGTTATTTTTTTGTTGGGGTGTGTGTGTGTGGGGGGGGTGGGGGTGGGGTGGGAGGGAGGGGGTAACTTTTAAATCTCTCCCTGCACGGGAGACCCGACCTTTTCTTGTCGGGTCTCCGTTGTCGTTGGGGCTGCAACGAGGAGCGGCCTCCAACAGGAGAAGACCGGGGACTCTGGTGCCGACGACTCACCTCACCGTCGCGGAGCTGGCCGAGTCCAGAGCGGGTGGAGCGGTGGTGGAGCGCTGCTGCTGCTGCGGCCCGACCTCCGGAGATTCGGAGGCTGCAACTGCGGGTCTGGCGGACGGCGGCATCGGGAGCCCGCGGGTCCCTGGAGGGAGACCGCTTTTCAGGGCTCTCGCAACGGCGACTTCTCCCGCCCGAGTTGCGGGGTCGAAGAGCTCCTGGAGCGGGGCCTGACATCACCGCCCCGCGCGGCTTGGAATGGCCGCGGGACTCTGCGAGCGCACGCCGGGGGCTTTAACACCAAGACCCGGTGTGCGACCTTGCATCACCCGGCGTGGCTTTAATGGCCGCGGGACAATCGCCATCGCCAGCCGGGGGCTTTGACTTTGACTCTGACATCGGGGGGCGGGGGGAGAGTGCAGTGGAGAGATAAGTTTTTTTGGCCTTCCATCACACCGATGTGATGGATGTTTATGTAAATTATGTTGTGTCTTGAGTCTATTTGTTTGTAATGTATGGCTGCAGAAACGGCATTTCGTTTGGACCTCAAGGGGTCCAAATGACAATTAAATTGAATCTTGAATCTTGAATCTTGAATATGGGCCAAACACAGGCAGGTGAGACTAGTGTAGATGGTGTATATTGGTCGCAGTGGGCAAGTTGGGCCGAAAGGACTGTTTTCATGCTGTATGACTGTGACTCTGTGATTCTATGACCTATAGACACATAATTTTGGAGTAAAGGGCCTGTCCCACTTGGACGACCTAATCCAAGAGTTTAGACCCTAGACGAGTAGAAAAAAATGTCAAGGTTGTGTTGACTTGCCAAAGTAAAAGACCTCCTACGACTATGTCTACGACCTCCTACGACTCCCCTCGACCTCAGTCTTCCACACCTAAGACCAACCATGACTAGCTACGAGTGGAAAATGATCACATGATAAAATTATGCCATGTTTGCATTTTTTTTTCTCCACCTACGACTACTACCTATGACTATTCACGACTACCTACGACTACCATTACAACCTACCTATGACCTACCTACGAGTTAAAAGTATCCATTTTTTTCATGCCAACCTTTATTTTACTCGAGGACATTTTTTATCAGGCTGGAAAAAATGCCGGGACCTACTTAAGGCCACGAGTATGCGGGGACCACTCACGAGCATGAGGAAGAGTTACGAAGACCTCCTAAGATCTCGTGGCGACCATGCTGCGAGTATGAATCAAGGGCAAACTCGGCAGAAGTCACCAATCGGGTTGTGAAAGTGGGACAGGGGCTCAACTCAGCTGGTCAGGTAGCATCTCTAGACTAAATGGATAGGTCACGTTTTGAATCGGGACCCATATTATTGCAGATTTTTGCTAGCTAATGCCTTTGTGCTGAAAATTTAATTAAAAGATCAGTATTTCCATTTATTATATTATATCATTGGTGCTTAAAACTAAAAGATCCATTTGAATTTTTTGTATTTCTTATAATCAAATTTGTTGAACCTTTAAGTTTTGTAATGATCATTTGCCTGAATAATCATGATCATGTATCATATATTGCAATATAATATTATGCCCTCACACAGAATTTTCTATTGTTAAAATATTATATTTTCAATCTATAATATTTTTACAGATAACCTGCAATGAACATATCATAAAACTGGACAATTTTTTTTGTGAACGACCTTATAAATCACATTAACACCAGTATTAACAGCACTTATTCCATTTTAAAATCATTTGTATCTTACCGATTAGCAGATACTTCACAGACTAGAGATGACAGACACAAGCAAATCAAACCATTCTTTTGACCATTAGGAGCACTAAGAGGGATTTTGGTGTCCACAGCTAAGAAAAGCTAAATTGTAAGAGAATACTTGCTCTCTATCTGCCTCGGCCTACGTGATCTCCCAGTTGCCAAACATTTTAACTCCCCCTCCCATTCGCACACTGACCTCCTCCATTGTCAGAGTGAGATCCAGTGCAAACTGGAGGAACAGCACCTCATATTTCGTTTGGGCAGCAGTATGAACGTAGATTTCTCTAAATTCAAGTAACTCCTGCATTCCTTCCTCACCTCTCACCTCACCGCACCTCCCCTAGTCATCCTACCTGTTCCACTGTCCACATCTTTGTATCACTCTTGTTATCACACCTTGCACAGCCATTATGGGCTCCACCATTCCTGAGGTCATCTGTTACCAGCCCTGATTTATTCTGGCCTTTCCTCGCCACCAGGTTATTCTCCCCCCCCCCCCACCTTCCCCATCTCTACTTTCAGTCTGAAGAAGTGTCCGGACCCGAAAGGTCATCTATTCTTTTTCTCCAGAGATGCTGCCTGACCCAATGATTTACTGCAGCATTTGTGTCTATCTACGGAACCAACCAGCATCTGCATTGCCTTCCTACAGCATTCTTGTAAACCTCCTCTGCACCCTCTCCAAAGCCTCCACATCCTTCCTGCAACGTGACCACAGGCAATGCTCCAAATGCGGCCTGACCACAGTCTTATAGAGCTGCATTGTGACGCTGCAACATGATTAGTACAGGTGCCAGGGGTTATAGGGCCTCTTCTTCTTGCGTATGGCGTGCACAGCCTAAAGTTGTAATACAACTTTTTCTAATTGATCTTATTTGAATGTGCACGCCGGGTTGATTGCATTGGTTGAAACAGTGTGAAGGTTGCAATCTCCCACCCCGGGTTATGGGGCAAAGCCAGGAGAATGGGGTTAGGAGGGTGAGGTAGATCAGCCATGATTGAATGGTGGAGTAGCCTTGATGGGCTGAACGGCTTAATTCTGTTGTGAACTTATGAACTCCCTGTAGGTCACAATGCAAGTGAATAGGATGGTAAAAAAATGTATGATGGCATGTTTGTTTTCATCGGGCAGAGCTTTGAGTATAAAAGTTGGGAACATTTTGGTTAAGCCACATTTCACATTTGGTGAGCAGATCTTGCCACCACACTTTAGGAAGGGTTTGGAGGCTTTGGAGAGGGTGCAGCAAAGGGTCACCAGGATGTTGCATGAATTGTTGCCAACCTTTATACTCAATACTGTTTAACTCAATACTCAGTACGCAAAAATGATCTACATGGATTGTCACCTTCAAGGAACTTTGGTCTTGCAAATTATAAGGAGAGGTTGGACAAACTTGGATTGTTTTCTCTCGAGGCATTGGAGGCTGAGGAATGATCTGATAGAAATATATAAAATTAAGTGAGATATTGATAAGGTAGAGCGTTTTTTTTTCCTCGAATGAAAATGTTAAATACCTGTGGATATTGATTTAAGCTAACAAGTGGAAAGATCAAAGGAGATTTGCGAAGTCATTTTTTAAAAAATCAGATAATGGTAGGCGCCTGGAACGTACTGCTCGATGGTAAAAGCAGATATAGCAGGACATTTTTAAGAGAAATTTAGATAGACAGAACAGGCAGGGAATAGAGAAATACAGACAATGTGCAGACAGATGGGATTAGTTTAGAATGGTATTGTGGTCAACACAAACATGATAGGCTGGTGGGTCTGCTCATGTGCTATAATGTTCTGTGTTCTATTTTTCTATATACATTTTAAATTTCAGTATAGCTGGTATACAGACTTGGTATCAATTGTACTTGGCTCCCACATGGAATGCCATTTTAAATTGACCTAATTGGATATTCATAGTTGCAAACCCAATGTCGTTATTACTAATATTAAGAACTGACAAATGTCCTCTATTTTCAGATGTTCATCATACTTATGAAGTCTTGATTATATTTAAGCTTCCTTATAAAATGTAGGACTGAACTTTATTATAACAAAAGATTTTCCGCAATAACACTTGTCATCGTGCGGTCTGGCTGCATTTAGATTCTCAATCTACATGAGTATACCGATGTTCAGATTGGTCCTTGTAGTCTTGTCATACTTATGGCATGCTTAGTTTAGACAGAAGGACATTAAATTGTGGTACCAAATGAAATATTGAATTAAAACTGGTGGATGACATCATCTAAATTGTATTCACAAAGAAGAATGGTTTACTGAGGAATAAATTACACCCATGATGTGACTGAGTTTGTGCAATCCATTTGAAATGATCAATAATAGTTTTGCCTAAATACTTAGCCTATTAAAGTACATCAATCAATAGCCAGCTTCTTGATGGATATATGCTCCTTACAGTCTGCTCTTGTAAATCCATTTCTCCATCACATGTGAGGCATTCAGCAAAGAGTCGTGATATTTCTTAATTTTTGTAGGCAAGGAGAACCATAAGAAATAACCACCCCTGCAATAAATTAATCTGCTATCTCATTAAACATTTCTCTATGGTCCAGAGGAATGATGCCTTTGAATGTTGTCTTTA
The DNA here is from genome assembly GCF_028641065.1 of Leucoraja erinaceus. Lineage (NCBI taxonomy): Eukaryota > Metazoa > Chordata > Chondrichthyes > Rajiformes > Rajidae > Leucoraja > Leucoraja erinaceus. Next base: position 82,351,239 of record NC_073378.1, read on the forward strand.
ATTAAACTGGGATAGTCTGCCAGAGGCAGCTATAAAGTTGAATAGACAGGTGTTTACATTATTTTGATCTGCACCTTTGAAAGAATTTACAATATAATTTATTCCGAGTAAGGGATGAAAATGTAAAACTGCTCTGTATCTCTGCATCAATTCAGTGACTGTTACACTAACCCAGCCTTTAAAATGATTACACTGACCATTACAAACCACGTGCATCTGTAGTCACAGGTTATTTCACACACCAGTGATAAATAGATGCATGCATCATACAGTGAATTGAAGATCAAAGTTTTTTATATGAATGAATCATGTTCTAGCTACGAATTTCACTTCGCCTTGCAAACAGCTACAAAGAAAATGTGAGAATGGTCTAAAAATTGAAAGAAACATTAAAATAAAATTGAGAGGGTAATACTGCAGATCATCTGAGAGGAAAGAACCAGCAGACACATACTGGCTCCTCAGAGGTATCATTACTTAGATAAATAAATATATATTTGTTTTTGTTTGATTAAATTCTCTGCTGAAAGGCAGGATGACTGAAATGAGCATTTGATCCTTTTCGCTCGTGATGCCTTGAAGGTCTCCAATAGAGGTGCAGCAAAGAAGGTGTGCATTTTGATAACATAAACCTGCATTCATGAAAAATAATGGCCTTGCTGACTTGGTTCAGGAGGCTAAAGCATTAAGTTGGCTTATTCTTTAAATGCCAGAAATAACCACACCATGCGTTGCTTTAGCACAGGGATGGCCCAGTCATGTCGCTTATAGCAAGAGGCTCTTCCACATAATTGTGAATGGCAACTGTGCAGCAATCCCTGTTCTTGGCACATCTTCTAACTCTTGTACATTTGATAATGAAGAAGAGATTTTCAAATATTAAATTAATCCTAAATTATTACTGTAGTGCATTTGTTATAAATCACTTCAGGAGACCCTAAAGTCATTTCAGGTCCGTCATCCATTACTTTATTTTATGAATAGTACAAATCAAATGGCGAGTTGTGGCAGCATAATATAGAGTGGTCATTATATTTAATGCACATTTCTTAATTGTGGGAAAGCAGTAGGACTATTTTACTGTGAAAGACACAAGTACATTTCACTGCTGTATTAAAATGGTAACCGGAAAGAGTTGTTACCAGAACTGTGGCACTTTTGTGGATGGAATCAGTGACATTGAGGTGAAGTTACTGCCTTACAGCACCAGAGACCCTGGTTCGAACCTGACCATAGGTGCTGTCTGTACAGTGTTTGCAGTTCTCCCTGTGACTGCGTGGGTTTTCACAGGGTGCTCCGGTTTCCTCCCACACAACAAAGATGTACAGGTTTGTAGGTTAATTGGCTTCCATACATTGTAAATTGTCCCTAGTGTGTAGAATAGTGTTATATATGGAGCAATTGCTCATCGGCGCAGATGCGGTGGACCGAGGGGCCTGTTGCCACACTGGATCTCGAAGGTTTAAAGTCTAAACTAACTTTTGGGATTATTTTCAATACTGCAATGTCCTCACATTAAAGATCTAAATTGGGGCAACTTTGATAGTATTAGACAGAAGCTAGCGAGAGTTGATTGTTTGCCAGCAAGGGAGCATCTGGATGCCATTAAACAGGAAAGAGTTCAAAGAAGATTAATGAGGGTTGTTGAGAGGGTTTGAGGGCCTGACCTACAGTGAGAAGTTGTGCAGACTAGGACTTTATTCCTTGGCACGCAGGGGGTTAGAAACATAGAAACATAGAAAATAGGTGCAGGATTAGGCCATTCAGCCCTTCAAGCCTGCACCGCCATTCAATATGTTCGTGGCTGATCATCCAACTCAGTATCCTGTACCTGTCTTCTCTCCATATCCCCTGATCCCTTTAGCCACAAGGGCCACATCTAACTCCCTCTTAAACTTAGCCAATGAACTGGCCTCAACTACTTTCTGTGGCAGAGAATTCCACAGATTCACCACTTTCTGTGTGAACAAAAATGTTCTCATCTCGGTCATAAAAGACTTCCCCCTTACCCTTAAACTGTGACCCCTTGTTCTGGACTTCCTCAACATCGGGAATAATCTTCCTGCATCTAGCCTTTCCAACCCCTTAAAAATTTTGTAAGTTTCTATAAGATTCCCCCCTCAATCTTCTAAATTCTAGTGAATACAAGCCGAGTCTATCCAGTCTTTCTTTATATGAAAGTCCTGCCATCCCAGGAATCAGTCTGGTGAACCTTCTCTGTACTCCCTCTATGGCAAGAATGTCTTTCCTCAGATTAGGAGACCAAAACTGTATGCATTACTCCAGGTGTGGTCTCACCAAGGCCCTATACAACTGCAGTAGAACCTCCCTGCTCCTATACTCAAATCCTTTTGCTATGAATGCTAACATACCATTTGCTTTCTTCACTGCCTGCTGGACCTGCATGCCTACTTTCAATGACTGGTCTACCATGACACCCAGGTCTCGTTGCATCTCCCTTTTTCCTAATCGGCCACCATTCAGATAATAGTCTACTTTCCTGTTCTTGCCACCAGAGTGGATAACCTCACATTTATCCACATTATACTGCATCTGCCATGCATTTGCCCACACCCAATCTATCCAAGTCACCTTGCAGCCTCCTAACATCCTCCTCATAGCTAACACTTCCCCCCAGCTTCGTGTCATCCGCAAACTTGGAGATGTTGCATTCAATTCCCTCGTCCAAATTATTAATTAAAATTGTAAATAGCTGGGGTCCCAACACTGAGCCTTGCGGTAACCCCACTAGTCACTGCCTGCCATTCTGAAAAGGACCCATTTACTCCTACTCTTTGCTTCGTGTCTGCCTGCCAGTTCTCTATCCACATCAATGCCGTGTGTTATAAGTTTGCATACTAATCTCTTATGTGGGACCTTGTCGAAAGCCTTCTGAAAGTTCAGATATAACACATCCACTGGTTCTCCCCTATCCACTCTACTAGTTACATCCTCAAAAAATTATATAAGATTCGTCAGACATGATTTACCTTTCATAAATCCATGCTGACTTTGTCCAATGATTTCTCTACTTTCCAAATGTGCTGCTATCCCATCTTTAATAACTGACTCTAGCATTTTCCCCACTATCGATGTTAGACTAACTGATCTGTAATTCCCCATTTTTCTCTCTCCCTCCCTTTTTAAAAAGTGGGGTTACATTAGCTACCATCCAATCCTCAGGAACTACTCCAGAATCTAAAGAGTTTTGAAACATTATCACAACTGCATCCATTATTTCTGGGGCTACTTCCTTAAGAACTCTGGGATGCAGCCTATCTGGCCCTGGGGATTTATTGGCCTTTAATCCATTCAATTTACCTAACACGTCTTCCCGACTAACCTGCATTTCACTCAGTTCCTCCATCTCATTTGACCCTTGGTCCCCTGCTATTTCCGGCAGATTATTTATGTCTTCCTTAGTGAAGACAGAACCAAAGTAGTGATTCAATTGGTCTGCCATGTCCTTGTTCCCCATGATCAATTCACCCGTTTCTGACTGCAAGGGACCTACATTTGTTTTAACTAATCTTTTTCTCTTCACATATCTATAAAAGCTTTTGCAGCCAGTTTTTATGTTCCCTGCCAGTTTTCTTTCATACTCTATTTTCCCTTTCCTAATTAAGCCCTTTGTCCTCCTCTGCTGGACTCTGAATTTCTCCCAGTCCTCTGGTAGGCTGCTTTTTCTGGCTAATTTTTATGATTCATCTTTTGTTTTGATACTATCCCTGATTTCCCTTGTTATCCATGGATGCACTACCTTCCATGATTTATTATTTTGCCAAACTGGGATGAACAATTGTTGTAGTTCATCCATGCGGTCTTTCAATGCCTTCCATTGCATATCCACCATCAACCAATTAAGAATCAATTGCCAGTCTATCTTGGCCAATTCACGTCTCATAGCCTCAAAGTTACCTTTCTTTAAGTTCAGAACCCTTGTTTCTGAATTGACGATGTCACTCTCCATCCTAATGAAGAACTCAACCATATTATGGTCATTCTTGCCCAAGGGGCCATGCACAACAAGACTGCTAACTAACCCTTCCTCATTACTCAATACCTAGTCTAGAATAGCCTGCTCTCTCGTTGGTTCCACTACATGTTGGTTTAGAAAACTATCCTGCATACATTCCAAGAAATCCTCTTCCTCAACACCCCTGCCAATTTGATTCACCCAATCTATATGTAGATTGAAGTTGGTTGTGGAGATCTTATAGCAGTACAGACAATCATGAAGGGAAATAATATAATTAATGCATCATCTTTTCCCCAGAATAGGGGAATCAAGAACTAGAGGATATAGGTTAAAGGTAAGAAGGGAAAGATTTAAAATAAACATTTTCACATTGAGGATGGTGGGTATCTGAAATGATAAGAGGAAGTAGTTGAGGTAGGTACAATAACACCATTTAAAAGTTATTTGGATATGTACATGGATAGGAAGGGTTTAGCGAGATAAGGTGGGGGCTAATGGGACTATCGTAGATGGGGTTCTTGGTTGGCATGGACAAGTTGGGCCAAAGGGCTGTGTCCATGCTATATGAATCCTTGAGTATGACCCATGCACAATAAATGATCCGAGTTGCTACATCTGTTGCAATGTTAGGAAGCAGTATGAATGGAGAAGAGATGTTTATTTCTTTAGTCTCATTGTTATTCTTACTTCTATTAACTAACATAGAAGAAAGCAAGATATTGTAACATCACAATTCTACATCAGCTACAGAACACTCCAAATCACCATGGATTTTTTTTTCCAACTATGCATCTTTACACTATTGTTTTTTTTGCACATTATTTTTCTTTTGCACTGTCTTGTAGAGCTCAGGTATAATTACTGTGTGAATTATCTTTTTATATAGTGTCTAAGTTTTGTACCCATAATGCAAGCAAGATACCTACACCTCAACATACTTGAGCATATGACAAAAAAACACAACTTGACTTAGCTATAAAACGTGGAGGGGTGAATATTAACGGTAGTGACTGGGTTGAGCAAATTTTAATCTTTGGCAACTTATTGCAGTTCATTTGTAGCAGGAACCAGATGAACTTCTAAAATAATTGTAACAATATGTGTCACAGCAGGAAAAGATAATGAATAGGCATAAATGCCACTTAGATCATAATAGAAAAATACAGAAACCCCAAATCAATTTTTGCATTTATGTTGTAGTCTTAAGAATCAAATTTTCCCATATTTTCACAGATGATTTATCAAGGAGACATTGTATTTTGATGTGGGAAAAATTGTCAGTCATCGATCAGTGGAGCATGAAATTTGCCCGATGCCTCATTTACATTAAAATAATAGGTGCAGTGGTTTATTTCTTGGCTGTACCCAGAGACACGTGCACCATTTGATAAGGATGCCTGTGATAAAAACAGAAAAAATTGGATGGTCTCGGTATGTCTGGAAGCACATCCAGAGACACGTCTCGTAATATTGAGATTTATCACCTTGTGGATCATGAATCAAACTTGTATTCATTTTAGCTGAGGACAGAATGAGGGACGAATTTATTTCCAAAGATTACTGGTCAATAGTCAAATGTGTCACTTCGTTGGCTTGCAACCATGACAAGTAATTCTAATCCCTGCAGATAAAGATAATTGTCAAGCAAACAAGGCCAAGAAGCAAGTATTTATATGTGTGGCACCAGTTTTGGCCCGGAAGCCTGTGGCTAGTGTTAGAAATATAGAAAATATGTGCAGGAGTAGGCCATTCGGCCCTTCGAGCCAGCACCGCCAATCAATATGATCATGGCTGATCATCCAAAATCCGTACCCCATTCCAGCTTTCTCCCCATATCCCTTTATTCCGTTAGCCCTAGGAGTTATATCTAACTCTCTCTTGAAAAGATCGAGTGAATTGGCCTCCACTGCATCCTGTGGCAGAGAATTCCACAGATTCACAACTCTGGGTGAAAAAGTTGTTCCTCATTTCAGTCTTAAATGGCCTACCCCATTTATATCATACACTATGACCCCTGATTCTGGACTCCCCCAACATCGGGAACATTTTTCCAGCATCTAGCCTGTCCAATCCCTTAAGAATTTTATATGTTTCTATAAGATCTGTGCCTTATGGATCGGTGCTGGGTCCATTGCTGTTTGTGGTTTATATTGCATAAGAATGTAGAAGACATGACAAATTTGCTGATGACATTAAAAAGTGGGTGGTATTGTAGTTATGAAGATAGTTATCAAATATTACAGCAGGATCTTGATCAGTTGGGCATGTGAGCTGAGGAATGGTTCATGGAGTTTAATGCAGATAAATGTAAGATGTGCATTTCTGGAAGTCAAACCAGGGCAGGACCTTCACAGTGAATGGCAGGGTTCTGTTGTAGAGCAGAGGGATCTAGAAGTGCAGATTCATAGTTCCTTTAAAGTAGCATCATAGGTAGATAGAGGGGTGAAGAAGGTTTTCAATTATTGGCCTTTATCAATTAGAGTACTGAGTATAGATGTTGAGATGTTAAGTTACAGTTGCACAAGATTTTGGTGAGGCTGCATTTGAAGTATTGTATTCAGTTGTGGTCACCCTGCCATAGGAAGGATGTTGTTAAGCTAGAAAGAATGCAGAGAAGATTTACAAGAATGATGCCAGAACTTCAGAGCCTGAACAGCAGGGAGAGGTTGGACAGGTTAGGACTTTTTTCCTCAGAGTGCAGAAGGATGACAAGGATGAGAGGTATAAGATCGTGAAGGGAATTTTCAGGGTGAATGCACAGAGTCTTTAACCAGAGTAGGGAAACCAAGAACCAGAGGACATAACTTTAAGGGCCTGTCTCACTTAGGCGACTTTTTAGGCGAGTGCAAGAGACTCTGCGCTCACCTCATGATCGCCACATGTTCGCTGGTGGTCTCTGCTGAGTCTCCTTCATGGTCGCCAGGAGTTCCTGCATTCTGGGAACTAGTCACGGCCTCAGTATGGTCGCCGCAAATTTTTCAACATGTTGAACATTTTTCTGTGACCAAAAATTGGACGCAATGGGGAAAATCGATAATCCTGTAGTCGTAGGTGCAGTTGGGTCGTGTAGTGGGGTCGCCATGTAGTTATGGGTAGTTGATGTAGTCGTAGGTAGTTTTAGTTAATCGCCTTTGCTGACTGGTCATTTTCATTGGCTCATTGGGGAAAAATAAACGTAAGCACGAGTTTTCAGAACCAAGGAAAACCGACCGGTAATGTTAAATGCCCGCCAAACTTTGCAGCTGTGTATCTCTGGCTTATTAAAAGTTGTCTGTCTTCTTAAAAGTGTCTCCACTCCTTCTCCACTCCTTCTCCCCCCTTCTCCCCTCCCCCCCTCTTTTAAAGGACTCTGCTAGCCGTCTTAACCTTCCTGGTCATCGCGGTGTGTGTCTGTATCACTTTGGGTTTGCACCATGTGAATTTCAGACAATGCTCCCCCCGATTTCCCTGGCGCCATCTTTGCGATGTGTTTGTTTGCGTGTGTGTGTGTTCCACTCTGACAGTCGCCATTCCAGTTCCCGTTTTTTCAGGCGAGTGCTGGCGAATTGACAGTTGCCGGCAGTCCACTGAAAAATTGCCTAAGTGGGACAGGCCCTTTAAGGTGAGGAGGGATAGATTTAATATCGGAACTGAGGGGCAAATTTTTCACACAGGGTATATGGTGGGTATATGGAAAGAGTTACCAGAGGCAGGAGTTGATGCAGGTACTACAATAACATTTAAGACATTTGAATAGGTACATGTGGAGCAAATGTTTGGAGGAATATGGGCCAAACACGACAGGTGGGACTAGCGTAGATGGGGCATCTTGGTTGGTTTGGGTAGGTTGGACCTAGGATGGGCATGTTTCCATGCTGTATGACTATGACTAAATGTATATTGGAGAATTCCTAAACATATTTTTAAGCATACCTAGATAGCTAAATCTGGGCGATCTCAGAATTGTGCCATACTTGTGCAAATGTGACTAATTTACCTCCTGCAGCTTTGCAAGTTACTTTGGCAAGAAACCTGATATCTTAAATAATGACTTAGTAAAGCCTGGCAATAAGAAGGTGCCTCAGATGACCCTTCACCTAAATCCACACTGATTTGGGGTGATCACCCAGTGAGAACCTGTCCCAGTTCTCATTGGTTGGCTGAAGAAGGTTCTCGACCAGAAACTTTGCCAATTCCTTCTCTCCATAGATGCTGCCTCAATCGCTGAGTTTCTCCAGTATTTTTTGTCTACCTTCAAGTTCTCATTGACCTTCTCCTGGAGAGCACAATGAATGATGCTTGTAAAAGCCAATACTGTGCGGCCTGAATTTTGCTCACAGAAATGCTGAAATTAAATCTGCCATCAGACTAATCCATGCACTGGCTTAGCCCCCTGCCAAAGAGCTCTGAATGATTGTGATTCACAGTCAAAGATAATTAACAATTCATCAATCTTTATAAGAATAAAGATGATTATTTATTGTTAAAACAAATTCTGAAGAAGGCTTGGAAACATATAACAATTCTCACTATATAAAATGAATTCCAATCAATGTTCGTCTGCCAGGTCCCATCTAACACAAGTTCTGTGAGCTAATAACTCAGCCTCAATACTGGAAACTGCGAGAAACTGGAGTTCTGCCATTGGACTCCATGAGTGGTACACAATTCCATTGTTGGCTACCCTCAGGAAAATCTAGGCCATTGAAACCAAATGGAAATGACTGACATAAAAATGAAGCTAAGAAAAGGGAAAACAAGAACAAACGCTCAATGGTGAGAAAGAAAATTTAAAGCATTATGAATAAAAAAATCAAAGCTATATTAGAACAAAGTAACACGTGAGGATGAGTGAAAAAGTAAAAATGTATAACTGGCAATGGAAGGAATGTAGAGAATGTCCAAAGTGTTAGCAAAACAAAGCGAATGGATTTATAATAGAAGAAAGGTTTTGGCAACTGCGATACAATAAAAAGTTGTTAATGTAATACATGCAGTGTCACATATAATTGATTACACCATCAATAATTCTCAAAAAAATATATACTGGATATTATCCACTAATTGTAGTAGATATGGATGTAACATTGACGGTTTTCACTGTTTATTTAGAATTGTTTATTGTCATATACACCAGGGTGCAATTAAATTCCTTGTTTGCATGAAGCTCAGTGTACAAAAATGACAGATACAACAATAAATACACCAGATGCAAAGCAGCCAAAACATGCAAAAATTGTAGTGCAGTCTGAAGTAGTGCAAATAAAGTGCTAAAGTGCAATAACAGAATAGGTAGTGAGGTAGAGGTATGAGTAAGAGTACGTGGCAGCAGTTCTGTGAAGTGAAACAGATGATTATTGCTCCCAGTGTTAATAGATAAATCTTGCACAAATTAATAATCAAGTACGATGCCTAGAGAATTCATTTTTCAAATTCTTTCTCTCATGGGACGACAGATGGCGCAATGGGCTAAGTGTTCGGCTGGCAACCGGAAGGTAGCCGGTTCGAATCCCGTTTGGAGTGCATACTGTCGTTGTGTCCTTGGGCAAGACACTTCACCCACCTCTGCCTGCGTGTGAATGGTGAATGGTGGTCGGAGGGGCCGTAGGCGCAGATTAGCAGCTACGCTTCCGTCAGTCTGCCCCAGGGCAGCTGTGGCTACAGAAGTAGCTCACCACCACCGAGTGTGACTGAGGAGTGAATGAATAATGCGATGTAAAGCGCCTTGAGTATCTAGAAAGGTGCGATATAAATCCCATCCATTATTAATATTATTATTGTTGAGGTTCATCTTCAGGAATTTACATTAGGCACTCCGAACATAGAATGGCAGACTCCACAGAATTCCATGCCAGTTTCTTTAATCCTCTGATATGCAGGTGAATCTTTACTTTTAGATCTTCTATCTATAACTGGTATTAATCCTTGACCAAATCAATGGAAAAAAGGTGGATTTTAAACCTATTCCGTTTATTTTTTACAAAATACTGCATTCTCAATGGGTGAAGAATGATTTTGGAGATATTATTTATATAACAGATGGCAGATGATGAATAGTTATCTCACCGTGCATGTACCTTACAGAATTTATTGCATGTGCATCAGTGAGCAACCTGACAAGAGAGACTTTCCAATGAGCAACCAGATGTTAAATAAAAAATGAAACAGCTGGATCCTGGCACTAACTGTAACTATAAAAACTTGCTCTTCATATCTGACGTTGGGTTTTCTGCAGAAACATTCCTGCAAAAAACATTTACTGGACAGATCAGTGGCACATTCAGTGAAATTCCATAGAAACCCAATCATATCACACAGTGTGCCATTCTCTTGTGTCCTATATGAACTTCATTGCCTCCTTGAGGAAAATATACAGAAAATACAACAAGGGTCGTTTTCTTCGGAGGGTTTCCCTCAGAATGTATTTTTTTAGTTGTTAAAGCTTTTATCCATATTTAAGAGGATATTTTTGAAGGTATGGTTTGAAGACACTAATTAACATCAAATATATCAAAAGGCTGGAATCATAAAACAAAATGGCCCTGCAATGTCATGGAACATTATGTTGAAATCCTTACAAAATCGTCTCTTAGTTTTGTTTGAGAGTGAAGATCGCTTATTTCAAAAGGAATAAAATGCAATAAAATCGAAATGTATGAAAATTTATTCATGTACTTGAAATGATCTGTGGTATCTCAGAATGCATTTTGACTAGTTCTAATCATCTTTCCTTCTGCCCTGCTGGGCTAAGTGTTTATTTTAGCAGTACCAGTTCCACATCACCTGGTACTCATTTATCTTATTTATGCTTGTTCAGCCAATCTTTCCAGCATATACTTACAATGCAGGACCATATTATAAGGAGGGATACTTTTAATTCCTATTAATTATTATTAATGATATCATGTCATTCAAAATAATACGTGAAGTTTGATGGCTGCGTGTTGGATCTGTTCTGATCAAATTTCTAGTTTCTAGTTTTCAACATCACATACTCAAATTTGGCAGGATATTTGAGACCCATTACCTGAGATACCAATGTTGATACTATAAAGCTGTCCTATAGTTAACTAACTAGTTGGCTCTGATATAACTTTGGGATGATCTCAATACATTTTGTTATGAATGTGTTTCCTCTTTCTCTCATCTTCCTGTCAGTAATGTATCATTCACACTGTAATTTTGCTCCAGAAAATATACTGGTAAAGTGTTTCTCTTTGATTTATTGACTGTCATCTTAAATCGTATTTTGTAATGTGATTCCCAAAAGAAATTTTTACTTAATTGTATCTGTCATCAATTTTCTTTGTTGTTCATCTGGCACAATAAGAGAAATAAATGTTCAAAAATAGAAACCTTAGATTTTTCTTCCAGATGAGCCACAGCTTCAGCTTATACCCACCCTTCTCCCATGGCATTAACTGACTCACCAATTTGTTCATTTGTACATGGACGTTCAGCTAAAGGGAAGCCAAAGAGAACGTTGTCTGCTCTTATCTGTGCTTCAGCAGATAGGCTAACAATAATTTATCTTTTCAGTCATAAAAAATATCATTCACATACTGACAGTTCAGAAACCTGCATTTTGAACCTTGTTCATTCTGATCAGCAATAATGGTCGTGGGAGGTCATCAGAAGCATGCTGAGACTAGTACACCAGCCGTACCTATAATGGTAACCTGAAGCAATGGGACGGCTTCCTAGAATTGGTTCTTAGCTTATTAAAGAGGTAGACCTTCATTTAGCAAACATTAGTATCCTCTGCAAAATGAAGTCACTGAAGACCATCAAAACTAATGCAGCATAATTTTACAAAGCTCAATATTATTATATTAAATATATTATTATAATTATGAGCACTGAAATTATCGATGTTTGCATTCAAGGTATTCATATAACATTCATTCGTAGAGCCATAGAGTCATACAGCATAGAAATGGGCTCTTTGGCCCAACTTTTCCTTGCCAACAAAAATGCCCCATTTACAATAGTCCCACCTGCCCGTGTTTGGCCCATTTCTCTCTAAACCTTTTCTATTAATGTACCTGTCCAAATGTCTTTATATTTGTGTGATGACTGTTAAATAAATAACAGAGGCTAAAGTCTCCACAATTTCTAACCTGAAAATATTTGCTCAGAAGAAAACCCCCTCTCCTTTCTCCAGTGAAGTGAAGCTCCAGAAATATTGGCTGCATTACAAGGCATCCTATGAAAATAAATTTGAAATGATCAAAGCTTCAATCAAGATCCTTCTTCAGATGCTCCATATTAGGCTTCAGATCCTGTAGATTCACTTCCTACTTTCCCTCCTTGAGTCTCCCTCCTCTGCTGTAAATCCTAAACCTGGGCATCATCATAGCACCAGAACATTCAGCACACATCTGAGGTAAAATCCTTTAAAGATAAAACAGGAAATGTTGGAAATACTAAGTGGTTTTATGTTCTTTCTAGTTCTGTTAAATATGACGTAACAATAGCAATAATTTAAAAGGTTTTTTTTTTACATTATGCAAAACTGCGCCATTAAATTGTTAAAATTCCCATTAAAAATTGAAGTATATCATATCCACTATGTAAGTCAAGTATTCAAAAGGACGTTGCTCATTAAATTGTTTATTTCACTTGTGAAAGAGACCTATAATATTGAACTCATTACATTGCAAGTTATCTGTTCTAGACTGCTCTCTGCACGTATAAAGTGAGCTACACTTTTCTTGTATTCTCCATACACTGACTGGATACTTTGACAATGACCGCCCTGTGCAGGATCAAAGTTTTTAATTCCCCCTTCTTTTTAAAAAGGGAAAAGATCACTATTTAGCATGCCATCTCCATTTACTTTCCTCTGTTAATTGTTCTCCCCAGCATGGAAATAAATTGCTTTTAATTCTGGTGAATTTCTAAGTCATTTTCAACAACAGTTTTTCCAGGTTGTAGCTTTTTTTTTAATAATATGAGAAAGCCTAACATTCCACATCTCTGGATTAATGTTTTTAATGTCTAATACATGAATGAGCTGGGATGCTGTGATGATAAAATGGTGAAATTATTAGAACTACAGATAAAAATGAAAGAAATATAAGCAATAGAATCCCATTTTGTAGTGTGCCTGTAGAAATAGAGACTAATGGAACTGTCGTATTGCAAGACAAGATGAAGTACTGTCAGGAAATACAGCAGACATAATATTTGGTTACTTTTTGTTTCAGTAGTCTATTAGCTAAAATAAAATAGAAATCAAAAATCCAATATCAAGAATTTACAGCTTTTGACTACTCCACATAAAATGTCTGGTACAGACACATAAACTGTCCAGCGAATCCTACCCCTAACACAGATGAGGATGTTAATGTGAATGAGTTATACATGTACATATGAAATTATCAAGGTGATTAATATTCTAGTTATGGAAATTTGCATATATTTTCACAATCAAAGGATAGGCACCTGCTGCTGTCATTTTCCAGCCATTCTTGGGTACATGCACTGATGTGGAGCACACAAAAATTAACCCATGCTGTATATATATATGTGTGTGTGTATATGTGTGTGTATGTGTGTGTGTATATATATGTGTGTGTATGTGTGTGTGTATGTATGTGTGTGTATATATATGTGTATATATATATATATATATATATATGTGTGTATATATATATATATATGTGTTTGTGTGTGTGTGTGTGTGTATGTATATGTGTGTGTGTGTGTATATGTGTGTATATATATATATGTATATATATGTGTGTGTATATATATATATGTGTGTATGTATATATATATATGTATATATATATATATGTGTGTGTGTGTGTATGTATATATTTATGTGTGTATATATATATATGTGTGTGTGTGTGTGTGTGTGTGTGTGTATATATATATATATGTGTGTGTGTGTGAAGACACCGGTGGAGATGGGGGCACCAGAGAAGGCAGGGATGGGCGCTGGCACTGGTAGAGGAATCGTGGAGTGGCATTCGCGGAGCATGAGGGAAGTCCGGCAGGCTGGTCTAGGTAAGGTCGTGGAGGTTCATTAACCGGGAGGAGGTGTTGTCGGGTTCGCCGATAGATGCCGTTGTCAATACTGACCGGGTACGAGCGTGGCTCTGCGGTGAACCCCAGAATGACTACAAGGTGGTCGTAACCTCGGAATGACAGTAAACGGACAACCTGTCCCTTGTTGTGTGGTTGAAGCAGAGAACTGGTTTTATCGTAGTATTTTCTTTGTCTGTCGCGGCGACGTTGGAACTGGGAATGGACCACCGACGGTGCATGAACGTGTGGTTCTAGTAGTTGCTTGGCCATAGGCTGGGTGGAGCAGGTTTGTCGTGACATGAGCCGTTCATCCGAAGATCCCAGGAAAGGGTCACGGACAATGTTCCGTTGGTTGAGTAGGTCGAGATAGACATCAGAGCCGGCCCTGTGTGAGCGTTCCATTAGTTATTTTGCACTTCTTACCGCACGCTCGGCCAGGCCGCTCGACTGCGGGTACTCGGGGCTGCTGGTGATGTGGTGAAAGTCCCAGCATTTCGTAAAATCTCTGAAGAGCTGACTGGAGAATTAAGTTCCATTGTCTGAGAGTAGCTTGAGGGATGCTCCATGGACAGAGAAGTGGTGAGTGAGTTTTTGAATGACCATGGCTGAGGTCGGTCTACTGAGCAGGTCGATTTCAAACCATCCTGAGTAGGAATCGAATAGAACCAGGTATTGTTTGCCTTGCCACTCAAAGATGTTGGATGCTACTGTGGACCAGGGTAAGTCCGGTGTGGGGTGTGGGAGAAATGGTTGTTTCTGTTGGTGCGGGTCAGGCTATTGCAGATTGGGCAGGCAGCAACTTTCTCAAGAATGTAGTCAGCCATGTCAGGCCAGAAAAGCATACCTTTTGCATGTTGGAGGGCTATTTCTGCAGCAGGATGACCCGAGCATAAGGCACAATATCAAAGTACTTGCTGTGAAGAGACATCGGGATGACTGCATTGTGTTCTTTCATTATAATGCCATCTTGAATGACCAGCTCATCACGGACAGGGGAGACTGGGCAGACAGCCTGCGGCAGTCGGTGCTGTTTGTCTGGCCAGCCGTGGCGGATGACAGTGGCCAGCGATTGTAGCATTCCATCTGCAGCTGTTTGTTCCACTAGGATGTCTAAGCCCATGGATAGAAGGCAGGAGACCATCATAACCGTGTACCCCTCGTGCTCACCATCAGACAGGTGTTTTTCGCGGGTTGGGTGAGGTGCCCGTGAGAGGGTGTCAGCTAAGTGCATGTCCTTACCGCGTTTGTAGGTTAGTCTGATGTCATATCTCTGTAGTTCCATCATCATGCATTGTAAACATGCTGGTGCCGTGTGGATCGGTTTACTGAGGATACTGACCAGGAGCTGGTGATCGGTTTCAACTGTGATCGGGTTGCCAAAGACAAAGTCCTTGAATTTCTTGCAGGCAAAAGTTATTGCAAGTAGCTCGTTCTCGATTTGAGCATAGCGCTGTTCAGTGTCAGTCATGGTGCGGGAGGCATAGGCAACTGCTCTGGCCCGTCGTCTTGTAGGCAAGTTGCACCCAGTCCATACCGGGAGGCATCACAGGTGAGGGTGATGGGTAACTTGGCATTAATGTATGTGAGGATTGGAGCGCAAGACGTTAGTTGCTTGAGGGTTTCAAATGCCCTCTGCTGGTGCTGGTGCCAGGACCAGTGTGTATCCTTGTGGGTCAGTTGTCGCAGCGGGGCTGACAGCTCGCTGAAGCTTGGGATGAATTTTCCCAGGTAGTTTACCATGCCTAGAAATAGTTGTAGAGCTGTCACGTCTGTAGATGCTGGCATTTCGTTGATGGCAATGGTTTTAGACGGGTCTGACCTGAGTCCGTTGTTGGTGAACACGTGGCCCACGTAAGTCACTTCGTCATCCCGAAACCTGACAGGAGATTTACCTCTCTGGCATGATCCAGGACCTGCTTCAGGTTTAAGTCATGTTCTTCTGCGTTGCGCTCGGCGATCAGGATGTCGTCCACGATAATGTCGCATGGGTAGCCAGTAATAATAATAATAATAATAAATTTTATTTATGGGCGCCTTTCAAGAGTCTCAAGGACACCTTACAAAAATTTAGCAAGTAGAGGAAAAGCATGTAAGTGGAATTAAATAAATAGTAGAGACATGACTAGTACACAAATTTAAGACAGAATTCAATTCAAAACACAATATGAGGCAATTCAATCACAGATGAAAAGGGAGGGGAACGTGGGGTTAAGGATAGGCAGAGGTGAAGAGATGGGTCTTGAGGCGGGACTGGAAGATGGTGAGGGACACGGAATTGCGGATCAGTTGGGGAGGGAGTTCCAGAGCCTGGGAGCTGCCCTGGAGAAGGCTCTGTCCCCAAAACTGCGGAGGTTGGACTTGTGGATGGAGAGGAGACCAGCTGATGTGGATCTGAGGGACCGTGAGGGTTGGTAGGGGGAGAGGAGGTCAGTGAGATATGGGGGGGCCAGATGGTGGAGGGCTTTGTAGGTGAGGGCCAGGATTTTGTAGGTGATCCAGTGGGAGATGGGAAGCCAGTGAAGTTGTTTGAGGACTGGAGTGATGTGATACCAGGATTTGGTGTGTGTGATGAGTCGGGCGGCTGCATTCTGGACCAGTTGGAGTCGGTTGATGTAGGTGGAGCTGATGCCAAGGAGAAGGAGCCAGTAAAGAGTTGTTCCATAGTACGTTGGAAAACTTCACTGGCTGAATTGATGCCAAATGGCATTTGTAAGAATCGGTAGCGTCCGAAGGGCATCGCGAATGTGGTTAACATGGAGGATGCATGGTCTAGCGGTATTTGCCAGAATGAGTTCTTTGCATCTTGGAAAGAGTAGTGTGTGGTTTTTCCCAGACTGGCTGGTGGTGTGGTCGTTTGATGGCAGTGTTTAAATCTTTAGGGTTGATGCAAATCTTTCTTTTGTCTTTATTTTTCTTGACTGCTGCGACCATGGTGGAAACCCAGTAAGAGGGGTCGTTGACAAGGGCTATCACACCCAGTGTTTCCATTCTCTCAAGTTCAGCTTTGACATGTTCATTCATTGTGTGCGAGATTCAGTGAGGAGAACAAATGACAGGTATAACTTCCTTGTCGGTTAAAAATGCTGTATTCTGTGGGAAGCTTGCCCAGCCGGTTATCAAAAAGGTATTTTTATTGTTCGAGTAGGTGTTTGGTGGGACTTTGAGAGGTAGATAGCCGGTACACAGTTTTGCCGAAGCCTAGGTTCATATCGCGGCATGCATCAATGCCCAGAATGAGGGGCACTTCTCCTCTAACGATGAAAAAATCCAGATTGTAAACGTGAGACCCTAGATGGCATTGTAATGTGACCTTACCAACCAGTTGCAACTCCACCCCAGCAAATGGATGTAACTTGGAGTTTGCTTTCATGACAGTTTTGTTGTTGTGAATTCTTTGGAAGTCTGATAAAGACAGGACATTGCATCTTGCCCCGGTATCTATCTTTGCAGCAACTTTGGTATTGTTGATACTGAGCGTTGTCATGGGATCGCTGTTTGTAGACGGTGAGTTGGGTACAGAGGAATGTATTTTTTGGCTGTCGTCTTGCAGGTGCTGCGGCCGTGGTTCTGCTGGAACAGCTGTTTCAGTCAGTGCCTCGTAGGAAAGTGTGGGCTCAAGCGCATAAAGAGATTGTTGTGGCTGGGCCCTGTTGCCATGAGCGTGGCAGCACCGGATAAAGTGGCCTTTCTTTTTACAGTAGTGGCAAGTTTTGCCATAAGCGAGGGATTGCTCATGCAATTTCGGGTGTGAGCCACCGCAATTACCACAGTTATGGACCAGAGGGTCAGTTACCCTCCCTGTGGCTGTAGGCGGTTGTCGAGGGGTTGTTAATGTTTATCGCGGGGACCTATAGAAGGCATGGACATCGTAGGCAGAGTGTGGCTCCTGTCCCAGGACTTCGGTATGGGTGTCAGTTTATTCTGTAATCCAGCAGGCACGCTCAACCGTTCAGGATGCCATATAAGAGGCTTCCGCAGATGAGTACATCGCGGTCTTGGAAGTGGCATCTTGCCATGCACTTCAGAGCGCCAATGTAGGATTTGACCGTCTCGCCCTCTTGTTGGCTACGGGAAAAAAACTTGTGGTGCTCCATGATAACGTTAGTGCGAAGTTGGCACAGGTCTCAGTACTTTCGGAGAAGTCAGGTGAGGTCTCTGAAGAACTCTGCTGGGGTCACAACATGTGTTACCGCATTGGTATGTTCTGGGGCGAAGTAGAAATCCTGTGCCCGCAGGGCAGCCTCTGTGCCTACTACGTTGAGGGGGCAGCATCTATGAACATTCCGAATTCCACTTCGAAGATGCACCAATGTTCGGCAAGTTCACTGTCGAACACCAAAGGATCTGGTTTATGAAAAGATCCTGCCATGATAACAGAGCAATGGTTCGTTGTAAAAAATAAATTAGAATAAATTCAGGCTAAAGAGCTGGAGACGTGGCTCAAGATTATGACACCATGTTTGTGAATAATCCATAACACACATAGTAAAAGATCAATCTTTATTCCCTAAGCAAACAGTAACACTTAAACTGCCAGCCATTCTCATCCAGCTCGGCGTGGCTTGAGAGAGCCAGCTGACCTTGCTAGTGTAAAGCTGTGTAGTACCGTAATACTATGTAAAGGGTGGCATACACATATGAGTAGCGGAGATTAAAAAAAGGCATGGATTAATAAGGGTTAATCTACATGGAACTTATTGGAATCCCAGGGTATTTCAGTCATTGGTTGGATTAATGTCACAGACAGATCAGATAGGAACAGAAGAATTCCTAATGTATTGGTCACTAACATTTTTATTCAACTTCAGGTTCCTGGCTATGCATATCTCTGAAGATCTGTCCTGGACCCAGCACATTGATACAATCATAAAGAAAGCCCATCAACGCCTGTACCTCCTTAGAAGATTGAGGAAATTCAGCATATTGATGAATATTCTCTTGAACTTCTACAAGTAGACTAGTCACCGCCTGGTTTGACAATTAAAATGCACAGGAACAAAGATTACAAAAACTGGTGGACATTCCCCGATCCATCACAGGTACTGACATCTCCACCATCGAAGGGATCTATAGGAGATGCTGCCTTAAAAGGCTGCCAGCATCGTCAAGGACCACACCACCCTGGCTATGCTCTTATTTCACTCCTGCCATTGGGAAGAAGGTCTGACAATGTATTGTCCAAGTTAACGTCTTTACAACAACCACCAGGCTATTGAACACGACAAACACCAAGTAAACTTTAACTGTGGTTGCACTAGGGACTTCAAGCTTTTGCTTTCTTTTGTGCTATATTGTGTTTAATTTTAATTTAATGAACTCATTTTATGTTTGTTTATTACGTTATTTATTATTGTGTTTACAGACCTGTTGTGCTGCTGCAAGTAAGAATGTCATGGTTTATTTTGATACCTATGACAATTAAACACTCTTGACTTGACTCTTGACTTTTTATTTCAGCTTGTTAATTCACTGACTAGTTATGATGTGATTAAAGCTCGTATCTCCATATCATTGTCCAGGCTTCTGGATACTAGTCCAATAACATAACCACAAATATCTAAAACTTAGAAATCTGGCTGAGCTCAGGACTACATCCTGGTAGCAGACAGAACCCACCAAGCTGATCTCCTGCTCTTTCTTACACAGGGTGACACAGTGGTGCAGCGGTAAAGTTGCCGTCTTATTGTGCCAGAGAACCAGGTTCGATCCTGACTATGGGTGCTGCCTGTTGTCTGGGACCACATGGATTTTATCCAGGTGCTCTGGCTTATTCCCTCACTCCAAAGACATGCAGATTTGTAGGTTAATTGGCTTTGGTAAAAATTGTAAATTGTCCCGAGTGTGTATGATAGTGATAATGTACGGGATGATCGATGGTCGGTGCGGACTCGGTGGACCAAAGGGTCTGTTTCCACGCTATATATCTCTGAAGTCTAAGACTAAGACTATTTCCTGTGGGGTGCACCATGTTCAAGATTGTTGCAACCTTTAGTTACTGCCCAGGCACAGGTACTCTCTTGAATACGTTCCTAAATACGAATCAATGATAGAACTAATGTGGCTTTTTTTTTTTACACTCTACAGCTTAGAAATATTTGAGATCAATCCAGGGTTAGAAAGGGTCACATCAAACTTCAGAAACCTGCTGAGTATTGGACTGGTGGACAGACAGAATTGCATGGGTCACATAACCAGTCAGCAGCAACAAAAGCTGAGATATTATGACTTGAAACATGCTCAAGTACATTTGGCAAAAGGCAACAGGACCCTCTCTGCAAACATACAAGCCGGGCTTTGCAATATCATGAAAAACAGAGGTGGGTGCAGGTCATTCAGTCCCTCAGCTATTACAAGATCATGGGTAAACTTTCACCTCGATATATACTTGATTAATACGGGTGTCGGAGGTTATGGGGAGAAGGCAGGAGAATGGGGTTGGGTGGGAGAGATAGATCAGCCATGATTGAATGACGGAGTAGACTTGATGGGCCAAAATGGCCTAATTCTACTCCTATCACTTATGATCTTATAATCTTATGGCCTAAATTCCATATCCCTTGATTCCCTTCGTCTGACTGAATCTTTCACTGAGCAGCGGGAGATCATTGATTGGGAGACTACTGCCAGTAGTCTTCCATCATACCGGTGAGGAGAGGTACAAGAAAATAAGTCTAGCATTTAATAACTTACCGTCGGTCCTGTATGAGGAGAATTGATGTTACAGGATCCAGAGGAAGAACATGTGATCCCCCAAAAGTGATTTCATCCCCTCCTTCCTGATCGCAGGATAGCACACCTTTTCAATCACCTGCAGTTAATTCTGCCCCTTAATTCATGTGCACGGATGGTCTCTGGGTGGTACAACTCTCCTGACTTCATGTAGCGTGTCTCGGAACAATGGATGACTTTCACCTCACACTGCTGGTTGCTCTTCCAAATCTGTGTCAGTTAAAGTCAGGGCCCAAAGTCGAGTTTCACTCCAGAAGCATTTTGTTCTGTTTTCACTGCGCTTTTTTAGCCCAGTGATCAATTAGGAAGGGTATTTAAAAGGCCTGCATATCATCCAGACTTTTTAATTGCATTAAGATGAAACAAGAGACAGAGTGCTGGGGTGTTATACTGTCTGAGGTATGCACAGAGGCCTTCCACTTTCATTTAGTTGTCACGCAGTTATAAATAACAGAGGTGAACATTAGGAAACAGGGATATATTGAAGTTTATAAAAGATGTAATTTAACGTCAATCACAAGTAGAGTTAAATTATATTGACTGAGCAATTTGTAAACATATATACACTGGAAGAAACTGCACTGCTCTATAAAAATAAAGAGGCAAAGCACTCAGCTTAGCCATGACAGGAATTGTTGGTACATCATTGTTTGCACACGGGCAATGAAATATTCAATCAT
This sequence comes from Leucoraja erinaceus, assembly GCF_028641065.1. Classification (NCBI taxonomy): domain Eukaryota; kingdom Metazoa; phylum Chordata; class Chondrichthyes; order Rajiformes; family Rajidae; genus Leucoraja; species Leucoraja erinaceus. Next base: position 82,372,644 of record NC_073378.1, read on the forward strand.
CAGGTGCTGACATGGAGGAATGGCAGTGGGTGCTGCAGTTTGCCAAAGAGAAATAAACCAAAGAGTAACATTAAACTGCACAATTCCCATGGTGTTTGGTTCTTAATGAACAGTCAAGTTTGGATTGGGGATCTGGCTTCTACCAGCCACACTTGAGTGAGCCTCAACATTATATATTTATTCAAGGAAAGAAAAATCACTTGGATCAAGGGCACTTGTCGCAGCCAAGACTCAATAGCGGGTCACAAATACTATTGGAGTTTTTGCATCCAGTGTAACTGTTGGTGTTCAGTATCATGTAATAGAAGCAGGGGAAATGTAATGCAAAGAATATGTAAAGAAACTGAAAAATATATATCAATCAACAGACCAGATGCTCCACTTTGATTAGCTCAGTCTGATTTTATTAACTGTCTTGATTAAGTGTTTACAGCAGTGGATCAAACGAACATAACAAGAATATTTTTTAATGAAGTAACTTTATAGTTAGGCTGCTGTTTAAAGCTGATGATTTTCCTTCACGGGGCAGAAGCATCACAGCACCCTTACATTGCAATTTTAATATTGGTCCTGTCCGAGTTTGAATGTAGGACAAAGACAGGGCAAAGTTTTAAAAACCTTTATATAATTTGAAACTAACTCTCGTTGCAATTTTAAAGTGATTTGCATTCATTCAAATTGATTATCAAGCTAGCCAATTTTTTAGGCAATAAAAAATGTCATATAGCTGCATATTTATATTTAGTTATTTAATCCCTGCCCTTCACAACATAATCTTCAGATGGGGAAGGGGGAGCTCAGGTGATGGATGAGCCATTAAGCAGTGAAGTCAGGGTTGGGGCTGCACTCAATGATGTGAAGGGTGGGAGATAGTCATGTCAAGGGTGGGAGGTAGTCATGTCAAGCACTACTATTGAGGGGGAGTGGGGTATGGCAGAAGGATCAGGAGAGTCAGTGTCAGGGAAGGGAGCTTGATGTTATGGGAACTGTCGGTCAGATCAGGTTTAGTTTAGTTTATTGTCACAGGTAACGTGAAAATGTTTTGTTGCGTGCGAACCAGTCAGCGGAAAGACAATACACGATTACAATCGAGCCATTCACGGTGTACAGACACATGATAAGGGAATTACGTTTAATGCAAGATAAAGCCGGTAAAGTCCACTCCATTCAGGACTGCTCTCTACTTGTGGCAGGATGCAGTTGTCTGATAACAGCTGGGTAGAATCTAGAGGTGTGCATTTTCACACCTATACATTTTGCCCGATGGGAGAGGGGAGGAGACCAGCAGGTAGGTTTTTGGCCTGAACAGATTAATGGTTTGAACAGGAAATAATGCAGGGTTATAAACTTCAGTAGTACAGGGGTCACTGAGGAAAATGGTTCAGGGGTAGGTAGGTGACTGGACTGAAAGTAAAAAATATTTAAAGGAGACTTAACGGAGAGGGGTTTCCCAGCCTCAGCTGAAACCTGCACATAATGTCCCCTTTAAGTAGAGCAATAATAGACCTCACAGTCATGATGGAATGTTGTTTCCACAGGCAAGGTCGCAAATTGAGCAGGTACTGCAGCTACATAGTAAATGAAGATCTGGATGTGAGACCCAGACAGGTATGTTGCTTCGCTGGATGCAGTAGAGCCCATTTAGAATTGTACAATCCATCTGTTGTACCCCCAGTTTTCATTCATGGTTTAAATGTTATTTAAACTGGACTGTAGCTCATAAAAGAATGGAGCTGAACAAATCAGTTTCTGGACAGTAGATTACTCGTAGACCTGCCTTTTTTTTTGATATTTTCAGTTCTTACATAAAAATTTGCATTTGAAGCATATGTAGAAAGAGAAAGAGAGTTAATGTTTCAGATTATAGGAACGCAAACTATTTCTTTTCCACAGATGAGGCCTGAGAATTTCCAGCACTTTCTGACTTTAGTTGAGATTTCCAATATCCGCATCCTTTCAGATTTTTGATTTTCAGACTTGCTGCATTATTCCAAAAGAAACAAACAATCTGTTCTTGAGCTATCAACTCTGGTATTTAAAAATGAAGGACCACTATTAAAGGAGCCAATGTCACAGCCAAAGGAAACCACAAAAGTTTCTCAGTCAAAATATTGACTGTTGGGAAATATGCAATTGGCTGTAAATGCAGGTTGTAATGCCAACTTTCAGATAAGGGTCTAAATGCGTCTTGGAAACGCCAGCTGTTCTCCACGGAATTATGGATAGGTCCCTGTGTCAGTGCAACAAACTCATGGACCTGCATTTCCAGGTGGAAATGTGCAATTCACAAGTTCTAAACCTATTGCCTGCTCTTGGCTTGACTTTGTCTGCCAGCATTTTGACACTGAGAAAATCCTCAGCACTGAATGGATGACTGCGAAGGACAAATAATTTGAGTCTGAAGAAGGGTGTCGACCCAAAACGTCACCCATTCCTGCTCTCCAGAAATGCTGCCTGTCCCACTGAGCTACTCCAGCATGTGTCTATCAAAGGACATTAGATCATTTAAATATTTTAAGTTTGTTTAATGGTTTTAATTGTTTTATTAAATATTTTCACTTTTGTTTTTTTCTCTAATATTTTGTATTAATTTTATTTTGGGGTTGATTTTAAATATTTATGAATCTTTCAGAGATATTTAGTGTCAACCATAATCCTCTACTGTTTGGACTGGGGACTTAGTTAGCTGACTATCAGAATTCTACCTGTGTATGGGCAAAGGGCCAAGTGGTTTGCAGAAAACTGTGTAAAGTATTTATCTGTGGGTGGACACAGTAGAGGTAGGTGGAGTGTGTAGATAGATGCCTGGAAAGGATCACAGATGACCATATCTATGAATTGAAAGGAGGAAATATCCATTACCAGGGACTTCAGTCCTGTACAAATTCACTCATCAGCCACTACAATTTCTCGGCTTGAAAACACAGTTTACAACTTGGTTCATTCTTTCCCTCTATTTGCAGATAGGAGGCTGCTCCAGGCATTACAGACCTCACCACTTCTCAGGGGTTTGACAGAGCAATTCACACACTAGAGAAAGGGCAACTTGACTGCCACTCCACCTGAAGAAAAGTAAAGATCTTGTCAGATTTAAAATGTGTTGTGTGTGAGCGAGATTTAATCTATAATTGCTCGTCAAAAGAAGTGAAGTGTATTAGAGTGTGAAGTGATGAGTAAATGGCTTTTCAGACTTAGGCACCTCAGAATCTCTCAAGTAAGCAGAAGCTTATTAACAGACCATCGCTCCCAAACTGCTCAGTAACAATTCATTACCTTCAGCTTCTGTGTGATGGAAAGGCTCTGACTTATGCCTCATGGAGAAAGACAAGTAGATAAAATGTTCAAAGCACTTTCCCTGTAAAGTAATTTTTCCTCAACTTTTCTCCTTCTAGTGCACTGAACATCAAATATTTCCCTGTGGCTGAAAGGTCTGAACAGATAGTTGGCAAGTTCTCAGTGAATGTCAGCAGATTCCATGACAGAAAGCCTCAATAAAGCAAAGCTGGCTAGATATGGGTTGTTTAATATTAGCTGTACGTAGAGCTCAAATATTTTGCTATTGCACACAGCTGTAACACGACAACTGGGAGCTAAAAAGACATATTTGATATGATTAGATTGACAAGCCCCATTTCAGGAACATTGATCACCTAACCCAGCTTTACGTTTCACTGTTGGCAGTGCTGTTACACTGTAAGAAAATGCAGTGGCCAATGTATTTCACAAGTTCACAAATTCATAAGTTATAGGAGTAGAATTGGGCCATTTGGCCCATCGAGTCTCCGCCGCCATTCAATCATGGCTGATCTCAGCCACTTAATCCTATTTTACTGCCTTCTCCCCATAACTCTTGACACCCGTTCTAATCAAGAATTTCTCTATCTCTGACAAAAAATATCCACCGACTTGTCATCCACAGCCTTCTTTGACAAAGAATTCCACAGATACACCACCCTCTGACTAAAGAAATGAATGTTAACAAAATGGTTCTTTAAGTTCTTAAATCTCTCCTCTCTCACCTTAAACTTATATTCTCCAATTTTAAACTCTCCACACAAGGAAAAAAGCCCTTGGCTACCTTTTCTATTTATGTCTCTTATAACTTTATAAACCTCAATAGGTTCATCCTTCAGCTTCCTACATTTCAGTGAGAATACAGCTAGACTCAGGAACCACTACAGGGAGCTTCTATATAACTAGAGTTAGTGACCAATATTCAGAGATTCTGATAAACTAGGAACTAGAAATGAGAGCTTCTACAAGACTCAATAATCACAGAATGTTTATATCAACAGAAATCTTGCAAAAGCTAATTTAAACTGGAAGACAAGTTACATGTGTGACCTGTATTAACTCCAGTTAGATAAGAAACATTTTGCCAATCTCTTTGACAAATATGTAGCAGGGCCACTTAGCAAGACTTTTTGTGTTGGTTTCCTTCAAGTCAGCGATTACATATGGATGATTAATCATAAAGTGTAAAGGTTACTTCAGGGTTCAGAAGCAACCAACACGGTCGTGAATGGCTATTTTATAACTCTGATCTCTACACTGAACTTTGAACTGCAGTGGCAGTGACAAGAAGCCTTGCAGTGGCTTTTCAAACAAAGCTTAAAGAACCATTTTGTTAACATTCAGTGATGGCCATACAGTATATTGACAGGCCTAAAGTAAAGAAACAATCATAAAACTAATGAATCGCCCAGTACCTGATCTGCCAAAGTTAAGGCTGTGAATCTAACATAAAACACAAATACCCAGTTTGCACAATAACTTTAAAAATCATGTTATTTCCTTTCCCCCCCCCCCACTATTTAAATAACCTGTTAAGCAGAAGGAGAAAGAAATGGAGCATAAGATGTTAATTATATAAACATAATCCTGGTAAATCCATTTTTTTCTGAGATTCTATTTGCTATTGGTGACTTCCCAATTGTTATTCATCTTCTGACAAGACTAATAGCATTGCAGCGTGTAAATCCATTTGGTTCAGTCTGCAAAAACCCCTTTGAAGGTTTAATTTTGTAATCTTAGAAAGAACAGACAGAGAGACCACTTCTAGATGTTCCTTTCCCACATGCAGGCATTTTAAGGCAGGTCAGGAGTCAGGCCAGGAACCACAATATCACTCACCATTTCTGATCTGCCCAAATGCATCTGACCATTATATTTGCGAAAGCTAAGGAGTGACAAGCGTAACTTGGAGTGAATATTTGTTAGAGTCATTTGCATTGTCATATATGTGTCGGTGTAATTCCAACATTGTTTGCATTGAGATTATTCTGGACCTCAAATCTACATTTTAACAATAATAATAATACACTTTATTGTCATTGTAAATACATGCAAAGTAATTTCAGGCACACTGCCCGAGCGGAGCTCCAACGTATCAGAAAAATAATAACGAATAACAAAAAGTGGCAAGAAAATGTCGTCAAGTCAGATTATTTTAACAGATTATTATTATTATTATTATTATTATTTAGCAGATTATTTTATCAATTTAATTTTACGGAACTGGATAGAATTGCAGTTCGGTAAGATTAAATTTATAAAACAAATGATTTCACCAGCTCCAAGAAAGAATAACAAATTAGCCGGCATCATTTACTTGATTATAGTATTTTTAAAGCAGAAAACCATTCCCACATACTGTAGTTCCTTGCGTGCATTCAAACAAAAATGGTAAAAATTCAAACAACTGTAAATGTGGATTGCTATTTTTCAGCTTGGTTGTTGATTTGGGTGGAAATTTATGCAAAATGATTGAATGCCCACTTTTTTGTGCCTCTTGTACTGTCCATTAAATTGACAAGTGCCTCATGTGACGATATGCATGACATAAAGAAACTGGAGTGCCACATCTACCAATGTATATTTACTTCCAGCACTCCTTGGGTTTTAACCATGCATTTAATATAATATGATAACCCAACATTTAGCCATGGATTTAACCTCCCGTGTCTATTAAAGGGTTTATTTTATTAATTACGTTACTTACATTATTATTCGTAGGTTTATTAGTCACTAAATTTTAGGGATTATTGGTTGTTTTTGCAGAACACATTACAATATCTGAAATCTAAAGGAATGACAAAGTTGGGAATGACAAAGCTATCCTGCCCCCTAAAGTAACCTATTGCTTCCAGAAATAGGAAATTTAATGGCTTTTCCTTTGGTGTTGAGCAAAGTAGGCAACACAACCTCAAATGAAGCGATCTATATCAGGTTATTGGTCAATGGATATCGGGCCCAACTACACATTTTCAACTATTCTGGATGGTTCTCAGCGGATTGAATTATCCGGAAATGTATGCCCACTCCATAGTGCTAAATGTGCAATGCAGCACCATCGTGTATCTGTACACTGTGGACGACTTGATTGTAATATGTATTGTCATTCCGCTGACCGGTTAGCATGCAACAAAAGCTTTTCCCGGTACCTCGGTACACGTGACAATAAACTAAACTAAAATAAGCTAAACTGACACCCTTCATTTAAAATGCATATCATTGACTTCAGTGCAGAGGTAGAGTTCACCACAATGATATCACCTTTCAGTGTTTTTTTTCTGGATGAACCTTTTTGCTTTGTTATGTTACTGTGCTGTTGGGCACATTTCAGTCTTTGCCCTCAACTAGGGATACAATTCAAACAGCAGGAGGTCAAAGTAAACAAAAATAAGTGGATGAAAACTGGACTCATCTTTGCATGTGTTCAAGGTTCAAATCCTACATATGACAGTCTCTGCATATTAGATTACGCTAAGAATAATCTCTGTTACACTTACTGTTACTTGGTGCTGGTATCTTCTTGCACAATTTTCCTTAACATCAATAGAGGGTTTTTGTAGGTTTTTTTCTGATTGTGTTTCACCCTAATGTCTTTTTTTCCTTACACAATCTTTCTTCTTTTTAATGCCTTGCAAAATTTTACGTGTAATTTTGTAAAATGTAAGTATAATTTAAGTTTTAGTATGTTGGCCTGACTTCATGTGCCTGCAATGCTGCTGAAAGCAAGATTTTCATTGAACCTCACCGTACTTATGCATAAGACAATAGATTGGTATTCTGATGACAGGATCTTTGAGCTGAAACTAATGAGATACTGCAGAGTTATCTTCATTACTCACACCATGGAAGGCGTAAATGACTTTAGATCAACTACCCTACAATCAGTTTAATCAGTTTGGCCCCAAATCAGAAATGTTGCCGCAAGAAAATCGATGTTAAATTTCTGAAAGACCCTGCAAAGAAAGTCCTGTATTGTTGGAACAACAGCTCAACCAGTCTGGCAAACCCTCGATGCCAGGAGCCGCAGAGCATCTATGGACAGAGAAGCCAAAATGAAGCACCGCAATGCAAATGTTGGTTTCTCTGCCAGAAATCTCAAGACTGGTTAGGTGAGAATTATTGGGGAGTTCAGGAACTAATTTGTCACAAATCCAAAGCATTCTTGCATTAAAAACATAGCAATGCCTCAAAGGAAAAGATACATCTCTGAAAGCACCAGAAGGCCAAAGAGCAACAGAAAACAGTTTTGTGGTTCAGGAATTTCAAGAGACTGTTCTGCTCTTAATCAGAAACAAGTTTAGCTGACTGCAGTTTTAATATTTGTTGTCTTTAATTATTTGATAATTAGATACAAGTGCACCTTGAGTATGGTTTACTGTAGAATTGTCCCTCCTATTACTCCGTCTTTCTTTCATCAAGTTCTACATTCAACAGGTCAGTGGTTGCTCCCTGCAGTCAGTCTGAGTTTCCGGTTGCCTGCCACTTTAATTCACCATCCCACTCTGACTTCTGTCTGTGGCCGCCTGCATAAATATAACAAGACCCAAAATAAGCTCAAAGAACAAGACCTATTTTGTTTTTTTAGGCACTTTGCAACCTGCAGGAGTCACTATTAATTCCCAATTTTCAGAGAAAGAGCATTTTTTTTCTAATGTATCGGGGCATGCCATTTGTGCTTGTTTTTCTTCTCCCCCTTTTTTATTTTCTTTCATTTGTATATTCTGACCTTTAGTTTAGTTTAGTTTAGAAATACAGAGCAGAAACTTCCCCATTAACCCATCAAGTCCATGCCAATCAGTGTTAGCCGCACATGAACACCACCCTTCACACACTAGGGACAATTGTACATTTCTACCAAGTCAATTAGCCTACAAATCTGAGTGTGGCAGGAAACCAGAGATCCCAGAGAAAACCCACGCAGGTCTTGGGGGGAAACGTACAAACTCCATACAGACAAGCACCCTTAGCCAGGTGTCTCTGGCTCTGCAAGGCAACAACTCTACTGCCGTACCATTGTGGGCCTGGTCCACATGTCCCAGTTGGCCAGACAAAGCAGTATCAACCAGACTCCACAACATGAGCAACACATTACACAGAAAAGGGAGATAAGTCTTAAAAAGTGGCATGACACAAACATCCCCTATCCTTGTACTCCAGAGACTGACCTGCTCAGTTACGCCAGCGCTTTGTGTCCTTTTGTGTAAATCAGCATATGCAGTGCCTTTTCTACAAAGGAGATTACTGTCCATTTCATTACTGCCGTATTTCATCCTATTATTAGCATTCCCTTTGTCCAACCTTGGCCTTTCACCACCTTCTCTGTTACTTGCTTTCATTCTTTCTCTTTTCTGATTAAGAGCTTTGATCTGAAACACTAACCTGTTTGTTATTTTACAGATGGTGCCAAACTAGCCGAGTTCTTCTAGCATTTGTGTACTTGTTTGATATCCTGGCATCTGCAGTTTTATTTTCCAGTGGTGATTTGTTTTCCAGTAGTGATTATTTAGTGACAGAACTGCTTGTTTGCTTCCTTCCGGCACGTTTCAAGTCCTGATCTGTTATTCAAGTATGGTTCACATCGATATTGTCATAGACTCCTGCACAACATGCGAATATGCAATTGGATTAAACTTAATTAGAGACACTTCCTTGGTCCACTGCAAAAATTAGTTAAATAGCTATTTTCTAATCAAAATAAATGCTTAGCAATATTAATCTAACATTGCAAACCATGAATAATTACATATTATCATAAATCTAAGCTATAAACGGTATTTAAAAATCTGGAGGCATTCCACTTGCTGATAAGTCTTAGAATTTCAAATAGTTCTCATTCTGATCGGCATCTCAGTGAAAACAGTAGCATACCGGGTATCGAAAATGCAGTCTGGCCATGGTTAGTGCAAGGGCTGCTCCTCTCTGGGTGCAGTATCCTTCTGTAATGTGCCAACTGACCTCACATTAAAATGCAAGGTCACCACATTAATGTAACTATTCCCCAATTCCTGTGCACAGCCCATTTTTGCCTGTAGAAGAGGGGAGGTGGCATTGCCAAAGATTTAGTCTAGTTTAGATACAGTAAAGAAACAGGCCTTTCGGCCCACTTTCCTATCAACTCCGTATACATTAGGGGCAACTTTACAGAGATCAATTAACCTACAAACCCCCACGTCTTTGGGATAATGGAGGAAACCCATACAATCACAGGGAGAATGTACAAACTCCACATAGACAGCACCCGAGGTCAAGATGGAACCTGGGTCTCATGTAGTCTGAGGCAGCAGCTCTATTGGCTGTATGGAAGATACCTAGATAAGGTAGTCCTTTTTGCTTGTGTTTGACCCATATCCCTCCAAACCTTTTCTATCCATCTATCTGCCCAAATCGTTTTTTAATGTTTTAATTGTACCTGCTTCTACAATGTCATCTGGCAGTTCGTTCCATGTACCCACCACCCTTTGTGAGAATAGGCTGCCCTCAGATCTCTTTTAAATCTTTCCCCTCTCACTTTGTCTATGCTCTCTAGCTTTAGACACTCCTGCCCTGGGACACAAACTGTGACCATCCGCTTTAAGCCTCTCATGATTATATATACCTCTCCATGGTCACTCCTCAGCCTCCTACACTCTAAGGAAAAAAGTCCCAGAATGTTGAAGGAATCAAAGGTTGATTGGTTAAAACATTAAAGCTCTTTGCAATGATTTTTTTTCAGGTTAGAGGCACTGTATAAAGTATAAGTTGCTTAAGTTGTTGGTGCTGAGTGACCATTAGGGCCATGGGCAACAGGTGTAAGGGAAATCATGCTTGACTAATCTTCTGGAATTTTTTGAGGATGTGACAAGTAAAATGGATGAAGGGGTGCCAGTGGATATAGTGTTTCTAGACTTTTCGAAAACCTTTGATAAGGTCCCGCACGGGCGACTGGTGACTAAAATTAGAGCACATGGTATTGGGGGTAGGGTGTTGACATGGATAGAAAATTGGTTGGCAGACAGGAAGCAAAGAGTAGGAGTGAACGGGTCCTTTTCAGAATGGCAGGCAATGGCGAGTGGAGTGCCGCAAGGCTCGGTGTTGGGGCCGCAACTGTTTACCCTATATATTAATGATTTGGAAGAGGGAATGAGGAGCAACACTAGCAAGTTTGCAGATGACACAAAGCTGGGTGGCAGTGTGAACTGTGAAGAGGATGTTAGGAGGTTGCAGGATGACCTGGACAGGTTGAGTGAGTGGGCAGTTGCCTGGCAGATGCAATATAATATAGATAAATGTGAGGTTATCCACTGGCGGCAAAAACAAGGGGGCAGATTATTATCGCAATGGGGGGGTTAGGTTAGGTAAGGGGGGGGGGGTTGCAGCAAGACCTGGGTGTCCTTGTACATCAGTCATTGAAAGTTGGCGTGCAGGTACAGCAGGCAGTGAAGAAAGCTGATGGATTGTTGGCCTTCATAACAAGAGGATTTCAGTATAGGAATAAAGAAGTTCTTCTGCAGTTGTATAGGGGGCTCTGGTAAGACAACATCTGGAGTATTGTGTACAGTTTTGGTCTCCTAATTTGAGGAAGGACATCCTTGGGATTGAGGCAGTGCAGCGTAGGTTCATGAGATTGATCCCTGGGATGGCGGGACTGTCATATGAGGAAAGATTGAAAAGACTAGGCTTGTATTCACTGGAGTTTAGAAGAATGAGGTGGCATATTATAGAAACATATAAAATTGTTAAAGGACTGGACAAGCTAGATGCAGGAAAAATGTTCCCAATGTTGGGCGAGTCCAGAACCAGGGGCCACAGTCTTAGAATAAAGGGGAGGCCATTTAAGACCGAGGTGAGAAAAAAACTTTTTCACCCAGAGAGTTGTGAATTTGTGGAATTCCCTGCCACAGAGCGCAGTGGAGGTCAAATCACTGGATGGATTTAAGAGAGAGTTAGATAGAGCTCTAGGGGCTAGTGGAGTCAAGGGATATGGGGAGAATGCAGGCACAGGTTATTGATTGGGGACGATCAGCCATGATCACAATGAATGGTTCGAAGGGCTGAAAGGCCTCCATCTGCTCCTATTTTCTATGTTTCTATGTACATTTATTTGCATATTTCAATTCAGCACTAGTAGCCCTGATAGGCAATGGGTTTTGGGAAGTCCATGGAATATGACCCACCTGGAAAAAAAGTAGAATTGTTTACACTGGAAAGAGAGATTCGGGTTAATTAAAAAAAAAAAAAAAAAAAAGTTTGCTATTGTCTTTTATATTCCTGCACGAAAAGAAACTAAACAACTTTCACCAGAAAATCAGCTGCCATTTGTCTCCTTCCGTATTACCAAGCTGAATCTCTCCCAGATTCAGTCATTTCCTCACTTAACCATTTAAAGTATTGCTCTGGGCTAATTCTTTCAAAAGCCCCAGGCCCCTAGTGACAGGGAATGAAAAATGATTGGAAAATGGAAATTACATTTTGGCAATACAAAATGATGTGGGGTGGTGAAAAGGCAGAATATTCTCCAATAACATCTGGAGAAGATTAGCAATTGGACTATTAACAGGAATATTGCAAATAATGAGGATGAAGGAAAAAGTTGCATTTACGTTGCAAATTGAATGGCCTTTCCTTGATGAAACCAGAGGAGGAAAGGAATTTCAGAATGGTTGTAAACCGGGTTTCAGAAATATCATCCATCTATTTATTAAAACAGTTTTCCAGTTGAAAGCAATAAAAACAGAAAAAAATGGGAGTACTACATGGATCAGACAATATCTATGAAGAGATAAATAGTCAAAATTCTAGGATGATGACCTTTCATTGTAATTGGGAAAACTCAAATGAATGAAGATAGATGAATGAAGAGAAAATAAAAGGAAATAAAAAGACTAAAGCGGGAACTATTTAATTTAAAAAAGCATCTGAGGTTCCTTGTGTCTGTAAGAACTGTAAGATGCAACATTTTGGAAGCAAAACATTGCAATGGCCGGAAATTTGATGTTAAAAACTGAGAATGTTGGAACATCTAGTGTGACAAGGATAGATGCAATGTTTCAGGTTTATGTCTTTTCATCAGAACTGGTCAGTTGTAATAAAACTGGAAAGGCTGTTTTTTTCAAATAGTTCTATTCATTGTTAAATCCCAATCTCTTTTGTTTTTTTTTTAACGTTGGCTCATCCGTGGTATTTATTCTTTATATTTCCAAATTGGACCAGGGACTTGTCAAAATTACTGCAGTGTCATTTTCCAATTGTATTTTCCACATTCAATGCAATCACCAATGTATAAAACACCTGCACTGTTTCACTCTTAATAGATTGAGAAGCGCCTTGCATAGAGAGTGCAGAACCATATGTGAAATGAAGGCTTTTGACTGACTTCCGCTTGTTGATTTACCATTACTACACTTTGACAGACAAGCTGCACTGACAAAGACTGGACCACCTCTGTACTTTATGCTGTGATCTGGGGAACTGATGGGGTGACAATCATGGCAGAGTTCAATCTGGACACTCAATAGGAAGGGGACCCCTATCCAACATTGCTTGGACTGTTGTGAACCCCACCGCGGGGCACGGACTTAATATCAGAGCTGATCCCTTGCCTTGGATCACTCCCACTGCAGCCTGTGGACTTACCATCAAGCTCGCAGTCAGGAGAGGCTGAGTTGGGAGCTCCAACATCGCAGAAGGTTTGACCAGCCCCGACGCAAGGTTCGCCCGGCGCAGGGGAGCTGACATCCCCCCCGATGCGGGAGCTGATCGCCTCGACGCGGAGGGCTCGAACGCTGCCAGCTATAGGCGTCAAGATAGTTCCGTCAATGGGGGCTCGAGACCCATGACGAGGATGAACTAAGGGAAGGGACTTGAACTTTATTTCGCCTTTCATCACAGTGAGGAATGTGTAGAAGTCACTGTGGTGGATGGTCATGTTAAAATGTGTTTGAGTGATCTGTTGCTTTCAATTGTATGACTGACCTGGCCAATGAAATCCCTCATATGTTGCAAAACATACTTGGCGAATAAAGTGCGATTCTGATCCTGATTATTCAGGTGTCTTACCACAATCTGCTCATGGTCTCCTCAGTTACCCCTTAATAACAACTATCCTCAATATATGTCAACTTTGTCCTTCTTTTCACAACTTCTCCCTCTTTCCTCATCTACATGATAGGGTACCATCTTTGAAAAGGCAAATCCACTTTAAATAGGGGGGAAAAAAAAAAATTTCAAAAAATACAAGATTGTCCCAATGTTGCTATCTTTGTTGGTAATACTCAATTTGGTGTTCGGCCAAAACATTCTGCCCACTAAGAACACCACAAATGTGTAGCATTCAATATCCAAGGAAGCCAAGTTAATTAATTTTTAGGTTGGAAGGAACTACAGATGGTGGTTTAAAGCGCAGATAGACACAAAATGCTGGAGTAACTCAGCGGGGCAGGCAGCATCTGTGGAGAGAAGGAGTGGGTGATATTTTGGGTCGAGACCCTTCTTCAGATATCTGCCAAGGCTGACATTACTGCATATCTGATTGCTGCAAAGAAAGTAATTTAGCATCAAACAGATTGAATCTGGAATTGCATCAAGGCCAGACTGGATGGGGACGGTAGATTTCCTTGGACATCAATGAGCTACATGGTGTCAGATCTACGCCTTGATCAAAAAAGACACATGTTGCCGGGGTGTAAAGGAATGGCGGAATAAAACTGTTTGTATTCAGTGTTCTTGTAGTGTGTTTATTATATTCGGATGCAGGCGAGGATCTGACAGATGTGTTTTGTAAACATTATTCCAGTGGTTTTATGGTTACTGTTATTGATACTAGATTGATACTCTGCATGCTAGTTCAATAACTTAATCGCCATTTCGTGCAACCCCAACAGGCAACAAAATTGCTCCTGCCGTGAGATCTTCAAGCAATGTGGATGTTAAAATATTAATTCAGCAAGATTTTTTCCACTTTCATTATTCACAATGTTAGACCCAATCAGGCATTCCATGGCATAAGCGGCCGGGATTGTAAATGAGATGCTGAATAGAACACTCACTCTCTCCTTTTCACCTAAAGAGGAAGAATTCAAACAATGTGCTTTAAAATTACATATAATGGGAAGGGAGGAGTTTGGCATGCAATGAAAACACCAGAATAGATATCTGAAGAAATGTCTTGACCCGAAATGTCACCCATTCCTTCTCAATATGAAGGGTCTCGACCCGAAATGTCACCCATTCCTTCTCTCCAGACATGCTGCCTTACCCGCTGAGTTACTCCAGCATTTTGTGTCTATAAACAGAATAGAGTCGGGTTGAGTATTTCTGAGCCAATCTCTCTGATGTCAACTGGGTGATTCTGTGTACATCCCACAGAAAAGCATGCTTCTTAAGGACATCCAGTGTTTAGTTACATGTGGATTGCTCTTGTGAGATTCCCCATCTGGGAAGCTATTGAGCCTTTGTCTTTGAAGAGAGGCAGATGATCTAATGCTCAGAGTCAGAGCAACCACACAAAAGCAGTTGTATTTCTTGTGTGCATCTTCATAAACCTTATTAATGATCGCACAATTGAGATTTGCTGTTACTTCAACTGGAGCACGAGGCCTGATGAGTGATGTCTGATGCAAGATACACCTGCTAGATGGCTTTTGACATTCAGATGAAGTAACTGATAAACCTCTCACCTTTAACAGGAAAAAAAAATCATTAGAACTTGTTCATTCATTGGAGACTTACAAAGAATCGTAAACAGGGAACAGAAACTGAACATTAAAGTGCAGATTGGACCTAGCCGATTACAAGGCCAGCAGCAGGAATGAATATTGCGGAGAAGCTATCTGGTGTACGTCCTCAGTGTAACAATTGACAGTTATGAGCAGCAGCAGCAGGAGGTGAGAGCTGTCTGGGAATCAGGGAGGGGATAAAAAGCATACAATTGCAGAACAATTTACCCCAGGCAGTGCACTAGGTGCAACAGGGTCAGCTACCGGACATAGCCGAGGAAATGTGCATGGTAAGAGCTAGTCTCAGCGTATAGCTGTGATTGAACTATGCCAGCTAATGCACGGATTTCGACAGATATAGCAATCATCCGCTATCCATTACCACTGAAGGTCACTAATGCTTCAACTTTTATTGCACAGAGTGCTTCACCACAAGGACATCAAAGGCGTCTAATGCCGTTCCTGATCCATTTCTTTAAGGAGGCGACTGAAGGCGTATTTCACAACACACTTACCCAACCTGTACTTCGGCAGCAATCTGTAAAAGCAGCAAAACTGTTACATTTCTTTGTTAAATTGCCAAGTCACAGAACATAATTGAACTACGAGTAGACACATTATCAACCCTATGGAACACTTAACCAGGAGGGGGGTGATGCCATATCTGCACAATCAAATATGGGGTTTAAGCACAAACTTTGGACTAGGAAAGCAAGTATCAATAAGTTTTGTACCATATTGCATGTTAATCACTTACCAAGTGTATCCTGCATCCATGTGGTTCGGATGCTTTGAACGTCTACCTGCAAGTTGTATCGGGCTCAGTTGATGTAAGTCTACATCAGACCTGAATAAGATGAGCATGTCATGCTTATTCTTCCTAGGGACACAGAGGTGGGAGGGATGCCTGGTGATGGTGGGAAGGACTGGTGGTAGGGAAGATCAAATTTGGAACCAGAGGGGCTCAAGGATATCAGAAGACGTCCCAGATAGTAAGAGAGTCAGGACATTGATGTATTGGCAGTAGGGAATGTCGGATGAGTGACTTGTGGAAGAGTGGTTGCAAGGGAAAGGAATCAAACTATCAAATCAATCAGGAATTAAAGGTCGTAACAATGCGAGACAAAGTGAGATGGTAGATGAGGTGGTTAGGCCTGGTCCTCCTTAACAGATACAGAGAAAGCTTCATCTCTCAACTTGAGGCTTCTTTCCGTTTAGAGATATAATAAGGAAACAGGCCCGTTTCACACTAAACAGGAATCAACCATTCACACTAGTCCTATGTTATCCCTCTTTCGCATCCACTCCCTCCACGTTAGGACCAATTAACCTACAAAGCCACATGTCTTTGGGATTTAGGAGGAAATTAGTGGAATTCTCTGCCTCAGAGGGTGGTGGAGGCAGGTTCTCTGGATGCTTTCAAGAGAGAGCTAGATAGGGCTCTTAAAGATAGCGGAGTCAGGGGATATGGGGAGAAGGCAGGAACGGGGTACTGATTGGGGATGATCAGCCATGACCACATTGACTGGCGGTGCTGGCTCGAAGGGCCAAATGGCCTACTCCTGCACCTATTGTCTATTGAAACTGGAGCACTTGGAGGGAACTCAAAGGGAAAACATGCTAACTTCACCCAGACAGCACTTGGTCAGGATTGAACCTTGATCTCTTGCACCATGCCATTGCAGCAGCTCTGCCATTGGCAATTAGTGTCCCTCATAAGCTTTGGAAGGACATCTAAGTATTCAAAGCACAACCTTTGTGTCAGTATGTGTGCCCATCTTATGGGACAGAGACCTAGAAACAATTCCAGAATACACCCATGTATAATGGAGCCGATTCCATTCAGTGATCACCAAACAGATTACTAACAATTAGAATATGCAACAAACATCTTTACGCTTTAAAATTATGAGTTACAGGTTTGATTTATTGATTTAGTTTAGGTTAGAGATAAAGCATGGAAACAGGCCCTTCAGCCCATCGAGTCTGCACCGACCATCGATCACCCGCTCACACTAGTTCCATTTTATCCTACATTCTCATCCACTCCCTACATGCTAGGGACATTTCACAGAGGCCAATTAAACTACACATCCACCCATCTTTGGGATGTGGAAGGCAATTGGAGCACTCAGAGTCAACCCACACTAAAACGTGCAAATTCCACACAGGCAGCACCCAAGGTCAAGACCAAACCCTGGTCTTTGGCGTTCTGAATCAGCGGCTCTACCAGCTGTGCCACTGTTCCACCAACATTGATTGTTAGTTGGTTCAGAGAAACATCATCCAGCTGCAGTGCACCAACCAGATTACCCTTGACATGTGCACTAGTGTTTGACAACGCAAAAGTCAGAAGTGAACTGGAGGGCAGATATTGCGAGCAATTTTGGGCACCATATCTGTGGAAAGGTGTCCTGGCTCGGGAGAAGATCCAGAGGAGATTTACAAGAATGACCCCAGGAATGAGTAGGTTAACCTATGATGTCCGTTTGTCGGCATTGAGCCTGTACTCGCTGGAGTTTAGAAGAATAAGGGGGGGGATCTATTTGATGCACACAGAATAGTGAAAGGCTTGCATAGAGTGGATGTGGAAGGATGTTTCCATTAGTGCAAGAGTCTAGGACTAGACATCGTAGCCTCAGAATTAAAGGACGTTCTTTTAGAAAGAAGATGAGGAGAAATTTCTTTAGTCAGAGGGTGGTGAATATGTGGAATTCTTTGCCACAGAAGGCTGTTGAGGCGTCAGTGGATATTTTTAAGGCAGAGATAGATAGATGCTTAATTAGTCAGAGGTTATGGAGAATGGGGTTGGGAGAGATAGATCAGTCATAATTGAATGGCGGAGTAGACCAGATGTACCGAATGGCCCAATTCTTCCCCTATTCCTATAACCTGTGCACCTGACCTGCAGAATGACCTCCCACTCGATCCTGTGAGACTCAACACCAGTAGGGACATGGTATGAATGTTAAGTACTCAATTTCTGGGCCTTCACTTCCATACTAACTGTGGCCTTTGCAAAGATGGTAAGTACAGGTAAATATTTCATTTGTCTTTTCTTTTACCAAATAGGAATAGAAACATAGAACTAGGTGCAGGAGTAGGCCAATCGGCCCTTTGAGCCTGCACCGCCATTCAATATCATCATGGCTGATCATCCAACTCAGTATCCTGTACCTGCTTTCTCTCCATACCCCCCTGATCCCTTTAGCCACAAGGCCCACATCTAACTTCTTCTTAAATATAGCCAATGAACTGGCCTCAACTACTTTCTGTGGCAGAGAATTCCACAGATTCACCACTCTCTGTGAAAAAAAAAGTTATTTTCTCGGTCCTAAAAGACTTTCCCCTTATCCTTAACTGTGACCCTTTGTTCTGGACTTCCCCAACACCAGGAACAATCTTCCAGGTCTCGTTGCATCTCCCCTTTTCCTAATCGGCCACCATTCAGATAATAGTTTACTTTCCTGTTTTTGCCACCAAAGTGGATAACCTCACATTTATCCACGTTATACTGCATCTGCCAAGCATTTGCCCACTCACCCAGCCTATCCAAGTCACCTTGCAGCATCCAGTTGCAACAATAAGCGACTTATTCTACTTGTTAAAAAGATTGCAAGGCATGGATTAAATGAATACACAACATGAAGAACAACTCAGCTGTCCAGGACATCAGTAAGCATAGCAGTATAAGAGAAATTATATTAAATAACAGATGTTTGCTACTGACACCAAAGGGCAGTAACATTTGAGTAAGGAATCTGCAGGAATGCATTTCAAGAAGAGATTTATCAGAAGGGTTATTTCCCACACTTACAATAAAGCATCCTCAACTGTTTATCTTAAATGATATTCAAATACAAAATGCACCTGCAGGATTTGATCATGTGTGGAGCAGTTTTTGCTCAGTGCTTCATGAGCATACTGAGGAATTAATAATTGCTCCGGGAGTTTTCCAAATTTCCCAACATCAACAAAAGACCAAGCAACACAGCAAGAACAGATAATTATAGGTGAAATTCCATTTTAAAAAAAACAGGCGCTGTCCATATTCAGGCGCTCAGGTGGCATGTGTGGAGAGAAAGAAAAAATAGTCAATGTTTCATGTCAGAAGTCTTTCATTGAACAATTCTAGTCGTTTATTCTACTCCACGGGGAGATTTGCTGAGTTCACAATGGACTTTTGCAGAAATTACGAGCAAAAATATCTTTACAAACTAGATTATTGACATTTGTTTTCAAGATCTAGTTTGCCAAAAGCTGCTTATGAATTAGCTTATGCATCTTTATTCTCCCACACTGCATCCCCACCATACAATAAAATAATAGAATGTCCTCCATGCTCTGCTGTAATTTCCCAGTGGCAGCTGCATCAAAGGGGCTAATTTATGTAGTACCACTGAAAGGTCGCAATCAACGTGATGTCCTATTAACCTGTCCCCGGTTGACCAAGAGTAGAGAGCGCACCAGGATTGAGCTGCCTGGTGGTTTTAATGATTTCAGCAATCAATGAACACTAACTGTGCGGAAACCCGTCTCATCACACCATTGGAGATCAGTTTTTTATGCAGAATTTGCAATATTTAAATTCAAAGTGATCTTCAGCAATTTTGAGAAACAAGACCAAAAGTGTTGGCAGAGGAAGTAGAGGTGAAACAGAGGTTCACCAAAAGGAGCTTGGAGATCTTTCAGTGCATACGTGCAAGGCAGTAAATGCCAGAGTTCTTGAGGAAGTGAATTAGAAGTTTAATATGCCAACATATGGTCTAGGTCACTGATAGATTCCTCAAATATCCTATCCGACCAATTGCAGCACCACCCTTGTACACAACTCCACACACCTCAACCACATCACTCAGCCAGCAATAAATGCAATCCATCAGAATATGCCTTGGCATTGAGAGCACTTCCTATACCGCCACATACACATTGCCATCTATTCAACCATCACAGGTAGATCACCTACACATATCGCACTTTACCCATTGACACATTTTCTGTTCTCTTAAAGGACAACTGTACAGATTGGCAGCAAGAACTGTAACGGGTATAGCTTGGACCCAATAGCAGCACAGAATCAGGCAGGTATAATTGGTCATGAACCTTATTACGATACTGTAACACAGAGTAGTAACACAGGAATGGGTACACCGTACTCACACAGAGGCTCAGGATTGAGCGAGGGTTCCGAAGAGGGGCAGGCAGGAGTCGTAGTCGGGGTAGCGGAAGGTCCGATAACCAGGAGATCCAACACATGATGCAAACAAACCAGCGAGGGACAGACGAAGGAGAGTTGAAGTCAGGCAGGTAGTCGAGGAGCCGTTGCAGGGATACACCAAACAGCCCAGGAGAGAGGCAGACAGAAACCAGGAGGTCGGGGACAGAACGCGGAGGTGATATCTGGGAAGACGACAGGACGGAATGGTCAGTGGCAGGCAGGTTCGAATCCGTGTAGGCAGTCGGGAAATCGCTGGAGAGTCTTGCATGAATGCTGAGAACAATCTGGCACTGTGTGAACGGTGAGGAGAGTCTATATACCGGGTTAATAGGTGATCAGAGGCAACTGAGTGCAACAGGTGAGGAGAGTTAGGCTGATGAGAGGGGAGTGGCAGGCAGGTGAGGAGAAGGAGGGACCGGTGGAAGAGTACTGGGAGGTGAAGTGGATGAGAATGAGGAGAGGGCAGACTGACAAGAACAGCTCATTGATAATGGAAAGACATGACTGCATCACATTACCACTCCAAATTCATACCAAGAAGACAATGCTGGTCAACGTTGACATACAGAGTCCATGGCTTAACATGATGTGGACACTTTAGCTGCTGGAATCCTGAAGCTACGTGTCTTTCACATCTTCCACTGAACCCTCATCATATGGTGTCTTACAGAGCAGACGGACTAACAGAATGTATCTTCGTTTAACCCCTTCCCTCATCATATTGCTACCATTAAGGTTTTTCATTATCAGCTAGCCTAGGACAGCCAGGCAAAGATAATGATGCACCATCACTCCAAGTGAGTTTCCCAGCCAGCTGCAAAGACACCTGCTCTGTGTACAGTGGTAATGTGTTCAGAGGCAAAGTCTGCACTAAATGAGCCACTGGGAATGTGGTTGGGTCAGGAATTAGAAAAACGCTGGTGCCAGCTCTCCATCAGACGCCATTGGATATGGGAAGGACGCACTCAAGGACATTGAAGATGCAGCCAAAGGCAAAAGGTGGATGGAGGCACATCATTATTATATATTTTTTTAAATCAGTAACCTACACAGTTCCAGGAGCCCATCTTTTCCTGGGTACAAATGGTTGGCAATTCCATTAATAAAAGTTTGCATGAATTGGGTTTAGAATGCTGATTTTGTATTATTTTGGAACTCTGGTGATAGGCAATTGAGTGAAAACAGATTTGAACTATTGTGCAGGAAGGAACTGCAGATGTTAATTTACACTGAAGATAGACACAGATTAGGCAGCATCTCCGGAGAAAAGGAATAGGTGACGTTTCGGATCAAGACCCTTTTTCAGACTGATCTGAAGAAGGGTGTCGACACGAAAGATCACCTATTCCTTTTCTCCATAGATGCTGCCTGACCTGCTGAGTTACTCCAGAATTTTGTGTCTAGATTTGAACTTTTGGGGGATTAGGAATTGCAGGCTGGGTTTATTCCTAATGCGGCTTATTGAAATTGAATTGAATCGAATTGAATTTCCTTTATTGTCATTCAGACCTTACGGTCTGAACGAAATTTCGTGCCTGCAGTCATACATACAATGATACAATAATAAACAACAATAAACACAAATTAACATCCACCACAGTGAGTCCTCCAAACACCTCCTCACTGTGGTGGAGGCAAAAATCTTAGGGCTGCAGTCTCTTCCCTCTTCTCCCTCTGCGCTGAGGCGATTCCCCACCGGGCGATGGTACAAACAGTCCCGCAGCTCACCGAACGGGCCGGTTCAAACACTGCGGCCCGGGGTGGTCGAAGCCGCCGCACCTCCAGTCCAGCACACGCAGCCGCCGGCCCGCGGCTGAACCCAAGACTCTGGACACCGCCGTCAGAACGTCGTCCCAGCCACCGGAGCACCGTCCCAGCCCCCGGACCGGATCGCCCTCACGTGAGTACCGTTCCACCCTCGGGCTGGGCCACTCCAGCGGGAGTGCCGTTCCTCCCTCGGGCTGGGCCACTCCGAAGGGAGTGCCGTTCCTCCCTCGGGCTGGGCCACTCCGAAGGGAGTGCCGTTCCTCCCTCGGGCTGGGCCACTCCAGCGGGAGTGCCGTTCCTCCCTCGGGCTGGGCCACTCCAGCGGGAGTGCCGTTCCTCCCTCGGGCTGGGCCACTCCGAAGGGAGTGCCGTTCCTCCCTCGGGCTGGGCCACTCCAGCGGGAGTGCCATTCCTCCCTCGGGCTGGGCCACTCCAGCCCCTCACCATGCCGCTCTCACGGGAGCACCGTTCCATCCCGGGCTGGGCCGGGGGCGAGCCCAGGACGAGTCCTGTCAGCTGCCTCCAGAGTCCCGAGGTCGCCGGCTCCGCTAGGCCTCAGCGTAGACGGAGGCAAAGAAGGGGGATACGACAAAAAGGTCGTATTCCCCCGAAGGGAGTGACAGCAGCCCCCGTTTCACCCCCCACCCCCCTCCCCACATAAACACAGCCTAAAAACCAAAAACATAACTAGACAAAACGAAAAAAAACAACACAAAAAAGTAAAAGACAAACGGACTGCAGGCGAGCCGCAGCTGTTCCCAGCGCCGCCACTTCCGGTGTGAAACTCTGAACCCTCATCAGGGTTCAGAAAATGTCTGTCTAGGTTGGTTTCTTCAATTCTTTCTCCTCATCAGGCACCTCATACCTTGTGGCTGCTCAGTATATTGTCAGTGGAAAGAGGAAAGCCCCTCCCAATTCCACTGAGCGGTTGGGAATCAGCACTAACTCAGTGGGCTGGACCGACTCCTTCCACACTAGATGTCTGTACGTATCTTGATACTGAGGTGGTCTACACAACCATAAACCCTGATGCACTCACTACTGAGGGCAGCTCTGGAGCAGACCAGAGCAGTGAGATCATCATTGAAGTGTGTCAGAGGTTTGTCCCACCAGAGTAGATATGGAAGTATGACATTCATTATCCAGAGTTGAAAGATTGCAGGATATAAGCGGGAGCATGTTGAGATGTAGAAGGAATACACTGGGAGACTGAGGGATGTAGAGGGGATTTTAAGAAACTGGGGGATAAAGAAAGGACACCCTGACGAATGGAGTTATGCAGCCAACCACCTGGGAGAAGGGTTTCGGCCCGAGTTATGCAGCCACCTG
The DNA here is from genome assembly GCF_028641065.1 of Leucoraja erinaceus. NCBI lineage: Eukaryota > Metazoa > Chordata > Chondrichthyes > Rajiformes > Rajidae > Leucoraja > Leucoraja erinaceus. The sequence continues at coordinate 82,395,945 of NC_073378.1, forward strand.
CTGAGTTTCTCCAGCTTTTTTGTGTAACCTGGGAGAACAGGTGGGTATAAAGAGGACATCCCGGGGAGCAGAGAGAAACAGAAAAAAACAAGAAGGCACAAAGTACTGGAGTAACTCAGCAGGTCAGGCAGCATCGCTGGAGATCATGGATAGGTGACATTTCAGGTTGGGACCCTCCTTCATATTTCAGTGATCAGAACTGCATGCGATACTCCAAATGTGGCCTAAACACAGTCCTATAGAGCTGCTTCATGGCTTCCTGATTCTTATATTCAATGCCCTTAGCAATGAAGGCAAGCACACCATACATCTTCTTTACCATCCTCTGGTAAATGTATTTTGTTTTAATTTAGAAAGGAATTGCTGAGAAGAATCAATTTACTCAAATGTCAATAAAGTTTAATTTTTGTGGTGTTTTTTTTTTGATGAGGTGAAATCATGCAGAATGCAGAGAGACTGAAGGGGAGCATCCATAATATGTATGGAGTGTGGCAAGGTTAACCGTGCAAACATATTGACACTTTTGTAGCACAAGAAAAATTAAACATTTGAAAACACCAATGTTGTAATTAACAAGGTAAGTGACAGCTCTTGCTAAGAGCTGGGTTCATAGTGTCCCATTGTTGCACTACTAGACATTGTCATGCACGGCAGCTCGGCTGCACACGATTAACTGCAGAATGTATTGTCATTTGGTGACTTGGTGATGCCAACAGATGTCAACTGACTGGTCTAAATTGATCTGAAGAATTTTGACTGCTCTTCTGGGGCCAGATGACAACTACACAAATAAATGAGGCCTATTAATGTCACAAATTGAATAGACTGTATTGGTTTTATATGTAAATGTCCACTAACATGCACACACACAGGTCACATAGCGAAAAGTCTAACAGATCTGACTGAATACTATTCTGAACTTGGTAACTTTCTACATAATCCTGTTACCATGTTACGGTCCTGAAGCAAGGGCAGAGAGCGAATGTGAATAAATAGATATAAAATGTAAAATATGAGCATTTCAATTTTCAAAGCCTGCCCATATCAAATCATCCTATCAAATTTTAAAGGACTCAATTAGTCAAATAGCATCAGAAATAAAAAATCTACTTTTACAGGTATAATATTGCCTGATAAAATTGTATCAACAAGCAATTGCCTGAGCTATGAGAGTCACAAAACACTCATTAAAATTAATGGACTCTGATTTGTATAATATTCAGAATTAGTGCTTTGGCATATCACCATTGACAGGATACCTACTGGAATTTGAAATGTGCAGAATGAAGTGTCAATAATGAGCTGCAATTGATCCCTATAAGTCACTAGGATGTGATACTGAAGGTGGTGGGAAAAAGGTGGGGAGGAACACACGGAAGATGTAAGGTTTCGGAAGTCGAAAGATAATACTACAAAGCCTTGGAATATGAAAACCCATACCTCCCGCCTATAATCCATGCAACTCAGCTCACCAGCAGCACTTTGCAATTTATTTAATAACCTGAAGCAATATTTAAAAAAACTCACTTGAAATGTCTTTAAAGGAACACTTAATATGTGCAAGTAAACACATATCCAGCCTCACTTATGTCTTTTAAGACACTTATCCTGCAGTATAAATGCCATCCCGGAAATACCAGGTTATGGGGAAGGCAAGAGAATGGGGTTAGGAGGGAAAGATAGATCAGCCATGATTGAATGGCGGAGTAGACTTGATGGGTCGAATGGCCTAATTCTACTCCTATCACTTATGAATACCACGGGCACTATGCCACACGGAGGGTTAGACCAACACAATCCTCACAGCCACTCAAACTGTCAAAACTTTATGAATCTCATATTTCATCAATACATAATTACCTTATTCTGCTGAGAGCTAACGACTGTGAAGGAAAATAAATATTGAATCTCTAGTCAAACCCAAATATGTTATTTTTGAACTTATTGTAAAGGAGGAAAACCTGTCTGGTCACATAATGGGCAATTGTTCATAAAACACCTGAGGTCTCAGCAGAAGGACCCCTGTATCAAGAATCTTAAGCCACAGGAAGGATAATGACTTTCCATTTCACAATCACAAGCAATGATACGGCAGCGACCTGGTGCAGATCGGACAGAAACATAGAGAAAAGTCGAGATATGGGCTCAGGCCTTGTTTTGGGCACCACTGTAAGCTCTTGCTGAAGATATGGCAGGTGTCTTCTGAAAGTATTGCAGTTTTTTGGAGCCTTGAATTCCTCAATAATGCCTCCTTGACTATCCAACGCGTGAATGATTGTACTACCCAAGTTGGACTTTCCCCGAGTTCTTTCATCAGAGATTTATTTATAACCCAGTTTTATGAATAAACTATGTTTAGGTTTAGTTTATTATTGGTATGGAATAATTTGTTCTAACCCTGACATTATGCAGAAATATGAATTTCTGAAGCAGAACATGAATAGTGTTTAAGCAGCTTTAAGCATGAAGTAATCCTCCTGAATAAATACTCAGACTTCTCTTGTACATGTTGAAGGATTATATTCTAATGTACTTTGATTTAGATGTCTGTACCTTTATGTTTAATCTACCATCATCTAGCTCATTCCTCTGTTGGGTTTGGATCACTTTAGCCTGAGTATCAGCATACATTTCATCTTGAGTTAATGATGCCACTAAAATAACAGAGAAATAGATTTATGCTTGACATTCCAAAACTCAGAAATAGCCCAAAATTCAGCCAATCGCTATACCAGATGACAGCCCTGACAAACAATTCCTTCTAAGTCTTTGGAACACTTTCTGTCACTTCATTTGAGCTATTTCCAACTTCATATTCTCTCACTTTTAAAACATTATTCTTCCCAGCCACAATGTTGCCTTCAACCTTTTCAACACGGATCATTCGTGCTCCTTCTTTGCAGCCCCAAGACGTTTTTTTGCCCCTTCCAACTCTTTGCTTACTTATTTCTGGCTGGTTCAGTCTTTTACCATCCATTTGTTCAAATTTGCACACCTTAATTCCTGTACAGCTGTTCGTTTTCTTTTCCCTTCAATCTGTCCAAGATTTTTACTATTATCTGATTACAGCAGGCAAGATCTAATTCATTCAGGGCGGTATGATGGCGCAGTGGTAGAATTGCTGCCTTACATCACCTGAGACTCAATTCAATCTTGACCATGGGTGCTGTCTGTATGGAGTTTGCATGTTCTCCCCATGGCCATGTGGGTTTGCTCCGGGAGCTCCGTGTGGGTTTCCTCCAACACACCAAAGATGTGCAGGTTTGTAGGTTAATTATAGACAATAGACAATAGACAATAGACATTTGACGCAGGAGTAGGCCATTTTGCCCTTCAAGCCGAATTGGCTTGGTAAAAATTGTAAATAGTGCCTAGTGTGTGCAGTATAGTGTTAGTGTGCAGGGATCGCTGGTCGGCGTGGACTCGACTGGCCGAAGGACCTGTTTCTCAAAACTAAACTAATTAAATTAAATTAATTCATTTAACCTAGGCAAAAGGAATCATACAAACTACTTGCATTGAAAAATAATTGCTGAAACTTTGCACCGTCTTCTTACAGAAGAAAATCCACATTCCTGGCCATGAACAAGAAAATAATTGTTTATGCACTTTTTGTTCTGTTTCTTTCTCAGCTTTGTTGCCAGGCACTGCCAGGAATGCAGCTTGTAAAGTACGTGGATGGAATTTGCTAAAGAGCTTTCCCCAAAGGAGATGAAGTTTGGACTATTTTAACTGAAAACGATTTTCAGCTCAGTGTAGGAAAAGCTATTTTGCTTTTTTAGCCTTCAGTTGGAGAGTAACGTCATATTTCTAAAAATATTTTTCACCAAGAATTCATGTGTGTGTGTTGCCAGTGTTAAGAATAAAGCTAATATCAGGTTCAGTTAATGATTACACCATCCTGGTTAAATTAAGTGTCCCAAGATTTCAAGAGCCTTCCTTTTTATTGATACTCATAGTTCCTATTCCACCTACAGCCATAGAAACATAGAAAATAGGTGCAGGGGGAGGCCATTTGGCCTGTCGAGCCAGCACCACCATTCATTGTGATCATGGCTGATCGTCCCCAATCAATAACCTGTGCCTGCCTTCTCCCCATATCTCTTAATTCCACTAGCCCCTAGAGCTCTATCTAACTCTCTCTTAAATCCATCCAGTGATTTCGCCTCCACTGCCCTCAGTGGCAGGGAATTCCACAAATCTCTGGGTGAAAAAGTTTTTTCTCACCTCAGTCTTAAATGGCCTCCCCTTTATTCTAAGACTGTATACCACTGGTTCTGGACTTGCCCAACATTGGGAACATTTTTCCTGCATCTAGCTTGTCCAGTCCTTTTATAATTTTATATGTTTCTATAAGATTCCCCCTCATCCTTCTAAACTCCAGTGAATACAAGCCTAGTCTTTTCAATCTTTCCTCATATGACAGTCCCGCCATCCCAGGGATCAATCTCGTGAACCTAAGCTGCACTGCCTCATTCACAAGGATGTCCTTCCTCAAATTAGGAGACCGAAACTGTACACAATACTCCAGATGTGGTCTTACTAGAGCCCTATACAACTGCGGAAGAACCTCTTTACTCCTATACTGAAATCCTCTTATTATGAAGGCCAACATTCCATTAGCTTTCTTCACTGCCTGCTGTACCTGCACGGCAACTTTCAGTGACCGGTGTACAAGGACACCCAGGTCTCGCTGTACCTCCCCCTTACCTAACCTAACCCCATTGAGATAATAATCTGCCCCCTTGTTTTTGCCACCAAAGTAGATAAACTCACATTTATCCATATTATACTGCATCTGCCACGCATCAGCCCACTCACTCAACCTGTCCAGGCCACCCTGCAACCTCCTAACATCCTCTTCACAGTTCATACTGCCACCCAGCTTTGTGTCATCCAGAAACTTGCTAGTGTTGTTCCTAATTCCCTCTTCCAAATCATTAATATATATGGTAAACAGTTGCGGCCCCAACACCGAGCCTTGCGGCATTCCACTCGCCACTGCCTGCCATTCTGAAAAGGGCCTGTTCATTCCTACTCTTTGCTTCCTATCTTCCCATGGATTCTCTTGACATTTGCCAAATACATGCAAATGTCTATTCTTTCTCAAATATTGCAGTGGCTGGGAAGTAAACTATATTCTGTGTTACTTTAATGGGAAAAATGTTCTTCTTTTGCGCTACATAATCCACATAATCACCTGGCTGAAGTGTGTGGAAAAGATTATAAGGCTGGTTTATAATGAAAGCTGTCTAACGCTCCCATAGTTTAAATTATTGGACAACTTCTGTTACGGGCATTCGATTTTCTTCTGTGTTCTAACAAGGCAATTAGTGAAGCCCAGACACAAAAGAGAAAAATCACTTCTTTTGCTGCCAGACAATCATTAAACCCAATGATCCTGATGTTCCTTTCTGATGAGCATCTAATGACCAGCAACAGTCCCAAAAGTACTAACTTAGTGCCTTTGTCCTTAACTTTGCTTGCTGTTCTCCATTTGAAAGGACAGACTTTCTATTCATATTTCAATTGCACCAAAACATGCGGCATTTACAATTACTTTATTTTTCCGTCAAACATCTACCCTGCTACTCAGCAAATGTATAACAGATTTATTAAAAGACATATCTCTATGCGGCTCAATCATAATATGTTTCACTTTGTTAGTTGGGGTATGAACTATGAGGGTAAGACAGAAATATACAGTGCACATCGCAGTTTGAGTACTGCATTAATTTCCCCATTCCCAAATAACAGTTTTGATCACATTGGAAACAATGCAGAGGAAATTTAGGAGGAAGTAGTCAGGACTAGAAATTTGTAGTTGTGAGGACAGGTTGGAAAAGCCAGAGTTGTCTTTAGAATGGAGGAGGCTTTTACTTAGGTGCACAAAATTGAACGAGTCTCAACCATCAGAACTACAAATGGTTACTTACTATCATTCTGATTGATCTACATGTAAAATAAGTTATCCTATATTTTAATGAAATAAATGTGCAGCATTTTAGTAATAAAATGACATTAATGGAGGAAGTTAGGGAATACTCTGCCAAGCTAGGCATCATCAGTAGAAAATCAGAGTTAACATGATAGATTCAAAGTGCTGGAGTAACTAACTGGTTAGGCAGCATCTCTGGAGAAAAAGGACTGGTGACGTTTCGGGTTGGAACCCTTCTTCAGATTGACATCACCACGCTGGACATGCGCTAAAGGTGAGGGTCATAGAAAATAGGTGCAGGAATAGGCCATTCGGCCCTTCGAGCCAGCACCACCATGTCCTGCCCCATGTTTCCAATTGCTAATGATGCCATTCCGAATTTTTGGAACAAAGTTATGGAAGGAATTAGATGAGATGTCCACGTCTGAAGCAACAAAAGAGAGAAGGGAGATGCTCATAGAGATGGAGAAAGATAGTTACTCTCGAAAAGGAGCTAGAGAGCCAGAAACCACAGAAAAAGTATCTGTACTCGGATCTGTTGAAACTGGTTGTTTTAAAAATGGGAGTAGATCCCAATAGCATCCGACCCCCCCCCCCCCCCCCCTCCCCCACTTCCCTTCCACCTACATTCCTTCTAGCTTCACAATTCACAACTGCAACCCATTTGTCTTGCACCTTCTGTCCTTTCATCTCTGGCTTTTGTCCAACCATCTATCAAAAACCCTGTCAAAAACCCTGTCTTGCCAGGCGGGAGATTTTATTCATTCCCAGGGTTTGTCCTGTCTCTCTCCCAGCTTTCTCCCTCCCCCCCCCCCCCCCCCCCCCCCCCCCCCCCCACCCCCCCCACCACAGTCTATCTGAAGAGTACAGACCTGACACAGTACCTATCCATGTTCTCCAGAGATGCTGCCTGACCTGCAAAGTTACTACAGCGCTTTTCTCTGTAGATCATGTTGGGTTGTTCATGATGACTTAAAAGGAAAATCCCAAGGATTACCCAGCAACTGAGCAGATGTATTCATCATCCCTCAAAGTCTAGAATTTTAATTTGCTTGCCCAAGTCAAAAGACAAAAAAGACTTCGGTCTGAATGACAATAAAAGGCTATCTATCTATCTATCTATCTAAATGTGCAGAAGCCAGAAATTTCTAGATTCTGCTCACTTTCCATCTTATGTTCAAATTGCCCTGTAATTGTACAAAGCCAATCGTGCACATTCTAGTCTAGTGTGTTTAGTTGGATTTCAATATCATTTGACACAGAGACATCAGTATCACTTTCTCTGTTTGTGATATGCTGTGATTGCTTTGGAAAACTGTTATTACATTCAAGGGCTTTTCTTCCATTAAGATATGTTTCATTGTTTTGTCTTCCTAGCCAGGGACACTATTATAATTTGTCTGTTCCTGGTTTCTCAAGGGAAACATAGCTCTCTTATTTTTTTGCATAAAGATTACAAACTAATAACCCAAAAACTGAAAGACAGAAAACAGCAGCCCAATAGCTGTCTATCCCTTTGATGATAAATGAGCCATTATTCATTTAATTTAAACACTGTCTATTGTCTCAATGAGGTACTTAACAATGGCATAAAGTTCCACAATCAAAGCACAAGAAAAATGTACAGTTAAGACCTTAAGTGTGCAGTATTGAATGGACTTTGGACTTTCAATCAACTTGGATGTAAAATGCAAACAAGACGGAAATTGTTACTGCTTCAAGCAATGTTATGAGCTGTCTCTGATAACCGTACCCAAGAAAATATGTGGTTTATATAAGCATAAAAAATGAACTGAGTTTCTTCTCCATTTGTTTTTTCAGAGGAAACCACATCTGAAAGTAAACCTGAAAGGCAGTTATCGGTAGTTGGATATTAGCAGTTTCTTACCTACAACCCTTTGGCAGGTACTAAATGTTTCCTTAATTTAGGGCTTGACATAGAAATGAAGCTTGTTCTTTGTAATGACAAGATGTCAGACAAACCTTCTGAGATAGATTGATGGACTGACACAAACTCATTCAACCTTAATGTAGAAACCAACCATCTTTCTGTTAGTAGGGAGACAAAGTGATGTCAGATTTATAGCTTACTAGACCAAGGGAATAGATGCATCCATTGGGTCCCGTCCCCTCAACACGCGATTGGGGGGGGGGGGGGGGGGCAGAGTGGGAGGGAGGGGTGGAGAGGGTGGGGGGAGCAGCGAGGGAGGGGGGGAAGAGAGGGAGGGCCCCCCGCCCACCCTCTCTCTCCTCCCCCCCTCCACCCTCTCTCTCCCCCCCCCCTTCCCCCCCCCTCCCCCCCCCCTCCCCTCCAACCCCTTTCTCCAACCCCTCTCTCCTCCCCCCCCCCCCCCCTCCCTCTCTTTCTCTGCCCTGGAGAGGGGATAGAGAGGGAGGGGGAGGGGGTAGAGGCAGCACCTACCCAGGTCGTAGTACAGAAGCCTCCCCAACAGGCGCCGGGCCCGAGCTAGGCTGCGGCCTGTATGGACCAGAGCGAGGCCCGGAGCGATCTGAGGATGGTCAAAAGCGGCGGAGGGCCGGCCAATCATGGCCTCATAATCATGGCTAACATGGTATGTTAGCTTTCATAGCAAAAGGATTTGAGTATCGGAGCAGGGAGGTTCTACTGCAGTTGTACAGGGTCTTGGTGAGACCACACCTGGAGTATTGCGTGCAGTTTTGGTCTCCAAATCTGAGGAAGGACATTATTGCCATAGAGGAAGTTCAGAGAAGGTTCACCAGACTGATTCCTGGGATGTCAGGACTGTCTTATGAAGAAAGACTGGATAGACTTGGTTTATACTCTCTAGAATTTAGGAGATTGAGAGGGGATCTTATAGAAACTTACAAAATTCTTAAGGGGTTGGACAGGCTAGATGCAGGAAGATTGCTCCCGATGTTGGAGAAGTCCAGGACAAGGGGTCACAGCTTAAGGATAAGGGGGAATCCTTTAAAACCGAGATGAGAAGAACTTTTTTCACACAGAGAGTGGTGAATCTCTGGAACTCTCTGCCACAGAGGGTAGTCGAGGCCAGTTCATTGGCTATATTTAAGAGGGAGTTAGATGTGGCCCTTGTGGCTAAGGGGATCAGAGGGTATGGAGAGAAGGCAGGTACGGGATACTGAGTTGGATGATCAGCCATGATCATATTGAATGGCGGTGCAGGCTCGAAGGGCCGAATGGCCTACTCCTGCACCTAATTTCTATGTTTCAACGTTTCTATAACTCGCAGCTCATGGAAAACAGCGGGGCTGCGCGTTGAAAACTCTGCGCAGCTTGCCGTGATGAGCAGAGGCATTGTGACGTCATCCAACTCGCTTCAGCACGTTAGATTTTAAAAAGCCAGATTGGTGAACAATTTTAGTAAAAAACTCAGGAAATAATGAATCAAATTTTCAGATGAGGGGATTTTTGAAATCATGAGGCAAATCTCTACCGGAATATTTCACCGTTACCGTGTCGGGTCTTCAAGGAGATGTGAATCAAAGAAAAGGTTCAAGCAAGCAAACACACAAGTAAACATCCAAGATCAGTGTTTTATGTCCAAGATCAGAGATTTCTCACTTGCCCATGTAACTGAGAATCAAATACAAACCTACAGTAATTGTGCTTATACAGTATAGCATCAAAATATTGCAAAACACTTAACATACACTGAACCACTTTAAAGTAGAATTATGCTTATTTTGAAAATTGTACAATTTTGGATCTTGAGTCATTAAATAACATGGGCAAGCACAACATGAAACAAAATTATCTTTTTAAAGTTGTGGTTTTTTTTTAACATCTGTATTTTTTCTGACTGGTGCCACACCAAGAGAGAAAGGGAATGAATCCCCCGTGAAGACACTCCTTGGAGGAATCTGATTTTTGTAAGGGACTATTTAAAGGAGACAAAAAACATATTCATTTTTAAATACATTAGCAGAAACATAGAAAATAGGTGCAGGAGTAGGCCATTCAGCCCTTCAAGTCATTCAATATGATCATGGCTGATCGTCCAAAATCAGTACCCCGTTCCTGCTTTCTCCCCATATCCCTTGATTTTGTTAGCCCTAAGAGCTATATCTAACTATCTCTTGATAACATCCAGTGAATTGGCCTCCGCTGCCTTCTGTGGCAGAGAATTCCATTAATTGTTTTTGTTAAAAATCAGATTTCAAAATAAAAGCAAGTAGTTGATTTTTTTAAGGTTAGAAATGATTCTATTTTTCTCCACCAGTTCCATCTCTAGCCTTCGCTGAACATTCGTCTTCTTAGTCTTTCCTATCCCTGGTTCCTCTTTTGTCAGCTGTGTGTGACGCACGGCTGTAGCCCTTTTGTGCTGTGTTAATATTTTTAGATGTGACATTGAACCATCTGCAGCCTGTAACTGTTATGCGCAGGTATGCCATTCTGCACCATCAAAATGTGCTTCATTGATAGTCCAGTGGGGGAATAAAACACTCAAACCAACCTGATGAAACAAGCTTGCATACGTTTGTCAGGTTCCACGTGAGAGCAAGCAGTGATCTGTATACAAATCAGCCATTTGGCTTCACTTCTCGGAAAAGGCGTTGAATTACTACTGGGTCATAGAACGTCCTCAAAGTGCTGGTTGCAGGACAGACCTAAATGGAAAAACACTTGGAGCTCACAGTACAGCAATGAGTGGCCTGAGTGGAGATTCTGCTTAACTTTAGCCATGGCAATTTGCAGGCAGCTGGAGTTCTTGCAGGGCAGGGCTGTCTGATAGAAGTGGGAGGAGGAGGAGGAGGTGGTGGAATACTTTAGGTGAGAAGCATATCCACAAAGGAAGAAGGGCCCCAACCCAAAACCGTTTATCCATTCCCTCCACAGATTCTGCCTGACGTGCTGAGTTACTCCAGCACTTTGTACTTTGCTGAAGATTCCAGCATCTGCAGTTTGTTGTGTCTCCACGAAGGACTTTCAGCGTGCACTAATCCTACTTTCAAAAGTGATGAAGGAGAAATGGTTGACGGGGCTTGATTTCTCCAGGGAGATGTGGAGGGGGCGCAGCCACATACTGGAGCCACATGTCTAGCTGTGGAGCAAGGCCACTGTCTCCTTGGCAGTGGCAGTGGCAGTGAAACACACCAATGCTGTTAATTGCCATGCCCAGGATACCGCTAGAGACATTAGCAATATTTCTCAATTTGAAGCATTAGGGAAGTAATGCAGCTGTGTTTTCACTTAGATGAAAGAGTTTTATGTCTTCTCTGGATGAGAAGAGCAGATAAAGTGAGTTCAGAGACCTGTGAGACTGTGAGTTTCTCAATGGAGCCATGAATTCCACTGTATGATTACAAGTGTACTCCATCAATATCCTGACATATACAGGAAATATCACTCACTCATAGTCCAGCAGGTCTGTGACAACAGCCCGCAATTAATGAATGGAAGGCATTTCAGGGGCCAACAGTCTTCCTTGCAATTTGACAATGTGGTGTACACATTATATTCCGTCAACTTCAAGTCAAAATGCAGCCCTGGGACAAGAATTTTCAGTTGAATACGTGGATCCTTATACCAGTAGAAGCTGCACTACACAGAAATGTAGACATATGCAGACTTGCACTGCTAAACACAATTCTACAGCATTACATTGCTGCCCAGCTCGGCCTGTGGACATCGGGAGCCGTGGACTCCGGTAGGAAGTGGCCGATTCGGAAACTACAAGCCGCTGATAGTGATATCCATTCAGACATCGGAGTCCCGATCATCCCGGCGAGATGGCCTGAACATCGGGCCGCCATAGGGGCCTGCGGAGGCTCAAAGGCCCCGACCACGGGTGAACAAAGAGGAAGATGACTGAACTTTATTGCCTTCCCTCACAGTGGGAAACGTTGATTCCACTGTGTGGGGATGTTCATGTTAAATTCTATCTCACTGTACCAACTGGTGCATGTGACAATAAATGTAACTTAAACTTGAACTTACATTCACTCCCTGCAGATGTGATTGGATCCGCGTGCAATTGTGACTGGCTCAGCCTACAAGGGCTGATCATGATCTCCTCCATTGAAAATGCTTGATCCTCAAGGTCACAATTCCCTTCACCTTGACTGAAGCTCTGATGCCCCCACCTCCACTGTGCCCTTCTTAACATCCTCTCCTCATGATAAGTGACCAGGCAATTATCTGAGTTCTTCCATTGCTTTAAAACCTCTAAAAAGTTCTAAGTGCAATCACAACTCACATTTTAATGACCAGCATTGTGTTAAATAATTCACTGGAATGCCTTCAGTTGGCCACAGAAAAATCTATAATGGGCTCCGGGCTGCAGTCGTAACTCGCAGGACTGCTCAACTCACAGGAGCCACTCATCATTGGAGGTGTGCTGGGCATAAAAGCAAGCACCATATCACGCTTTCCTTGCATTTTCCCCTATCTTCACGGCAGCCATTCTGCCATTACATTGTGGCTGCCAGAGGAAGGCCCTTTAAACTCTCCTACTTCCCTCCCAGCAGTAATTGCAACAATGACATTGGCAGTGGCAAGCATCATACAGGCCATGTTTTAGCAATGAATCAGTGTATTACCTGATATAATGCTATTTTAAATGACCTTTCCCCTATTTGGCAATTACTTTAGGAGATCTAAATGGATATGAACACTAGAACAAACGTTTAGCACAGCACAAATAGGTGAATTGTAATTTTTAGGCGCATCTTATATTAAGAGTTAGAGAGCAGTTGCATGTGGAAATTTCAGAATTCAAAGCCTTTGAAAGTGACCACTGATGATAATGTGAGTAAAACTAGTTTAGTTTATTGTCATTTGTACTGAGGTTTAGTATGCTAGGATACCAAAACGATAAAAGTAGGGTCCCAAAGAGATCAGAATTGATGAAATGGGTGTTTTCATTGAATTGATTAATAGATGCAGCATGGAAACAGTTCCTTCGTCCCACCGAGTCCATGCTGACCATCGAACACCCGTTTGCACTAGTTCAACATAATCCAATTTTTGCATCCACTCCCTACACTCTATAGTCAATTTACAGAGGCTAACTAACCTCCAAACTCACATGCCTCCTCCTGAAAGTACCAGGCAGAAGGAGGTTATATTCATATGGTAAAGATGGTGATGCACTTCTCACCCTTTTGTGGAACACTATGAACATAAAGAAGTGTAAAGAAATTAAAATAGTTGCTCTTCCTATATTCAGAACTAATCCAGGTTAACAACCAAAGACCTGATGGCTGAATAGCAATTCATGCAAATAAAGTCTGAGTTTATGATGAATTCCGAGTTCCAGAAAATTAAAAATGGGAGAAAAACTGGGAGAGCGTTGGAATAAAATCATAAGTGTTGGAAGTATTCAACGGGTCAGGCAGACCAGGGAAAAGCAGAGGTCAATATTTCAGTTGGTGGGCCTCTCATCAGAACGTTTTTGTTGTTTTTCTCTCGACGGATGCTACCTGACCTGCTGAGAATTTCTGGAATTTTTTTTTTTTTCTCAGATTTCCAAAATCGACAACATTTTGTTTTAGGAGTGTATTGGTATGAACGATTCTGGACAAAATACTTCATAGCAGGGCTGGCTGGTAATGAATCAGGAACAAAAATGCTGGCTGTTTTCCTTCTTAACTTTGGGTAGTGAGACCAATTTTAGCACTTTAACTGCCTCCCTAGCTTCTGATTCATAAATACTGAACATAAATGTAGATTGCGTTAAAGCAGTGATCTAGAACTGCAGTGCGAATAGTTTTCACCAATTCTACAAAAGCCAGGAGGAATCATTCCTTCAGAGGAATGTTGAAAATGGACATATGATCTTTGTGTCTGTTTAACAAAATCAATCTTCCAACACACGACACACAAAGCTTTTTAAAAAATGAATTGAAGATGCCTTTTTTGGATGTTTTGGAAGCTGCATAAGAAAACACTGTTCAAAAGATGTTGCCTGCAGTCAATTTCCTTCAGTCTGAAGTAAGGACAGACTGCATCAAAGCATTCAAGTGCAATCAGAAGACATCTGGGATAATGTATCATACAATTCATGAATCAATTGCATTGTGGTTCAGAGATCAAAGGTCAATCATTATTTAAACTGGTCGATGTGCCATTATACTGACTATTATGTTTATTATACTGACTATTCTTCTGGATATGTTATTATCCAAACTTGCTGGTGAAGAAAAGTAAGATATTACTGATGCTGGAAAACTGGTATAAAATTGAAAATGGTATCAACTGGCATCTGTGTAAAAATATTTATTTTGTATTGCAGGTTTGAACTCATCACGCAGTACTAGTCATGATATGGAAAATGTACCATGCCATGGAAAATAATTTGGTTTATTCCAACTACTTTGCACATTTCAATAACCCAAGGGATGCCACATAACTTTAACAGAAAAAAAGTTTTCCACTCTAGGTTATTATTATTAAAATTATGAACATGTTTCTTTATGCCACATTTATGATCTAACGGCAACAAAAGCAAGCAGAGGAAATCAAAGTCAGAGCTATTAAAATAATTTGGTGCAGTATGTTGCCATTTGACTTCAAAATAGCAATAATAGCATATTATATTAAAGTCTGCCTGCCTCAGTGACTTGCTATTTACCAAAGTTATTTTTCTATCTTCCTTGTTTTGACATTGATGCTAATCAGCTTAAAATAAGTAGGTTAAATCTGGCTTTGGAATAATATGGAGGGAAAATATACACCCATGCGTTTTCAGGCAGTACCTCAGTAGATTGTTTTCTTCTTCCACCTTATTTTATTTTAAATGAAACAAGGGAACCTGTTGTTTTTTCAATCTCTTTCCTCTTTTCTATAAACTCAATATGCTGTTCTTGCATCGTCTAATCTTCGTAGATACTTTATTGGTGGTAAAGTGCTATGAACAACACCCTGAAGCAGTGAAAAGTACCATTTAAATGCAAGGTCTAAAATTTTGATCATCAACATTTATGTCCTTTTATTTTATTACCTAAAATAAAATCATCCCTAGTTTATAGCACTAAATAGGTGTAGAACATCAAAATATTTTATCCAATCTTCAAAATTCTTTCCAATAAAGATGAAATAAATTTCAGAGGCAAGATATTTGCACTCACATTACTATATAGCTCTTTGAACTCTGCTAAACATTGAGGGACTACAAATATAATTCTTTGACCACGATTTTTGTTTTAATTAATTCTATGAACTACTGCATCATTTTTATTTATTGCTATTTAATTCGTTGCAGTTTGTAATAGAAATAACCCTTTGTATTGGATATAAATTGTTACTGGTTTTCCACTGGGGAAAACTTTGAGA
Organism: Leucoraja erinaceus; assembly: GCF_028641065.1. Lineage (NCBI taxonomy): Eukaryota > Metazoa > Chordata > Chondrichthyes > Rajiformes > Rajidae > Leucoraja > Leucoraja erinaceus. The sequence goes on from NC_073378.1 coordinate 82,411,160, forward strand.
ATTATCGCTTTAAGCATTTCACTCATATGCAGACAAGAGAACTGAATTGTAAACTTATCAGGTTTTTTGATCAGAATTAGATTTGATCCAAGTGATCATTGTGACCCAATGGTAAGAAGGAATTTATAACCAGGTAGGATTGTGCCCAATGCCTGGATATATGTAGATGAAAAACTGATGCAAATTGTATCTCTTTGTAACCACATTGCACAATGTATAGGAGGATTCAGGACCTAATTTAGCCTACTCTTGATTCTGCGACACCTTGCTTGTCATTCTGGTTAAAGAGGACAAAACCAACAAAGTTCAAGTGAAACAGGCAAGGACAAAAGTTGCCGCAACCACAATTTAATTCTATATATAAATCCATGGATTAATTTTTTTGCAATATCTAAAATAATGATAATTAGCTAAGTTAACCAATTCTATAAAATTGTTACCCAAATCTATAAAGCAGCATACTTCTTTATAATTTTAGATATAGGTCATAATCATCTTTGAATCAGAAATACATGGAATTATCCTAATTAGCATCTTAAGTGGAAGTTAAGAAAATTGCAAAAATTATGAAGGCAACACTTATTAGCTTGGGTTTTTCATAAGACTAATGAGTGATATTAAAGCAGCCCTGATCTATATCTGACACTGATATCTATTAACATTGCTGAGCGTGGAAATTTGAGTGTCTCTGTCAGCAGTACCGTTACAAACACCAGTTCAGTTACAATAGTTTTTCACATTTGTCCTTGAAATCTGCAGTGTGTTGAAGCAGATGAATCACACTTGAGGCCACTTGAGTGAAGAGTGAAAGCTGGGAGTGTCCCATTAAATGCTAAAGAAACAACTTAAGGCAACTGGACTTAGAGCAGTGACAAGGATAAAAACATATTAGAGTAAGCATTCAACTGATCTTTTCAGTTTACTCTTTATATTTTTACAGACATGAAATATATTGCATTATTTGTGCAATATTTTGAATTTAGTTTAAAAAATAGTTTTTAGATTAAATATCAGAAATCCAATCCATTTGTACTATTGTTCATTGCTGTGTCCCTTTGACTGAAGAAATATAATTGAATTATTACTGATTCTTACTTATGTGATTATGTCGTCCTTATTTCAATGGAGTTGAAAAGCCACATAGAACATTAATATAAACACCTTTATTAGAATTATTTTGCAGTTTTTATTTAAATAAAACCTGACACTATATAACATCTTTCCTAACCATGGGACATGCCAAACTAGTAAGCTACCTTTGAAGTCCAGTAAATGTGGTAATGCACATGAACAACATAAGGCAAGGCAATTTCATGCAGCATGTGAACGTGTTTGATGTTAATACCAACAGCAACAGATTCTCATTCTGTAAGGTCTCCTTTCTGCACAAATGCCGATTGACCAAGTATTTCATGGATTTGGATTTGGTTTCAGTTTTCCCAAGTTTACCATTAGTGTTTAGTTCTCAGCTTCAACTGACAAATTGACAATCTGCAAGTTGACAGGCTGATAAAGTAGCAATCATCAGCTATCGTAGAGACATGATATTAATACAATATGCAATGTAAGTAGCCTATTTCCTGCATTTTGTGTGCGGTTGTAAAACCATTCCTGCTTCTTTCTTCTCAGTATTCTCTATTTAAAGTCTTTGCTCCTAGTTTGTCACTAGTTTTATTGTCATTTGTACCAAAATAGAACAATGAAATACTTACTTGCAGCAGCACAACAAGGTTGTAAACCTAGAACTTAATAGAAACCAAAAAAAAGCTCAATAAATAAAAAGCTCAATACAGTAAACCCTCATTATAATGGACCATAGGGGGGAGATGGTGTTCCATTTGCCGACTGTCCACTATAACTGAGTAAGGGATTATCATTGTATAAGTAGTAGAAGCAAACAACTACAGTTACTGGTTAGTACACAAAAGGACACAAAGTGCTGGAGAAACACAGCAGGTCAGGCAGCATCTCTGGAGAACAATGTCTCTGATCCAGACGCTGCCACAGACTATCGGGCTGGAATTGGAACAATTACCATTTCTCAGACACTATGATTAACGCTCAGTGCTCAGTCAGTACCAGAAATGCATCCATTTGTCATATTGAGTCAGGTCCCCTGCCATCAGCCAAAACACCTTCCTGAGGTTGGCCTTAGGCCATGGGGTTTTTTTTAGTTAAGGTCTCATTTGGTTGGCGACTGATCACAGGAAGTCTGTGGTGCACTGCTTTCGTATTTATCAGGAACACAGCAGCCACTCCCGAGTTCCTTGAAGTGGGCCAATGGCACACAATCAAATTGATGGCAACAGTTATTTATCTACATGTGGGTGGAGCTGCAACCTGCAACTATTCCCTGACTCTAGTTCACTTTGGGCCTGCTTCAGTCATAGAAACATAGAAAATAGGTGCAGGAGGAGGCCATTCGGCCCTTCGAGCCAGCACCGCCATTCATTGTGATCATGGCTGATCATCCACTATCAATAACCCGTGCCTGCCTTTTCCCCATATCCCTTGACTCCACTAGCCCCTAGAGCTCTATCTAACTCTCTCTTAAATCCATCCAGTGACTTGGCCTCCACTGCCCTCTGTGGCAGGGAATTCCATAAATTCACAACTCTCTGGGTGAAAACGTTTTTTCTCACCTCAGTCTTAAATGACCTCCCCTTTATTCTAAGACTGTGGCCCCTGGTTCTGGACTTGCCCAACATTGGGAACATTTTTCCTGCATCTAGCTTGTCCAGTCCTTTTATAACCTATAAGTCTATAGGATTTCAAGCATATACAGAACACACATTTAATACCAGAAACCTTCATTAACCTTCCTTGGGCTACATGGTCATTCTACGGACATGTTTAGGGTCTATAGATACATACCTGGGCTGTCAAGGATGTCCTATGCTCTGATTTCATTAGCTATTGAAGTTTTTGGGATCTAACCCAGTTTCACTGCTGATGAAAACAAAAAATAAAAAGCTTTGTCACCTGGACCTTTGGCAGATTCCTGCTCTATCTTTCACTCTTGCTGCTCACTATTCTTCCACTCAGATTTTAATGGGCCTGTCCCACTTAGGCAATTTTTCAGCCGTCTGCCGGCGACTGACGAGTTGCCGGCAGTCACCTGAAAAACTGACAATTGGAACGGTGACTGTCAGAGTGGAACACACACACACAAACACATCGTTTCCTTCACCAGCCTGTTATCCAGGCGGGGGACAGGGCAAGCGTTGGGGGGCGCTGTCTAAAAAATTCACACGGTGCAAAGCCAAGGTGAAACAGACACACACCGTGATGAACAGAAAGGCTGGCGCTGTAAAAAGACAGCTAACGCACAGTTTACGGTAAGTCCTTTAAAAAGAGAGGGGGAGAGGGGGGGAGAATGGGGGAGAAGGAGTGGAGACAACTTTTAAGAAGCCAGGGATACACGGCTGTGAAGCTCGGCGGACGTAAACTTAACCGGTCGGTTATCCTTGGTTCTAAAAACTACTGTTTACCTTTTTTTTCCCCAATGAGTCAATGAAATTCACGGGTCAGCACCAGCTACAACCTACGAGAACCTTAGATCTCCTGGTAACCCATTAGGACCTCCTGGTAACCCAGCTACGACTCGAAAATTCTCGCTACTCTCCATGGCGGCTTCATTCTGGTCGCCGCTAATTTTTCAACATGTTGAAAAGGTCATGGTGACCATAATGAGGCCATGACTAGTTCCCGGAACGCGGGAACTCCTCACGACCATGAAGGCGACTTCCCGGCAACCGCCCACGAACACATGGCGACCATGTGGCGATGACTAGAATTAAGTCGCCAGTTAGAGTAGCGAGAATTCTCGTGCCATTGGTGGGTCGCCATGAGGTCATAGTGGGTTGCCAGGAGGTCGAAGGCTGTGGCAGGTTCTCATAGGTTGTAGCCGTCATGACCGGTGAATTTCATTGGGGGAAAAAAAATGTAAGCAGTAGTTTTCAGAACCAAGGATAACCAACCATTAATGTCTGCCGAGCTTCACCACCATGTACATCTGGCTTCTGAAAAGTCGTCTCCACTCCTTCTCCCCCCCTCTCCCCCCTCTCCCCCCCTTAAAGGACTTACCGTACACTGTGCTTTAGCCATCTTAATTACAGCGCTAACCTTCCTGCTCATCGCGGTGTGTGTCTGTATCACCTTGGCTTTGCACCGTGTGAATTTCACTCAGACAGCACTCCCCCCACTTGCCCAGTCCCGCGCCTGCATAACGGGCTGGTGAAAGAAGTGATGTGTGTGTGTTTGTGTGTTCCACTCTGACAGTCGTCGTTCCAGTTGCCCGTTTTTCAGATGGCTGCCGGCAATTTGCTAGTCGCCTGAAAAATCGCCAAAGTGGGACAGGCCCATTAGTCTACGATCAAAATAATTAAAGATCAAATAGATGGCAAATATATAATGTTCAGAATCTCCTGGGATCCTGCTTATAATTAGCCAGAAAAATTGCTGATCTTTTAGCAGTGCTTGTTGTAACAGGCCAATATGATGGGTGAACAAAGCCATTCCTGCAAAGTTGTCATGGGAGATGGGAGGACTGTGTGGCAGAACTTTTGATTAGTTATCAAAACTAATGCAAACATATTGTTTACCATTAGTCTCTCAGCATCTCTCCTAGAATTTGCCAATATCATGTTGTCAACAAAGGAAGGTTATAACTAACTGGAAGCCTCATGAATTTTAACACACAATTGACGTATCTTCATGATATGAGTAGTTGAATGCTACTGGGGAAGGTATTTACAGTCCTGGAAGTACCTCGTCAAAAATGATGGATAGCGATTACATCTTATTTCACAAGTGTGTTTATGACCAATGCGTATTAAATTCAGATATCTTATCCTAATGATAGAATCAGAAACTCATTTTTCTTTGCGAGTCAGGTTTTTATACCTCTGCTCGTCAGAAGAGAGAGATGGATTGGGCAGAATAAAGATGGAGAGCTGCTGTATTTGATCTGCTCTCCTTCAATCCAAGCTAAACTATAGCAGTGGTGTGAAAGCTGCTTGAGGTTTCATTCTGAACTTCAGTGAAAATGGAAGCACTATCCAGAATCATGAAAAGAAAAGGAAGCTATGAAAAATAATGTGACACTTGGTAAGTAATACAAGTGACCTATAATTGACACTAGTGCGTATTTTTCCAGTAAATAACTAAGCTCAGCATTTGTAATAGCACCGCTGACTGATTCACTCTGGCTGCTGCAAGCAGCAACATTATCAAGCATCAGTGTCAGACATAACCAATTGTTCTTACATTAGGAACAGCTTAGAACTGTCTTTTGAAATCAGTGTGCTTGAGAAAAGGGCAGTGACATCAATGGGACTGGGGTTTATTTTTTCCATTTCAGTACTGTTTTAAGATTTTGCTCCCCCTCACCCCCAACCCCCCACCCCACTTTCCCCCCACTCCCCCCCCCCCCCCCCCCCCCCAACCTCTAACCTCTTTGCTCCACTGACAGGTACACTATATTATTGTATCTGACCTGAAGCATTAACTCTGTTTCACTTTCCACAGATGCTCCCCGACCTGCTGAGTGTTTCCAGCATTTTCTACTTTTATATGTTCCCTTGAATTGTAACCCTATAATAGAAACTGCACTGAAATCAGTCAAATTTAAAATATTTTACCTTTCACACATTTTTATGAAAATCATACTACAGCACAATATTTAAATACAGGCTTTTGTGCAACTAAATATATCTGGCTGGTAGTCATACCATCATACAACACATAAGCAGTCTCTTGCAGAGTCATGTAGCCATGGGCCTATACAGCACAGAACCAGACCTTTCAGCCCAACTCATCCATGCAAACATAGTTGCATAACCAAGCGGGTCCACTTATCTGCATCTGGCCCATAACCCTCCAAACCTTTCCTATCCATGTACCTGTCTAATATCTTTTGTAGGTTGTAATTTTAACTGCCTCTATCACTTCCTCTATCTGCTCAGTCCATGTATGCACCACCCCCTGTGCCCTTAGATCCCTTTTAAATCTTTTCCCTCTCATCTTAAACTTATGCCCTCTAATTTTTGGCTCCCCTATTTTCGGAAAAAGACATGGCTGCTCACCCTGTCTATGTTCCTCGTGATTTTATAAACCTCTATAAGGTCACCCCTCAGCCTTCTATGCTCAAGGGAGAAAAAGACCCAGCTGCTTCTCGTCGCTCAAACTCTCCAGATTCAGTACCATCCTCATAAATCTTATTTGTACCATTTCAAGTTTAATGGCAGCCATCTTATAGCAGAGTGAGCAATACACAGTCCTCCAAATGAGGCCTTACCAACTACTTGAACAGCTACAACATGACATATCCAAATCATTGGTATAAATATAAATATAAATCACATATGAAATAAACAGATCCCTACGGCACACCACTTGTTACAGGCCTCCAGTCTGAAAAACAAACATCTACCATTACTCTCTGTTTCTTACCTCCATGCCAATTTTGTATCCAATTGGTTAGGTCACCATTTCAGACCAGTCTACCTTGCTGTACCTTGACCAAGGTCTTGATAAACATCTACCGCACTGCCTTCATCAACCCTCTTGAGCATCTCTTCAGTCAAATTGGTTTGACATGATTTCCCATGCACAAAGCCATGTTGACTATCTCCAACCAGTCCTTGCCTTCCAAATGCATGTAGATCCTATCTCACAGAATTTCCTCCAATAACCTACCATCATTCTCTCTGCCCTGTTGTTCCTGGGTTTTTCCTTGCATTTTTCTTAAATAGAGACACAACATTAGCCACCCCCCAGCCATGGTTATCGATGATACAAAAATCTCTGCTGGAGAACCTTCAGTTTCATCCTAACTTCCCACAATGTCCTTGGATATACTTGAGTAGGTCCTGGAATTATGTTTCACAATGCAGTTTAAGTCTACCAACACCTCCTCTTCTTAATTGGGGAATGTCTTCAAGACATCACTATTACCTTTCTTAAGTTTACTAACATCCATGTCTTTCCCCATGGTAAATACAGGTGAGATAATTCATGTCATATATCGTCCATCTCCTGTGCCTCCACCCATAGACAATCTCATTGATCTTTAAGGGCCCCTGCTCTCTCCTTAGTTATCTGTTTGCTCTTAATATTAGGAAAAACTTTGCCTATCAAGTCCATATGAACATCAAGCATCCACTTACACCAATCCCAGTTTCCTTTTAATTCTCCCCACATTCGTATTAACTCCCCTCTCAACTCTACCACTCACCAATCAGCGGCCAATTAACCTGCCAACAGATATGTTGATGTGATGTGGGATGGGAGCAAAGCACTTGGGAGAAACTCATGCGGTCACAGGTTAACATGCAAACTTCACCCAGGCCACACCAGAGGTCAGGATTTAACCTGGGTCGCTCAAGCTCTAAGGCAGCACCACTAATGCACCAGTCTACTCCAGTCTGCTACTGTTAATCCACTGTCAAATGTGCCTTAGGAGTGTGATCCCTTTGTGTAGTGTAATTACTTATTATGTACATTTTTTCTTCCTACAAAGTGTTTCCTGGGGTTTGCATTTAAACATAATATAATTAGTTAAATCAAATGCGTTGCTAACATTTCCCTGATGCTTTATTTACCTTAGTGTACAACAAATAACCTTGATTGAAGTGTACATTAACAGACTGGTTCTGCCTTTGTGTGAAATAGACTGTTAGTTCAGTACAGATTGCCATGTCAAACTTTGAAGAGGCCGTTCATAAAATTTCTATAAGAACAATATTTATAAAGCAGTTGGAGAGATTGGGTCAAAATAACGGTTCAACTTTGACGTTTGTTCGAGTGTAATCATGAAGCAAACCTGAACCTTTCCAGACCTGATTCGAACTGACCTCAAGGATTAAATTTTATTTTTTAAAAAGCTATGCTGGAAAATATGGAAGACCACAGGACCAAGAGAAACATTGGCCACTTTTCAGATCAATCAGCTTTCTGAGGAAACATTGACTTTGTTTCTCTCTCCTCGGATGCTGCTGGACATGCAGGGTATAACCAACATTTTCAGATTTTATTTCAGATTTCCAGCATCTGCTGATAGCTGATCTGACCTAAACATGTCAAACATATTTGGGCGCTGTGATGTCAGTTTGGGCTGTGGGGTCAGGTTAGGTGTGGGAGTGATGATGTCTTTTGGGGTGACATTAGGGGGTGAGGTCAGGTTGAGCTATGGGGGTCAGATTGCGGGATGATGTCTGGTTGAGTTCTCAGGCTCCAGTGTCAAGCATTACCTTGGGAAATAGGAACTGCCTGCTGCACTATCCGACCTCTCGTGGCTATTTGTGGGCAGTCCACCCGAGCACGTCACAACATCCTGGGCCTTTTGTCCAAAAGAGTCAGCCCGGCCTGATTCAACTCGAGCCTGAGGATTTAGAATTTGCTTCTGAAGACAGCTGGGTGGCACGCTGTTGCAGCGGCAGAGTTGCTGCCTCAAAGCGCCAGAGACTCAGGTTCGATCCTGACTGCAGGTGTGTCTACACAGAGTTTGTACGTTCTTCTTGTTACCGCGTGGGTTTTCTCCGGCTTCTCCGGATCCCACACACCTAAAATGTATCTGTTTGTAGATTAATTGGATTCTGTAAACTATAAATTGTCCCGAGTGTGCAGGATAGTGCTAGTGTGTAGTACAGGGTGATCACTGGTTAGCGAGGACTCGGTGGGCTAAAGGGTCTGTTTCCATACTGCGTCTCTTAAGTCTAAAGTCTGAAGTGGAACCTGATGCAAAAAGGCTGATCCCATAGGCTCAGGTTAATGACCAGGACTGAAGAAGGGTCCCAACCCGAAACGTCACCTATCCTGACATGCTGCCTGACCCGTTGAGTTACTCCAGCACTTTGTGTTCTTTCACGCGATAGACCAGGTGGCTAAAAGAAAGCCCTGTGCATGAGCAGGGGGTTTAGCTTCTGTTCTTCTCGGTGCACCTACTTCTGGCCACTAGAGGGGGGATTGGATTGAAAGCAGGACGTTGCCTTTCTGCGGGAGTGTGACCTGAGAGACCAATCACATCCTGCAAGGCATGCTTCCTATCAACTGGTGAAGGATCGTTAAAGGCAGCGTGTCCCACTTTTAAAGCTGAGACAAGAAGCAGAATGCTGGAAGGTTACAATAAATTAACATAATAAAAATGACTCAACAAATGCAAGCAAGCACTCCATTGACTGTGGCTGCTCTGACTTTTTCAAGTAGAACTCATCTTTTAATTGTACTTTATAATGTAAATCGCATGAGGAATTATCAGCAACCCTTTGAACTAAAAATGTGCTGATTATTAAGTTAATTGACCATTCACAATACTCACAAATCAACCGGGATTCAGTGAAAAAACTAGCTCAATATACATGAGCTGAAGTATTCGACATTACCAAGCATATAATTGTGAAGGAGATCAGTGGGATGTGTGGATGTAAGATCTGATTGACTAGCACAAAGGAATACAACTAAAGAAAAAAACACACGCATTGACTTTGAATCCCAGTGCAAGTATTGCAAAGTGAAAGAGTAGATTTATGTGTTAAATTGAGCTGCGACATGTATGTGAAGTGCAGAACTTTAACTCCCTTAAGTGACCTCCTTTAAGGTTAAAAAATGATTTATACATGATTTCACAGAAATATGTCCCTGGGCCTCTTATTAGGACTTGAAACAAGTCAGTCTGTGCCATTCCCCAACTCCTTTTATTTCCACATGAAAGTGATTAGAGATGTTTATCTGAGCCAGAAAGCTGGGGGCTGGAGTTGCTTTCATCACAGAAACCATGGAGATGTCAAATACATCAGAAACTACCAGAGACTCAAGTCATTAACCTGCCTCCATTTTCCCCAACCATGTCACTTGCTGCAATTGCATATATTTGCAGGACAGGAAATAAAACTTCCAGATTAAAATATTATAGAGAACAGAAAAGTTGCTTTCCCATGATTTGTAGCTCCAAGCCAAAATATGAATGTGTTTTCATACTTTTATCCTGTATGTTGTTATCTGAGTTGACAGTCGTATATTAAAATCTTACCATGATGGCTCACAGTTGCAAAGGCTATGTGCAAGAATGCCTTCAAAAGAACATATGTAGGAAACCCCTTGGGTAATTCAATCAATGAAATCCCTTTATCTGACCTTTAGAACTGTTTTCAACTTTCCAAAGCATTCAAATCAGAAGAGACCATTCTGGATCATGCTTCTTTCTAAAGCATAAAGAATAAACAAGCACGGGCTTGTAAATCACTTTTAAAAACAAACACAGACTGCGACTCAGAAATGTTCTTAATGTAAATCAAGCTACATTGTCCTTTGTCTTTAAATCACTCTTTTGGAACATTCACACAATAAAATGCCCTCATATTCAGTCAGCAATATCTCTTTCAATGTTCATTCTGGCTGCTACTCCACACACGAGGGAAACCTGAAAACCCTGTGGTCTCAAGTCATCAGCAGGGATCTAAGGATGATCAATTGCTCTCTGGAAGATGCTGTGATTCTTTCTAGCGTCTTTGCAACCAAGAAATTAGATGCAATTTGTTTTCACAACCCGCCCCACCTCCTACTTTGTACGCTGAGTATATAAACCTTAAATCTAAAATGATGGAGCATCCATTCATAGTAAAATATGAATTCCTATTAAATTCCTCAAATGAAGTTGAAGCACAGTCCAGCAGTCTAATAGTGTTATATAATAGATTATTAAGTTTCATTGCAATTAACCAAATTTAACAAATGTAGCATCATGATGAATTTGATTTGATAAACCCTTCTAATTTATATGTATAAAAAATTATTATCATTTATATAAATGTTTAAAATAAACAGCATTATATGAAGCATGCACACATAAGCTCATAGAGTGCTTCATTTTCCAATTAAAGAAAGTGATGTGATAGGAATAATGGATGAACTTCCACATACTGCATATCTTGGCAGTGACATGAGTGAAAATCTGGTTTAAAATACAAATCAGATGAAAATCACAAGAGTAATATCTTTATCTTTGGTGCAATCAAAACAATATATTTATCTGGACAGACATACTTGAAGTAACAGAATTATGTATCTGTTGTTGGAGTGGCAGGATAGGGTCCAACACTGAGGCTCGTACAGTCTGTAAGGAAATGGCAAAAGGGCAAATCTCCTGCCTCAGATCACCAATGGCAGACACATTGCTGAATGAATCTGATGTTTTCAGCCTCTCAGCCTCTGAATTTAATGAAGACTCGTGTTATGCAATTATACAAATGTTACAACTGTTGTAGTCAGGCTGCATTTGGAGTATTATGAGCATTTCTGGGCACCCAACTATAAAAAGGATATCATTCATATGAAAAGGGTGCAGAATTGACATGAGGATTAACCAGCACTGGAGAGCTTGAGTTATAAGGAAAGATTGAATGTTGGGATTCTTTTCCCCAAAACGTAGGAGGTTGAGTTGTGACTTTGCAGAGGTGTACAAAATCATGAGATGTATACATAGGATGAATGGTCACACTCTTTTTCCCAGTCAAGGGAAGGGTAAAACAAGAGCGCATAGATTCCATGTGAGAGGGGAGAAATTTAAAAGGTAGCGACTTTTCCACACAAAGGGTGATGGGTATATGGAAAGAGTTGCCGGAGACAACTGTAGAGGTGGGTACTATAATAATGTTCAAAGACATTTGGGTAGTTACATGGATATGAAAGATGCTAAATGCATTTTGTTGTCTCTGTACTGTACACTGACAATGACAATTAAAATTGAATCTGAATCTGAATCTGAATCTTTGGAGGGATATGGATATACTGCATTGTTGGCAAATAGGCCGAGCTCAGGTAGATGTCTTAGTTGCCATGGATGTTGATGTTTAAATAATTAATTGAAAGATACATTGTGCAAATGGGCCCTTCAGCCCACTGAATCCACACTGACCATCGATCACCCATTCACAATAGTCCTATGTTATCCCACTTCCTACACACTAGGGGCAAATTACAAAGGCCAATTAATCTATAAACTCGCATATCTTTGGGGTCATGGGAGAAAGCCGGAGCTCCTGGAGGAAAACCGTGTGGAAGAGAACGCACAAACTGCGAACCCAGATCTCAGGTGCTGTGAGGCATCAGCTTTACCAGCTGCCCTTTTTGTGCTGTGAATGACATGCTATTCATGATCTCTGCCACAATTTGCAGTGACTTTATTGCTGTTTTATACATGCCATAACTTAAAAAATCGACCAGCTAATTATTATGACTTTGCCCACCCAATAAAATCAATAGTGAGGTCAAGTTTGATGAATTAACCACATTGGATCACCTTAACCACTTAGGCCATTACAGAATCGAAGCAGAGGACTCTGAATCAGTGAAATATTCAATCGTTCATCAGGTTGCCTGAGGGGAACATTTTTACTGACTTGTAGGAACTTCACTGAAACCTCAACCTTAATTAAGTAATAAATTTACATGATGTGGCAACCAAGCATGTTCTAATATCCCCAACTGATATTATTTTTATGTTTTTTTTATTGAGCTTATGCATTATGCACAAATTTTACTCATTGCTAAAATATGGCTACGGATCAGATGTACCTATGGTTTCCAATTTAAGATCAATTTTATATAATTAAATGTTTGGTTTTGTGTAACCACGTCATTTGAAGTAAGCCTGATCTGCATATACTTGGCACACAAACTGTGACCTATACCCTGTTTTTCAGTAGCTTGTTGGTCCTGCTACCTTGGATCTATATAAACTATTGGCCAGGCTGCTCCCACTCCAAAACTGGAGTCACTGCAGTGAATTGAAATAGTAAGATTAAACAAGAACTTACCAGTTTGAAGTTTGATCTTGATTTTATGAGGAGTTACGATGAGCGATTACGTGAAGAAGGGCCGGCCGTCTGCGTGCGCGTCAATCTTCAAAGCAGCGTTGTTAAATCACAGATAAAAAGAATACCTGAGAATAGTAAGATTGAAGAAACTAGAACTTCCATGTGACCTTGATAATATGAGGGTGGGAGCGGTGGGCACGTAATCGCTCATCGTAACTCCTCATAAAATCAAGATCAAACTTCAAACTGGTAAGTTCTCGTTTAATCTTACTATTTTACTTCGGAGTCACGTGAGTGACTACGTGAAGATTTCAAAGCTCTGTGATTTTACGCCGGTTACGAATCCAGGCATCACACACTGAATGGATTGACCATGGATGCGTGTAATCATTAAAGCATTCAGACATTACGTAGTTAAGTAAGGACACTGATGCTTTAAATGAAAGAAAAGTTAAAAAAAAATAGTTACCACTCCCAACATTGGGGGGAAACTAAGGGACAGAACTTAAAATGGTACGTGCAAACACCCCCAGTCCGGTAATGGGTTTGTTATAAAACCGGTGGACCGTTATTTCATTCGTCCATCCTGCAGCCACTAGGATGTTATCAAGAGGCACGTCCATTGCTCTTGCTGCCGACGTAGATGCAGCCCTGGTGGAATGAGATTTAACCATATGAATGTTCACTCTGTTACCGCCATTACCCCCTTTGACCATCTGGAGATGGTTTGTGTTGGCACCTTCTGGTCTGTTCTGAGCCTCTGTGGTTCTCCGTACTCTCAGATAGTGGTGTTAGTATGTTACCACACACACAACCGTAGGTCCTCTGGATATGCCAAGAACTGGATCTCCATCCCTGGCATTCCTGGCCTGCTCTGTTTTATCAGGTTCCTGATTAGGAATGTTATGTTGTTCATATTGGTGGTCATGTGGCCCAACCGTAGCTTGCAGTGTCTGGACTCTTTGTCAGCATACCACCTTCAGGGTTAGTTATAGGCGGTCACCACTGTCAAAGTAGGGTTAGTACCACGCTCACATCCCATGTGTCCGTGTACCTTGGTCTTAGAGGTATTAGATTGTAAATTCGCTTCATGAATTTTGTTGTAAAGGGGTGCGTTCCTATCGACCCGTGCCCTGCTTGCAGCATCAGATAGGAGGAAAGTACGCCTCTGGCACTATTGATTGCACTATAACTTTGTTTATAGTTATAGTACAGAGTTGATAGGAAACTCCAAGACATCTGTTATCCAAACTGTGTTGTATTTGTTCGGACAGTCCTATGCCTTGAAAAAGCCTCCTCAGAATCTGCAGACCAACAAGTTAATACGTTCGTGTAGTGGATGGTTACTCCCTGTAACTGGGTTCACTAGGAGGTCCCTGCTCTTGGTTACAGCCATAACTGGCTGGACTATAGTTCCCAAAATTTTTGGGGACCAGGCTTGAGTAGGCCAACCTGGCACTACCAATATGCATGTGGCTTGGTCTTGCTTGATTTTGGTCAAGCATCTGTTTGTGAGACAAATTTGCGGAAAGTATGCATAAACAATCCTCCCCTGTTGAGGGAGAAAGCATCCACTGCCTTACCCCTGGATCCAGCTCGCAGGACACATATCTGGGTAACTGATGGTTTAGTCTAGATACAAATAGATCAAAATATGGTATGCCAAATCGTGTAGTTATTTCGTTAAATACTGTCTGATTCAACATCCATTCTGTGTTGTTATTAAACATTCGTGATCCAGCATCTGTCACCGTGTTATATCTACCTTGTAGATTTCCCAAATATTCCTCTTGATACACCAGTGCCAAATGAGGTTCGACAATCTATCGTAAGGTACAGATTTTACACCACCCTTGTTAGTGGATATGTGCCACCGCAGTGGTGTTATCAATCTGCATATCGCTACAGAATCCCTTGAGTCCAAATTGTGCCCCCAACAATTCTGGGTAATTGATTCCATGTGTTGGGGAATTACAGACTCCTGCTCATTCCATCTGCCCCCACAGCTCTAGACTGTGTTGGTGGCTCCCCATCCTTAGCCGCTAGCATTTGTCTGAAGAACCCTCGATGGCTTTCAAGCAAATTTACTTTGAGCTTTCTCACGTTCGTTATCCACCGTTGTTATTCAACAAAGGCCTCTGCTGGCAATCCATAGTTTTGCCAATTTTGCCTGCATGGAATCTGAGTGTCCGTTCCTTTGCTCGCTGTAATTCTGGTAATGCAAAGGCCCGTACGTACTGCTGGAAATGCAGCTACTATTTGCCAATTACACTCGCTGTTTGCCTGATAGATGGCTAGTATTTGACTATCAGGTCATAGCAGGCTTGATTAATATAGTCGTTTGCCCCTGGGCAAAGTCACCAACATATTTACTGTTTTTGATAGTAAATTCTAGGTAATCAATTACCCTTGTAGGTGTCAATTTTGATTTAACTGGATGGATGAGGTAACCAATTCTATCAAACAGGGTTTTGGTTTGCTTTGACTGATGCTTCTGCCAATTCTTGGCGACTCCAAAATGAAATTGTCCAAATATGCCCTTGCTATGTGGCTCTGAGACCTTTGTAGACCCAGAATTGGTTTCCGTAGTTTTGTCAATAGTCTAGGAGCTGATGTCAACCCATTTGGCAGATCCATACCATCCAGTTAAACTTCAAATATCTCCTGTTCTTAGTGAATAGACACCGAATAGTATGCATCTTTGAGGTCGATGCATGCCATGTGACCGTTTTATAGGTAGCTCCTATAAAACAGTAGTTAACTCGTAACAAATTTACTGTTTCTAAAAGTCTATACTGCACAAATGAGTTACACCTGGATGAAGTGACATCCTCCATCTGTCCTGAATGGCAATCCTGCCCAAGAATACTGGGCCTGCCTCGTAGACAATTCCAGTCCGAGTTCCAAGTCTGCTTGGAACCTGTGTATGTTGTGGAGTAAAATTATCACGTTATTATATGTTTTTAAAAAAACAGTTCTGAAATGTCATGTTATTGTCATTTTGAACAAGAACACAAGAGTAAATTACCAACGTGTAACTGGTCCACAATCCCTTGTTTCAGTAAACCCAGACCCACCTACCTCCATGGCTACCGGTGGTCTTGTGGTAAGCCCAAAGGCCCCTGATGCAGGTTCCTTTTCTCTCCTTGATTGGGAGTAGGACTGGTAGGAAGTGTGGATTCCATGTTTCTCCCGACCTCTGCTTGGGTCTGGTCTGAAACCTCATCATACTGAGCCTGCCTTGTAGGACAATTCTGGCCATTATTTTGAGTCTGCCTGAAAGACGACGCTGATCATATTTCCGTGCCCAGCTTTCAAGCTACCACCGGATTCAGTGAACCGCTTACCCCTTATGGAGATGTGGGGTGTGTTGTCACCTACTGATGATTTGCTTATCGTCATGTGGATATTCTGCCAACTGCTGGCTCTTGAGGCCATATGCATGTGCTTCAGTATATTCATACTTTAAATTCAAGATCAGTTACCTACTGATCATTCACACTCCCCTCCACTGAGGTTTGTAGGCAGTCCTGAAAACAGGTGCTGCCGCAGGCCCCTGAGGATACCTGTGCTAATATGGCCCTTCCAGTGGACCTAAATGAGATTCTAGCTTTGGTCAGACTGAAGTGGGCCATGAATGCTCCTCTCTTTAGAGCAGGAGACATTTGTGCAGCCCTGAAAACAGGTGCTGCTGCCTGCGGGTTCTCCATAATACCCGGGCTGTCAAGAGCTAGATTCCATCCAGGGAAGCACCTAGTGGAACCTAGCTGATTGCAGAAGCACTTATTTTCTGTTTGTTTGTATGGAAGCTTATTATTCCTTTTATGTAAGGCATTTTGGTGTTGACTTAAACAATGCAATATAAGTAAAACTTACTTACTTACTTCCTTTCTTCTGCTTGTCCCTGGGAAGGTTCCCCCCCCCCCTCTTCTTTGTACTCTGGTTCAGAGTGGTTTCTTCCACATGTGGTTCTCCCTCCAATGGGGAAGACATTGGGCTGTCCCATGTGCGAGGCTCCCGGCACCAGCACTGCTGTAGGCCGTGGTGATACTGCTCCCTCCTTTGGAGCAGATCATTGTTGGAGCAACTTCTCCATAAGTTGCTCCATGTGGGAGAAGTTGTCCTCAGATGCTCTCCATTGAGAGAAGATATCCCTCTTCCCCGGACTCATCTGAGTCAACGGGTTCGTTTGGACTTGCGGGTGGCATTACGTCCCGCAGGACAACCATGGAGCTCCTGCTCCCGCGCAAAGTCTCCTGCCGATTCTGCTGTTGGCGCTAATGTCGGGAACAAGACCGTCGCCCGCTATTTGGAAAGCTGCGGTCTTCGGCAGCCGACATCCCCGCGGGCCGTCTCCTCGACATCTGGGCTCTGAAAAGAAAACTTCAAGCCTGAAAAAAACGCAGGTAAGTGATTCAACTTTCCTTACCTGCTCATCCCGACGGCCTGGGAGGCTCAGTGCCTGCCAGTCCGTCGTGCGTGTTGCGTTCAGACTAATGACGTGCATGCAGACGGATGGCCCTTCTTCACGTAGTCACTCACGTGACTCCGAAGTAAAATTAACTTTGCAACAGAGGATTGTCATAGAGACATAGAGTCATAGAGTGAAACAGTGTGGAAACAGGCCCATTGGCCCAACTTGCCCACACCGGCCAATATGTCCATCTACACTAGTCCCACCTGCCTGCATTTGGCCCATATCCCTCTAAATGTGGCCTATCCATATGTACCTGCCTAAATGTACCTGAGCATTTATTGCCTACCCCTGATTCCTGTGAGAAGGCGACGGGGAAATGCGACCTTGAATCACTGCGGTCCTTCTTGTAAATACTGGAGGGTGTGGAGTTCCAGCATTTAGGCCCATTGCTATGACAGGAATGGCGATAGGTATCCAAGTTAGGATGATGTTTAACTCAAAGGTGGTGATGGTCCAGTTCAGACCGTGGCCTGTGGACTTTACCATTAAGGGCTCGCAGTCGCAGGAAACTAGACGGGAGCTCCAACGATGCAGAGGGTGGACCTGCCCCTACGTGGGATCCGATCACCGGCGCGGGGGAGCTGACATCCCCCCCGATGCGGGAGCTGATCCCCCCGATGCGGAGGGCCCGACCGCTGGCTACAGGAGTCAAGATCATCCCATCAATGGAGGGATCGAGGCCCCCGAACCACGGGAGAGCATAGAAGGGAAGAGATTTGAACTTTTTTCACATCCCACCACAGTGAGGAATGTGGAGGAGTCACTGTGGTGGATGTTTATGTTAAATGTATTTTGTGGGTTCCGTTGCTTTTTATTTGCAAAACATATGGATAATAAAGTATTCGTGTGATTGTGATTGTTACTGCCTTTGTCCTTTTCAATGATAGGAGTCACAAGTTTCAGATAAACTATTAGCAAACAAATTTGTCCATTGAAGCAACACAGTATGATTTCTAGGGTGAGCATTTAGTTGTAAGTCATTTTCTTTCTTGCAAATATGCTAAGTGAATCTGCTTTGCTGGTTCCGTGCACCAGCTCTTCTTATTTAATGCTGCACATGTTCAAACTGCTTGATTTGAGTAGCCGTTAAATCTTATTAATTCCCACAAATGAAGCTTGGAGGATATCATTAAATTCTTCCAGCCTTCAAACAGCCTCAAGCGGAGAGAGATGTGAGAAGAAGAAGAATCGAGAGGGTCTGTGGTGTCGTGAACTTATGGGAAACTAGCAAGAAGCCCCAGTCAGAGATCAGCAGGAGTTGGCCAACAAATTCAGAGGTAGTAAAGAGTAGGGAGATGGTGTAAAGCAGGTGATAGAAAATTTGTTTCACTTCTTTCCCTATTTTTACTAATGTCTGAAAAATTAAAATTCAGAAACACAAGGAACTGCAGATGCTGGATCATAAAATAATACACAAAGTGCTGTGGGAACTCAATGGGTCAGGCAGCATCTCTGGAGAACATGAATGGGCGATGTTTCGGGTCGGACCATTCCTCAGACTGATTGTGGTGGGGGGAGGGGAGAAAGTTGGAAGAGAGGTGGGGGCAGGATAAAGCCTGGCAAGTGATAGATGAATACAGGTAAGGGGGGGATTTTGATTGGCACATGATTGGACAAAGGCCAGAGATGAAAGGCAAAAAGGTGGGAGGTGTACAGAAGAAGTGCAAATTGTGAAGCTAGAGGACTGAACCCAACTTGGATTTGCACCCATTTCTCTCCTTCTCCCTCCAACCTGCCCCCTTCTATCTATATTCCTTCCTCTGGCTTTATAATTCGCCCCGCTTCTATGCTGTCAATTGGGCCATATACATCAAATTTACGCAGAACTTCAAAACCTCCTGAAGTTACTTCCCACCTCCCATGCAAAACTCTTTCATAAATGGGTAAAACTATTAAGACCTGTTCCCTTGATCTTCTGGTGTTGCCACTTCTTATGAAGCCCCGCTAGAGAAATAAACCCTTTACTGTGTGTTCCATTTCACTGCAGAGATTACCCCTAAGTAAGTTCATTAAAAAAAGCAAGCACATCTTCCTAATAGATACGTGGATTTATGAGTACATAGTGAGCAACAAAGCAAACTAATTCTCTGCAGTAACATTTCTAATTGAGTTAAAGAAGCAGAAATAAAATAATTGTTGATTTATGTTTCCCATAAAAGCCCCCTGTCACTCCAGTTGCATGACGCTATTATGCTTGCTCTCTGCTTTTATTTATTTCACAATGTTTTGCTTGTTTGTTCTGATCCAAACTAATGCGAGCTGCTCAGGTGGATTCCCCTCTGCCTGGACAGGGAGCTCCATGTGGGCTTCAGCTTTGCAGAACATTCACAAAAAGAGGCGCGAACTGATAACCGCAACTTCAGACTCCACCCATCCTACAGAAATCCATTCATTGGCAATTAATATGATCCAAGACCATTTCCCCACAAATCCAGACGCAATGACTCAAGCACAGGATTAATTCTATGTTAAGGGAGCAAAAAGGCCATTCTTCCATGATCTGTATGTGATATTCCTCAATAAAATGAATATATGAGGTTTGAATCTTCATGTTTAACATCACAATCACAATCGCAATAATACTTTATTAGCCAAGTATGTTTTGCAACACATGAGGAATTTCATTTGCCAAGTCAGTCTTACAAATAAAAGGCAACGGAACGCACAAAACACATTTTAACATAAACATCCATCACAGTGACTCCTCCAAATTCCTCTCTGTAATGGAAGGCAAAAAAAAGTTAAATCTCTTCCCTTTGCTCTCCCGCCGTCAGGGGCCTTGAGCCCTCGTTGATGGGATGATCTTGACTCCCATAGCTGGCGTTGGGCCCTCCGCGTTGAGGCGATCTGCTCCCGCATCAGGGGGGGGGATGTCAGCACCCCCTGTGCCGGACTATCGAACCTCGCATCGGGGCTGGTCGAACCTTCCACGACGTTGGAGCTCCCGACATCCACGGCTTCTCCCGAGACTGCGAGCTCCCGATGCAAAGGATATTCAATTTGTACTCTCAACAAGAATGCAATAATATTAAAACTAAATTTGTCATTGTCCAGATAAGCCAGGTCTCAGACTCAAGAAACAAATTATGGATGGGGTTGCTGAGAGAAAAACTCCACCCCTAATCCCCTAGAAATCGCGGTCACAGTGAAGAAGTTCCAGAAACTGTTTTCTTCACCAGGGTTTCTCCCTATATTCCTGTATACTCATGGATGCCTGGTGTAGATTCCAGCATTGGTAGAAGTGGGACCCACCTGTAGTTTAAGTCTTGGTCTAGCTTGGATCTTTCTCAATATTATTCTGTTTTTGTGCCATTATAAAGGGCAGCTTGTGATGTTAATTGGCCAGCATCAAAATGTGCTTTTTCCCATCATCTTCAACAGGCACCCAGAATGCACCCATGGTCCAGCAGGTGCCCTTCACTGCCATTTACATTAAGTGACTCCTGTTAGCAAATTTGGAATGTCTCCAAGCATCTCCTCTGCTTCACTTCTATTATTGGAGCATGTCCAAGGATTCCCAACTCCTTTGCTGTAATACTTTGTAAATTCCAGCCAATGTTTTGTCATAACCTGAATACAGAAGTTATCCTGCAGAGCAGGTATTTCAGAGGTTTGTTTGTACTAGCAAGCACCATCCATTCACTCATTTGTGTACTTCCCAACTCTTTGGAATACATAGTTCCTCAATCACTTCTAAGCAAGTATTAAGCCTTTTCCAAATATAAATTATTTGATTAAGAATGAGGTTTTGGCTCTGTCTGTTTCAATTTTTAAGCATAATTAGACATTTCAAAGGAACAAGTTTGCTGCCAGACATCTGGGTCTTTCATAAACCTGGATATCATAAATCTATGTCAGAAACACAAAATGCACTTGCCAGTTGCTACAGGAACACATTCACTGAGAATATTGAGGTGATTTAACAACAAACTTCAGGAAGGTTAATTTTCATGGGAATGTCCCTCTTGTGGAAGAGCCATGGAAACCCTTGGAAAAACAAGGTTAAAATCATATTTCTAATGATTTTCAAGGTTTTTTGGCAGTTTATCGCATATGTTGGAAAATCTCTGTGAGAAGTCATCCACATGGCCTGAATATTTAAGCAAGATTTGAATTCTGAAGATCTAAAATTATAGACTTTGTCCTAAAAAGTCCTAAAAAAAAGTAGATAAGAAAATAATGAATAAGTTTATTGGCCAAGTATGTACACATACAAGGAATTTGCCTTGGAACAAGTGAACGTCGAAAAGAAAGATTATTCATCCGACTAGATGTATTCCCCACCCAGTTATAAGCATTGTGGCTATTTTTCTTTTCCAGTATTTAAAAATATCTGAGTCCCCATTCAGTCATTCACTGTTAATAATATCCAAATCCTGCAACCTTTTCTAATAATACAAAGGCACCAGTTAGATAAGGGATTTCCAGTTTATTTTTATGCTTTTAAGAGCTCATGCCTGGCTTTCAAAACTACACATCAACGATGGAAATATTGAACATTGAATTCTCCAGTTTATGAATGACCCCCCTATCCCTCGCTCTCTTTCCTGTCGAATCCCTCCCCCCCCCCTCCCCACGCACACCCATTTCTCCCACCATCTCCACCCTCCTAATCTCCTTGCTCTTTTTCCTTCCTTCGTACACTCAGCTCCCATCCCTGGGTTTTGTTTCCTTTCTACACCCCCCTTTCCCCTCCTCCTGTCCCTTTCCACCTGTAAACCTCACTCAGTCTTTACAGTACTTATTACTCATCTTCACTCCTTATCTAACACCATTTTACTTCTAGCCTTTGTTGCTTACTCCATCCATCTGATAATCAAAACCCCACTCACCTATAGCCTATCCATGATTGCTATGGACTCTCTGCTTACCTCTTTTCGTCTTCCTGGCAGTTACCCATCTACTTTCTATCTGCACCTTAGGTGTGACCACCTCACGATAGCTCCTATTTATGAGGCCCTCATTCTCATGGACGATCCTGAGGTCGTCCATCTGCAGCAGCAGTTCCCTCATGTGGCCTGACAGGAGCTGCAGCCATTTGCATTTCCCACAGGTGACACTGTATGGTTCCCACATCCTGCAGCAGGAGCATACCAGTGCCCGATCTGCCACCCCACCGCACAAAGACCAAAGGGAAAAAAAATCACAAAGCAAGGGATTCCCTTATCTTGCCATCACCCTCCCTCGCTGAAGCTTCTTGAGTTAAAGCCTCAACATCTTCCCTCTCACAAACTGCACTTTACGTTAGTCCAGCCTTTCCCAAAATGAACATGCCCAATAGGCTAGAAAAAAAATAGTGAAGGTGCTGATTAATACACAATAGGACACAAAGTGCTAGAGTACTCAGCAAGTCTCCGACTATTCTGGACAGCATCTCCAGGAATCATCTCTGGAGAACATGGATAGGTGATGTTGTAGGTCGAGACCCTTCTTCAGCCCAATTAACTTCTCTGTCACACCTTCTCTTCTTATTTGCTTTTGTGCCTGTCAATAAGCCAATTAATTGGTGCCCGTTTGAACTTCCCGCTGCTGCCCTGCTCTGCCTCCTGGCTAGGAGCCGGCCCTTTGGTCAAACATTCTGCACGACCCTTCCACCCACCTGTGCATGATCCATGGTGATGGACAATGTACCCATCCGAGCTGTGGTCTTTAACTGAGTGATGAACTGTCACCAGCCTGCTTTTGACTGACCAGGCTTCCCTCCCTGTCTGCAGTGTTGTGTGTGTGCAGTATTCCCTACCTGTTCATGTGTTTGTCAAAATGCCTCTTTAACATTTATATCTGTATCTACCACCTCCCCTGGCAGCACTTTCCAGGCACCTATCATTCGGTGCAAACAAACATGCCTTGCATATCTTCTTGAACCTCCCTCCGCCCCCCTTCCCCCTCTCCTCTCTCACCTTAAACCTATGCTCTCTAGTTATTGATATTTACACCCTAGGTTTTTCTGTATATTAATGCTCCTGGGAATCCTGCCTTTTGTCATGTACTTTATTCTTGCATTAAACATACAAAATGCACTACCTCACACAAATCTAGATTTAACTTTATCTGCCATTTGCAAGCCCAAATTTCCAACTAATCCATTTCCTGCTGCATCCGTCCATGTTATTATCAATTTCACCAATTTTTGTGCCATCTGCAGGTACCAATTAGACCATTCATCCAAATCATTTATTTATATTACAAACAACAGAGATTCCTTGCAGAACACCTCGAGTCAGACAATGACCTCTCCACCACTAACCTCTGTCATCAGTGAACAAGCCAATTCTGAATCCAATTTACCAAATCGTCATGAATCCCATTTGGCTTAATTTTCTAGACAAGCTTACCATAAGGGATCGTGTCAAATGTTTTACTGAAGTCCACATAGACCAACATTAACTGTCCTTCTCACATCAATCATCTTCGTAATTTCTTCAAAAAACAATCAAATTTATAAGACAGAACCAGCAGCACAAAGCCATGCTGAGTAACAATATAAGTCCATGTTTTCTCAAATCCTGTTTCTAATGGCCTTCTTCATTAATTTTCTTACCAATTTAATTAAATTAATTAATTAATATTTTGTAGTAATTACATTTATTTTAATTGTTTATAAATGTCGCTGTTGGACCTGTTAGCATGAGCTGGAGGTGAGGCCCACTGAGGCCTCCTCTCTGGCTCACTGGATACATGAAGGATACAGATGGTCAGCTTGTCTAGCCCCCCTTCCCCCCACCCCCCCGCACCTGGGTGAGTCAGGATGGCAGGTAATGATTGGGCATTGGGATGGTACCAATATGAATCAGCCCATCGTTTTCCTATGTGAGTATGATGTTGGCACTATACTGTTTTACCATGCTCTCTCACCCTCTGTTCAGTCACTGCATTCCCTTTGATTCATCGTGGACTATTGTTTTTGTTTGTTTAGATAATGACTGGATGTGTAATTCTTCTAAATCACAGCATTATGTGCCCTGGCCCAGCTGACAAGATGGAGGCTTGAATTACCTCCACTCCAATGCTGCAGGCTGCTACCTGGAGAGTGTCAGTTCCCATAGCCACAGCATACCATGCCCATTACTCAAGTGAAGGACCTTTAGACCAACTGTTCCAGATTGTTATGATTAATTATTCTTGCATCACAATCATTTTGTTTGAATTGAACTGTTTAAAATAGGTTCCAGCTGTTCTCCTTGGCCATTGTTGTGATGGAGATGATTAATTGTGGTGTGATTCAGGCCGTGTGTGTGCGTAATTTTAAATGCTATACCAAAAATAAAAATACAGTTTTTAGGTCAGGATATAATTGAGGCTTTTTGACCAAATGAGGAAGGAATTGTAAACTAACATTTAGCATATTCAGGTATGATTAACTCTCATCTGGAAGAGCAATAAGTTTGCCCTATGTGTAAGATCATGTCGTTTGATGTCTTTCAGTGTGCAGTTTATATAGAACCCACTCCAAATAAATGTACGCTGCTGCTAAGCACAATCAAGCCTTTCTTGTTAGAGTGTGTGCTTGTCATTAATTATTTCTGTCTGTGCTTAGCGCCCTTTGGATATTAATACAGCTGGTTTAACATGGATAAATAGAAATGTTACTTAAGATTTCAGCTATTTTAATAGAAAATCCAATATGTAATGTTTGTGTATTTATTTGTGATATAAATTACATTCTATATCTGCCAATTTTTTTACCATTAAAAGATTTGCTAACAGAGAATAATAAGTAAATTGACTAACTGTATACTATATCCAAAATATAGCTACTAGATTTATTCTCCTAAATCTCTTCTGAAACTCTGCATATATTAAATTCTAATAGATGTCACAGAAAGCCAAAATCAATTAGCAGATGTTGTAGCAGTGAATGGTTGAAGTGGAGCAACAAATGTCAATGTGCAGAATCAGGAAGCCACTGGTAATTCAGTGCTGTATAACAGAGTTATTAATGTCTAATGTAACATGGCAGTAGCACATAGCACAACTCTGATCTTGTACATTTTCCTTAAAAGATTTGTGGTAGGTTTGATCGGCCCAAAACCATTAGGATTATTTATGCAGTAAAATTCAAAATAAGGCAAGCGACATTTTTTTCATTTATTAATTTGCAGTCAGTGCTTGGCTGAGCCATTGAGTGCAATATTAGATGTAATTATGCAAATTGCACACCATATCACCCGGAAATGAATTATTTGACCTTTGCTAACAAGCAATATTTATTTTCCACTGGATGGAAGTAGCACACAAGTAACATGGGTATGTTCTTTTAATGCAACTTTTATTACAAGGTCAAAAAAGTAAATGTATCTATCACTAAACATGTACTCATATGCCTGAGATTACATAGTCCTAAAGTAAAAAGACATTTTCAAAACAAAGAGATTGCTAAAGTACTGATGTTTTGGCTTCTTGACATTATCAATTAGGGAATTCTATTTATTGATTGGAGAATTCTATTTATTGATTGGTGACAATCATCCATGATCATAGTGAATGGCAGTGCTGGCTCGAAGGGCCGAATGGCCTCCTCCTGCACCTATTTTCTATGTTTCATTATGGGACACAAGGTGTGACCCTGTGTAAAGGTGATGAAACAAGAGCATTATTGGGGCTTGGAAGAAACCTTCACTTAATGTTTGAAAAAGGATTAAGCATTGTATTGGCCATGTACTATTGTTGAAGCATATGTCAAGTGGGCAGTGTTACTTTTGGTCAAAGCAATATTATGTGCTTTATGCTAATGCTTCGGATGGTTTTCTAGCTACACTATCTCTGAATCTTATCCACATCAACCAGAAATGGACCACATGTATAGACTCTTTGACCTAGAAATTAGTTTGCATAGCACAGTGGTTTTATGCTTCGCATGAAAGAATTCTGTTATAAACCCAACTTAATGCAGAGATCTCATATGACAGCAGTTGGTTCCAAGTCCATCTTACATTTGACTTGCTTACTCACAGTGACATGTAAATAATGTTACACTGCATCTTTTTAGTGACGAGTCTAGAGTGTTCTACTGTTATATGTACCAAAACAGAACAATGAAATCCTTATTTGCCACAGCAGCTTTGTTAACACAGTCTTCTTCGTAGGCTCCCTTCGGTCATGGCTCACCATGGGTGTCTCCAGGGTTGGAGGACGCCTGTGCATGACTTTATTTAATGTGGGGAGACTGGTGCACAGGCAGCCACCCCACGTTCCTTGACGGATCTGGGTCAGGATCCGTTGGCATGGAGTCCAAGACGACCGGAGACCCTTTTCTGCTGCAGCCTTCATCTGCCTTCCCAATCATTGTGACGCTCCACTAAGGTTAGCCATCATCCTCCGCCTGTTCCACCGTTGAGGTCTTGATTGGATTGCCCTTTGTCAGAGACCTTCTCCTCGATCTTACCGCCATGGGTGGCCCTACCAGGAGCATAACTCCAGACGGCATCGCTCTCAGGATCTCAGGTCCACATAAACTTCTCAACCACGACAAGGTGACAATCCATGGAGAAGATGTTGTTAACACAGTACTCAATGGATAATAAGGGGTGGGAGATTGCAACCTTCACTTAGTCCGCCCTGTTCAACAAATGGAATCAACCTAGTGTGCACAATCAAATAAGATCAAATAGAACAAGTTGTCCTACAACTTTAGGCTGCGGACGCCATATGCAAGAAGAAGAAGAATGGATAATATAATAGACAAACATTTTTAAAGTTTTTTATTAATATAGTGTAAAAATTCAAAGCCCATAGTCCCTAGTGCAACCAAGGCAGTTTGTAGTTCGGAGTTTAGTTGGAGTTGGTAGTGCTCAATAGCATGATCAACATTGTGAAGACCGCTAATCGAGAAAGTAGATTAAGTCTACTTCAATGCAACCTAAAGAGAAGCAACCTCACTAGGTTTAATAGCGTGAAGTTCAGTACATAGAGTTTCCTATATGAAAGTATCCTTTAAGTTTTCTACTAATTCCATGTCCCCGCTACAGCTTAGTGTCAGTCATTCCCAGTCATTCCACGTAATAGCCAATGGCGTCTCTTAATACACCCATCTAATTATGACCACCATCACTCCCTACCAATGCCCAAATAACTCCAATCTTTAATCAAGTTAGAGGAAGAAAGAACTTTGGTCACACAAAGTCTGTATGACCAATTCTATTGCTGATTGAGTGAGACCTGGTGCATAATGTAACTATAGTCTGAAGGGTCCAGATACAAAACTTGCATTGAGCCACCATGCATTATAGACTTATTGAAAACCTCTGAAATTCAGAACCTTTGGATAATGTTAATTCTTTTCGTACGTGGATTCTATCAGGTAATTCACTATATTCATATTTGTTCCTGCAAAGCTAATACAATGCAACTGTCTACAATATATAATAGATTATGTAAGTTTATATTAGTAGTAGACACATAAATGTGAATTATGTGGCATGGGATGCTTTAGGCAAAGGTCTTTGTAGAGGAAGGTCAACTCTGCAGATGATCTGGCATCTGATGTCACATTTTGGTAAATCACACTTCACCAAAAATGCCTCGTGCAAATCCCAAAGCATCTACAAGACAAAAGAACACCACGGCACGACAGAATGAAACGTTTTATCACTTGGGCTGGAAAACCTGAATAAAGCATGGGCAACGTGGGTCATTTCATCCTGTCCACCATCACCATTTGGTCCAGCACAACTAAACAACATACAGCAATAACAAAATATTTATTGTACACAGATTACTGTCAATCATCTGCCTTGGACGCTGCATGTTTACATGTCTTCAGGTCAAAAGACATATAATAGAACAGGGAAATATACAAAATGCTGGAGTAACTCAGCGGGTCAAGCAACATCCCTGGACAACGTGAACTAGCATCCGCTGTTCCTTTTTTCTACCAATAACAGAGCAGATTGTCTTCTTTGTCAATGTATTCTCTGTCCTTTTGGTGGCTGATCCCATGGGTGTTATCTCTATCACGTAAAAATCAAATGTCATATAAGTTTATAATAAATTGCGGCACAGTGGCGCAGCGGTAGATTTGCTGCCTTACAGCGCCGGAGACCCGGGTTCGATCTTGACTACAGGTACTTTTCTGCATGGAGTTTGTATGTTCTCCTCTTGACCTCCGTGGGGTTTCTCCGAGATCTTCAATTTCCTCCCATACTGCAAAGACATACAGGTTTGTAGGTGAATTGGCATGGTATAAATGCCATGGTATAAAATTGTCCCTAGTGTGTGTAGGGTAGCTAATGTGCGGGGGTCGCTGGTTGGTGCGGACTCGGTGGAGCCACCGGCCCGATTCCGCGTAGTGTCTGTAAACTAATACTAAAACTAAAACTAAACTAAATAAATGCTGGCAACAATACCCCCTTGAGAGTTAATTTATCACAATTGTCTCTAAGTGTTGAAGATTTATAACAAGCTGCACATATTGTAGTATTTTGTGCAAATCTGTAATTTGGAGATAATCTGAAAAAAACTGGCACAGATCAAATGGTGTAGTAGCTTATTTCAGTGCCAAGCAATTGAAAATCCATTTACCATGGAGTGAAACATAAGAACAGTAGCCAATCTATGCATCTATATATCATTGTATATTCTGCTACAGGTATTTGTCCTTGTGGCAACACTGGCTCAATTAATAGCACTCTCAACCTGAGTCAGAAGAACTATCGTTCAAGTTTCATTTTAGGCTACGTTTAAGTATCGAGGGAATGGTGCAATGCTGGAGGTGATCTATTAATTCAGATTTTAAGCCAAGGCCTGTTTGTTCCCTCAGATGGTGGTCACGGTGGCGCAGCAGCAGAGTTGCTGCCTTGCAGCGAATGGAGTGCCGGAGACCTGGGTTCAATCCCGACTACTGGTGCTGCCTGTACGGAGTTTGTGTGTTTTCTTCGAGATCTTCGGTTTCCTCCCACACTCCAAAGAAATACAGGTTTGTAGGTTAATTGGCATGATAAATGTAAAAATTGTCCCTAGTCGGTGTAGTAGGGTAATGTGCGGGGATCACTTGTCTGTGCGTACCTGGGTGGGCCAAAGGGCCTGTATCTCTAAACTAAACTAAAAACTAAATTAATGATCCTAAATCGAAACGTGAAAGAACGGGGCCTAAGCCTGTGTCCTGACCAAATGTATCCCTGACTAACAACTACTAAACGCAGGATACCTGGTCATATTGATGACCATGGATATTTGCTGGGTTCAACCATCCTGGCCCATCTTTCTACAATATAATTAACTGCATTTCAAAGTTTCTTCATCGTGGTACTCAGAATCCTTGAAAGGCATCATAGAAATGCAAATATTAGAAACATTAAAAAAAACATAGAAAAAATAGGTGCAGGAGTAGTACATTCGGCCCTTCGAGCCAGCACTTCCATTCAATATAATCATCCAAAATCAGTATCCCCTTCCTGCTTTTTCCCTATATCCCTTGATTCCATTAGCCCTAAGAGCTAAAGCTAACTTTAAATATTGTTTTACCCTGTGTCTTACTTTTTTTAACCTTTCACTAAGTAAATTGTTTTGGAGTTGAAGGAGTTTTATATTTTAAATTGCTTTATATACTCTGTTGTTTACTTGTTTCTAAGTGGCTGACCTAGAGAAATATTGAATGGGGCGTACTATACATTTGTGAGAGAGTGCGTTGAATTTACTGCCTCACTTCTGTGTGCTCTTCACGCAATGCAAAATCCCCAGGTAGTGCTGGAACAAAGTGGGCTGTTAAAATGGAGTTGATGTTCCATTTGCCCCTTGGCCAATGGTTGCTGAAACAGCAGCATCTCACATTTGGATGAGAAATATGACAACATTCTGGACTCACTATCTCTTCCCTGTCCGGGAGACCCGACCTTTTCCCTGTCGGGTCTCGGCTGTCGTTGGGGCCTAGCACCGTGGAGCAGCCTCCAACCTGAACGACCCGGGGGCTCCAGTCCCGGAGACTGCGGATCTGCGGACTCACCATCGTGGGGGTGGCCGGCCTCGGAGCGTGGGGAGCGGTGGTGACTCGCTGCTGCGACTCGACTCCTGGGGCTCGGAGGCTCCAGCAACGCAGCCGCAGGTCCGGTGGACTGGGACATCGGGAGCTCGCGGGTCCGGGGGGAGAGAGAGAGAGACCGCTTCCCGGAGCTCCCGCAACGCGACTTCTCCAGCCGGTGTCACGGGGTTGGAACGACCCGGACCGGGACAGTACATCACCCGGCACGGCTTCATGGCCGTGGGACTCACCATCGCCCGTGGGGGTTCCAACCTTGGACTTTCAGACCGGGAGCGGGGCCGTAAATCGCCCCGCGCGGCCTAAAATGGCCGTGGGACTCATCATCGCCCGCCTGGGGCTTGGACATCGGGAGAGACATGGAGAACAGGGGAGAGAAAAGACTTGCCTTCCATCACAGTGGCTTCACTGTGATGGATGTTTGTGTGAATTTAATTATGTGTATGTCTGTAAGACAGTGTCTTTGTTTGTATGGCTGTGGAAACAACATTTCGTTTGAGTCTCACTGGGGCTCAAATGATAATAAATTTGTATTGTATTGTATTGTATTGTATTGTTTCAACAATTGCAGATAATCAGCAAATACAACCTTTGCATCTCACGTT
Source organism: Leucoraja erinaceus (assembly GCF_028641065.1). NCBI lineage: Eukaryota > Metazoa > Chordata > Chondrichthyes > Rajiformes > Rajidae > Leucoraja > Leucoraja erinaceus. The sequence continues at coordinate 82,442,030 of NC_073378.1, forward strand.
TCCAGCATTCAGCTATTTTCCCCTCTTTTTTTCAGCTGGTAGTTTTGCATTTATAGTTGTCTTCTCCTATGTACACCTCCTTCAGACCTAGCTTTTAACATCAGAAATAGTAGAATACACTTCCTCATGACCCATTGTTTGTTCCCCTTATCCTTTGATTCCTCTACTATGCAGAATGCAATCAAGAACTGAGCCTCCACAAACCTCAAGCATCCTCCAACCTCACTTTAGTTATTCACTCTCCCCTGCCTTCTACCCCAGCACGTCTTCATTCAGGCTCTTTCTTTTCCTTCCATCTCCACCCCAAACCAGCCTTATTTCTTTGCAACCTGAAACTTGGTTTCTCTCCTAAAATAAGTCCTATTTCCCAAAATGGCCACGGATTTGGTGTCACTCTCAGATGCCCCCCTCTGCAGCTATTTCCAGTAAATTAGTGTTGCATTTCAAATGCCCAGTATCATCCCATCAGTAGTATATGTTTTTTGAAAATGTTTTGAACTTTTGTTCTTGATGATATTACTTTCAAAAATAAATTAAGGAAGTAAATTGCTGACAGACACACTTACAGTCTGATTTAATCCTGCATAACCGAGTAGGATAATGTCCGTGATAGTTTAAATACCCTTGAATTTGCTTCACCTTGGCTGTCCAGCTGAATTTGGACAGGAACATCTAATGTTTAACATATCAAAGAGCATCCCTACCTACTGTAGGAATTGTTTTGAACCACAGACTAATCTGAAACAATCTTTCTTCTTTCTGTTGCACACCTTTTCATATTGAATAGAAATAATCACTGTAGAGAAGCGAAAAGTGTGTTCTATTTGGCTTTCTAGGCCTTGCATAAACTAGTTCAGTCTGGATTGTATTCTTCATTTGGAGTTTCTATCTATTCAACTAAGTCTGAAGCCAGCCTATCACTGTGTTTCTCAACATAGTCAATGGAGAACTGATCTTCTGATTCCAAACTCAATAATATAGATTAGATTTTACGTTTAATGAGAAATTAAGTCTGACCTCACTACCATTTGTATGGATAAAATGGACGTTACATGTTGCCTAAAAAATGTTATCTGACTGCAAGGTTAGATTGTCAGCATTTCCAAATAGTGAATCTTTCGCACCGTTTTATCTGTATTGCATTTTGTTCTGTAATTTAAAATATTTTTGTTATTCTCTCCAGGTTATAGATCACCCCAATCCACAGGTGAAAATAATACCTTGCCCATTCTATTATGATAGCCCAGAGGCACTGCGTCAGAGGAGCTGAGAACAATTAGACCTTCCTTTTTTTGCTCCTTGCCTCGTCTAAACATCACAACACAATGGGTCGGTTGGGAATCTCATTGTCTGAAGGATCCAGTATAAATGTATGACCTACAATGTGTACATTTGTATAACATTCTACTACATGTTTAAACAAGTGACTTTTCCAACTGATAGATAAATAATAGGAGGTTGATGATTGTAGAATAAAAGAAGGACCAATTATTTCACTCTCAACAATGTCATATTTGATATAATCTGCCTTTGCACCGTAGTGTAATTTGTTTAATTTTGTTACTTTTCCCAGTGGGTTATTTGCAGAAGACTAATTTACACATAATATTTACTTTGACTGCACATATTTCACAATACTCCACGTCATACATTTATTGTAGAATATATACTCCGTACCTTTCAATATAAAACTGTTGAAATAATTAAATATTATATATGATATGGTCTATTAGCCATGAGAGAGGCCAGGCTCATTGTAAGAAGCAGCATTTGCTCTCTCTGCTGCTTTCACCAACAATTGGAAGAAGCTTGAAGGAGGGGAATGGGGCTCTGGAAAGTAGATAGAGATAAGCAAAATAACAAAAGAACAACCCAGGACTTTGAGAGATTGGCTTTCTCTCTGAAATGTACTGCAGTGTAATGAACTGTATGCAAGGCAACTTGCAATCATTTGTATTGTGCAAATACAAGGTACTGCAAATGCTGGTTTACAAAAAAAAAGACACATAGTGCTGATGTAACTGAGTGTGTCAGGCAGCATCTGTGGATAATATAAATTGTTTCGCATCTCGAGCTTTTTTTCTCACCCCCAATTCTTTTCCAGCTTTCTCCCCTCCAACTACAATCAGCCTGAAGAAGGGTCTCGACACAAAATGTCATCTATCCATATTCCCTGGGGATGCTGCTTGAACCACTGAGTTACTCCAGTACTTTATGTGTTTATCAGTTGTATCATCATTTATATTACATGCCCTGCAAACAAAATGTTGTGACTGGTGTTCTGGAGATGTGAATTCAAATCCCAATTACAATGTAAGTCCAATTCTAATTTCAATTACAATTACAATGCATGTGCAATTCTGCACAAGGTCCACTATTTGTTTAGAAGCGATGCACTGAAAGTCAAATTTGAATATTGCAGTATTCTATTGAAATTCACTCTTCACCAATAAATTATAACTGCCTTATATGTTGATAAGAAATACATTTTCTGCTATTTGCCAAGTTGCCTTGTAAACCAGTGTGCACAATAGCTCTACACAACAGAATGCACTGCAGTAAAAGCAATATTAAACTGTTTTAATTTTCTGTCAACTTAACTAAATACCTTTTGTTTACAGTATTCTATACATTGTTTACTATTTTATTATGAAAACTAAGAAAACAGAATGCTTTATTCACATTGGTTTTATCCCACTATCAGAACAACCAGCATCCTTACATCCTTCATTATTCCCTTTATTCCCTAAAAACACAAAGCTTGAAATTATTATCAGCTATTTTTATTGACTTCCCTTGACTTCTCTCCTACTGTTTTCAATCTAGGTGGCGCTTTGTGCTTCAAGCATTGTTCCTTCAACCAGGTTCCTTAATTTGAAGGAAAACGTAGATTGACTGCCAGGATGGTTGAACACATGGCATAAATAAAATATACAAGAGGGCTATGGTTTAGGGTAAAATAAACCATCAGCAAGTCAGGCCTGCACAAAACAACTTACTCTCACCCTTCCAGCTTTTTAGTTATGTTCCTGACATTGCCCACTGATTTATTTTTCAGAATCCCGTTGCAACCCATAATGAAGTTCTTATTTAAAATATTCATTGAAACCTTGAAGCAAAATAAGAAATGAGTTGCAAGCAGAGGAGAGAAAGACGAAAAACAGATAAATAAATCTAAACCCAAAATCAATGTTATTTTTGATTTTTTCTTGGAAGTATCACAGAAAGTTGAACTTCTGCTATATATTAAAAGATTGTCAGTAAATGGCCAGGAAATATCACAGTGTCTAGTTGCAGAAAGCTCTTTCAGTCCTGCTGTAAAGAAAATTGCCCCAGGTAATGCAGCATATGTCAACCACTTCTTGCACAAATCCTTCTTACTATTACCAAAGGAAATGAGAACGAATGAAAGTATGTGTAATCCATTACAACATAATTTTGGCAGCTGCTATGTCAGGTCAAAGGCCACCATTGAACTTGGAGACGCAAGGCTGAAAATATACCCTTAACAACTTGATTCTCTAGTTCTTATATTAATTCTCTGAATGCCAATACCAGATTTAGTTGTTTAAATTTTTGGACACCAAAATAAAATGTTAAATTAAATGTTATTGCCAACAATAATTGACCAGAAAATGTACTGTTAAGAGCTCTGAATGACGGGTAGCGTTATTAAATATAACATATTGAAACAGTGGTTCACCTGGTATATATAAAATGTCAAACTGAGCGAGATTTTTTCTGCGGCTGAGTAAGTGAACTTTATTTTTCAATTTATTTTTGAGTGAGATTGTACAGACTTTTGTAGCAGGCCAACTGTTTCTGGGTCAATTTACACGATGAACAGAAATGTGCAATGAGATGCCTGCAAACTTTGTTTATTGTTGATGGGATAAATCAGGTCCAATTTATTGACAGTAAGCATATCAATTTTTTAGTTCATTCAACAACTTGACACGATCTGTAAGTTTTCAAAATGAATTCCCAAAGGGGAATTCCCCATTGATTACTTCTGCAGAACTGCAGATTCACTGTATGACATGGTTTCCACAAGATTTCCATTTCTGTTCCTGATTAGGGCAACGTGCAGCACCAGGAGAGAAAATCTACATTGCTGATCATGAGAAAGGCAAGCAGAAACAATCAGAAGGAACTGTGGAGCGGATCGAGAGAACCCATGGGCCAGATCAGGGAAATGCTTGGTACCAATTGGGAAAATATTTGCTGTCAATGCATAGGGCTCATCAAGACGATCTATCGAGGCTGCTCAGGAAAATCCACGGAGCTCAACAGGAGAGTCCTTGAGACTAAGGGGGAGAATCCAATGGGCTGATAAGGAAAACCCATAGACCTGAGTGAGATCATCCATGGGGTGCGAGGGGGATCAATGGGGCCCACTGATAGTAATGATGGAGCCTTTAAGAAGAAACCATGTGGATTCCTATGCACAGTTGCCGCCTGACCTGCTGAATATATCCAGCAGTTTCTGTTTGTATTTCAGATTTCTAACATTTGTAGAATATTTTTGCTTTACGTGCTTTTATGCAGCAACCCTGGCTTACACATCTTTCATGCAAATTCATATTACAAATATAAGATCTCCAACAAATCCATGTAACTGTGCAGCCTATAAAAAAAACTGATTGTTTCCTTTAAATTAATTTCATTAAGAAATATCCCTTCACATGTTCATGAATATCAATGAAAATAGGCAGGGAAGAAATATTTCAAATAACAGTGTCCATTCCACTAATCCTCCACCAGAGGTAAGTTACCGAAAATGAAAAATAAACTAAACTGGACCTTTTGCTCTGCTGTTTTCATCAAGTTAGTATTTTTCTTATGTGTATAATAGTCAACCGCTTGTGTGCTTTAAACAAATAGTACAAAATGAAGAAATTCATAAATCAGCAGAATCTTGCAATGTTGACCTCCAGTGTTACTGATTTGTGGGCTGGGTCTAACCTGGACAAATTGAATCTTAAGCCAACATAAAAATGGTGATAAACAGAAAAATAATGCAAAGTAAGCTACTGCACTGGTGGAAATCTGTAACGAAACCTAAGAATACCAGAAACACCCTAAAGGTTGAGCAGGATCTGTGGACGAAGAAAGAGATAATATATCAAATTGATGACCTTTCATCAATTTTGAAATGGGGTTGGATGTTACTCAAGTGGATTTGAAATTTTCCGATCTTTTGCACTGAACTCTTCCGTGAATAGCTCCCAGAATATACTTTTACAAATAAGTCAAGAAAGTGGAAACTTGACCTCCTCATATGTCACCAATATTATACAAAAGGTATGAACACAGTACAATTAAAATGGAGAAATCTGCAATATATCTGCAGAGTACTTTTAACAGTCCTTTGCTCAATGTGAAAGATCAGTGTACTACAGTATACAGGTAGTTGCCCTCGTGTTCTCTATAATTGAAGCCACAAGCAGGCTCACAGGCTACACCCCAGCATAACTTAAAATAAATTTAAGAATCAGAAGTGGGATAAACTGAACTACTCAGTTGTAGTGTATCAACTGCCGCATATGTTGCATATCAATCGCATGCAACCTATGGCCTGTGGAACCTTTTTAGCTTACAGTGTCTCATAATTTGGCCCAATGAAAGGTTTCATTGAGAGGGCATTATTGAATAGGATTGGGCCTTGTAGGAGTGCATGCAATCAGACACATGACAGGTAACCGGGAGGGTATGGATCAAGTGGAAGATGATGCGGGAATGGATCTCAATAAGATAATTGGTACTGTCAGGCAGAAGGGTGAGAGAGGCAAATTATGAGGATTAGTCTGCTCATTGACATGGGGCAGGTTCAGACAGGGTGATGATTCAGGGCTGTGAGCAGCAGTGGGGGATATCAAGGATATCTTCCCTTTTGTGTTCTGGTCTGAAAATGTCCCTCCGTCCACAAGTCTACGTGGATAGGAGACTTGTATACATCCAATGTAAGAAAGAACTGCAGATGCTGGTTTAAATTGAAGGTAGACACAAAATGCTGGAGTAACTCAGCGTGACAGGCAACATCTCTGGAGAGAAGGAATTAGTGACATTTCAGGTCGAGACCCTTCTTCATACTGATGTCAGGGGAGTGGGCGGGACAAAGATAGAATGTAGTCGGAGACAGTAAGACTGGTGGGAGAACTGGGAAGGGGGAAGGGATAGAGAGGGAAAGCAAGGGCTATTTGAAGTTAGAGAAATCAAGAAAGGGGTGGAGATGGCAAGCTGTGACCAGTAATGGGATCATGTTGGAGGTGGTGAAAATGTTGGAGGATTATATGCTCTTTACATCTAGTGTCTCTCAGAACAAGATCTGATGATTATCTTGAATTATGCTTGACTCCTTGTGTCACAGTCTGCCCTCTCCTCATTCTCATCCACTTCAGCTCCCAGTACTTTTCCACCGGTCCCTCCTTCTCCTCACCTGCCTGCCTGCCACTCCCCTCTCATCAGCCCAACTCTCCTCACCTTTTGCACTCAGTTGCCTCTGATCACCTATTAACCCGGTATATAGACTCTCCTCACCGTTCACACAGTGCCAGATTGTTCTCAGCATTCATGCAAGACTCTCCAGCGATTACCCGACTGACTACACGGATTCGAACCTGCTTGCCCCTGACCATTCCGTCCTGTCGTCTTCCCGGATATCACCTCAGCCTTCTGTCCACGGCCTTCGTCCCGTACCTCCTGGTTTCTGTCTGCCTCTCTCCTGGGCTGTTTGGTGTATCCCTGCAACGGCTCCTCGACTTCCTGCCTGGCTTCGACTCTCCTTTCGCCTGTCCCTCGCTGGTTTGTTTGCATCGTGTGTTGGATCTCCTGGTTACCGGACCTTCCGCTACCCCGACTACGTCTCCTGCCTGCCCCTCTTCGGAACCCTCGCTCAATCCTGAGCCTCTGTGTGAGTACGGTGTACCCATTCCTGTGTTACTACTCTGTGTTACAGTATCGTAATAAAGTTCATTACCAATTACACCTGCCTGATTCTGTGCTGCTATTGGGTCCAAGCTATACCCGTTACACCTTGCCTAATGCAGTTACAAAAATTTAGTACTCTCAAGAAATTGGCCATTTTAACCCACAGAAATAAAATTGTAAAGTTGCGATCAGTTAGAACATTAACTGTAGTGCACTGACTGTTCTGTACTAAGCCTAAAGTGATGAGTTTCCCTCAGTTTTACCTGCTAGTCTGTGAGGATGTGATCCAAACTCTTTACAGGATTTTCTCAGAGAATGTCTGTCTACTTTGATCTCGTGTTACCTTGAAGTAAAAGTTAATACTAGCCTACATTCCTCCTAACTGCTATTGTATGTGCACGTGAATACCGCCACTGACTATGACATTTTGTTTTGCATTTTAATAAAGAATAAACACCAACTTGATCTCTTTATGCACTGACCTAACACTCTGCAAGTGTTGCACAGTACTCGGTTGTCCTGTAAGCCTTGAGAACAAAGATCTAGGCTTGTGTTCCGGTTCTGAAAGTTTACAGGAGGTAGTTTTGGGTTCAAATGTTCAAGTTATTGTGTGGTACAGCACGGAAATGACCCTTCGGCCCACCACATTCATGCCAGACTTTTTTATCCATATACACGAATCCCATTTGGCTGCATTAGGACCATACCCTTCTGTGCCATGTCTATTTCAGTGTTTATCTATATGCCTCATCTATCTATTAATATATAAAACTCAAATCCGTCCGCCTGCAGTACGGATCCCTTCCTGCCTTTTGACTTGATCTCTATTTACTTGCACTGACCTAACACTCTGCAAGTGTTGCACAGTACAAGACAGGAACACTGAACTTTCACTGTCCTGTGAGGGAGGCTTGGAAACTTACATTTGGCAACAAAGATCTACGGGGCTGGTAGAATGTTGGGTTGGGGGAATTTTACAGGAGGTAGTATTTTAAAACTCTGGGGGGTTCAAATGTTCAAGTCAGATGTTCGGAATGGATTATTGTGTGCCGGTAATTGGCACGCCCAATCCAACGCTGATCTCCGAGATATTTTCCTTCGAGATTTCGCTTTTCTTTCCACTCCCACATTCGTGCCAGCCGTTTTTAATCAAATTTTTTCCCCCCCCCCCCCCAACACCCAAGTATTTCAAAATAACTGGCCATCCATTTGGCTGCATTAGGACTATACCCTTCTGTGCAGGGGAGCTGCAATCTTACTTTTGGGAACGGCTTCAGTTCCATTGGAGGAGACGGGTGCATGGTGGAATATTGGGTTGGGGGATCACACCATTGGGGGAGCAGACCCAACGGGTCTGCACTTGGTCTAGTAAACATTATAATTGTATCTGATTCCAGCATCCTCTCTGGCAGTGCTCTTCATATATCATCCATTCTATGTGTACATTTTGTTCTCGTCAAATTCCCATTAAAGCTCCTTCCTCCCACCTTTTCTTACACCCTGGCCATGATCATATTGAATGGCAGTGCAGGCTCGAAGGGCCGAATGGCCTACTCCTGCACCTATTGCCTATGTTTCTATGTTTCTAAAAGATTCTGGCTATTTCCCCAATCTATAGTTTTTATATATGCTTCTATCTACCTCCTCTGTTCTAGGGAAAACAAGCCTATCCAATCTCTCCCCATAACCAAAGTCCTCTAACGCAGGCAACATCCAGATGAATCTCTTCCACAATGTTGCATCCTATCTATAATGTGGTGACCAGAACTGCAGACAGTACTCCAAATGTAACCGAACCAGTGTTTTATATGTCTGGTCTTGTCTGTCCTCTCAGCTAGATGGTAACATCCTATGACACTGATTTAATGAAGAGCAGGGAAGTTATATTCAGTGTTCTGGCCACGATTCATTCAATTCAATGATACTTTACCCGGGGACAGTGAAATGCGTTATTTTGCATACTACCTGGCAATATTATATAGCAGACCTCACATAGTACATGTGTCACCATGTTTTAACAGAACATTACTGAAATAGATTCTCTATCATCATTTAACTGTTGTTTATTCCACATTACAAAAGAGGACAATAGGATAAAAGGGTCTTTAAGGCAACATGAGTTTCTAAAAGGCACAATATGAATTAAAATATTTATTTTTGAGAAATATTGGTAAGCTGTTACAGCTTCTGATGTAGGAGGTTCTAACACATTTTACGTACACCCTTTAACAGCAGTAAGAGAGAGAGCCTTTGCCTTGTCAAGCTGAGCAGACTGGTACAAATCTTCTTTTACTCCCAGCAGCTAACAAGGTCAGCTTTGTGATTTGCTGTTCCACTGTTGTTAATTATAATAGATCCACCCGAGCTGGAAGTCTGATTTTCTTTTTTTCACCCATTGTGCTACCTAATCCCAATTTTCCAGTTGCTTTCACTGCTGCTTGTGCAGGTAGAGCCATCGTTGTTCCTGACACATGGGGAACTGATTTACAATTTGCACATATGCTTTGTTTTAATTAATCCTTAATCAATCAAATTGTGATGCACTTCGTTTTTTTTCCCCTCAAGAAACCTACAATCGAACATCGCTAAAATACATTGTTAGAGTTTAAGAGAATGCTTTTGTTTCTTACAACTTTACTGAATTAGGTTGCTGTAGATGCAATTCAAATCTACCACAAGGTAAGTGTGTACAAAGGAACTGCAGAAGCTGATATATCAACATAATCAGAAGAAGGGTCCTGACCCATAACGTCACCCATCCTTTTTATCTGGAGATGCTGCCTGACCCACTGAGTTACTCCAGCACTTTGTGTCTATCTTCTACCACAGGGCAAACTCCATTTACCAGATATACTCTTTTGACATTTTTAATTCCAATGTCATTCAGGACCATGATTTACAAGAACTGGACTCAAAAACTTATCCCCAACTAACTTTTAGCCTATAGTTCCAATAGTTTCATCTTTTAAAAGGGTTGGGAGCTGGATTTACCTCGCTGAGAGTTAAAATAATGTTGATTTTCACAAGCAAAAAATAATTTTATTTAATTAGAACCTCCTGAAAGACTGCAAACCCAAAAGTGAAGAATCATATAATTCAGCTTCCAGCCGAGTTATAGTCGAGGTCACAAGTTGCAGCCTAGAATCGCTAGGAGACCTGTGAGCTGGGAGAGCTGTGGCTGAGCATTCTAGTGAGGCATTAATGACATTTTCAGGTTTGTGGCACAAGCTGCAAACTCCAGTTGACCGTGAAGTCCGAGGCCCTGGTACATTGGAACGGGTGTTGTTTATCTTCAGGATAAACACTATAAATACTGGGTCCAGCTATGCGGGTTCAAGGCCAGGTTCAGAGATTGTGAGTGCTAATGGCTAGTGCCATGAAGATGGTAGGGGCAGAGATGGGAGACTGTGCTTTGGATCATAGGGAAGAAAAGCCAGGCAGATGCGAGGCATTACACTTCGGGAGGAAAGGCAAGACGCTTAACAGCATTGAAGTACAGAGGGATCGTGAGGTACAAGTCCTTAGCTCCTTGAGAGTGGCAACACAAGTAGATAGTGGTAAAGAAGGTGGATGGTATGCTTCCTCTCATCGGTCAGGGCATTGAGAATAAAAGTCCGGAAGGCCTGTTGCAGCTTTATAAGACCTTGGTTAGGCTGCTTTTGGATTAATGCATGCAATTCCAGTCACTCCATTACAGCAATAAAGTGGAAGCTTTGGAGAGAATGCAGAAGAGATTTACCAGGATGCTGCCCTAAATTAGAGGGTTTTAGCTATAAGGTTGGACAAGTGTGGATTGTTTGCTCTGGAGCACCGGAGGTAAAGGGCGAACCTGATAGAAGTTTATAAAATTATGGGAGGAATAGATAGAGTTGACAGTCATAATCTTTCTCGCAGGGTAAAAATGTCAAAGACAAGGTAGCATAGGTTAAAAGTAAGAAGAGGAAGTTTGAAGGATATTTTGGAACACAGAGATAGTTAGATGCCTGAAACACACTGCCAGTGGTGGTGGTGAAGCAAGTATGGGGGTAGTTTTTAAAAGGTTATTAGAACAGCAGGTTAATTTACAGGGAATGGAGTGATGTGGATCATATGCAGGGAGAATGGATTAGTTTAACTTGGCATCATGTTTGGCACAGACATTGTGTGCTGAAGGGCCTGTCCCGGCACTGCATTGTTCTTTCTTCCATGTTTAAGTTGGGGGGAATGGTGGTTAGAGGATAGAAGCCTGGACCTTGGGAAGTAGCAGGACTGGAGGGGGGTGGGGTCAGATACTTGGCTGATGTGGGATTCAGGAGAGTTGGTGCAGTCTTGAGGAAGGGTTGATGTAAGAAGTGAAATAATGGCAAATAACAGTACTACTTGGCTGGAGTCCCTGTCCAAATTAGCAAGCATCGCCAGCATTTCTTGCTTTTGTCCTGATCCAGTGTAGCTTTGGCAACACCTAGTTGGCTCCATATAGGTGAATTGTAGGAGGACGTTTTGTGAGTTTGCCCGCAATGCTCCACAGGAATGCTGCACAGTCATTGAGATCATCTAACGTGGAATATCATATCCGGGTACAAGGATGACTCGCACGTACTTTCATCATCAACCTTGAATTTCCAATTTCCATCATCAACCCTGATATTAGTTTTTTTTTTAACCTTTGTTACGACCAAAAAGTAGTGATTTTCAATTGCTTTTTAAAATGTGTTAAAAATTGAATTTCCAGGCACATGAATTTTAAATGACTTGCAGAGGATAAATGAATTCTAATCTGTGCTTTCTATCAACACAATCCACAGAGGGAAAGCCCGCAAAATTTGTATTGGTTCTCTACTTAAGTACACTACAAAGCGCTCTTTTTGGATTTCTTTTATTCTTTAGCTGGGAGGTCAATATCTGATAATAATTTTAATAGAATAAAATATCTTCTGAATTGTAGTCCCTACAGATGATGCTGATGAATGGCTGGTAAGACTGGCCAATCAATCTGCTGTGCCATCCATCAGCGGTGACAGACAATGGCAAACGAGTGCCGTTTGCATCAATAGGACACCCTCTACAAGGTGTTTGAGCTTCATTTTTCTTGACAAAGACAAAACTCAGTGACAGGCCAAAGCCCAGCCATTAATCAAGTCATTCAGTAGAATCGGTATCCTATACCCACTACAATAAACAAGCTACCCCCTCCTCTTTTACTGGACAGCTGGTGTTTGCACCTTCCTTACAGATGCTACATGCACCTAATTTTAGTTAAAGCGCCACTGTCTGCCTTGTGTGACATTTTTACTTAATTCTGCATGGTTCGATTGAAGATGACATGTACAATATTTACAAAAAGGGGTTGATTCGGGCACATTGTCTAAATATTGCCTTACCCACTTGCTCTTTTCTCCTCTGGCTAAACTTAATGTCGTATCATCCTTTCTGGCCCGCAGTACCAAGAAAATACTTATTATTAAAGCTGTTTTCTTTGCAGTTGTAAATGTTTTCCCCAAAGAACTTGTGAAATCAATTATAATAATTTATTTACATAACAGAAACAAAGCAGAATTCACCAGAAGTTGAAATAGTGTGGAGTTGAGTTGCACTATCAATGTTAAACAGCAGACCTGCAGAGAGAGATTGTTCTGTACTTAATGCCAATCATGGTTGACATTGGAAGCCCCAATAGGTGATGGTATGAGTGTGATTAAACTAACCATTCATAATCATGGTACAACCTCCAACATGTTGTATTCTCTTTTATCGCTGATTCCAGGAACGCTTTACCTAACAGAGGTGTTTAATCAAAGGCAAACAAAATAAGGATTTAAAGTCCCTTTCAGCAGGACTATACCACTTGACAATTACAGAGCACCAGATGCCAAATTGAAGAATTACTGGCACTTCCATTGCACAAGGGCAGCTCCACAGGGGCTGTCAGCCTCAGCAATACTGACAGCCTCCCTTGTGCTTCCTCACAGCCGTCATCCTTAGTGTGGGATTACTTTTATCTTATGGACACAGGAGCTGCTTCTAATCACTTTACATCTCTGCTCGGAGGGTCAAATGCGAGCCCAATACTGCCGAGAGAGACCTGTACAAACTGTCACCTTCACTAGATAGATAAGCTGTTGGTAGGACATGGTGAACTGGAGCAAACAGCCAGCCATCAGCAAACACCATAAATATGTCAAAGTGCCAGCAGGAAGATGAGGCTTTGCACAGATCCCCAGCCCTATGCTTAATGAACTGTCAAGGCTTCAGTGTGGTGTTCATTTTCTAAAGCAGGCGAATCAGCATCATTAAGAATCTTCTTAATGTCTTTCTCATTTTTAATAATGTAGCTAAAGGCTACATTGTCATCCAATATATTGCTTTATCCTTGAATATTCTAAACCCTATCAAATGGTTTATGAGATCTTACGAATGACTCTGAAAAATAAGTTATCTGAATAACCAAATATTGCAAACTTGTATTTTTCATTTTTCAAAATTATTTTGATGAAGATCATTTATTTTTGCTTTAATATCTCTTTATAAAGTATAGTGACAAATCCATCCAATTCTGTTTGCTTCCATTTAGAGTATTAGTGTCAGGATGCCATAAACAACATTGAGAGCATGAGTTAGCAATCTCCATTATATAGAAGATAAACATCAAGAGGTTAGACCATGAATTGCTTTATAACAATATGTGCTGTAGTTTAAGTTGGCGAATCTTTACCAGTGGTGCCACAATAAGTTTGCTTAATTGTAAGATACCCACTCAGTGTAGCTCAGTACAAAAACACATTACACCATCCTCTTGCAAACTGGGAAGAATTTTGTGATTCAAACAAAAGGTCAAGTTAGAATTACGGCGGCAAAACAGAGTACATATGCTGGAACCTTGAATGATGATCAAACTGCTAGACAGGTCGGGCAGCGTCTGTGAAGGGAAATGGGCAGGCAATGTTTTAGATTAAGAACCTTCTCCAGACTGGAATGAGAACTTCTTCAAAGCGGGCCTACTTTGAGATTTCTCAGTAGAGCAGTCAAATGGAAAAACAAGAGACTCCAGATGCCGGATTCAGGAGTAAAAAATACCTTGTTGGAGGAACTCTACGGGTCTGGAAACATTGGAGGAGTGAAATAGACTGAGAACATTTCTGGTCATGATCCATCTTCAGGCCAGATCCACTGATTTCTACCAGCTCTTTGGTTTTTACACAATTTAGTGGTGCCTCTTGTTCCCCCTCTTTGATCACCTTTTATTTTTTCCTATTTTCGTGTTTATTTCGAGAGACTTTCTCTAGATTTCTACATTGCAGTTCTGTAGCATGATACAGCATCTATAGTTCCTTCCTACACAGTTCTGTAGCTTGTTTGTTTTTATTAACTTCAGTTGGTAATATTGAGATGTGTTGGATCAGGGATACAAATAGTGGATTGGAATTAAGCAAATAAATTATTGTTGAAATTGTTCAGTAATTCTCCTCCAAAATTTCTGATTAATGGAGTGCCCACAGATCATGTGGAGTAAAGGTTCAGACTCTGACCTTCAGCATAAACATAAAACATTGGAGCATTAGTGCCAGTAATGCACTGAATTCTGCTTCTGAAATTTGTTTCCATTGATTTTGGTGTAGAGTTCAAATTGCATGCATTACTGCAATCACATATTTAGCACATACAGCAAGTGTCAAAGGACAGTTCTGATGAAAGGTCATCAACTTGAAATGAAGACAGTGCTGGATTAACTCAGCGGATCAGGCAGCATCTCAGGAAAACATGGATTGGCACCATTTTGGGTCGGGACCTTTCTTCAGTCAGACCAATCAGTCTGAAGAAGAGTCCCCGACTCAGAACGTTGCCTATTCATGTTCTCCCGAGATGCTGCCTGACCCGCTGAGCTGCTCCAGCACTTTGTGTCTTTTTTTGTAAACCAGCATCTGCAGTTCTTTATTTCTACATCAATCCAAAATGGTACAGTGGTTTTATATGAGCCACAAGAAGATTTGAGCTACAAATGTAAAAAAATCTTTATTCAGCACTAGCAGATAATCATTAAGAACATCTTGTAAAATCTCTGTTTCAAAAGAATCTCTTAAATCTCAACCTACATCTTTTTTTTTCTATACTCTTTAAGCACAAAGATAAGGGTAAGTAATTAAAGTTTAGGCAGAACTTCAAGACCCAATGTTTGAAAAAAACATATCAACTTTCTGAATCAAGGAGGGAGAGAAATTTCAACTAAACTAGTAATTAATAAAAAGTCATTTGTATCAAGATTTCTGATGTTCAGGATGAAATATTCCCAGTACAAATTCAAATGTATACTTCTCAAATACCTGCTGAATATGCAAAATCCATCATCCAAATCTCAGTGAGGAACAAGTTGCTTTGGTGGAGAGTGATTCATTGTCTCATTTCACAGCATTCATTTAAAGGAGAAATGGTTGTACAAAGGTGGCTCTTAGACCACATTCTCAATGACCTAGCACAGCAAACTGAAACCCCTCCACTCTGTGACAACGTAGATAGTTTGAGATGTCAAAGATTTGAGTCCCAGTGAAGTGTACATTTATTTTGGTCTCCTCATGACTCGTATCCTAGCCAATTCATTCAATGACACAAGAATTTCATGGTCACGGCATTATTCATACCTGTCAATTGTTCTCTTAGAATTTCGATCTATTACGCGTGAATAAGTATTATTAACTTTCTCCTCAAAGGCATTACACTGGCAAAGGAATAATAATCTCCGACTCAGAATATTATATCGATTTGATTCTGAGGCTTAACTTTTATTGGTATTATCCCACAAAGACTATTCTGAATTCATTTGACAGGTATTATTAGAATTCTTGAAATCAGCAGAAAATGAAATGTGTGCTATTGTTCTGAGCCCTTTAGACCAGAGGGGTCCCAGGATAATCTTTGCATTACACAGTGTAACCTGATCACAGCTGTGGAAGCTACAATGGGTGAAGTATTGTGCTTACCAATTTATGTAAATTTTTTTCACAGAGTTCATAAAATTTAATGTTTTCAGGTTGTGTAGGCTTCTTTGGAACGTGTGCCACATCTTTGAAGAACAGAAGTTTCAGTGCAAAAGAGTAGCACCACAATTCAGATGAGACACTAAATGTTGGCCTCTCAAGGTAGATGTAAAAGTGCCTAGGTATTATTTGATGACATATTCACAATAGCTTGCCCCAACATTCATCAAAAACAAAATGATCTGATCATTTTCTTTCACATGCTTATGAAGCCCTGTTGTTTGCAAATTAGTTCATGCACTTCCAGCAACATAAGAAACATGATAGATCAGAAACTACCACATGGAATTGTTTTGAAATGTCCTGGGGCAGCAAAAGGAGTTACATAAAAGCATTTTTTTTTTTTTTAAAGGGTTTCTTTGGGAAATTTCCTAATTTCCTGCTGTTGTTCTGCAAAGGGATTGAATCAATGTGACAGCACTTCAGAGCCAAGATGGCTTCTTAAAGAATTAAATTAAAATAAAATATTTTATCGTACAAGTGTGATTTGATTACTTGCATATTGTTAAATATATTTGGTTAATAGTTTTAAATTTAAAATAGAATCTGAATTCAAGATCCTCTGATGATTATCTAACACACAAAGGTAAGTGTGAAAAAAATTATATTTAATTGTGCTGAACGGACTACCACAAACGTTTTACATCTCAAGACTAGAAATGCATGGTGATAAGTTTTGTAAGTATTATTTAATACACACCATCAGTAAAAGGCAGTGTGAGGTAATTGAAACACGAAAGAAATAAGAGTTAACAGAAATCCTCTTAAAGAAAAAAACTTAAATTTGTACTTATTTGCAAATTAATTATTAATTACAATTTCTGCTGTTAATGAAGTAACTCTGACTGCAATTTTAGCCAACTCAAAGCAAGCCTTTTCAGGAACAAATGTCTTCTGGTTGCCTTGTTTTGTTAGGTTTTAGCACCATCTGAATAACTGGCTCCGTAGGGACTTCTCTTTCCCCAAAAAATAGATGTTGGCCAGATGTAAACCAGGCCTGTCACCCTGCTTTATTTCAACAACTACAGCAATGCTGTGTTTAACACACTACAGGCACATTGTACACTTCCACGGGGATTAGGGTTTACAGCTTCAGTTTTGCATCTTCTTGGAGATGCAATCATGTGATCCCTGGCATATGACACCTGCTCACATGACATGAGCACATGGCATCTGTCTGAAGCATGCAAATGTAATTGCATCATTGCTCGGTAAGATTATGGGCCATCTTCCCTAGCAGATAATGCAAAATTAAAAATGTGGATTAAGATTTATTTCTTATTTTAATGTTAATTAATATGTGAAACTATATTTGTTTTACGATGCTTAACTTATTTCCTATCATTTGTAATGGAATGAATATGTCCAATGTTTAAATAATTACATGGCCAACAGGGCAATTGAAGTATAGATTTGAGAGATATTATACTTGAGGACAGTATTTCTTTGAGTAAGGCTAAAGCAATTTGACATTCTTGACCAAACATTTGACGAAGCCAAACTTTCTTCCCAGAAACTGGACAATGACATTTATTAATCTTTAACATAGATTTGGCCTTAATCTCCTGGTACAAATGACTTATGCCCTTCAGCTCAGGAATTTTGAGACCACTTGGCATTCTGGTTTATTTAATTAGTTTTCTCTGAGCAAGGCTGGATTAATTTAGCTGTTTTTGGACACTTGAAAATGGTTTTGCTCTCTTTCAGAAGTTTCAAACTGAATGATTCCTCGGTTCAAAGAGTTCGAAAGTCCACGCTTGCTCCAGACAAGAGAAAGGTCTCGACCCGAAACATCACCCATTCCTTCGTTTTTGTTTAACTCTGGGGAAAAAGGAGCTGGATTTTCTAGGATTTCAATACATGACCATGCAAATTTAAAAAGAGGTTGTTCTTCATGAACGGTGTTTTGTTTTTGTGACAGTACGTGCTGATACAGAATCCGGCAACCTCTAAAAGGTTAAATGTCATTATCTCATTTTCCGGCCAGTTGACAGGTATGT
The DNA here is from genome assembly GCF_028641065.1 of Leucoraja erinaceus. NCBI lineage: Eukaryota > Metazoa > Chordata > Chondrichthyes > Rajiformes > Rajidae > Leucoraja > Leucoraja erinaceus. The sequence goes on from NC_073378.1 coordinate 82,459,968, forward strand.
TTATAAATCGTATGCATCGACGCCTTTTTGTCTGCCAAAAAAAAGCACTGGTCACGTATAGCTCAACTAAACACACCATGTTATTTAAGTTGCCCTTCTGTTCCACCTGTAGCTAATGTTGTTAGCTACATTCAATTAGGCCAGGCCTGGTGCAGAAATCTGAACTGAACTTAGTTTTAAATTGACAATGTGCTGTGACTGGACCGTAAGAGAGAGCTGCTAAATTGAAACGTGATAAAACACTTATTATTTTCCATAATCACATATGAACAATGAATATCAATACCACAAATCTGTCTCATAAGAACTGTTTTCTACCTTTACTGCACAGCATGTTAGAAGTACTTCTCCTTCCCCTAGGTCATGCCAAGTAATTAGCAGGGCCACAACCTCCTAACCTATTCACTAAACATTCACTGCAGGGATTTTGGTGAGGACATTCCAAGGAAACATTCCCAAGATGAAGTTTCAAGGCAGTTTTAACATAAGAGTGTCCAGAGTCAACAGTATGGTCTGATGGAGTGACAGGTAAAGATAACTGATAGACATCGAGAAGATAGATATTTGCTGGCGATCACCTGCATTAAATGCAGATGTGATGGTGTGTGTATTCCACCTCTGCAATTCAGCTTTATTAACTTCAGAGGAACCATTTTTGGAAGTGCATTGCAATGGGTATTTAAAGATTTCTTGCATGACGAGAAGCAAGTCTGCAAAGAAATATATTTAGTTTAGTTTTAGATTAATTTAGTTTAGAGATACAGCGTGGAAATAGGCTTTTCAGTACAAGAAATCCGCAACGACCAGCGATCCCACACACTAAAGGACCCGTCCCACACGTGTCCTTGGCTCGCAAGTTACGCGACCACGTGGTCGTGTTGTGGTGCATGGGCATCGTATGGCCGCGTGGGGCCGGTCCCACTGAGAAGCGCGGAGAGGTATGGAGTTGTGCGCGACATTGCACGGGGCTCCGAAATTTTTGTAGCGGACAAAATCTTCGCGCGCCAACGGTCTGTCGCGTAACTGCTGGCCAAAGTGGGACAGGCCCAAGACCCTGGAGCGGCGCAACACTTCACCTCCAACAGCAGCAGAAGCAGACAAACGATCGCCGAGCTCAGCCTGGGGCTCACGGCCGTTGCGGTCCGGATCCGCCCACTTCTACTCCCAGAGACTTTCGGGTCAAGACCCTTCTTTCAGACTTAAGAAGAGTCTCGACACGAAAGATCACCCATTCCTTCTCTCCGGAGATGCTGCTGGTCCCACTGAGTTACTCCTGCATTTTGTGTCCATCTTCAAATGACGTCACACGCTCCAGATGACTGTGCAGTCGAATGAAGTCACATCAACATTCCAAGGATGCTAGATTATCACAGTAATATTGCAGCGATTCAATAATCATCTTTAAAAAAATGCCATATGCTGAAAATAGGTCGGGCAGCATCTCTGCAGCACATGGATAGGTGTCATATGAGGACTGAAGTCTAAAGAATCACTTTGTCCTTTATTTTTGCAAATTTAAAGACATTAAACACAAGGAGAAAAAAAATCTTCTTTGGATAGTGTCACAGATCTAAGTATCCAGCGATAACATCAAGGTTATATTTTGAAATTCAGGGAAATTAAGGGATATGGGTTTAGGCAGGAAAATGAGTTGCGTTAGAAGACTAACCATGATCTTACTGAAGGGAAAGAGGTTACTGAAGGTTCATGTGCTCTAGTTATGCTCCTTTTTCCTACATAATTAAAATCTTTTGCATCAATGACTGATATATCTTAAACATTGCGACATTCATTTCCTGGGAATATTATTGATGTAATGACAACCAATTTACTAGAGCATGATCCTGTGCCCAACTTTTGATGTAGAAACAATGGTCCTTAAGGGAACAGTTGGGGGATGTTCGATAAAGGACTCTAAGAGATTCTTCCCCCACAACACAACTGAGGAGTGTTGCGACCATCAGTTTCCATTCGAAATTCCACACCTTAGAGTCATAGAGTGATATAGCGTGGCAAAAGGCCCTTCGGCCCAACTTGCCCACACAGGCTGACATGTCCCAACTACACTAATCCCACCTGCCCCCATTTGGCGCATATCCCTCCAAACCTGTCCTATCCATGTACCTGTCTAACTGTTTCTTAAACATTGCGATAGTCCCTGCCTCAACTACATCCCCTGGCAGCTTGTTCCATACATCCACCACCCTCCCAACTCTCCCAAAATACTTAATTGTGAGACTCGGTGCTGACCAATATATTTTTGGTCTCTGTGGAGACCTCAAGGGTGTTTTTCACAGAGGGGATCTTATAGAAACTTACAAAATTCTTAAGGGGTTGGACAGGCTAGATGCAGGAAGATTGCTCCCGATGTTGGGGAAGTCCAGGACAAGGGGTCACAGCTTAAGGATAAGAGGAAAATCCTTTAAAACCGAGATGAGAAGAACTTTTTTCACACAGAGAGTGGTGAGTCTCTGGAACTCTCTGCCGCAGAGGGTAATCGAGGCCAGTTCATTGGCTATATTTAAGAGGGAGTTAGATGTGGCCCTTGTGGCTAAGGGGATCAGAGGGTATGGAGAGCAGGCAGGTACGGGATACTAAGTTGGATGATCAGCCATGATCATATTGAATGGCGGTGCAGGCTCGAAGGGCCGAATGGCCTACTCCTGCACCTAATTTCCATGTTTCTATGTTTCATTTTAAATGAACTACAGCAATGGTTAGCGTGCTTGGTGGGCTGAAGGCCCTGTTACTACACTGTATCTCTAAACTAAACTAAATAACATTGTGGCTTGGTATATTTCGGTTGTCATGGTCTCAGTTCTGGTGTGCCTTAAAATACGCCACCACAGTGTGGCCCGGCTTGCGGTAGTAACAACTGTAGATTGAACAAAGTGTCTTGGACAATTCAGCACATCCTCAACATGTGGAGTTAGATTGGGAGTGTGGTCCGTAAAACCCTGAACAGGCTGAATTTTGGTTGACCTTGTTTACATCTGATCCAAGTTAACATGAATGGGTTATAAAGAGATCCCCGGAAATATATTTCAACAAATAACCTAATCTTGTCTCGATTCAATTACATGAGAAGATGTGACTGCTTTCTAATGATGGTACATGCATTCAAAGCGATGAAATATGATCCTAGAAGGCAAAAAAATGTTACATTTATTCTTTTCACAATTGCTTAGTAAGTTGTTCCTATATTCCAAGCAAATTAAAGAACTGCACGATGATGTTACTTGTCAGCTTAGATAAGTGAATTTTTTTAAACACAGCCGGAGGATGGTGAAAAATGCTATCTTTAATTATTTATGAAGTTAATGTGATGAGTATAGAAATAAGATTAAATTAATGCATTACATTAGTTGCCACACTTCAGACATCTGCGAGGTTTTATATTTTAAATAGATTTACCATGAAAAATAAATCCGAAATGCTGTTGTGGTTTGCAAGGGAAGTACAGGTCAAGGCTGCCATTGTGGAACAGGGAGAACACTAGAGCAAAAATACCCATCAAACCAGATTTTCGAAAGGCTACTTGCTTCTTTAAATTAGCAAGAATCAGCAGTTCTTGATTACTGCATATTCAAAAGTAAAGAGAGTCAGAAGTCAAGAGTCAAGAGCGTTTGATAGTAAGATTAAACGAGAACTTACCAGTTTGATCTGTATTTTATGAGGAGTTACGATGAGGGATTATGTGAAGAACCCGTCCAGCACGCATGCGTGTATTACTTCAAAGCAGCGGTGTGGAATCATATGAAACACAATCATTGAAATAAACAGTAAAGAAAAGGAGAACTAAAAATACCAGTTGATCTCTATAATTGAGGGTGGGAACGGAGGGTATGTAATCCCTCATCGTAACTCCTCATAAAATACAGATCAAACTTCAAACTAGTAAGTTCTCGTTTAATCTTACTATTTTACTTCGGAGTCACGTGAGTGACTACGTGAAGATTTTAAAGCTCTGTGATTTCAAACCGTGTAACAGTTCATACTTCACTCGCTGCCAAAGTCATTCGAGGGAGGAAGTATGTTATCGTAATCGTAATCCTTCGCCATGAATGGACCCCCTGCACAAATACCCCGACCATTTCGACGATAAGCTGGGCAAGCTGCCCAGCTGCTACAAGATTGCTGTCAACCCCAGTGTTGAACCTGTGATCCGCACCGCGTCTCCTTTGCCATGAAGGACATGGTGGAATCGACGCTGCTCAACATGGTCACCATGGACATCCTGAAGGAGGTGAGCGAACCCACCCGGTGGGTCTCCACCATGGTTGTTGCCACGAAAAAGGACAAAAGTGAAATTCGCATTTGCATAAACCCCAAGGACCTGAACCTGTCCATCAAACGCCCGCACTACCCAATGCGAACAGTGGAGGACGTCGCTGCACAGGTTGGTCCGGCCACTGTCTTTTCGGTCCTCGATGCCAAGAGCTCTTTCTGGCAGATACCGCTGTACGAGCGATCCTCCTACCTGACTACCTTCAGCACGCCTTTCGGCAGGTTTCGATTCCTCCGCATGCCATTCGAGGTCAACTCTGCCAGCGAGGTCTTCCAGCGGACGATGGAGCAGCTGTTCGCCGGTCTGCCGTGTGCTATCATCGTTGACGACATCCTGGTCTACGGTAAGGACATCGCTGAGCATGACCTCCACCTCCGTCAAGTCCTAGATCGGGCCCGTGAAATCAACCTCAAGCTCAACCCAAAGAAGTGCCGTTTCCGCGTCCCGGAGGTCACTTACGTGGGCCACGTTTTTACTGCCTCGGGGCTGAAGCCTGACCCGCAAAAAAACGGCTGCTGTCTCCGGGATGTCCTCACCCACCGACGTGCCCAGCCTGCAGCGTTTCCTGGGCATGGTCAACTACCTGGGGAAGTTCATCCCCGACCACAGCGAGCTGAGTGAGCCCCTGAGGGAGCTAATCAAGAAGGACACTGCCTGGGCCTGGTTCCCGCAGCACCAGCAAGCTTTTGACCTCCTGAAGTCTAGACTAGGCAGTCCCCCTGCAGTCACTCCAAGCTTGCCACCGTTGTCGGTGATGCTGGTTCACCGCGGTCCTACCTGGTCGACCACGATGGTACCATCTACCGCCGCTCCCACCAACATCTGCGGCTTGTCAACGAGCCCCCACCACCGCCTGCCGACCCTTTCTCCCCTCCGTTGTCCGACACTCTGCCTGCCACCCCACGCATGCCTCGGTCCCTGCCATCTCAGCTCTTCCAGCCCCACTCTCCGCCTAGCAGCCCTCGTTACCCTGCCCGTCCACCGGCTGCTGCGCCTGCATCCTCTCCTCTGCATTACATACCCACTGACTTGCATGGCTATCTGGACTACACGTCTTCCCAACCTGCCCCCTGTAAAGACTCCATCCCCAATTCCTCCGCCTACGCCGCATCTGTTCCCAGGATGAGACATTCCATACCAGGGCATCAGAAATGTCCTCGTTCTTCAGGGAACGGGGATTCCCCTCCGCCACCATAGATGAAGCTCACACCAGGGTCTCATCCATACCCCGTAACACTGCTCTCTCTCCCCATCCCCGCACTCGCAACAAGGGCAGAGTCCCTCTGGTCCTCACCTTTCACCCCTTCAGCCGGAAAATACAACACATAATCCTCCGCCATTTCCGCCACCTCCAACGTGACCCCACCACTCGCCACAACTTCCCATCACCCCCCCCATGTCTGCCTTCCGCAAAGACCGCTCCCTCCGCAACTCCCTTGTCAATTCTTCCCTTCCCTCCCGCACCACCCCCTCCCCGGGCACTTTCCGTTGCAACCGCAAGAAATGCAACACCTGTCCCTTCACCTCCCCCCTCGACTCCATTCTAGGACCCAAGCAATCGTTCCAGGTGCGACAAAGGTTCACCTGCATCTCCTCCAACCTCATCTACTGCATCCACTGCTCTAGGTGTCAGCTGATTTACATCGGGGAGACTAAGCATAGGTTGGGCGATCGTTTCGCCGAACACCTCCGCTCAGTCCGCAATAACCAACCTGACCTCCCGGTGGATCAGCACTTCAACTCCCCCTCCCATTCCCAATCCGACCTCTCTGTCCTGGGTCTCCTCCATTGCCAGAGTGAGCAACAGCGGAAATTGGAGGAACAGCACCTCATAGTCTGCCTGGGGACCTTGCGTTCGGATGGCATTAACATTGAATTCTCCCAATTTTGCTAGCCCTTGCTGTCTCCTCCCCTTCCTTAACCCTCTAGCTGTCTCCTCCCACCCTCCCATCCGCCCGCCCTCGGCTCCTCCTCCTCCCCCTCCTTCCTTCCCCCCCCCCCCCCCCCCCCCCCCCCCCCTTCAGTCTGAAGAAGGGTTTCGGCCCAAAATGTCGCCTATTTCCTTCGCTCCACAGATGCTGCTGCACCCACTGAGTTTCTCCAGCAATTTTGTGTACCTTCCCCTCCTCTGCCTCCGCCTACTCTTTCTCCTCCAGGATCCCCGGTTTGGTCACCCGCTCCTGCTCTGGCCCCTGCTCTTCCTGCAGAGGGGGGAGATGGCGAGCTGCGTACCCGGTCCAGCCGGCTGGTTAAGCCGCCTGTCCGCTATGGTGAATTTGCTTAGCTGTTTGCTCATCTGTTTGTTTAACTGTTTGCTTACCTGCTCGTAGCGCATGAGACGTGGTCGCCCTGTCACTACTGTATTGCTTTTGTTTCCAAGGGGAAGGGTGTAGATGACATGTGCATGTACCTTTAATATAGTGACCTCACCACTACTAACCACTCCCCATATCAGAAGTATAATTGCAACCTCCCCACCCACTGATCTCTCTCTAGCTTCTGTGACAGACCACGTACAGCTAGGGCAGCAACGGTTGTGTATTATCACTAAAATAGTAGTAAAGACGCAGTGTGTTCAAGACTCATCTTTACAGTAATCAACCATGAATCTGTTTGTAAAACAATAATGGTGTTATTAACAATAACAAGACCAAAATGCTCCCCTGGGCTTAAATTATATATTTGCAGATTCAAATACTTTTTCTGCAAACGATACAGGTTCTGCCAGCGGCTTGTTATAAAAGTTTGGAACGTATACTCCCTAGGCCACCCCGCTGTAGCCAGGATGTGGTCCATAGGCACGTCCATCCTCTTAGTCACCGATGTGGATGCTGCCCTGGTGGAGTAAGATTTATACACGTTAGTATTTACTCCAGCAACTCCCAGTACCTGCTTGAGCCACTTGGGATAGTTTGGCTCGTCACCCGACCATGAGGTTTCTTGTGGCTGACCCATAAGGCTTTTTCTCTCCCTCGGAGATTTCTTATTGTGTCGATGTAATTCAATAAGTGGGTCATGACACATAACCATGGTTCAGGTGGGTGTGCCCAGAATTCCATGACTGGACCAGATGTTCCCTGGTTTGACCAGCCCCTGAATGGTAAATGTGACACGGTCTGGTGTTATAACCATATTGTCCAATAGTAAATGGAGGAACTGGACTCTTTGTGCTGAGACAAGGTCATCAGCATGACCGTCTTCAGGATAGGCTGTTCCAGGGTGAGGGACCTGGCTGGTGACCATCCCCTAAGGTACGTCAGAACCACACTGACATCCCAGATTTGGGTGTACCTAGGTCTGGGGATTAGAGTTGAATATGCCTTTCCTGAATTTGATCACCAGTGGGTGGTACCCTATGGCCTGTTGTCCTGGTGCCTGAGTTAAGTAGGCTGACAGAGCACTTCTGGCTGTATTGATGGCGCAGTAGCTGAGTCCTTCATTGTGGTGAAGACCTGTCAGGAACTCCAGTACAGGTTTTGTTGTAGTTGAATATGTAGTTCCTGTATTTGAACAGTATCTTCCCACTTCTTGATGTTCGCCAAGTATGTTCCCTTGTGGATATGCGATGGGATGCTGTGATAGTGCTGTCTGACAATCCAGGCCCAGCAGTGGTCTTCCCAATTCTGCAACCCAGACCCAGCAGTGGTCTTTTCAAATCTGTAACCTAGTAGTTTAATTTATCGTGGCATGGGTGGCTTATGCCTGAAACTGGGTGAGTTGATAAGTCTGGGCTACTGGGAAAATCATTAGGGTTTTAATGACCATGTCGAGGACCACTGGGAACCATGACTGTGGGTTTAGTCGGGTACTATCAAAATACCTGAAGCAGAGTCCATCTGTATTTTGCGTAGTACCCGACTGATGAGGTCGTAGTACCTGACCGATGAGGTAGAAAAGGGGAGAACATAGAGATTAGATTCCCCCTCAGTTCAGCGGGAATGTATCCGTTGCTGCTGCCTCAAAGTCTGGTTTCATGCGACATACATCGGTACGTGGTGATTCAATTGAAATACAGGGAAATCGATATCTGGTGTTCCATATTGCTTTGTATTTTCAGCAAATACTTTGGTTTAATATGTCTGTTTACAGTATTTAGTTCACCTGGTAGGTAAGTTGCTGATGGTCAAATATGTTTGACGACATACGGTTACCAATTGTTAAATAAATTGTCACATGATATCGATTTTATTCTGCCCAAGTGGTTTGATATATGCCACCACTGTGATGTTGTTAATTTATAAACGAACATGCAAAATGGTGCACTATTGAACAATATGCTTTTACCCATAGAACGTACTCAATATTTCCAACTAGGTTTTATGCCCAGTGTCTATAGTGATGACGACTCCAGATTAGTCCATTTGCCACCATGTTCTGGGTATGGGTTATTTTGTTTAAACACTAGCACCTTAGCTCTAATGGAAAGGTTCAAGTTAAGTAGCTGGTAATGCTGCTACTAACTCCCAATTACTCTTGCCACTTTGTTGAATGGTTGGTTGATTGTTACCATTAATTGTTACAGGTTGTGCCATACGCTGACTCTCTTATGGCAATGTTATAGATAAGTGGGTAGAGTTAATTGAATACCAGATAGTCAATAGTTGTGGATGGTGTCAACGTAGATTTATCTGGATATATGACAGAGCCCAGGCTAAATAAGTTTTAGTAGCTAATGCTCTTGATTTAGCTATTTCCATGGATTTGTCTGTCGTTAATATCATAGAGACATGCCATGACGATATGTTCCTTGATAGTGTCAGGGTTGGTTTGAATATCTGGAAACAGTTTTGGCTCATATTAGCCATTGTCAATAATTTATACTGCCATAGTTACCCCATCCAGGTAAATTGTGGTATCTCCGAAAATCTTTTATGAATAAATACTGAATAGTATGCATCTTTTAAGTCGATGTCTACCATAAAGTATCCTAGGAAATCCACGGTTAGCAGTTACAAGTTTCCATAAAGTGTGTAACCTGGTGAAAATACTCAAGTGGTTAAGTCAATGATGGTGCGACATTCACCATCTTTGGATTTTTTTGGTACTAAAGGTTCATATTAGACTTCTTTATGACCCCTTTGTATATCTTCTCCAGTTAGCTAGTCCCTCATGTTCTTTTTTTAGTGGGAGGGTAGACTGGTGGCAAGTTTCTTAATTCAATTTTTATCCTTGAATATTTTTGGTATGTAACTATCAAGTGTGATAGATCTTCATGCTTCCAACCCAGGTGTGATTCCCACCCCCCCCTGTTAGTACAAACCTTTCGCCTTTTATGTGATGGTAGGAACCATACTTATCTGTCTTCACTGTTGTTTAGTGGTGTGTTCATTTCTTCGGTTTCTGGTTCCTTGTCTGTAGGGATGGTGTTGTTGGGGGGCTGGCGCATTTTCCATGGGGCCCGCTCTGGACCCTGGCCTGAAAAGGCTTACGGGGGCTGGCATGCGGGCCCCGAGCTTTCACCAGTACCATTAAGTAGATGCCTACTGGTGGACGCGTGGAGGTACTGCTGTCTGGTTTTGTGTGGTTTGCTCATTCCAGGCCCTACCCTCTTGATGCCGAATATCTTGGACACTTCGTCCAGTTTTTAGACTTGGTTTGGTAACTTTGTCAGATAGCAGGATCTGTGGTTGTGAGGTCTGCGTTCTCACAGTCTTGTGAATTTTTTAGGTTGAGGGCAGGTTTTATGACTTCCTTCGAGAAGTTGCGGAGCATACTGTATTGAACAGAAGGGTCAAGTGTTTTGCCATCCTACCCTGCCCCTCTGGAATGAGCATGAGAAAATGATAGCCGACGTCAGGGGTATCAAATGCAATTTAAGATATTTGGGTTTTTAAATGCCCTGTTCAATGTACCCCCAATAATGGTAGGCACTTTGAGTAAATGCAATTTTGGGGAGGCGTGATAAAATCCAACGCCTCATGACTACCTGTCTTGGAGAGGTTTTTGGGGAAAAAACAGGTAGTAAGCTGGCAGTCAGTTGAGACTGAAAAGGCCATCTCGCTCGTAATGTAGCCACGTAGCGGCCACACCCAGCAGCTTTTCCTGATCCTGTACCTCAAGCATACTCCCGATGTTGTTCAGCCAGTGACCCCTCTTCTTGACCAGCCCAGCCCTGGTCACCATTGATCCCTCGATAAGGGAGATGGCCAGTGCTGTAGTGCACTGGAGCGGGAGTGTTATGCTCCATTGGCGAGCTCGCCCCTGCTCCCGAGGCAAGTCTCGCTGGAGTTTTTTTACTCCATGACCTTATTCTAGGCTTGGAGAACAGACACTTACTTGCTCTTGGGTGGTAGTTTGAAGTGCCGGTTCCATCTTCCGTGTCTGTCTCCAGCCCGAGGTTTGGTTGCTGACTTTGCTCTAGAGGCTGCTTGCCGTTTTCGGGCGGCATTTCTGCGGTTCTCGGGCGGCGAGTCTCCTTGTCGGGGGTATGCAGGGATTACCGGCCGGTTTGTGAGTTTCCCTCCAGTCCGCTGCTGTTGGTCAGACAGCTGTTAGCGGATTGGGCATCGACTCAGTACCCTGACTGTGGACCGCAGCGTGTGTGGTCCAGGTGCCGCCTCTCCCCCCTCCACTGACGGAACGCTTCTTCCCTGGAGTCAAACGGGGGCCGCTTCCCTCTGTTCTGCTTTGCTCTCTTCAGTTTCCCCTGGAGCAACAAAGAGGAGCAAAGTTGTAAAATTGAACCTGTGGGTAAGTACTTACCTAACGGTCCGTTCTTTCAGGCTTGTAGCGGGAACGCCCGTACTCCCGTTCATCGCTGTTGCATCTGCGTGAACGCTCATCTAGCGCATGCGTGCTAGACGGGTTCTTCATGTAGTCACTCACGTGACTCCGAAGTAAAATTGTACCACAAATGGAACTATGTAATTGTGACTTGCAGCAGCATGACAGGTCAGTAAACACAGTACTCATAGATAACATAATAAACAAAAGATAGTTCAATAAAAAAAACAATATTAATGCAAAAAAGGGCAACCAAGACAGTTTACAGTTCATACTGTAAATCATAGTTTAGTTTGTGTTCGTAGTGGTCAAGACCCTGATGGATGTTGGGTAGAAACTGTTCTTGAACACAACAGTCATGGTTTTCAGGCTCCTGCACTTTCTTCCTGATGGCTGGAGTGCAATATTGATGTGGTCATTGACTTTTTTGTATTTTCTCTGAATCTGGGCAATATTGTGCGTTTCTTTTTTTTACCCTGAACAGAATATTCAGTCAAGAATCAACTATGTTGGTAGGTCTGGACTGAAGTGGAGCCGGATTAAGTAATCTTTGAAAAATGACAGTGAACCAGATAAATGTTTACATTTTTTCATATTGACCATCACTGATGGGTATATTTTCTTATAATAATAATTTTATCAAACTATTTGCATTTAAAACACCTCAAAGAGCTTAGATGGGATTCAAACTCATGTTTCTGAAGCAATATCCAGATTTAGGGACAATTTTCAGTCAACCATAAGATTAACCACTTGACGTGAATGTCAAGATTAAGTTCAGTCGTATATGAAGGAACTGGTAACGTTTCAGGTCGAGACCCTTCTTCAGCCTGAAAAGGGGTCTTGACCCGAAATGTCGCTCATTCCTTCTCTCCAGAGATGCTGCCTCTCCCGCTGAGTTACTCTGACATTTTGTGTCTATCTTAAGTTCAGTCGTGTTTTCTATTTTTTTTAAGTGAATTATGGCTACTCTAAGAACTCGGCATTATGATCTCATCGCGATACAGATTGTGGAGCATTCCTATCCTCGAGGGAATGGGCATTTCCTTTATTGTTAATTCAAAGTCACGGTTTTAAAATGTGATTGCAGCTCCATGGATGACAAATGATCAGGATGTAATTCCTGATCCAGATTTAAACATCTATCTAGTTTCCTGACCACCTTGCACTCAGATTACAGCTGCTGGTCAGTAAAACAGCTGGGAGAGATTTTTGAAGTAAACACCAATCTTTAAGAGGCCATTTCATTCTTTAAGAGCTTACTTAATATAAGTTTGAAGGATGAACTATTCTTTACATGCAGTGGAGAGGATCTCATGTTGCCTATTGAACTTGTTAAAATGTGGAGTGATTCATCTGAAAAGTAAGTAGCATAATTTTTTTTATAAATGCTTGCTTTCTGTTTCCCAAGGGAATGGGCATTTATTTTATTGTTAATTCAAAGTAACAGCTTTAGAATGTGATGAAAGAGTTTGCAGTTCCACAGTGCAGATGTGATTCTCGATCCAGATGTACTGCACATCTGTGTGCCATAGTTCAATTCACCATGGAATTTCATGCAGCAAGTAATGTGGCTAACATATCTGTTTCACAAGTCAGTTGCTCAAAAGATCTCCACAGGGTATTGTGCTCCGTTGATTATCTGTGTGTCTGTGAAAGTTGGTTATTATCATGGAATGGGTAGTGGTACTACAGACATTTGCAGAAGGTATAATCATCTACTTTCAGTGGGTTTCACTTGCAAAGTACTGCCCATTAATCACGTATTAAGCAGTAATAGAGAAGCAAACGAATACCAACTAGATGGACAAATTGGCTACCATTTCCTGCATTGCAACAGAGGCTACGATTCCAAAAGTGTTTTGTTGGCTGTGAAGCTCTTTGGGGCATTCGTGGTTATGAAAGCCCTTTATAATTGCAGGTTCTTTCTTCTTTTACAATAATAGAGCAAGGTAAATCTAAGCTTTAAAATATCCCTAACATAATCTATAATTCATCCTTGATCTCTTTTTGTTTTCACAATGCTCTGAGTGTAGGAATATATAGTGTATTCAGACCCCTTCACCTTCTCCACATTTTGTTACGTTACAGCCTTATATTAAAATGGATTGAATTCATTTATTTTATCATCAATCTACACACAATACCCCAGAATTAAGGTGAAAACAGGTGTTTAGAATTTTTTGCAAAGTAATTAAATTTATCTATCTGTTTGTTTGTTTGTTTGTTTGTTTGTTTTATTTATTGTCATTTGATAAAAACATGCTTCCACATGAATCATGAACGAAATTTGTACTCTGGTCCGAGCAGTGTAATAGTGCAGTAAGACATCAATAAAGTGCAGTAAAGACATCAATAAATTCTAACATATAAAAATTAAAAATAAATAACTGAAATATCACATTTACAGAAGTATACAGACCCTTTGCAATGCCACTCAAAATTGAGCTGAGGTTCACCCAGTTTCCATTGATTATCCCTGTGATGTTTCTACAACTTGATTGGAGTCCACCAGTGGTAAATTAAATTTATTGGACATGATATTTGGAAAGGCACACACCTGTCTATATAAGGTCCCACAGTTGACAGTGCATGTCAGAGCAAAAACCAAGTCATGAAGACAAAGGAATTGTTTGTAGGCCTCCGAGACAGGTTTGTGTTGAAACACAAATCTGGGGAAGGGTATAAAACAATTTCTGCAGCATTGCAGGTCCCGAAGAGCACAGTGGCCTCCGTCATTCTTAAATGGAAGAACTTTGGAACCACCAGGACTCTTCATCGAGTTGGCCGCCCGGCCAACCTGAGCAATCGGGGGAAGAAAAGCCTTGGTCAGGGAGGTGACCAAGAACCCGATGGTCACACTGACAGAGCTCCAGAGTTCCTCTGTGTAGATGGGAGAACCTTTCAGAAGGGCAACTATATCTGCAGCACTCCACCAATCAGGCCTTTATGATAGTGTGGCCAGACGGAAGCCATTCCTCAGTAAAAAGGCACATGACAGCCGAGTTTGCTCAAAGGAATGAAAAACAGATTATCTCGTCTGATAAAACCAATATTGAACTCTTTGGCCTGAATGCCAAGTGTCATGTCTGGAGGAAACCAGGCACCTCTCATCACCTGGTCATCTCCTTCAGCGGCAGGAACTGGGAGACTAGTCAGGATCGAGGGGAAGATGAATGGAGCAAAGTACAGAGAGATCCTTGATGAAAACCTGCTCCAGAGCGTTCTGGACCTCAGACTGGGGCGGAGGTTCACCTTCCAACAAGACAACGACCTTAAGCACACAGCCAAGACAACACAGGAGTGGCTTTGTGACAAGTCTGTGAATGCCCTTGAGTGGCCCAGCCAGAGCCCAGACTTGAACCCAATCAAACATCTATGGAGGGACCTACAAATAGCTGTGTATCGATGCTCTCCATCCAACCCAACAGTTTGAGAGGATATACAGAGAAGAATGTGAGAAATTACACAAATACAGGTGTGCCAAGCTTGTAGTGTCTTCTTCTTCTTGTGTTTGTGGCAGCAGAAGTCTGCAGCAGGGTGATGCCATCCGGTGCGACATCCGTAGGTGCCCACCCTAAAAAGGGCACAGCTTGGCGCCAAGCTGCGGCACTGCTGCTGTCTCTGTTTGTTGTCGTTTGCCTGACTGACGTCGGATGATAGGGCTCACCACTGCAACATGAGCCCCAGCTTGTAGCATCATAACCCAGAAGACTTGAGGTTGTAATCGCTGCCAAAGCTGCCTCAACAAAGTACTGAGTAAAGGATCTGAATACTTATGTAAATGTGAAATTTCAGTTATTTATTTTTAATTACTTTGCAAAAAATTCTATACACCTGTTTTCACTTCTTCATTCTGGGGTATTGTATGTAGTTTGATGATAAAAAAAATTAATTTAATCCATTTAAAAATAAGGCTGTAACGTAACAAAATGTGGAAAAAAGTAAATGGGTCTGAGTACTTTCTGAATGCACTGTATTATCACCAGAGAAATTTTATATCGAAGTCACAAAATTATGTCAGCAAATCCAAAACTACTCTGGAGTCATTTTGGCCTTTTGCAGGAAATTGCATTATCACTTCTCTGTAATACACAGTTGGGGCCATTGCCTTCGCAAAAGGCTATAAGGCATGAGATAATTCCCAAAATGGCTCATTTTTACAGGGCCAGTAACGTACAGCCTGCATAGTATTTCTTCAGAGAGGACTTATGTAGCAAGTTGAAGACTTGCAGAGGGAATTTTAGGCGGCTGCGGGGGTGGAGTACCATTCTAGGCGGTTAAAGCTCCAGTATTCCGGTGGGTTTTCACCCTGTATTCAAGGAGCAGAAAGTGCCGTTGAAGCTCCGGAGAGGAGCAGTCGGGAGTCACTAGCTGGCCTCGCAAGAACAGCTTGTTGAACCAGGCTTGCAGCAATGACAGGCGTGACCTGTCTAGTGAGCCCCGCTGAGGCTCCGAAGGAGCAGCTGGCCAAAGGAGCAGCCTGTCTATCCAGGCTGGAAATATACTGACAGTATGGCCTGCACATTAAAAGCTCCAGCAAGGGTCTAAGAGGCTGTAGGTTGAAGAAGTAGTCTGTCCCATTTGGCTCCGGAATGCTGGCAAGCATGCCTTGCACAACAATATCGCTTTTGAGCTCCGGAAACGAGCTATTGGCAAGTGTGGGGCTGAAGATATGGTCAAACAGGGTCTGCAATGGTATTTCGCTGAAGCTCCAACAAGCAGGTTGACTGGGTTCAGAGACGCTGACAGGTAAGGTATCTTTATTAACCTCCGTAAAACTCCAAAATGGAGCAGTCTGTCGGTTCACATTTGGATTTACTGGCAGCATGGGCTGTATAGTATCTTTTCACTGTCTCTGGAGAAGATCAGGTTGATGCAGAGACATTGGCAGGGTGCCTTGCATAAGTTCCAAGTAGGAACAGCTTGGTTACCCTGGTTCAGGGTAGACCATCTTGGAACTGGCTGGCCATATGGGTCATATTGACCAGGGAAGCATTGCCTCAACATCTGTGATTGAGGTTATCGGGCTGCTCAGAAGTGTGAAGTGGTTGAAGTCTTCCTCTACACATGTTTAAAATTCTGCTCAGTTAGTGGAGTTGCCAGTTCATTTGAACCATCATTGCCATCCTCTCTGGGATAGGTAGCTACCAGCAGGAAGCCAGTCTGGCATGTAGTATTTTTTATCTGACCTGCAGGTTCATGTTGTGAATCAAAAATGTATATATAATAATCTGTAGGCTCTCAATACCAGTATTCCTGATTAAGTGGCTGGTCGAAGAGATTGTGTTGCACACACTGGAGACTCAGACAGGTGGTTTCAGTCAGAGGACTGTGAAGCAATTCCTGGTTCAGGCTTGCATTATGCTAATTTCCACTCTGATGAAGAACGCTGAGGATTCGCGGTGACTCTGACAGTCAAGAGTTGACAGGGAACTCGTATTCCCACATCAAGTGGATGCTGTGTTTCAGCTCTAGTTATAAGGTTCTGATTATATGATATCAGTGAAATAAATTAATAAATAGATAATGCATCTTCCGCGGCAATAAAGCCAAAAGATTTGCGTCCGTATGGTCAATAGAGGAAACGATGGTTCCAAGTGGAATCAGTGACATCTCACAAAGGATGAGTAGTCTGCCCAAGAACAAGAGGGGTATATTTCTGATATTTCTCAAGATTGCAGAAACGTGGAGCATGCCAAATCGGGTTAGGATTTGGCTAATCTGATCATGTGTTTGGTTACCCAGTTTGAGATGGATGATTGGCTTTCAGCAATTTAGCTGATTCAGATAATCTATCTTGAAGATGCATACTTTGCCATATCTATACACAAGAGGCACTGATATATCTGGTGTTTTGATAACAAAGCCAGTGGTGCAAGCTAATGCTGCCCTAATCGGATCACAAGGGCATTGGGTCATCGAGTTTTTAGATGACATGCAAAATTTGCAGCTGATAAGATTAGGGGTTCATCAGTAGATGCCTCTTACAATATTAAGGATGAGGCAACATGAAATGTAATAGTGCCAACTTCACCTATTCATTCAGGGTGTCCATGATAAGGCGGCTGAAAGAAGCTCCTATTTACTCAAAGTCACGAGTGATGGCTGGTGCAGCCTTTTTCTCGGGCAGCCTAGCGCTGCACGATTGTATGTGAAGTTTGCAAACAAGATGTGAGTTACTTTTAAACGGAAGTAACAGAGGTTTGTGTTGCTTTCAGTTTGGGCTTAGAGAAGCGATTATGTGATAGCACAATTGACACTGCTTGTGTTTTGTCATTCTTTATAGTCCCATTAGTGGGACAATAAATGATTGGTTATTCACCCGCTGTTCACTAACGTTATGCAAGGTGTATTTTATATGACTGCTCTATAAGCCTACACTCATAGTGGTGTGCAATGTATATCAGTAAATTATTATGCAGATATTCATCTACGGTATTCCTAATTGGAGCTGTATCTTTTAAGTTGATTATGCTTTTAGCAACTGATTTCAGCACAAGGAACACAGCGGTTACTCAATCTCTGGCTCGGTCTCTGGGTCATAACTGACATGAGGGTAGCTTATTATAGGAATGATCTCATAAAGCAAAATGGGCATGATTGCGTATATTTGTAGTTGACAGCATACCCACCAGATCGGGGATTGAGGGTGTTATTATGTATACAGGTACACTGAGCTTGCTAGTACCTATGAGATAAAGGATAGTTTCTTCATTATTATTTAATAGTCTCTCAAGAGATTGCTGATGGCTCATTAGCAGCCAATAGAATGGATATTTCCTTTTGATCGTACAGCAGAAGGCTTACATAGTGCACTTTCAGAAGTTATAAAATTTGGTTGAATATGCCTGGATGCTTGCAGATGGAATTCTGAAGTCTTGCATGAGTTATTGTCTAACTCAAAGCCAATTGGGACAGTGGTCTGATTAAGAGCAATGGCCATGTATGCAAGTTAGCATCATCGTATTAATAACCCATGTTTTCTACCATTTATGGTTTATCTGTTTAAGTGTTTCACACACAGATTATGTTACTGCATGAAACCACAGAGCTTTGAAGGTTTCACATAGTCACTCACATGACTTTATTGTAAAATAGAAAGATTAAAAAAACTTACCGTTTGAAGTTTGATCTTTATTTTATGAGAAGTTGAAGTGAGGGATTACGTGCCCTCCACTCCCAACCCTGATTCTCATAAAGATCATCCAGTAAGTCTAGGGTCATTAATCTTTCTATAGTTTAAATCCGTACAACTGGTCTGTGGCTTCATACAGTTGCTCTGAAGATTGACACACATGTGGGCTGGCGGGCTCTTCACGTAATGATTGTTACTTTTGACAAGATATCAATGGCATGGAAATTAATTCCCAATCTTTTGCACAAGATATGATGCAAGGAAGTAGCTATGAGTTTTTCTTCACTTCCAAGAACTTCACTTAAGTTCCACAACTACAGGCACTAAAGATTCCATGCAACATTTTTACTACTGACTTTTACAACACATGAAGGGAATCTCTTCTCTTTGCTATCTGCAGAAAAAGTAGAAAATATTCAAAATTATTATTATTTTTTAACAATTATATTCCCAATGCTGAAAAGAAGAAATCTAGCTCATCAAAATATTGACCTCTCACCTTACTCTATGCAGAGCAGTTACATAGAGTGAGTTTAAACAGAGTGCAACTGTAATGTTCTGAAGTCAGGAGTTTAATCAGTGTGGGAATTTGTTGCAGGGTGGAGTGGTGAATGATGTTTTGTGTCTCGAGTATTTGCTACTTGTAAAAGCTTCAGCAAGAAGCTGATTTTTAACATGAAAGAAAAATATTGTAGATATGGAAATCTGGAGCTCTGATGAAAGCTCATTAACCTGAAACTTTTACATTGTTTCTCTCTCCACAGATACTAGATAAATGCTAGATGCTAAATAAATTGAGTAGATTACAGGGATCGTGATGGATTTATTAAATCTTTGTGAGCCATAGGCATGGTACTAAATAATAAGTCAGGAAATGTGCGGTGCTCAAGGGGACAGTGGGGATAGTCCAAGTAATTATAAACCAACTATCCTTACTTCAGTTATAGAGAAATTATTGGAAAAATATCTAAAGTACAGTATTTATTTGTACAAAGATGGCAGGGATTAATTATGGATAGTCATCATGGAATATCCTTTCTGCCTAATTTAATCCAGATTTTTTTAAATAAATAAATATATTGATGAAATTAGTGCAATGAATGTAGTTTTCATGGCCTCCGTGAAATTGACAAGGGTCTACATAGAGCACTGGTCCCAAGGGTAGAATGCAAAGCAAGGTGGCAAATTGGATCCAAAATAGGCCTGGCAATAGGATGATAGAGAGTGATGGCAAGGATTTGCTTCTATGACTGGAAACCTGTGATCAATGTTATAGAGATCAAAGTTGTGATCCTTGCTATTAGTTATGTGCAATAATTCCTCAGATATGAATTTAGAAGATATGATTAGTAACTGTGCAGGATGAAGCAATCATGGGTCATGTTGCTGATAGTGAGTAGAGTAGTCCAGGATCAGCTGGTAAATTGGGCACTGCAATGGCAGATGGAATGTCATTCTGATTAGTGTGACATTATGCATTTTGGGCAGAACTATAAGGATAGGATATATACCATGTGTGGGAAGGGAATGCATATGCTGGTTTAAATCGAAGATAGACACAAAATCCTGGAGTAACTCGGTGGGACAGGCACGATCTATGGAGAGAAGAAATGGGCGACGTTTTGGGTCGAGATCCTTCTACAAACTCAATAGTCAGATCGAGATTGAGACCTTGTATCAGGACTGATGCTTGATTTCGTTAGGGAAAAGAAACTCTGGGTGGTTGGATAAAGGTATGTTAAGCTTGAAGATAGTAAGAAATATTTCCCCATGGGAGAGGTGTCTGACATCAGAGAGTATAGGTTAAAGGTAAGGAGTAGGCCTTTCTCCCAGAGGATGTTTGTAATCTGGCACCTGCTGACTGAGAAGATAGATGGTGGAGGCCAGCACTCTCACAACATTTATGAGGCACGTGGACAAGCACTTGAATTACCATAGCAGAGTAGACTGTGGACCTAGTGTTGGTAACGGGATTAACATCGATATTGAATTGAATCCTTTATTTGTCATTCAGACCTTTCAGTCTGAACGAAATGTCGTTGCCTGCAGCCATACATGTAATAATAAACAACACCCAATAAACACAAATTAACATCCACCACAGTGAGTTCACCAAGCACCTCCTTACTGTGATGGAGGCAAAAGTCTTAGAGTTACTGTCTCTTCCCTCCTCTTCTCCCTCTGCGCTGAGGTGATACCCCACCGGGCGATGGTAAGTCAGTCCCGCGGTTCAAGCTCCGCGGCCCAGGGGTGGTCGAAGCTGCCACCCTCCAGTCCAGCGGACGCAGCTGTTGCCACGGGAGCTCCGGAAAACAGGCACCAGCCTGTGACCTGCGAGCTCCCGACGATGTCGTCCACTGGCCCGCGGCCAGCCCCGGATTCAGGTCGCCACCGCAAGAACGCTGCCTCAGCCACCGGAGCACCGTCTCCGCCCCGCACAGGGCCGTCCACACGACAGCGTCTCAACCCCGCACCGTGCTGCCCACACGGGAGCGCCTTCCAGCCGGGACCCAGACCGCCCACACGGGAGCGCTTTGTAGCCAGGCCGCCCACACAGGAGTGTCTCAGCCCCGCGCCGTCCGCCCTCACCGAAGCGCCGAGTTGTGCCGCTGCCCGAACGTCGCCGCAGCTCGAAGACGGCCAGCCTCGCGTTGGTGAGTCCTGGCTGGCTCTACCTCCGGAGCCTCGAGGTCGGTCGCAGGTTGGAGGCCGCCAGCTCCGCCATTAGGCCTCAGCTCAGGCAGGGGAAGAGAAGGGGGATACGACAAAAAAGTCGCATTCCCCCGAAGGGAGAGACAGAAAGCCCTGTCCCCAAACACCCCCCCCCCCCCCCCCCCCCCCACCCCACCCCACCCCCCACCCCACCATACACACACACAAAGCACTACCTAAAGTTTAACTGAACTGGACAAAAAAAACAACACAAAAAAAGTAAAAACAGACAGACTGCAGGCGAGCCGCAGCCGTTTCACAGCGCCGCCACTTCCGGATGTAGTGTATGTATTGGTGGGCTGGAGATCCTGAAGCTGTGCTCCATGACTATGTCTCAATGATTTCCCTCAAGATAACTGTAAATGTGTTGTCCTGACATCAATCAATTCACTGCAGGCAAACATGTTTTCAGTTTCCAGGCCCTGGTTTGGAATTCCTGACCTATTCTGCTCGAGTATTGGCACCTACCTTGCTTTATACAAAAAATTAAGATTGAGGTCTCAGCCTCAATGCTCAGGTAACTTCAGGCACAAGGCGAAAAGGAGGGAGGTAGGTAAATGTGCAGACTTAACCATCCCACTTTTCATTTCACCTCATCATTAAAGTGCAGATACATACAAAATATTCAAGAACTGTTTACATACTGCGCCATTTAACAAGTAAGTTATGGAGATTTTTTCAATGGCTGAAATGGTTCTTCTAAACCTCCCTGGGTAGTTGAATTCCAACCTGAGATTTACACTAACATAATTCAGGATTAAAAACCATTCACAATGAATGGGGACCTGAGAGGTGTTTCATTACTCAATTTTACCAACATTATTTTACCAACAAAGTCACTCTTGGAAGAAAACTTTGCATTTCACGGTGGAACTAATTTAAACACAGTAATTAGTGTAGCATTAAATTCAAAAGCTTCTGTTTAAATGAAGGAAATCTTTGCTCTTTTCTTCTTTTTCCTGTATTCTATCTGTAACCTGAAGCTTTTGAATGAGGATAAATAACCTTGGCTGTTCAGCTGGTGTCAACCGATAAGGTTAAAAATGACTAAAGCAAGTCAGTGTGAACACTGATTTACTATATAGGAACATCTGGTACAGACTCTCCCTTTGTGAATAAATTATTAACAGAACTCAGTTTGACTGGGACTGGGACTCATTAACTTTGGAAAGATACTCTGAGACATTCATTATCAGGATTTAAAAGATTAAAAGCAGAAGATTAATTTATTGGCTAATAAATATCTGCTGTAATACATGATAGTCCTCAGTGCAGCGAGTTGTAGCCTAAGAACATTTTAGGTAGTGCGCGAGATTTAGGAGACCAGGAATATTTGACAAAAATATTCCTTGGCTGGAAAAATATTTACAAATCTGAAAAATATATTACTGATGAATGTCGTTTTAAATAATTGTTCTTAAGATACTGATTAAGCACACAAATCGTTCTGAAAGTAGATAGGGTGAATGCATAGTCTTTTCCCCAGAGTAGAGGGATCGAGAGGCAGAAGACATAGATTTAAAGTAAGAGGGTAAAGATTTAATAGGGAACTGAGAGGCAACCTTTTCACTCTACGGTGGTAGGTAAATGGAATGAGCTGCCAGAGGAGGTACTTAAGGCATGCACTATGACAGCATTTAAAAGACATTTGGACAGGTACATGGATAGGAAAGGTTTAGAGGGATCTGGGACAAAATTGAGTCAAATGGAACGACCTGATAGGAGACATTTTGGTTGGCATGGGTAAGTTAGGCCAATGGGCCTCTTTCCATGCTGTATGACTCTCTCTATATATAAATATTTTTAACATTATTAAGTTAACAGTCACTTAAAAATGTGCTTTTCTGAAAACATGATTATGGAATAGAATTCAACCCAATTTAGCATGGATTAACCAATTTCTGTATAGTCACATTTAGATTATGGTAAAGCATTACCATTTTGCAAAGACTTCTTCCCTGAGCTTGCAGACTGTTGGTTCTTGAGTAGCGAGCAACCAACGTAATCAAATTTGTAATGTAGGAAACTCAGCAGGCAATTTGTGCACAGGGCTCACAATCATCAATGTGACAATGACCTGCTCAAATCATAAATACTGGCCAGGGCGATAAAGATAGCTCCTATAATATCCTTTGATATAATGCCTCGGCAATTTTAAGCAATCTCGGCAATTAAAAGATGGGCAATGTCTGGATTCAACATCTTATCTGAAAGATAACATCTCTAACAATATTGGACTTCCACAGTACTGTACTGGAGGGTCCGTCTCGATTATCATACCCCAACCTTGAGAATGGAAATTAAACCCGCATCCTTCATGTTTAGAGATAATTGAATGAAAATTGGATGCTACATATTCTTTGTGCTTTGTAATACTTGGTATAGGTAGACAAATTATTTTTGCTCCTATGTTAAAATTAATTGATAAACACTAAAGGAAGACTAACTTTTACTTCTTAAGGAATAATAAAACCAGAGAACATGAAATTAGAAGCCAAAAAATACTTAGTGTTTACCAGGTGCCTGGAATTAGTACTGACCTGTCAAACAATACATCAACTGCTTCAGAAAACAATCAATGTCAATGTTTGCCTGGATCTAAAGTCAATTAGATATCGTAAGTATTCAATTCAACCTGTTTGAAGAAGGGCATGATGCATCGCCACACTGTGCCAAGCAAGAATTTTGTGATTAATTTGCAAGTCTACATTCAGATTGATCATTAAGCCCAATTAGTGAGATAAAACTAACCACCCGCCAGCTGCCACTGTGCAGTGGTCTATCAGTTAATCACAGCGGGCAAAGATGTGATAATGGACAACCAACCTGTATTCAAATGTTAAATCCTTAGAGTTAAGTAAATAGATCAGTCCCTTACCATAAGGCAGCATATTCATACTCCGTACTGGGTCCCCTTCTCCCAGTGTATAAGTATCTCAGGCTTTGGGAAAACTGGAAAAAGGATGGAGTCCCAAATGTGCATTCACACACTGCCTCTGCACTGTGAATAGGAAGAATGCTTCCTCATGGCCAGTCTACCCAGTAAAATCCCACCCCGCACAATGCCCTGTACATGATTGGCCAACTGGCCTCATCTCGTCCTCTATGTCATCATGCTTGTATGATTCAATAATTCTAACTTGTTTCCCTGTTTTTCCTGCTGTCTAATACCTTGGTAGGTGGAGTTCATATGTCTCAGCCAAACCATACACTTTCCACTCTTTAACAATGTTTTGGTGTTGGTGCCCTCGTCTTCAAATTGAGCATATATCCGGCTCTGGACCTACCACTGAGATAAGGGTAGAGTCAACCTCTCCAAACTTTCTTCTCCTTCCAAATTGCATCATAACTTCATCCTATTGAACACCTCTCTGCCCTTCCCTCTCTCTTCTTTTCCCTCAGCTTTGTCAAGCCTCTGAAATATATTTGTAAATTGAGTATTGTACCAAGACAGTAAGACGCAGCATGAAATAAAAGCACAATGCTTAAAATAGCCAAATTAGAACCAGTACACAGGGGATTAAAATGCACTTTAAATGTATTTCTTATATGGCTTGATAATTTGCAAGACCTTTGGATGAAACTGACTTGCTAAGTTTCACGATGAGATATGGATGGATGATGTGAATTTCCCATCCACATTTCAATCTCTAGATAGAACTAAATCTAAATAACAAGACCTATGATTTACTGTCATAGGAAACTTTCAAATTCCATTTATATCTTTTGAAATCTCTCACACTTCATGAGATGGAATGCTAATGGAAAGGTATTACCATTTTCCTGCAATTACCTGTCTTTGATGATTCAGCAATCAGAGTCATTAAATTTGTATGCTCCATGGTACATTGCTCTGCTTACATTAACTTTTGGTCAGGAAATATCTGACAATGTATTTCGGAACGGTGACAAAGAAACAACCTCTATCCATTCATCTATCAGCCCATCTTTAGATCAGTGGGGGGAGAGGAGGGGGAGGAGGTGAGGCAAGGTTCCTGGATATTGGTCCATCAAATTAGACCACTTTCCAATGGAGACATAGGGAACTTTAAATGCTGGAATTTTGAGTAAACGTCAAAGTGTTGGAATAGCTTGTTGAGTTATTCAACCTTTGTGTTTTATTCTAGGCCCCTGGTCATCTAGTTTATGCTCACTAAATAGCACAAGGTTTAGTTTCTACCCCAACATATTTGTAACTATGATTTCAAATAATATTTTTGTGACATTAGGATACAAATTATAGAAATTTGATGTAACCAAAGATGATAGCCATCAGCACCCTTGTGCCCATGCTGGACAGGGAGAATAAGGAATGACCAGGGTGGGAAAGGTCTTTGATAATGTTGGCTACTTTCCCGGGACAGTGTGAACTGTAGATGGAGTCGATGGTAGGGAGTCTGATCTGTGTGATGGTCTGGGTTACATCTACAACTCTGCAATTTCTTGTTGTCTTGGCAGAGCTGTTCCCAAACCAAACTGTGATGCAACTTGTGGGTCAGAAAGCTGGTTTGTGGGTCAGAAAGTTGAGCATCCAGTGGCACTGTCGGCTTTCTACATTGCATCCATAGAAGTTTGAATAAGTCATTGGAGACATTCTGAAATTACCTTACTTTCTTGAGGCGCTGTTCGCTTCAATGTGGTTGGTCCAGGGCAGGTCTTTGCAAATATTTCCGTCATCATTTCCACTTTGACATCATTCTGTAGATGCTTATTGGGGCTTGTACTCCACCAAGCTTCCTGGTGGAGTACAAGGATATCTTAAGGGAGAGGTTCTTGTCTTAACACCATGTTACTAAGTTCTCTATCTCCTTCCTTCACTTCATCTTATCATCCTTCATGATCTAGCCCACCTATAGTGGTGTCATATGCAAACTTGTAGCTGGAGTTAAAGTTAAATTTGACCAGACTGCCGTGAGTGTATCGGAAGCACAATCAGGGACTGAGAACGCACCCTTGTGGGACACCAGTATTGAGAATTGTTGTGGAGGAAGTGTTGTCACCTTTCCTCACTGATCATGATTTGTGGGTCAGAAAGTTGAGCATCCAGTGGCAGTGTGGGGTGTTGACTCCTGAGTCCAGGAGTTTGAAGATATTTGGATAGGATTATGGTGTTGAAGGCAGAGCTATCGACAGTAAAGAGGAGTCTAATGTAGGTGTCCTTATTGTTTAGGTGTTCCAGAGATGACATTAGGACCAGGGTGATGGCACCTGCTGTGGATCCGTTGAGACGATAGGGCAACTGCAAATGATCAAGGCTGTCTGGGAGGCTGGAGTAGATGTGCGGCATCAACAGTCACTCAAAGCACTTCATGATGGTGGATGTCAGAGCCATTGGACGGTCGTCGTTAAGGCACTATCTTACTATTCTTTCACACGGGATGATAGCAGTCTTCTTAAAGCAGTTGGGGACCTCAGAATGGAGCAGTGAGAGGTTAAAGATGTATGTAAATACCTCTGGCAGATGGCAGGCCCTGGTCTTGCGAGACTGATGTGGAGGGTGAAGTTCCTCCACAGACCTTCTGTTGAATGCAAGCATAAAATGCATTGAGCTCATCAGGAGAGACTAATCTTTGCCATTGATATTGCCTGACTTCACTTTGTAGCACATTATAGCTTGCTAGCCTTGTCACAATCTATAGGAGTCCATGTCTTTGTTTCGAGACTCCAACTTGATTTGGATTTTGCTCTTGGTATCCTAATGGTTCTGCGAAGGTTGTCCAGTACATAGATTTTTTCTACCGCTTGAGATTGTTGACTTGAACATTGCAGTCTTCACCTGATTTCCACTGGTTTCCTCATTTCCTCCCACAGCCAAAAAATGTGCTGTTATTTTAACTGGCATCTGTAAATTACCCCTTAATGCAGATTAAGTGGGGAAAAAATACAACAAAATTGATGACCACATGAAAGAGGATGTTGCAGGGCTCTAGGTAATGGGATGGAGGGGATTGTTCTGTTGGTAATAATTATAATAACAATATATTTTATTTTCGGGCGCCTTTCAAAATCTCAAGGACACCTTACAGAAATTAACAGAAGAGAAAAAACATACAGGAGCACAACCTTTTATCCGAAAGCCTTGGGGCCAGACACTTTTCGTAATTCCGAATTTGTCGGTCTTCGGAATGGAAATATTTTAGCGTAGATTTTAATGGTTGGCTCAGTGGTAGAGTGCTCGGCTCATATCCGCAAGGTCACGAGTTTGCGCCTTGATCCCGGCAGTTACTCGGTCGCGAGTTTGAGTCTTCAATGTCGTTTTTTCTTGCAGAATAAATGTCTGTATGAAATGCAGTGTGTTGAATGAATTCCTGAATTTGTAAATGTGCCCGCAGCATTGAATCACCTCCCGCACTCATGTCACCCTAGCGGGGCTACATGCCCTTAGGCGGCCTAAGAATAAATGTTTGTATGAAATGCAGTGTAGGAGAGGTGTGGGCAGAACTTTGGAAGTGATTGCCCACCAGTCTAAAAAGCCGCTGTGTCTCCCTGTCCCTGGGATAGCAGGGGGCGATCAAACAGCACAATACCCCCCTCCCCCTCCAACTCCAGAGGAATCCTCTCCCCGATGGGCTGCTACGGCGACAAGTGGCAGTTTGCCCACAGCCCGAGCTGCGCCCCCTCATCCGCCACCCCAAGAACAAGACGTACCTTGCACACCATCAGCTTCTGCCCCTACGTGTTCCTCTGGAGTTGGAGCGGGGCTGGGCTGGAGTTGCTGCTGGCTGTGGGTCTCTGGGACCTCCGTGCTTGCAGTGGGCCTGGGGGTCACTGTCCTGTTGGTCCTGACGTCTCCGGCCACCCCCCCTGGACTGGAGCTGAGACTGGGAACTGTACCGCCCTTGCCCCCTCCCTCTGCAACTGCAAACAACCCCACTCTCCTGCAAGGGCGGTACAGTTCCCGGAGGATAGCAGGTGGCCGGAGACGTCAGGACCAACAGGAACCCGCTCCCCGATGGGCCCCTACGATGCCCCGAGCTGCGCCCCGTCATCCGCAACCCAGGTTCCTCTGTAGTTGGAGCGGGGCTGGGCTGGGCTGCTGTTGGCTGTGGGTCTCTGAGTTCTCCGTGCTTGCGGCGGGCCTGGTGGTTGACGTCCAATTGGTCCTGACGTCTCCGGTGACTGCACTGACCTGCTGCCATCGCCAACGTGAAGACAGTGCAAAGCCCCCGTGCCGGTGCACTGAGCGGGGAGCTGGAGAGGGAAGGGATGGGGTCACACACATGGCCGGGAAGTAGAGGGGTGTAGGTGGGGTGAAACTGAAGGGAGCGACAATCTGCTGGTGCCTGCACGCTGAGTTAAAAAGTTCCCACGCAAGACACGATACACTGTGTATCGTTAGTCTACCGTGGGAACTTTTTAACTCAGCGGGCAGGTAGCAGCATATTGTCAATTATTAACCCTCCCGCGCAATATACCCTCACCTTCTCTTTTATGAATGGGGATTTAGTTCCCCTTTCTTCGAGGACCGACCGGAGGTTCCGCTGTCACCTCTGCGGGCCGCCCTCGATGAACGTTTTCAAGGACCTTTCTTCAAGGACCGAAAAAAATGTCCGCTATTCGGAGGTTTTCGTTATTTGGATCTTCGGATAAAAGGTTGTGCACCTGTATAGTCGGAGTAAAATAAATAATGACATCACCAATACACAAATTAAAGTCAGAAATCGCTCCAAAGACAAAAAATCAAAAAACACAATGTGAAAGAGAGAGCAGCGGCAGCTAAAGCGCGCCAGCGTCCACTCTCCCTTCCGACAGCCATCTTGGACACAGACTAACATATTAACTTACACACAGGAAAAAATCATATCCCCACAGTGGTTACCACTGTGGGGGAAGGCACAATGTCCAGTCCCCATCCCCAGTTCACCCAAAGTCAGGCCTATTGGTAGATGGCATCTAGCCTCTTTCTGTGCGAAAATAAGGAAATAAGCTAACCTTTTATTCTGAGACAGTGACCCCTAGTTCTAGATACACCAGCCAAAGATATCTTCATCTGTGTGTAAATTCTGTCAAACACATAGAATCCTTTATATTTCAGTGCAATCATCTTTCATTCATCTAAACTTTAGATAGTAGACCCAGTCTGCTTGATCTCTCTCCTCATAGGGAAATATCTCCTTCCCAGGATTTAAGCTGCACACCCCTTAGTGATTCCACAAATTCTCGGATCTCCCACGAGATGACATCCTGACAGGTTCCATCAGATATCATATATTTCAATCAACTTGCTCTTCTAAAATCCAACAAATGCATGCACTGCCTATCCGATTTAATACAACCCATCCATTCCTGGATTAGTTTAGCTAACATTCTCTGAGCTGTTTACAATGTGTTAATATCCTCCTTTAAACAAGGAGTTCAATACTATACACAGAACACCAGATGGGATTTCACCAATGCCCTAATTGACTAAAGATTGACCTCACTACTTTTGCATCATTTCCTTAGCAATAAATGATAATATTCTGCTAACTTTTCTAATTACTTGCTATATCTGCAAATCTGCAAACTCACCATTTACTGAAATACCTTCTATATTTTTCCTGCCAAATGGAGAATTTCAAGCTGCAATATCAGTTCACTCATTTAAACTATCTGTCTGTTTGTAGCCTTCTTACATTCCTGGAGAATAATATTTCCCTTGATTTAAGATTAGTATTGTTTGTATTTTATTTGACAACATCTTTTCATAAAATAAGCCATGAAAAATAGACGTGCGTGTCCTCCAAGCCACAACGATCATCCATCCCTAAAAGGGTTAAGTTTCACTCGCCTGTGATGTGCCAGCAAAGTACAACATTAGTGACTTTCATAGCTCAATCTGTGATAGATTGAAATTGATCTGGCTAAACATAAATCTTGAGAGAAGTCCAGGCTCCAAACAAAGAGAATCAATTTCACAGAAATGTTAGAATGAACCAAACTTTGCTCATTTGTTGTTGTTTCTTGAAAAACAGCACTGGAGCTTTTAAGCAGCATTATTAAAGGAGCAACATTCATCGTTAAAATATAAAACATAAAAGAGTGATTTACCTCTTACCACAACCAAGGGCAGGATACTGTGGTTCTTGTTCAGAATTGCAACTGGCAATATCAGTGCAGGAAACATTACACTTGATTGTTCACTTTGACAAGAGGAGCCATGGTATGAAGCAATATCAGTGCATTTCTTACTGATGTAGCCAGAAAAGAGTGCAAAGCCTTACAAGTACAGTGGTTTTGTTTACTATAAGGATTGTTTTACTTATATTTTCACCAGATATCCAAAACTTCCAGCATTGCCTGGACAGTTCTGTAATGATACCCTCCCCTCATGGAAAAGTGGAATGGAATTCACAAGCCAATGGTGGTTGATTCTACAGGATTTTCTCCCATTTCTTTTCATGAGACTTGCCCCGTTTCTGGCCATTGGATAGCTGCAAGAGAGGTAAACGTTACAAAAAATGGGGAAGAGGAAGTCCTGGGTCAAAGTTCAGAAATGCAGTTAATAAAAGATAAAAGCTACAGATATGCCCAGCTGGTTTTAAATAGCCCTTTAGATAAGGCAGGTTGGTATCATAAAGTATTCCTGAGACAGCACTGTGGGGGTCAGAAGTCAGTATTCCATGACTACAGTCCTCTGAAGTAAACTGGTTGCTTTGCGCGAAGTTCAATATGGAAGTAGATGGCAGTCAATGTTATGCCTATTATATATTACAGAGCATCTGAAATAGATCTCTGTTAAATAAAACCATATAGTTTATATTCACTTCATAGCGTAAGAATCATGACTAATTTCTTCAGAGTTTTCCCAAAAACCGAAACAGGAGGAAGCAGCACAAGCTGTTGAGGCACTTCCGCTATTCCATCAGATCACTTCTGACCTGTAACTCAGTTCCTTTTACCCATCTTTTAACCACATGTCGTCCTTACCAAACAAAACATCGTCGGTCTTTAATTTAAGTACTCAATTGCTGCAGCATCCCTGCATATCTGTAAATCACATCCGTTTTGTTATCAGGTTAAATTCATTAATTTAATTTAGCGCATCCTTTTTTCTGCCAGCTTTGTAATGCCTCATGTATTGGATTCATTGTGTGTCACTGAATGAGACAGCACACAGGAGCTTCTGCTGCATTTGAGTCAAAACTCCCTTTCTTTGATCCCACTGCACACACCTGCTCTACTCTGGGATGAAACACAATATTTCAGTACGTTGCTCACCAGTTTAAGTAAGGGACAATCCCGTCCCAGAACCATGATACAATCTATGATATATTTACCCATTTGTGTTTGCAGGTAGCAAATTTCTCATAAATTTGCAAATGGGAAAATATTTTGTTCTTTTCCTTAAAGGTAAGAAATCCTGCCTGTCGTAATTAATTTGGTTATAAATTTGGTAATTATATTAGTGCTAATTGTTTTGCTTCCAACAGCAAAGAAGAACATTTTCAAACAGGCTTTAGTCAGGCTAAATGTCAATTAATATTATAATTTTCTAATTGATATATATTGGTTGTGACCTTTTGTTTAATTGGTCTATCATCTCTCAGGTTCAGGTGGACTTTGGTTATTTGTTGAATGAGCATGAGTACAAGACATTTATAGTCAATAGACAATAGATGCAGGAGTAGGCCATTTGGCCCTTTGAGCCAGCACCGCCATTCACTGTGATCATGGCTGATCATCCACAATCAGTACCCCATTCCTGCCTTTTCCCCATATCCCTTGACTGCGCTATCTTTAAGAGATCTATCTAACTGTCTCTTGAAAGACTCCAGAGAATTGGCCTTCTGAGGCAGAGAATTCCACAGGTTCACAATGTGAGTGAAAAAGTTTTTCTTCGACCCCGTTCTAAATGGCCTACCCCTTATTTTAAAACTGAGGCCCCTGGTTCTGTACTCTCCTAACATCGGGAACATGTTTCCCGCCTCTGGCGTGTCCAATCCATTAATAATCTTATATGTTTCAATAAGATCCTCTCATCCTTCTAAATTCCAGAGTATACAAGCTCATGAATTAACCTCATGAACCTATGCTGCACTCCCTCAATAGCAAGAATGTCCTTCCTCAAATTTGGAGACTGAAACTGCACACAATACTCCAGGTTTGGCCTCACTAGGACCCTGTACAATTGCAGAAGGACCTCTTTGCTCATATACTCAACTCCTCTTGTTATGAAGGCCACTTTCTTCATTGCCTGCTGTACCTGCATGCTTACTTTCAGTGACTGATGAACAAGGACCCCAGATCACCCGGTGCAGCAGCGGCCTCTGCAGCCTGTCCGCTCTATGTTTATATGTAGCATGTTTGGGTGTGTGTGTGTGGGGGGGGTGGGGGTGGGGTGGGAGGGAGGGGGAAACTTTTAAATCTCTCCCTGCACTGGAGACCCGACCTTTTCCGTCGGGTCTCAGTTTGGAGGAGCCTCCAACAGAAGAAGCCGGGGACTCTGGTGCCAACTCACCTCACCGTCGCGGAGCTGGCCGAGACCGGAGCGGGTGGAGCGGTGGAGGAGCGCTGCCGCTGCCGCTGCTGCTGCTGCTGCTGCTGCCGCTGCTGCTGCTGCTGATGCGGAGCTGCTGCTACTGCGGATCTTGCACGGCGGCACCGGGAGCCCGCGGCTCCCTGGAGGGAGACCGCTTTTCAGGGCTCCTGCAACGGCGACTTCTCCCGCCCGAGTTGCGGGGTCGAAGAGCTCCTTGAGCGGGGCCTACATCACTGCCCCGCGCGGCTTGGAATGGCCGCGGGACTCTGCGAGCGCACGCCGGGGTCTCTAACACCAAGACCCGGTGTGCGACCTTGCACCACCCGGCGTGGCTTTAATGGCCGCGGGACAATCGCCATAGCCAGCCGGGGGCTTTGACTTTTACTTGCAGATAAGTTTTTTTTGACATGCAATGTGAACAAGTCTGGGGTCTATTTGTGTGTAATATATGGCTGCAGAAACGGCATTTCATTTGGACCTCCAGGGGTCCAAATGACAATTAAATAGACTATTGACTATTGACTACTTCCCCTTTGCCCAACTTGACACTGTTCAGATAATAACCTGCCTTCCTGTTTTTGCCACCAAAGTGGATAACCTCACAATTATCCACATTAAACTGCATCTGTCATGCATCTGCCCACTCAACATATCCAAGTCACCCAGCATCCTCCTCACAGTTTACCCTGTCACCCAGCTTTGTGTCATCTGCAAATTTCCTAATGTTACTTTTAATCCCCTCATCTAAATCATTAGTGTATATAGTAAATAGCTGCGGTCCCAGCAATGAGCCTTGCAGTACCCTACTAGTCACTGCCTGTCATTCTGAAAGGGACCCATTTATCCTTACTCTTTGTTTCCTGTCTGCCAACCAATATTCTATCCATGTCAGTACCCTACCCCCAATACCATGTGCCCTAATTTTGCCCAATAATTTCCTATGCGGGACCAATAATCTCCTATGTGGGACTTCAAATGCTTTCTGAAAGTCCAGGTACACTACACCCACTGGCACTCCCTTGTCCATTTTCCTTGTTACATTCTCAAAGAATTCCAGAAGATTAGTCAAGCATGATTTCCACTTCGTAAATCCATGCTGACTCGGACCGATCCTGCTACTGCTATCCAAATGTGCCACTATTTCATCTTTTATAATTGACTCCAGCATCTTCCCCACCACCGATGTCAGGCTAACTGGTCTATAATTCCCTGTTTTCACTCTCCCGCCTTTCTTAAAAAGTGGGATAACATTATCTGGCCTCCAATCCACAGGAACTGATCCTAAATCTATAGAACATTGGAAAATGATCACCAATGAGTCCACGATTTTTAGAGCCACTTCCTTAAGTGCCCTTGGATACAGACCATCAGGCCCTGGGGATTTATCAGCATTCTGTTCCAACAGTCTGCCCAACACCATTTCCTGCCCAATGTGAATTTCCTTCAGTTCCTTCATCACCCCAGATCCTCTGGCCACTAGTACATCAGGGAGATTGTTTGTGTCTTCCTTAGTGAAGACGGATCCAAAGTACCTGTTCAGCTTGTCTGCCATTTCCTTGTTCCCCATAATAAATTCACCGTTCCCAGTCGTCAAGGGTCCAACTTTGGTCTTAACTATTTTTTTCCTCTTCACATGCCTAAAGAACCTTTTACTATCCTCCTTTATATTATTGGCTAGCTTGCCTTCGTACCTCATCTTTTCTTCCCTTATTGCCTTTTTAGTTATCTTCTGTTGCTCTTTAAAAGTTACCCAATACTCTGGCTTCCCGATCATCTTTGCTATGTTATACTTCTCTTTTATTTTGATACTGTCCCTGACTTCCCTTGTCAGCCACAGTCGCCCCTTACTTCCCTTGGAATCTTTCTTCCTCTTTGGAATGAACTGATCCTGCACCTTCTGTATTATTTCCAGAAATATCTGCCATTGTTGTTCCACTGTCATCCTTGCTAGGGTGTCTTTCCAGTCAACTTTGGCCAGCTCCTCCCTCAAAGCTCCATAATCCCCTTTGTTCATACTGACACTTCGGATTTTCCCTTCTCCCTCGCAAATTGTAGATTAAAACTTATCATATTATGGTCACTACCTCCTAATAGCTCCTTTACCTGGAGTTCCCTTATCGAATCCGGTTCATTACACAACATTAAATCCAGAATTGCCTTCTCCCTGGTAGGCTCCAGTACAAGCTGCTCTAAGAATCCCTCACGGAGGCACTCGACAAACTCCCTTTCTTGAGGTCCAGTACCAACCTGATTTTCCTAGTCTACCTGCATGTTGAAATCTTGCATTAGAACTGTAGTATTACCTTTACGACATGCCAATTTTAACTCCTGATTCAACTTGCACCCTCTATCCAGGCTACTGAAGGCCTGTAGAAAACTCCCATTAGGGTCTTTTTACCCTTACAGTTCCTCAGTTCTATCCATACTGACTCTACACCTCCTGATTCTATGTCGCCCCTCGCAATGGACTGAATTTCATTCCTTACCAACAGAGCTATCCCACCCCCTCTGCCCACCTGTCTGTCTTTTCGATAGGAGGTATACCCTTGAATATTCAGTTCCTAGCCCAGGTCCCCTTGCAGCCATGACTCAGTAATTCCCACAACATCATACTTGCCAATTTCTAACTGAGCCTCAAGCACATCCACTTTATTTCTTATACTTCGCACATTTCGGTATTCACCTCCCCTCTCACACTGGTCACTATTGGCCCTGACCTGACTCTCTTATCCCTCCTCAAACTTTCTTTCCCATTAATTCGGGAGTCTTTTGTAACTTTTCTTATACTCACTTCCCCTTTAACTCCATCTTTATACTCCCACTTTGTCAATCCCTCCCCCCCCCCCCCCCCCACTATTTAGTTTAAAACCACACGTGTAGCACTAGCAAACCTGACGGGAAGCTCTTGTTGGAATTGGGCCCATTTTCAACGATAGAAAAGACTATCCTTCATCTCTGCAGTTCAGTGCTTTCTTTCAAGAAGTTGTCTGTCAGACTACCAGAGCTCTGCCAGATGATCATTTGAATGCTTACCTCCTAAGTACTGGCAGATCCCCTGGGTGATGGGTTAGGGATGGTTCTCCATTGGCAATATGTTAGCACCCCCAGAGATGTTTAACATGCAATAAACCCATACAACATTTTGGCTAACTTGTTTTACTTTGTG
Organism: Leucoraja erinaceus; assembly: GCF_028641065.1. Lineage (NCBI taxonomy): Eukaryota > Metazoa > Chordata > Chondrichthyes > Rajiformes > Rajidae > Leucoraja > Leucoraja erinaceus. Next base: position 82,495,456 of record NC_073378.1, read on the forward strand.
CGCTATTTCAATTAAATAAATAAAAATATAAGTTGACTATAATCTCCATGGGAAAAGCATTCAAAGTTGATGTGAAGTTGCATTTGAGGTTGTACAGTATGTAGCCAGAAATTTCAATGTAGACAAAGGAACCAGTTTGAGTGTTGTCCCTTTAAATAGTATGATTCCAGGGCTAGTAAAACCTAAATGTCTTGCGAATAAATAAGCGCTGTATGGTTGAAAATGCTATCATAGACAAATTTTGTATGTTGCACTCCTATTCATTTCCTTTGGAGGAACTTCTATGCAGGAAAAACACTGCTGGAGAGAACAAAAATGTCACACAAATGGAGAAGAAAACTTCCCAACAGATATTAAGACACCTAGAAATATGGATAAAATTGTTCTGTTCCATACTAAACTGATTTTCGACAGCAGAATATTTTGTTTTGTAGTTGTGTGAAGAAACTTCCAGTTCACGGTCACCATTATAATTGAGGCAAACATGGCATGTGATATACCACTAGGGGCGCCGCACCGACTGCAGCCTCTGCCTACAGTCTCAGCCTACAGCCTGTTTGTCCTTTCAATCTTTTTTTATTTTTAGTTAGTCTAAAGTCTGTTTTAGGGAGAAACCTTAACTTTTCTATGTGGGGGAGGGGGGCAGGGTAAGGGGGAAACTGTTTCCCAGTCGCTTCCTGGCGGGGACGCGACTATTTCTCCAAGTCGTGTCCTCGCCCCCCACCTCGCGGCCTACCAGCTGGATCAGAGCGGCTTTTCCTGCCGGGGACCGAGAACTGGACCAGAGCTGCTACAGCGGCGGCGCAGCGCTGGATTCACCGCGGAGCGGGCGATGCCTACCTGGGTCGCCGTTTGGAGCTCCGGAGCGTTGGGCCGCTGCTCCAACATCATGGAGCTCTGGTGCGGAGAGCTTCCAACGCGGGCGGCGCTGACCATCATTGCGGAGTCCTCGGGCTCCTTGCAGAGGGCCGCCAGCATCAGTCTCCGCCCGGCGCGGCCTGCGGACTTTGGGAGCCGCCGACTCCGGTAGGAGGGGGCCGACTCTGTTGTCCAGGCCACTGAGGACGTCCCCCAGCCCCGACATCGGACTTACATCACCCCGGCGAGTGGGCCTGAACATCGGGCCGCCCGTAGCGGTGACCTCGGAGGGCTCGGGGAGGCCCCTACCACGGGTGAACATTGGGGAACATTGGAGGAAGAGACTGACTTTGGTGCCTTCCCTCACAGTGGGAAACTTTGATTCTGCTGTGTGGGGATGTTTTATGTTAAATTCTATCGTGTGGTGTGTTCTTTATTTTTATTGTATGGCTGTATGGTGATCTCATTTCACTGTGCCATCTGGCACATGTGACAAATAAATGTATCTTGTATCTTATGCACAGCAAATGTTCCCATATCAGCACATTCATCATACAGTAACAATAACAGTTGCTGTAAACAATTACCAAACAAGGTTTACGGTTTGTACCTAATCACATTGCTGAAAGCTTGCATTGACTTGAAAACAAGGTTAAAATCTATTGAAGACATGTGGAAGCTGAACATGTGTAGGAAGGAACTGCAGATGCTGGTTTAAACCAAAGATAGACATAAAATGCTGGAGTAACTCAGAGGGACAGGCAGCATCTCTGGAAAGAAGGAATGAGTGACGTTTCAGGTCGAGAACCTTTTTAGACTGGTCTTGTTTAGTACTATTAGACTACAGGGAGCGTGGACAAGGTGGGAGAGCATACCGCAGCGCAGGATAACCTGGTCAAACATCATGCAGGCAGACTTCCAGCATGTCCGGTTCCTTGTCTTAGATGTCTACGATGCCCTACCAAGCCCAGCAAACCTCCATGTCTGGGGCAAGAGCGTGACACTTTCCTGCCCAATTTGCTCTGGAAGAGGATCATTAGAACATCTCCTCAGCAGCTGCCCAAAGTCCCTTGGGGAAGGTTGCTATCGGTAACAACAAACACCACCATGCCCCAAAGAAATCAATCACTTTTGTCAAGGCTGGAGAGAAGCCTTGACCACAACCAAAAACAAGGAGGGGCCTCCTCTGCACAGCCACTGACTGGCAGCTGCACGTCGATCTGGGCAAACAGCTGAAATGTCCATAGCACATCACAGCAACATCACTCCGGCCAGAAATGATCATCACCTCCGAAGTGACAAAACAGCTGATCATTCTGGAGCCGACAGTGCCCTGGGAAGAGCGTATTGAAGAGGCTAGTGAGAGGAAACGCGCAAAGTACCATGAACTGGTGGAAATGTGCCAGGACAGTGGCTGGAAGACATGCTATGAGCCCATAGCGGTGGGTGGGCTGTAGGGGCTTTGCAGGATGCTCACTCTGCAAAGTCCTCAACCAGTTGGGCATTACGGGGCTGGCAAAGATGAGGGCCATTCAATCCACAAGCGAAGCCACAGAGAAAGCCACTAGGTGGCTTTGGATTAAGAGGGCTGATCCGTGGGCGGTTGCTGCTGGGACGAAAGTCGGGGCTTGATCAACCCCGGCTGGGTCGCCTGGGCGAGGGTGTCTGATGTTGTGAGACCCAAAACACCCGATGACCCCAGGTCACATCACTGAGGATGCATCCCAGCGCATCTAGAAGATGTATCTTTCACACCGACTACTGTCAGAAGTGTCAACTTTCAGATAAGATGGGAAATCAAGGTCCCGACTGTATTCACAAAATATTTAATGACATTATTTTAATAAGAATAGGTAAGTTCTATCCAGTCTCAGGCAGTACATTCATCTCAATCAACAGCACTGAAAAGAATGCCTTATGTTGACATTATCATCTTGTTACTTTCTTGAAGCTTGCTTTGCTTAATTGCCAGCTATTAGTTGATGGTTACACTTCGAAACTTAAGAGAATTGCTACATAAATGATTTTATTTTCCCTTGATGAAAGTCGCATAAGAAGCCGGAACCAAAATACTCAGCAGGATGGAAATGTACCACAGATATTTTAAAAAATCCTACAGATATCTCTGCACAAGGCAAATCAAGTAGAAGGCTCTTGTCATCTGTCATATATTTAATGCAGGCCTGTGACAAGTTCTCAGCCAAGCTCATTTCATGTCCCGCTTTCCTATATACAAAATGAGTACAAATCAATCTACAAAAATCTTTGAGACACTGATGGCTCATAAGGATGTCGCACATTAAATCAAAGCAATACATCTCAGCTACAATAAAACAAGATCAGGCATTGAAAGACATGACTTGTTATAGGATGAGCCAGCAACATGCAGCTTCATTGGCACATTCTTGGTAATTATTCAATAAATATACAGATAACTTGTTGTTATGGGTGCAAATGCACATCTACCTACATTGCATCTATCCCCATATGTGTACAACCCATTGACATCTGACAAATCCTAAACTTCTCTCTACGTCACTGGATAGGGCATCAGTCCATCACTGTGCATGCACCCATTCAAACTATGACACGTCAAAACAATTTTTCCAATACCTACACCAAAGTGACACGTAATATGAGGACTGTAAGAGGATATAGAAATGACAAGCCACAGATGATGTTCTTTGTCTTTGGGGAAAATGTAAAAAATTTTGCAGAAGGAGATGCAATGTATATCCTAGATTCTGGGCAATTTTCATCATCTTGCATTGTCTGATTACTTATTTAAGAACTCAATAAGGTGGAAAGCTACCACACATGGGATATGTTAATGTTGAGGGTATATCTTGCAGCCTGTATTACAATATTTGCTCTGTTTCAGTCATTGTAGACTTGGATGAATTGATTGCCAGGATTTATGTTGGCTCATATACCAAGGCATCCTGTTACCAATATTTACAGCACCACAATTTTATGCATCCCAATGGAATCAATTAATGAGGGAGCATTATGCAATCCCAGTGCACAGAAAGTGGAGAAATGTGGACAAATTTGACCGTTCGGCTTCGTTACCTTTGCAGATATCACATTGGTTAATGGTGCAGATTGTCTGATGACAATCTAAAATAAAGGAAAGGCATAAAGATTAAGGATGGTAGAGAGCTTGGCTGTCTCTGAAGGTTTGCTACAGATGTCCTTGCAACAGATATTGCAGCTTCCCTCAGTTATTGCCAGACGGATGTAGATAGAATTGGTGGTGTAATTCTGACCATGATCATTCCAGCTCTACCGACAGCTGAACTTTCTGGCACGTCTTCTTACATACCATTAAATACTGCAACTGGGACATTTTAAAAGCAAAATCATCATTAACTTTCCATTGACTTGCCAAATAGCACAGATTCTAGTTTGTGGTTAGATGTTTTGCCATTCCCAAAGGTGCAATAGAAACTTGGATTGCCTATTTTATATCCTTCCTTTCTCTTTACTATGTTTGTATTCTGTTGCAGTAATTTGAATGTTTCTTTTGATGATTTTGCGGCCAATATTGAACTTATTTAAAGTCAGAAGAAAATATCACAATCAGCTCTGATAGCGATATAAACAAAATAGAAAAAAGCCCAGAAAACAGCAGTGAAAAAACACTGCAAAGCATGAAAATAAAAGGACAATGTGTGCATTCTTTGGTGAGCCTCTTTGTGCTCGATGCTGCCCTTTTCACATGCCCCGGCTGGACAAGAGAGTAATCACCCGAGGGGTAATGTCAATACCTTTAAGCACTTATATGAAGTTTTTGTACAGTGCGTGCAAGAGAAGTTTCAGCTGGCTGGAAGAACATGCACAGCTTGAACTAAGTAGAAATGGGTTGGCACTGTTTCTGACATAAATATAAAACGGCATTAAAGTGACAATTTGCACTTATTGGATGGTTGGATCCAATTAATGTTTGCTGTGATCCCATTTCAGAAAATTTCTGATCTGGATCTATAATACACCCTGCCAACAAATTATGCATTAAATTATACATTTATGTATAATTTATGTATAATTTACATTTTGTGTGTTGTCTGAGTCTCTGCGTTTGCAATACTGATGTGATCAAGATTTTCACAGTGCTTGCAACTCACCATACTTGTGCACATGACAATAAACTTGACTTGACTCGAAAAGAATGTATTCCTCAAGGACGGGAACATTTTTAAGTACGTAACTTTCCCCCAGAGGAGATAGGAGATGAATTTAAGGACCGAAGTTTAAGAGCTATGTGGCCCATGTTCCTTTCAGTCAAGAGAACCTCATCCGAAAACCTCATCTACCAAACACTTAATGATACTTGGCAAACAATCTTACCATCCTTGCATCATACAAAATATTATGCTTGCAAGATAAATAAATATGAAGTTAACTACTAACTGAACAACAGTATGCCACATTTACTTTGACTAATATGTTAAATTGAAAAGAATTAGTTGTCTGAGGGACCACAGTGGTATAGTTACTTCAATTCCTGGTCTCAATCACTTCTAACAGATTTAAGGTAATTACTTTACTGTGTTGTACAGAAAATGCTAAAGGTGTCCACTGTTTCTGTACAGAAGGGATCTGAAGTCGATTTGATAGATTAAAATTATGAAGTGATTTAATCATGAAAGTAGAAGCAAACTTAGGTTAAAGATTAAATAAGATTTAGAAAGCCAACAGATATGTATGTATGGTTTGTGAGAGTGGAATTAACTGCAAAAGACTGTGATTGAAATAAAGTGTTTTTATTCGAGCTGGTAATCTCTGATACCCCTCTAGTTGAAGATTAGCTGACTAATTAAATGATAGCAGTAAAATAGGTTCCCCAAAGAGGTTACTAAGTAAAATAGGAGTGTTTGCGATACATTCCGATGTCAGTGGTTTGTAAGTATTTACCAATAATTTTTCATCTGATGAGACTTTGTACCTACAGGGCACAAGAATGATTTGCTGTTCATTATAACTGGTAGCAATTTAGAGTCATCAAATAGCAGAGCACTTGATAATGTCATAAGTATATGTTCAGTCCTTGGTTTACCATGCTGTGAAATATTAGCCTCTTTTAATCATTAGTCTGCCAGTAAGTTGCAAAAAAACAAACATTTGGCTGTAGACCTGAGTGTGTACGATGCTATCAAACCTGCTTAACCAATCCTGGCCCCATTACAGACCCCAAACAGCTTCAAGAGAAACTTAAGTGTATTTGTTAATGCAATGGGCCATTCTTCATTTCTACCCTTTTCCAATCTTTATTATATCATGATGCAGGCAGAACCAATTTGTTATCATTGCGCAGCATTTGGAAAATCCACCAAGAATATTCAATGGCTTGCAGTGGTTCCCTGTCCTAGCCGTGAGGTGGTCAAGATTTTATAATAAGCCAGAGGATTGGAAAACTTTAATAGGACAACAGAAGGAAACAAAACAGGCAATACGGGCTGAAAAAATGAAGTACGAGGGGAAGCTGGCCAGGAATATAAAGAAGGACAGTAAAAGCTTCTTTAGATATGTTAGGGGGAAACAAGTAGATTCAGATTCAACTTTAATTGTCATTGTGCAGTGTACAGTACAGAGACAACGAAATGCAGTTAGTATCTCCCTAGAAGAGCGACATAGAATATGAGCAATAAATAAATATATTTACGAGCATACAGTCATAGTAGTGCAATTATTTTTCCTGGTGGGAGGAGTGTCTGGGGATGTGCTTTGGCAATCATCGAGGTACAGTGTTGAGTAATGTAACACCGCAGGGAAGAAGATGTTCCTGGACCTGCTGGTCCGGCAACGGAGAGACCTGTAGCTCCTCCGGGATGGTAGGAGGGTAAACAGACTGTGGTTGGGGTGAGAGCAGTCCTTGGCGATGCTGAGCGCCCTTTGCAGACAACGCTTGCTATGGACAGACTCAATGGAGGGGAGTGAGGAACCGATGATGCGTTGGGCAATTTTCACCACCCTCTGCAGAGCTTTCCGGTCGGAGACAGAGCAGTTGCCATACCATGTGTTCAAGAAGGAACTGCAGATGCTGGAAGATCGAAGGGACACAAAATTGCTGGAGAAACTCAGCGGGTGCAGCAGCATACACAAAATTGCTGGAGAAACTCCCCTAGACTTTCTGAAGTCTACGATGAGCTCCTTGGTCTTCTTGGAGTTAAAGGTCAGGTTGTTGTCAGCGCACCATGCTGCTAGGAGCTGGACCTCCTCCCTATAGGCCGACTCATCGTTGTTGCTGATGAGGCCAATCACCGTTGTATCATCTGCATACTTGATGATGGTGTTAGTACCATGTACAGGTGTGCAGTCGTAGGTGAAGAGGGAGTAGAGGAGGGGGCTCAGCACACAGCCCTGTGGAACGCCGGTGTTCAGGGTGAGGGTTGAAGAGGTGTGCTTGTCTAACCTGTCTGTTGGTTAGAAAGTCCACTATCCAGTTGCAGAGGGAGGGGTCGGTGCCCAGGTCACCGAGTTTGGTGATCAGTTTAGAGGGTATAATGGTGTTGAATGCTGAGCTGTAATCAATGAACAGCATTCTTACGTAATTGTCTCTGTTGTCGAGGTGGGAGAGGGCTCAGTGAAGTGCCGTTGAGATGGCATCTTCCGTACTCCTGTTCTTGCGGTACGCAAACTGATAGGGATCCAGTGTGGGGGGTAGGCAGCCTTTGAAGTGTGCCAGGACCAGCCTCTTGAAGCACTTGGTGATGATGGGAGTAAGTGCAACTGGGCGGAAGTCGTTGAGGCTTGCCGCAGTGGAGTGTTTTGGCACCGGCTCGATGGAGGTGGTTTTAAGGCACGTGGGGCTAACTGCTTGGGCAAGTGACAGGTTGAAGATGTCAGTCCAGACGTCTGTCAGCTGCGCAGCACAGGCCCTAAGGACGCGTCCAGGGATGCCGTCAGGGCCAACAGCCTTACGTGCATTAGTCCTGCTCAGTGCCATGTATACATCGTAGGTGGTGAGTGTGAGGGGTTGGTGATCAGCAGGGAGAACAACCTTCATGACTGTCTCTAGGTTGTCCCTGTCGAAGCGGCCATAGAAGTGGTTAAGCGCCTCAAGGAAGGAGGCGTCGCTGGATGTGGGGGTGGTGCTGGTGGGTCTATAGTCCATAATGGCCTGGATGCTTTGCCACATGCGTCGGGGGTCGGAGTTGTTGTTGAAGAGCTCCTCAATCCTGAGCTTATGGCAGTGCTTGGCCTTCTTGATGCCCGTCTTCAGGTTAGCCCTGGATGAATTGTAGGCTCGAGCATTGCCTGACCTGAAAGCGGTGTCCCGTGCTTTCATCAGTAGCCTGACCTCGCTGTTCATTCATGGCTTCTGATTCGGGAATATGGTCACCCGTTTGAGGGAGGTGGCACTATTGATGGTGGAGTTTATAAAGTCCAGAACGGAGTATAGGAATCAAGGTCCGTGTGGGAATCAAGGGTGGCCTGGGCTGCAAACGTCTTCCAGTCAGTGTTTCAAAAACACTGCTGAAGTGTGGAGTCCGCCTCCTCTGACCAGACTTTAACTGTCCTCACAGTGGGTTTAACCCGTCTGATGAATGGGGAGTACTTTTTAGAAAAGTCAAATGTGGGTCCCATTTCGGTTCTGCAATACAGATCAAAGAACTTGGTATTGCAGAGACCAAAAGTGATTTCAGTTGAACTCTGCAGCAGTTAGAACGTAAGACAGTTTATGGCCCTTGACTTGGGACTGCCAATAGATTAGCAAAGTTAGGGAGGGGAGGACAGGAAGGAAGGAAGGTAGGGAAGGAAAGAAAGAAAGAAAGAAAAGGAAGGAATGAAGGAATTGCACAAACACCAAGATGCTTAACAGATAATCTGCTTCTTATGATGTCAGCTGAGGGATAATTATTGGTTAGGACATCAAGGGTAACTTGTCTATGCATATTTGAATTAATGCCACAGGAAATATTATTTGCATCAGAAGGAACTTACAGATATTTTCATAAAAGAGATTGTTTATCTTTGCTCCACTGAAATTAGGTCAGAAATGGGAATCTGGTTATCAGAAGAGACTTCACAAATAATAATCACTTCCACAGAGCAGAGAAAATCAAAAAAGATAACGTTAACATCATAGTCAACTAGACGTTTTTTAATTTATCAGCAATGGAACATGTAACTTTGTAGAAATTGGATGATGAATGCTAGAGCACGTTTACCACAAGAGCTGTCACCAAGTGGAACAGTGGAGACAGGGTTGCCAGGGCATACATATGGAAAAGGATTTTGGATCTTAACGGAGGTTCGTGCATTCAGTGCATGTACAACCTAATTGGTGCAACAATGTGTCATGATGGAAAAATAAAGTTTTAATGTGAAATCATTGGAAAATGCATGATGTCCATATATCAGAGGACTGGTAGAAGAATAATTTCACATCACTAACATGGGCATATTTGTCAAATCATTGTTTTTGTGCATCATTGTAGAAAGGATACTGAAGCCTTAGTCAGCATATAGCGTGGATTCACTTGGATAGTGCCAAAGACAGAAAACCAGCAATCAAAAGAAACTTCAGATGTTGGAATCATTTTCACTTGAGCAAAGAAAACTAGTTAAGTATTGCAGAACATTTTTCAAATATAGAAACCTTGGTAAATAGGGAAGATGAGTCAGTGCCAAGGATCTGTCTTTTCAGTAATCATGGGAAGTGGGAGGACAGGAGCAATTTATTTGTGCTGAAAACTGTTTTAGTTTGCAACGTTTTGCCACAGTGAACTGTCGTGACAGAGATCTATTCATGTATTAAGGAGAAACTGAATAACCATTTAAAAGATAGGATGAATTCTGGGTTTTAGGAATACTTTAAGGGACTATTCTTTTCTACACTACACAGAGCATAAAAAAAGTGGAAGATGGCACTATTAATGGCAGAGTGAAGACTGGAGATAGCAATTATATGAATATTCTAATATTCCTCACCAGCTGCTGGAATAAGTTTTGGATTACACCAGTAGGGAGCAACGACAGATCAGATGGGCAGTATGTTCTATCTCTGTAGCATACATTCTATGGGGTAGACCCGAACTTTCTGAGTTATTGTAAATTGGGTAATATGTATTTGCAAATTGGGATGTGTATTTGCATTCAAATTGTTTGCTCTGAATTGCTAAAAACAGTGCTGTTTAACAAGCCCCGCAAGAGGATCGGTGAAGCATTCAAAAGCTATTTTTGCATCTTGTTTTAATCTTCCCCCGCTGTAACCAGTCAGACAGTCAAAAGCCCTAGGGTAATCGTTTAGGCGCTGCCATTTTTCATGCATGACATGACAACAGCACAATGGGCCTCCTCATGGGAATCCCTACGTACTTGTGCTTTTTGAAAGAGGAGAAGTGCTGATGTCAATTTGCACCAATGGTACTCTCCATCCATCTGCAGGAGAGCACACAGACTCATTTAAAAGAGAAGTGAACACACCTTGATCGGTTTAAGTGGTCGATCAGTGCCAATTCACAGTACAAGTTGTGACAGAGTTTTCTCACATTGTCCTCAAGGTGTCCTGGAGGCAACTCCTTCCACAGGCATGACACATCGGAGCTGTCAAGGTCATAAACACTTTCCGAGTGCCTGCTTTGACTGCCAGTGCAGCGGTGAGCAAACAAAACCAGTCAGCTGTCCTTGCCAATTTTGTACAAGTCATTGACACCTTGTTTGCTCAGGAAACTAATTTCACTCGCCTCTTGAGGAGAATTGATAGCAACATGAAGTGGCAGGGCAATCGGACCAGAAAACAGCATCGCCAAGCATTCAAAGGTTAACCATTCATCCATGTGTTCTTTATGAGATCTCTCATATAATACCTTTATTTATGTGGATATTTAAAGAAGTATGAATTATTAATTTGCTGCATAACAATGTTGCATTTTGATTTGAAAGGAATCCACCAACATGCAACTTAGCTGGGTGCAGGGGTGGACCTGTGGGTGCGACCACAGCCTGGTACATCTGGGTTCCTCCCTTAGTCGTCATTCTCTCTTTCTGGAGCCCCTTTGTCGGTGAAACCTTTGGTTACACTATTCACGACTACTTGAAAAATTACCCTGTACTGTTGGGGGTAGAGGGTGGGATCAGAGTGGTTTGGAGATTGCTGGCAATTAAAATAAGTTGAATTCCTAGTTAGATTTAAAATAGGCATGTCGTTTGCAAAATGAGTAGTGGGATAAGCTTTTCCCATTGAGAGTAGGGAAGATTCAACCAAGAGGACATTACTTCAGAATTAAGGGACAGAAGTTTATGGGTAACATGAGGGGGAACTTCTTTACTCAGAGAGTGGTAGCTGTGTGGAATGAGCTTCCAGTGGAAGTGGTGGAGGCAGGTTCGATTTTATCATTTAGAAATAAATTGGACAGGTATATGGATGGGAAAGAAATGGAGGGTTATGGTCTGAGTGCAGGTAGATGGGACTAGGGGAAAATAAGTGTTTCGGCACAGACTTGTAATAATAATAATAATAATAATCAACTTTATTTATGGGCGCCTTTCAAGAGTCTCAAGGCCACCTTACAAAAATTTAGCAGGTAGAGGAAAACCATGTAAGGGGAATGAAATAAATAGTAGAGACATGACTAGTACACAAAGTAAAGACAGAATACAATTCAAAACACAATATGAGGCAATTAATGCACGGATGAAAAGGGAGGGGGACGTGGGGCTAAGGATAGGCAGAGGTGAAGAGATGGGTCTTGAGGCAGTACTGGAAGATGGTGAGGGACACGGAATTGCGGATCAGTTGGAGGAGGGAGTTCCAGAGCCTGGGAACTGCCCTGGAGAAGGCTCTCTCCCCAAAACTGCGGAGGTTGGACTTGTGGATGGAGGGGAGACCGGCTGATGTGGATCTGAGGGACCGTGAGGGTTGGTAGGGGGAGAGGAGGTCAGTGAGATATGGGGGGGCCAGATGATGGAGGGCTTTGTAGGTGAGGATCAGGATTTTGTAGGTGATCCAGTGGGAGATGGGAAGCCAGTGAAGTTGTTTGAGGACTGGAATGATGTGATGCCAGGATTTGGTGTGGGTGATGAGTCGGGCGGCTGCGTTCTGGACCATTTGGAGTCGGTTGATGTAGGTGGAGCTGATGCCAAGGAGAAGTGAGTTGCAATAGTCCAGTCGGGAGGAGATGAAGACATGGATGAGTCTTTCAGCAGCGGGAGGTGTGAGAGACGGTCTGAGTTTGGCGATGTTGCGGAGATGAAAGAAGGAGGTTTTAATGACATGGGGGATGTGAGGTTCAAGGGAGAGGGTGGAATCAAAGATCACGCCAAGGTTGCGGGCCTGGGGAGATGGGGAGACAGTGGTGCCGTCGATGGTGAGAGTGGGGTTATTGATTTTGCTGAGTGTGGCTTTGGAGCCTATGAGGAGGAATTCTGTCTTATCGCTGTTGTAGGGCCGAGATGGCCTTTATCCGTGCTGTTATATGGTTATATGGGACAGGCTTCATTCAATTTGTACAAGTGCTGGTTCCACTTCTGGTCTTTTTGGGGTTCTGTAGATATCCTAGACCAATACCTCAACAGGCTGCTGGCTGATTGCGGAGTAAAGCTGATGACCATTGCTAGATGCTGCTGTATGCTACATCCATTATGCACTGGGCTGCCTATTTCCCACAATTGGTCTTTTTGCAAGCTGCACCTGACATCACTGAAGCTCAACACTGATGTCTACATTGCATAGGTATCAAGCTCACTCTCAGTTCAAGAGGCAAGAGGCAAGAGGCAAGAGTCAAGATGAAGAATGTTTAATTTTCATGTGCAGCAGGACTGGAACAATGAAATCCTACTGCAGCTTTACATGCACATTAGCACAACACAACAAATAAATATGCATTAAATAATAAAACAATAAATTATCAGCCACACTAGGTAACATAATACTGCAGGCTGAGGTATGAAATTCAACTATTAAAATATCCAAAGTCGCTGAGGTAGGGTTGTAGTTCGGGTTCTACTGCATTGTTTAAGATGGTTGATGGGAGGAGGCTGTTCTTGAACCTGGAGGCAATGGTTCTCGGGTTTCTGTACTGTCTGCCTGATGGTAGGACTTTGACACAGGAATTGCATCCTGAGGCTAGCCTGGAACAACTTTGAGCTCTCGTTTAAAATTCAGAACAATAAATAAAATATTGTCTGTCATTGCTGAAGCACTGAGACTCAAGTTTTCTGTTTCCAAACTGATGGTAAGTTTTAGCAAAGTTTGGGCACCATGAAATCAATTTTCATGCAGATTGATTGAAAACTATGCCACCAAACTCAGCAAATAACCACATTTTCTATGCCTGTGTGGTTCAACCCCTGAAGCAGAGCCTCAGAAAATAAAGAATGGAAATTGGAGCATTGGATTTACAGATTTTCTGATCGTTAAATTTAATCACCAGAAAATGAGGAGATTCTACAGTTAATCGGAAGTGTGCTGATTTTCAGAAATGTTAAATGTCAACTGAAATTCAAGACTGTGGTCAAATTTACGGTACAACATCAATTTGGCTGCGCTGTGACAAAACGAATGAATGGAAATTTTGTCAGCTTCAAAATTAAAACAAATCACCTGAAAATCAAGTTTATGAATCAGGCACACAGGTCTATGCACCTTTTTCTTCTATTATTTCTCCTGTCAATGAACTCACCATGACCTGAGTCCAGGGTAAGCGGAGGTTAATCAACATTGTAACATCATACCTCTGATCTTCTCTAACCTCCTCACAGCAATTCTGCACCTCGCCTCCAACAAGCAACCCACTGGACTGTAGGGATCTGTTTCAGTTTTGTTGTTCCCTTTCCAGAACCAAGTTCAATCCAACCTCACATCTTTTTACAGTAGACATACATATGATGCTTGTGCTTGTGCACATTGAGTCAGAGTTCCAAAACTGATTCTGTCACTGAAGCAAAGAAAAGCATGTGCCGTAAGCTAAGCATTCAAAACTCAAAGATCCACTACCAATCTGACAGCTGCACAACACCACACCCTTCCAGCCACTTCTTCTTCTTCTTCTTCTTCTTCTTCTTACGTGTGGCGTGCACAGCCTAAAGTTGTCGGACAACTTGTTTTATTTGATTGTGCATGCCGGGTTTGACTGCATTTGTCGAAACAGGGTGGACCACGTGAAGGCTGCAATCTCCCACCCCCTTCCAGCCACAAGCAAGGTACGTGATGCCTCCCTGGTAAATGTGGATCACCTTCCATATCTCAAGGCAGACATAGAAGATAGAATATAAAACAACACAGCACAGAAACAGGCCCTTCGGAACAAGATAGTGGTGCCAATCATGATACCAAATTGAGACCCACATATGCCTCCACAGGATCCACATCCCTCCATTTCCTGCACGTTTGTCTCCCTGTCTAAATGCCTCCTCAATGTCATATGTGCTTCTACCACCACCATTGGCAATGTTTTCCATGCACCTGCCACTCTCTGTGCAAATACCTTGCCTTCATGATGGGTTTCTTTCATTTCTTCAGTGCACCAGCACAGGCTCTGGCCATGAACTAAAACAGGCACTAGGCGATGGTCTAAGGAGCAGCTGTAATCGCTGGCCTCCTGCATGCTTCGGAGATGCGGACAACTACAATATATACCTCAGAGCACTGAATAACTACTGTCTTCCCAAAATCATTCAAATTGATCGACAGGGTCAGCTTCGTCCCTTTAGTCAATGTCCCTTGCACCGAGCCATTGATCATGATGGGCTGGATCTAGTGGGTGTTCCACACTGCCCACTTGCTGACTCCTGATGCACTCTCCCCGAGCTCTGTCGCAGCAAAAGAGTTACAGATGGATAGAGAAAACAGTCCAAAACCTCGTGAAACAAAAACATTTTTAGCTACTGGGATGAATCCCTGGCTTGCAACTGTTCAATAAGAAGAGGGACATTGAGGGATGGACTGAGCACACTGAGCCACTGTGGCAGGCACATTCAGTTGTCCATGCACAAGCAGAGGAATTAGCACATATTATCCTGGCCGACCCAACCTTCTTCTCAGTCAAAAGCTCTCAGCCCTCCTGTGGCAGAGGCACGGATCCCACGTATGATATCTCAGAACCCACAGAATTGGCAAAGTTGAAAATCACTTTGATCCCAAGCTTAACAGATTCTACATCAGGAAAGTAATCATGTAAAACGTGCTCTTGTTTCTGGACCTCATCCACATGTGATTGCATTAGTTTATGAGATAAACTCTCATCATTACATTTTACCCCTGTGTTCTTATTTAAATATTTCTGGGTACAATGTGTGGTCAAAAGCAGTACACTTCTACATTCACAAGCAAATGTACTGTGATACACAACCAGTCAGAGGAATTCACCTTGCAATGTTTCATTTTCAAAATGATATTTTCTGCTTTGCAAAACCATTCTCCCAACGAACATCCAGCTTTACCATAAAACAAAATAATATCACAGCATTGACAATTTGGTGTCAATCGCTTTGGGCAAGAAATGTGATAAATTAAGTAGAGCAACACTGCATCATCAACAGCTTTTTGTAACAAAATACATATGAATGAATCAGAACGAATAACAGTAAAGTGTACGATGGTAATTTCAATGTAACATGTGCTGCAGCTTCTGCGAACAGAAGGACCAAGCTTGTTATCTAGGTGTATTAAAATACTTCCCCCATGGCAACATAATTTCAACCCAAAATGTGCTTGTTCCCCTTGAGTTCTTTGGATCTTTAATTGATGAACTCTGCCTGAAGACAGTCCAGGAATTAATGCGTTTGGAAGCCAATGTGAGGTCATCATTGATATTATTAACAAGAGCGGAGCAAATTCTGGAGAATAAATGCTTGATTCTTTATGGTGCAGTATTTTGGGATTCAAACTCTTGGCCTTCTGACCACTTTTGATCATCTGTATGACCAACCTTTCCCAATTTTTGAGATTTCAGTGAATAGAATGAAATAATTGGAGGAGTTTGACCTCCAACATCACCATTCCACATAATATTCTGTGTTGGAGAAAGCACAGAACCTCAAGCATTTCACAAATACTATGGTGAGGTTAATTGCATTCGTGGAACATGTTTCACAATGCTGCCTCAGGGCACCAGAGACCTGAATTCTATTTTGACCTTGGGTGTTGGCTGTGTGGAGTTTGCACATTCTCCCCGTGACTGTGTGGGTTTCTGACGTAGCCTTCGGTTTCCTCTCACATCCCAAAGACATGCGGATTTGTAGGTTAATTGGCCTCTGTAAATTGCCCTTAGAGTTTAGGGAGGGAATGATAAAGTGAGAATGGATGATCAGTGATCGGCATGGACTCGGTGGGTTGAAAGGCCTGTTTCCATACTACACCTCTAAATGTAAATACAAATGTAAACATTGTGACCAATTTTGGGCACCATATCTGAGGAAGGATGTGCTGGCTCTGTAGAGGGCCCTGAGAAGGTTTACAAGAATGTTCCCAGGAATTAGTAGGTTAACCTATGATGAGCGTTTGTCGGCTCTGGGCCTGTACTCGTTGGAGTTTAAAAGAATGAGGGGGAACCTCAGTGAAACATACAGAATAGTGAAAGGTTTGGATAGAGTGGATGTGGAGATGATGTTTCCCCTAGTGGGAGAGTCTAGGGCTAGAGGTCCTAGCCTCAGAATTAAAGGACATTCTTTTAGGAAGGAGATTAATTTAATCAGAGGGTGGTGAATCTATAGAATTCTGCCACAAAAGGGTGTGGAGGCCAAGGCAGTGGATATTTTTTAAGCAGAGATAGATAGATTCTTAATTAGTACAAGTGTCAGAGGTTATGGGAATGGGGTTAGGAGAGATAGATCAGCCATGATTATTGGCGGAGTAGATTTGATCGGCCGAATGGCCTAATTCTACTACTATCACTTATGGCTTATGACATGACTAAAATCTTCAAGACACAATAACCGTTTCAAAGATAATGCACAAGCAAACACTGCATCATTGCATTATTTTAATCAATGGACAGCCATCTGCTCCAGTGGAAAAATTGAGTGAAATTAATCCATGTGCAGTTTTTTTATTTGACAAAGTGTAATAACCAGAGAAGGACATACCAATCCCAAAACATAGCCAAACCATTTGTTCATAATTTAAAACAGATCGATACCCTGATTAAACATTTATCAAAAAGAATCTGAGACAAGAAAACATATTAAATAGTCTAATTTATGAATAGATCAAGGCCTAGAAATTGGTTCATGCTTCTATTGTGAAGTAATCCAACTGCACTGCACAATACACATTCTACTGAGGCCAGCAGCAGGACCAAGAACAATATTTCTAATGGGCTTTCAACCATAGTTCCAATGAGCTCTGCATACTAATCACAACATCAGAAATACCAGTCAGGGGGGGATCCGGATGGAGAATTTGTGATTTTGTGTGTGAGGGGAAGGGGGTTAGGTGGGTTAAATGGGTGCAATTATAAGAGGAGTCAAGTGCGATGCCCAGAACTATTCTCGAATTCAAAAACAAATCTGAAGGGGCAGAAGATAGACACAAAATGCTGGAGTAACGCAGCGAGACAGGCAGCATCTCTGGAGAAAAGGAATGGATCTCCAGAGGTCGAGACCCTTCTTCAGACTAAGAGTATGCGCAGAGGGAAACAAGAGATATGAAACGTTCAAGTTCAAGTTCAAGTGAGTTTATTGTCATGTGTCCCTGTATAGGATAATTACATTCTTACTTTGCTTAAGCACACAGAAAATAGTAGGCATTTACTACAAAACAGATAAATGTGTCCATATACCATGATATAAATGTATACACACATGAATAAATAAACTGGTAAAGTGCAAATAACAGAAAGTGGTTATTAATAATCAGAGTTTTGTCCGAGCCAGGTTTAATAGCCTGATGACTGTGGGGAAGTAGCTATTCCTGAACCTGGTTGTTGCAGTCTTCAGGCTCCTGTACCTTCTACCTGAAGGTAGCAGGGAGATGAGTGTGTGGCCAGGATGGTGTGGGTCTTTGATGATACTGCCAGCCTTTTTGAGGCAGCGACTGCGATAAATCCCCTCGATGGAAGGAAGGTCAGAGCCGATGGTACTGGTTTCTGGTACTGCTCAGAAAAGGTTCAGTGAATAGTGAACAATGAATGAAAGGTATGCAAAAGGTCTAATGAGAAATGCAAACGTTGAAAGGGCAGTCCTATATTACATTATCGTCAGCTCTGGTACAAAATCTGGCACTTCCAATTTTTGGCCCCTTCAGGGATCATTGGTTCGGTCTAAGGTAATGCTGAATGCACAAGTTAGTGCTGCAACAGATGTTTTTCTGGTACTGCTCAGAAAGGAAGGTTGGACTTTTGAACCAAGTTGTCACTTTCCTTTTAGTTTAGAGTTTAAAGAGTTTAGAGATACAGCAAATTAACAGGCCATTCAGCCCACAAAGTCCACGCCTACCATCGATCACTCATATACTAGTTCTTTGTTGCCCCACTTTTGCATCTTACACATTAGGGACAATTTACAGAAGCCGGCAAACTTGCATGTCTTTGGAGTGTGGGAGGAAACTGGGGCACCCAGAGAAATTTCACTTGGTCACAGGGAGAATGTACAAACTCCACACAAACAGCACCCACAGTCAGGATCAAACCCTGTTCTTTGGCATGGAGGTAGCAGCTCTACCGCTGCACCACTGTGCCACCCTATTAGACTTTCAGTCTGATAATGGTAAACACAAGATCCACTTTCCCCTCCAAAAGTCTTACTGAGCTACACCAATTGTGAGAGGACTGTCATTGACAACCTTGACATTGTATTGTGAACAGAAGTTGCATCCTATGAATGTAGCACAAAACAAGTGGGCAATGGGACTCACGCCAGCTGTAAATCACTGGGTGCTTATTTTCCAGGTTAGATACAGATGGCTAACAATTAATAATCCCTCCCAATATTTCAGAATAGTTCAGTAATCATCCGGGAACATAAATCTTATTTTCTTGTCATGCCTATCACCTGTTGTTATGGATATCCATCACTTCCATTTACATTGTCCTCTCACTTAGCACAGGCACTGCAGGGCAGGAAGAAATTACTTCATAAAGTTAAATATTAATATGCTTTGTGAAAAATAACAAATAGTTGGAATTGAGTTTCAGTCAGTACATCAATCTCAAGGTCCTACATATGGATAAACTGCAAACTTTAATTTACATCATTTAGAACTACTTGATGGAATATGTTGCTTATGGCTTTCTGTTGTTATCTATTATTCAGTGAATAGTGTGACGTCAATGTGGACTACATGACTGAGTTCATAAGGCCATGCAAATATTTAGAAATAGGCGGTGAGCTGACAACATGCCATCGTTTTGCTTAACTTGACATGATTCAACCATGCCTTACATAAATTTACCTCTACACTGCTGAATGGCCCTATGCTGTTGGAAGAAAGGGCATCTGCCTCCATCTGATAAACGTTCTATGCAAGATTTCCCAGCCACGACAATAGTGGGACAAGAAACAGTAACACAGTCTGATATTTATTAATAATTATTTAAAATGGGGTTTTTTCTGTCAACTTGTTTGGGTACTTTAATTATAGATACAAATTAAATACATTCATATTATTTTGATTTGGACATGAGAAACAGCTGAATGAATGTAACAGAAAGGATGGGTTTAAAAACTTTAATCGCGCAATTGCTGGCAGACTGAGTAAAACTGGAGAGTTATTGAGATTACATTATTTCTAACCATATGTAAACTGCATATGGTCTAACCTATGCAGTGCTCACCACTAATATATTGTTACAGAGTATAAGTCCAAAACCAGAGGGGCAGAGTCTGGGCAGAACTCTGAAACAGCCAGGTTTTTACCTTTTGCTTAATATCCAGTAAATTTTATTTGCAGAATGCACTGCTGGTATCGCAGCAACATTTAGCAGGTCGATGTTCCACCTTCTGAGGGAATACAGTTTTAAAATCCAAGGTCATTCTGACTTGATAGCCATGATGGTCCTGATTCATCATATTGGAAGCATCAATAAGATGTTACAGACCTCAGGCATTCATCCCTTTTGATCAACTTTACTGAGACATCAATATTTCTCCTATTTCACGTTGTAAGCTAGAAACTACGCAACACTGACAAAGTATATACTTGCCTATATGCTGCACATGTGAGTTCATGAAGATTTCCCTCAAGAGTTTCCTTCTATCCCATAAAAATATCCACATTTTAGTCATTGTTTTCATTAAGTTGCAAAATGCCAAGATATCAACAAAAACAATCCCATCTGCCTTCCAGGTGGATGCAAACACAGTCCCAAGTCATTTAAATAAATTGGACTATATTATATCCATTTCATCATCCAAATTTGAATTCGGGATTGTGTCTGGGGAAACCAGGAATAACATTCAGTTTAAATTGAATCTGGCCAGTTTTAATGCCTACAACACAGCAGGTGTTAGGCATCTGTCCCACACTGATGTATGGTTTGGGAGCTCTCTGTTAAACTGGATTGTTGCATGGAAGCAGGCATTAGGCTCGTCCCATTGAGATTTACTTGGCATGGCTTAAGCCAGCATAATAGACACCAGCTGAAATCTACCTAGTTCTGAGCCTGCTCATTATTTGATCTGCTAGATAGATTGCAGGACTACAAAAAGGGGGGTGCTATGGTGATTTAGGTGTTAGGTGTGGACTTCTGGGGAGTGTTGTTTTTCCACTACCTCCCCCCACCACCTCCCACCTCCCACCTCCTGTCCCACACACCCTCCAGGTCCCATCTTGTGGGGATCTGTTTTTTTCTGGACAAATGTTCAAATCGGTACCCTCCACCCAGGGAGTTCTAGAATGGTGATCAATGTTCTATTGATATTCTATTGATTCTATTCTATGGGATGTTTTTGTTTGCACTTTCTGAATCTAGGCACTGCAGCATATCAGCAGCAGATCTCTGAAAAAAAAATAGAGGTGATCAGATATTTAGCAGAAACAACAGCAGCAAAGCCGGTGGCAAATGGAAGACCCAGCTCGCCCGCCCAGAGTGGAAAGAGTTAGACAGAGGGCCAGTAACGAGACTGGCTGCGGGTGAGAGTGCACTGCTTCAATAGTGGAAGTGGCTGCTGGAGGCCCTGCAACAGCCTGGGGCTCAGTTGGACTGGACGTCGAGCGAAGAGACCGAGCACTTGGACCGGATGCGTTCTGCAGCTGTGGAGCAGCGGCAGAGTACATCAAGGCTACACTTGGCCAGGCCGGGACTATGAACGATGATATTGCACCAAACATTGCACCATCAGCATTATATGTAAAATGAATTTCAGTATGCAATGTGACAATAAATAAATATCCAAATCCAAATATCCAAGGTCTGAGCAGGTAGCAACTCAGAGTATCTTTGAGGAACCAGAAGGGGAGGAAGAGGATGACTCATAATGCATATTATTGAGAATATAGAGACAGTTAAATGATCGAAGCAATATAAATATGAGGCAAGTGGGCTCTGTTGAATTGCTGCCATAGATTGTAACAAATGCTAAAGTATTGCTCCTGACCTCAGAATCTTTCACTGGGCACAAAAACTAGATATGTGGAGGAGTCACAGACAGTCCAAGATCATTTTTGTTTTGGTTTTTTAAATCGGGGAATTTGGTCATCTTCAAAGCAGACTTCACAGTTTTATCTCAACGAGCAAGAGACGAAATCCCACTTTTGCCTTATGAGCTGAGCAGCCGTGTTGCCTTTTTATGACAGGAGTGGATCCTCCTCCGTTACTGGGAAGAAGTTATAATGACTCCTTCACCAGAATTGTGGGGAGTTGCAAAGAATAACACAGGGCAATTCAGACTCAACATAACTAATTCGTAGCGAGGCTAAAATGAAATAGGATATTAGAATGTGGTGAAAATATAATAGCTATAACCATAGCTAAATGAGGTGACTGAAGTGATACCCTGCTAAAGGAGGTGACTGTAGAGATGCAAAGGCATAACTGATTAGAAAAATCCCCCACACTCAGTGACCAACGAGAAGCAAACTAATGACAAAAAACACTGTAGGAAATGATTAGCAAGTCTTAAGATGAGTCGTGAATCATGAAAGATATGAAAATGGTAAGTGAGTCAACAGCATTGAAGTATAACAGATTAAAAAGGAGCTGCAAAAGAGAAATGGCATAATAAAAGCAATAAATAAAACAGCTAGAAACATAAGATCACAAAACTGAAATGGGAACAAATTGTAAGACACTAACCAAGAAGCATAATATACTGATTGCAACCAGAACAAACTAGACACTTGACGCAGACCAACTAAAAAAAATAGTTCCTGCTGTGTCTACTTGTAACATGGAGTGCACGGAAAGACGGATGAGTGGATGAAAATGCTTTCAAAATAAAATTAACAAGGGCAACAGAGCTCCAAGGAAGGAATGTGAAAAGTAGGTTGAAAGCAATTCTGAACTCAGACATGCCTGAGAATTTGCCCCCCTGGAGCGAGACAAAAAGGCACTGAGAGGGTTCGGAGAAAGTAGAGCAAAACCCCAAGTGAAACAAAAGCAACTCTCTCATTCGAATGGGCAAATTCAAAAAGAAGACCACAACAAAAATCCCAAAGCAAAAGGGAGAAATTGCAAACTCTTTGAAGGGAGAAGCTTCTAACACTAAAGAGCTCAGCAAATAGAGGGAAGGCTTTAAAAAAAAAAAATTTTTTAAACTTGCCAAATTTTGATTTCAAACCTCAATCCAATATTAACAATTTGATAAATTAACAGTATCATTCATCTATATGTCATTCCTTGATTATTGACAAGTTCAACTAAATGAGTGAATTATAAGTAAATTCAAAATTACTTACTTCAAAATCAACTATCCATTGATGTTAAACTAACTGTATTATACTCTGGTGATTAGTTTTCCACAAATCATTATTTCAATAATTTACCCTTTTGTACAGTGTTGGCCTGACTCTCTTTATAGATTTTTGATAGGTTTATGGTGAACAACTACACACATACCTGAATTGAACATTTCTCATTTTTTACGTACCAGTATTCCATAGAGTTTCTAGAACTTGCTAAATTTTGAGAACCTAGGCGCTGAATTTCCATCCAGCCTTCTCTCTAAATGATCAAGATGAGGGTTGTCATAACAAGGACTATAGTGTTATTGACTATGTCTTTAGGTGTCTTGAACTAAAAACAATGTTGTGATATGCATTCTATAGGCATCCACTGATCACAAGAATCTACTGAGAGCAAGGCAAATTATAAGGAATAACTTAAATGAATACAAAATCCCATTAAAAGTTACAACTTCTTAGGAAAATTATGTATAGAGGTATTTTGAAGGAAGTTCAAGAGGGAGATCCTTGAAAAGGTTCCATAAGAAGGATAGACACAAAATGCTCGGGTAACTCAAAGGGGCAAGCAGCATCTCTGGAGAAAATGGACAGATGACTCCTTGGGTCAGGTCCCTTCTTCTGAATCAGTCTGAAGAAAGATCTGACCTGAGGCATCACCTATCCATTTTCTCCAGAGATGCTGCCTGACCCATTGAGTTATCCCAACATTTTGTGTCTATGTTTGGTATAAACCAGTTCTTCTCTATTGCCCATGAGAAGGGTGTACTCTGCCACTGAAGTTACAAACCAATAATGCAGCAAAACTACTCACTATGGTGTCAGATAATTAAATTAATAAAAATAAAAAGAAAATAACATCAGATTGATAAAAACCCTTTAAATCATATCATCTAATACAGAAACAGCAGCTAGGCCATCTGAATTTATATGTGGTTGGGAAGGGTAGGGGGGTCACCAGGTTGGCAGGGAAATGGGTTAATGAGTCAAGATATAGATGGGGGTAAAGCAGATATGGAATTAGAATACAAGAAATTAGTGAGAGTTTTAACAGAGAGCAATGGTTAGAAAACAGACAAAAGCAGCTTTTATTGGTATGTTATCTAAAACCAAGGAGCAGAGAAAATAAATTAAATGAATTGACAGTACTGAGCATTCCAAGATCTTTTCCCATTATAATACTATGAATTTTAAGTGCATTGTTTACATGACCAATTTTTCTCCAAAATCTCATAACTTTAATCTGTCTATATTAAATTGCATCTGCCATAACCTTGTCAACAGGCTAGCTTTTACCAAATTATTTTGAATTAATGCACTTCGATAATTATAATCAACTTAATTTTCAAAATATAATTGCTGGTGATGACTCAATGCTTCAATTTATTTATAAAATTAATTCAGTTAAAGCATTTACAGACACTCCAGTGACAACATTAACAAACACATTCCCACACACGTAGCTCATGATCTACCACAGCTCATGGCTGCTTACAAACCAGCCCATTCTTTGTCGAATCCAACATATGGTCATCCAAGACTTGACCTCAAATATTAAGTAATGATCTATTATGTGGGATGGTGTCAAATGTCTTCTTGAAATCCACATGGACAGTATCAACTGAGATTTTCCTACTCACTAGGTCATGAAACACTTCAAAGAAACCCAGTAAATTGATTATGTATGACCTAAAACTCCTAAAACCAAACTGACCATCTCTAATTTGCCCCTGCCCCTAATCCCTAACACTATCCTCATCATGGTTTCAATTTACAAATATTAAACATGAGTGGAACAGGAAAGTAAATATCCAATGAGAAATGTATTAAAGCATGTTGAAAATAAACAGTCAGCAAGAGGCACCAATGAAAATAGAGAATTGGAGTCAACATTAAAATCCTATATTTAAAAATTGTATGCATATTTGTAGATTTACATAGCTGTGCTTTAAAGTCACAATTCAAACCATGGATAAGCAAAGTGCTACTGAAATAATTTCCAGCAACAATTCAGATCACTAACTTCATGTGCTGCAATAACATGACAGTGGCTACCAAGTCGTTTATGAAGGTACAGTGCATGACTGAGAGTTTCCTCACTCCCAGGACCCATTCATTCTCCCAGAAATAATCTCTTACAATTTTCAATAAAAATATTTTCAATCGAGATGAATATCCTGCCATACATTTAATTCCCTTTCCTTCACGTACACCAATAGCTTGTGAATATCACAGGAAATTCACAAAAATGTGCTTGACCCTGGTAAGCACTTCCTGAAAGAGCAATAATTTAATAATGGTCAAAGTAATGAGATATTTATTTGAAGTAGAAGCATTCAAAGCATAAAAGAGAAGTAGGGACCAGCATGTTTGGTAGAAAGACCTACCCATCCATTGTATGATTTTCTGATTTGGAATTAAAATATGTGGTTTTGAGGGCTATGAGGCCGGGTCAGATTGTAAGGATGGAAATATATTTACTGGGAACATATTTCATGGGGCACCGAAAATAGTAAATGTAATATAAAATTAATTGGTATTAGTAGATGTATTTGACTAGCTAGCGTACAGTCCAACTGTCACCTTCCAGTTTATTTCCATGTATTTTATTAATAGTGCATATGGACCTAATGCCATTTATACCAAACAACTAGATGCAATATGTTAGTCTGTAGTCTATATATTCTCTGGGCAAGAACAGTTCAATCAATATGATGGTGGCTTTGGTAATACAGGTACCATCATTTTTTTAAATTAGCAAATTCAACATTGATGGTCCTACTGGTTTGACTAGTAGCAGCAAAACTGTTGAAATGCATTAAATGTAACATGATATACAATCTCTCTGAGAGTGCAGCAATTATGTAATGTACATAATAAAGTTTTAAAGATTATAGATCCTCTTTCTGTAAACAGATTGAGTTATTTGAGGAAGTGACCAGATGGATGAAAATAGCCTAACTATTCGTAAAGCCTACATTGACTTCCAGGAAGCATTTGCAAAAGGGCAGCATAGGTAGCTGTTTGAAAAATTAAAGCATGCTGCATAGTATGTCAGTCAATCAGCTGGATGTTAGAGTGGATAAGACTAGGATTCAGTTATATGCAGTTTCATTGGATTTCCTCAGGTGAGGAAAATTTATGTAATCATTTTAGGGAAGAATGCTTAAATAGCAGCATCAATAAATAAATGCATAATAATGCAAAGATTAAATCAACAGTGTACATTAACAAAATGGGGCTGTTGGTGAAATAAATATGGATGTAATCACACAGTTGAAAAGTCCAGGCAAGTTTATTTCATGCAACTGCGTCCTACGAAGGTTAATAATGAGGAAGGGAATAAGGGGTAGTAATTAATCTGTTAATGGAAGTGGCAATGTGCTGCAGGGAAGTTAGCTGTAGGGAAAACAAATATATTAATAGATTGAAAAAGCAACACATTAAACAAAATTAAGCATCATTAACAGCTCCCCCTTGATTGGCCTTCCCACACAGCTGAACAAGTCAAATTTAGGAAGCTGCACGTTAACCATTCAAAAATGTGAAGTCCCAGGTATGTAGTGGTTCACGTCAACAGCTGGTGAATGAGTTATCAAAGAGGAACGCAACACATGTTTGAATGGTTACTCATAGCTGGCATTTTAGAGGTATTCAGGTCAGTGTAGTTAAGTCAGGCAATAGGGTGGTTACTTTTCCAGGGATAGGAATACTTCTGTCTCATCTCTCCCTCGTGTTACAATTGCCATTGTCAGCATTGATGAATTTAGTCCAGGTGTGTGAATCGGTGCTATGCCAGGTCATTGTTTGCAGTCCACAGGAGATAAATGCCAAATTTTGTAGAAATAAATATTGCATTGGCACCTGATAGATATGAGTGTAACTCCAAACTTCTGCCCAACTTTCAGGCAGCATATCAGACTATCGAAACCTAAATCCACTGATTCCTTAATCAATGAAGCTGTTGGCACTAGTTGAGGAACTGTCGCATGAACCGCATGGCTAAGATGGCATTGGCTCCTTTATGGACTGCAGTGACGTGCCGCACTCTAGGTTTAGCTAGAAAACTCTATTCACACCTGATGGAATGTCTGGTTGAGAATGTCTCCACTTTCAACACAGCACAAAAACATAAAATATCAGGACGTAAAGATGAGGCGATCTCTAATAGCCTCTCAAGGAAACATCATTTGTCCTCCAATCTCTGTAACGCTGCTGATGCCATTGTTAGTTGTCAGACAACCAGACCACGCTTATGCTGAGGTGGTGGCTGTGGTCTGCAGTCAAGCTTTTAAGACCCCAGAGCTATTCAATTTTGTTCTGCAAGTCCATCTGCAAGCTCCCCCACCATGAGGCAAGGGCTTTCCTCCAGGCATGCTGCAACAACTGGGAGTGATTGCCCAGGAGCACAAAGAACACACAAACGTTCATGGCAGGAAGGAATAAGGGTGATTAACTGAAGTTTGCAAAATCCATAGATTTAATTGGGAAGGTTTATTTTGTAAAGGGTTTTATATTTACTCGGTAGCTTCTTCTTCTTGCATATGGTGTGCACAGCCTAAAGTTGTAGGACAACTTGTTCTATTTGATCATATTCGATTGTGCACGTCGAAACAGGATGGACCACGCGAAGGTAGCAATCTTCCACCCCACTTGGTAGCAGCAGAGAGAAAGTAAAATATGGGAATGCAGGTGATGTAAAGTTGGGGTTCACAGTTATTAGTTTCCATTTGACGGTTACCCACAGGCAAGCCACACAGAAGGACACCATCCACATTGTCTCTTCTCTGCCCCTTCTGTTCCTCAGTTGATCAACTGCACACTGACCCCACAAGATGGCAAAGAGCAGACGGCCACAATTCCAAATGCCCTTTCTGCTGATGATTACAGGACTTCCTGCATGGACCGGGAAGTAGAAGAACTATTTCAATATGTCACCTGCCTGGTATAATAGTAATAATAGTAATAATAATAATAATAATAATAATAATAATAATAATAATAATAATAATAATAATAATAATAATAATAATAATAATAATAATAATAATAATAATAATAATAATAATAATAATACATTTTATTTATGGGCGCCTTTCAAAAGTCTCAAGGACACCTTACAGAATTTAACAAGAGTAAAAAAAACATATAATTGGAGTAAAATAAATAATAAAGACATCACCAATACACAAATTATAATTCGATCCAAAGACAAAAAATCAAAAACACAATGTGAAGAGAGAGCAGCAGCAGCTAAACCGTGCCAGCGTACACTCCCCTTCCGACAGCCATCTTGGACACAAACTAAAATAATCACTAACACAGTATTAACCATATAACCATATAACCATATAACAATTACAGCACGGAAACAGGCCATCTCGGCCCTACAAGTCCGTGCCAAACAACCTTTTTCCCTTAGTTCCACCTGCTTGCACTCATACCATAACCCTCCATTCCCTTCTCAACCATATGCCTATCCAATTTATTTTTAAATGATACCAACGAACCTGCCTCCACCACTTCCACTGGAAGCTCATTCCACACCGCTACCACTCTCTGAGTAAAGAAGTTCCCCCTCATATTACCCCTAAACTTCTGTCCCTTAATTCTGAAGTCATGTCCTCTTGTTTGAATCTTCCCTATTCTCAAAGGGAAAAGCTGATCCACATCAACTCTGTCTATCCCTCTCATCATTTTAAAGACCTCTATTAAGTCCCCCCTTAACCTTCTGCGCTCCAGAGAATAAAGACCTAACCTATTCAACCTTTCTCTGTAACTTAGTTGTTGAAACCCAGGCAACATTCTAGTAAATCTCCTCTGTACTCTCTCTATTTTGTTGACATCCTTCCTATAATTGGGCGACCAAAATTGTACACCATACTCCAGATTTGGTCTCACCAATGCCTTGTACAATTTTAACATTACATCCCATCTTCTATACTCAATGCTCTGATTTATAAAGGCTAGCTTACCAAAAGCTTTCTTTACCACCCTATCTATATGAGATTACACCTTCAAGGAACTATGCACGGTTCCTTCGATTCCTTCCTCCTGCCTTTCCTCACCTACTTCTAGTAATTTAACCCACTCTGTGTGGCATCAGTAACACTGAGGGGATTGATTGAGTAATGCCCACATATAGGAACCATCTGTGCCACAGCATTGGATTCAGCAGAATGTCCTTCAGCTCTTTGCCATGTTTGGAACATCCAAAGCAAAACACCAATGGAATACCTTTAGACCTTTAGAAAGGAGATGAGGAGGAATTTCTTTACTCAGAGGGTGGTGAATTCGTGGAATACATTGCCACAGAAGGCTGTGGATGCCATGTGAATGGATATCTTTTAAGGTGTAGATTGATAGATTCTTGGTTAGTATGGGTGTCTGGGGTTATGGGGAGAAGGCAGGAGAATGTGGTTGAGGGAAAGAAAACCTAGCCTTGATTGAATGGCGTAGTAGACTTGATGGGCTGAATGGTCTAATTCTGCTCCTATGACATGAACTGATGAACATTCAGAAGACATTCGTCTTTAGGTACCCTGTAAGTAGAGGATGATCATTTTAAATAGGACTAATGGGGTCCCATACTGCCACTGAATGCATATTTTGCCTTGCAAGGTTAAGAAAGGCAGATACTGTGAGATTGAAATCTAACATGACAGCACTAGCTTAAATAAATGTTCCACAGTAATTCACATCATGGCCTACCCGCTCTGCACAACTCCAGCTGGCATTAACTGCACATTATTGAATGCTGCAAAGTCCAGCTTCACAGTCATTTGATGTAAATGAAAAAATCCCTTTAATGAGCTTCTTCTTTCATTATACTTCTGTGCACTTGTCCTATACTGGGCTGCAATCGAGATCATGTTTTCAGAACTCTCTCGGTACCTTTTGTCACACATGCTAACAGATACTCACACAGAAATGACTGAGCTCAATTTATTTCTGCTTGCTTGATTGAGATCAATGATTCATGCTAGTAAAAGCCAAAAGACGTTTGATTGACATGTAGCATCAGACAGTGCAGCCGCATTAAATGGACTTGGCTTTGCTTCATTGTGCTGTGCAATTGCTGCCAAGCCTTCAAGGAGAGGACACTATTCAACAAATGAAAGGTGAGACAAAGTGGTGAGTGAGATGGAGTCAGTAACTATTCCCACAACGACAGACAAAACAAATCTGGAAAGCTGACAGAGAAGAGTCACTCTTTAATTAGTAACTGCAGGTGTCCTTTCTATCAGTAGTTGTGCTATTAACTATATAAATGCTGAAGTTTAAAAACTTTGTGTTAATTATGTATTTCCAGCATCCATTATTTCCAGAGTTACTACTTATCTGCTATTTACAACTAGCTGGAACATAAATCAAGCTCGAAAGTCATAGTACTCATTTATAACACTCGCATCCCACTTTCATCCAAGATTATGAGAAGGCTAATTGCCACCCATATAAATGTTTGGTGGTAATAGTGAGAATTAGAGAAAATCTAGGCTTTTGATGCCCATAATATTCCAAACAATAAAAGGAACAGTTGTGAAGACATGGACACGAAGTGCAATTGAGTTAATGACAAACCCTGCATCAGGCAAGTTCCTCACCAGCAGCATAGGTTCAACAAATTACCTCTGAGAACTCAAGCTCCTAATCTTGCTCCTATCCTGCTCTCTGGCAATTTTAGACCTCATAAATAGCAGCAACCCTTTCCTTTTTGCATTTCTAATGTTGCTAACTCCACAAGATCAATGCAGTGTTAAATTAAAATGCAAGGGACCATGACTTACATCATAATATATATCTGAAAAAAAACCTTTCATATTTCGCATTTGGGTGATTCATAACTCTGCTATTTCACATCACAAGCAGAATCTCCAGCCCTCCGCTGGAGGCCTGCATCATGTTTGGGAACACCATCAAAAAGTTAACCTTGGAAGAGGAAATGGCCCAAATGAATCAGAATGATAACAGGGTACAAAAAGTTATATTGAGAAGACAGATCGCATGAGCGTCCATTTCAGTTTAGGTGGTCGATTGCTGATCTAATTAATGCATTTAAAGCTGTAAAAGAATTTATAAATGCCAAGAGAAATAATTAGTTCTGTTGCTGACTCCAGCATCTTAAAAAAGGAGTGCAGATAATTTAAAAAGTAAAACAGGACACAATTCTTAAATTAAAGAGGTTCAGAAGATATGGAGGAAAGATTAATTGAAGCAGAGAACAGCCGTGATTTGACAGAATTGCAAAGTAAGTTTGAAGGGCCGCTTGTTCTATTCCTGGTCTAGTGTGGAAAAACCTCTGCAGTGAAGCTTGTCTAATATCGTCTCTCAATGACTTAATGTGTCAACACTGGACTGAAACTGAAATCTTTCAGACCAGGAAACTCTCAGTTTGATGGTCTGTTTTGTATTAGCTGATCTATATTAGGGGCTTGGTGGAGAACTTGAGTTTGCTGTGGCATCCCTGTTCTTGATTGTGACATCCACGCCCATAATTGCTCTTAGTGCACGACTGTATTGTACTGGGCAGTGAAGGCCACAATGCATCCAGCTCGAGATGCTTATTGACTCAGCATCGGTACCTCCTTAAGGTTTAGATGCAAGTTGAATGCAGGCAAAGAGGATTACCTTAGATGGGCATCATGGTCGGCATGGACATGTTGGGTCAAATGGGCCTATTTCCAGGATGTATAACTCTAACACTATTAATTTAAGGATTCCTATTTCCAGGATGTACAATTATTTGTCTATTAATCTTATTTTTTCAAGAGGAAGTGAAGTTGAAGTTGCAGCCATTATAACTGAAGTAGCCACAGAAAGTAATTTTAAGTTTATTTTTACTGGGTCTAAGGAACCATGAGTCTTCATCTGGGCCCTGGAGAATCCATATGCTTCGACCCTAGCCATCCCCCAACTATACCCTGAGGAAGAATAAGTTTCCAATAGATTAATACTCAAATAGCATTTGAAGAGTGCAGCCACTGTGAATTGGGAAATGTAGTAAAAACTAAGCAGCTTCTTGAGCAGGTCAGTTACTTTTGCTTGGTGTGAATTTCCCAGTAGGCCCCACATGCTTCTCTGTGGAGGCCACATAACCCGTCCTTCTGGTACCCACCCACTGTTGTTACATCACCAAGTAACCATCTAGGCGGAATGGGATGGAGAGGGAGTCCAATTCACAGTCCACATTTGTTTCCAATGTGTTCTGCCAGTCCTTGTACTAAATTAACTTGGTATATTTGGAGCATTTAGTCACAATATTCTATTTAGCTTTAAAGGGCACAAAGTGCTGGAGCAAGTCAGCGTGTCAGGTAGCATCTCTGGAGAACATGGATAGGTGATTTGTGTGTAGGAAGGAACTGCAGATGCTGGTTTGTCTATCTATGTCTAGGTAATGTGTCATGTCTGGACCCATCAACAGACTTGATATGTGATGTTTCAGGTCAGGATCCTTCATCAGATCTTTATATTTAGCTTGTACTATCTGTTTTGGGATTCATGGTTAAATAGCAGCAATTGGAGACATTAGTACATGGTTAACTGTAAATTTTGTAAAACATTTAGTAAGTCATTTTTTATGTGCTCATATATTTATGCAAAAAAAATTGATTCTGTCTCCTATTAATCTATTTCACAGATCCTAAAAGTCAGGTTTTAATCTTTCCTTTTTAGGAGTTTATGGATTAGGAGTGTTTTTCCTTCATTTCATATTTCAAAGTGTCCTGCCATTATTCCCAATTAACAGTCAAGCACAATTTGTGCTGGAACAGACATTGCAATCAGATTATAGTACCTGGCTGTCAGTTCTGTTTTTATCAGCTCCAAGAACCTTTCAGTCATAAAATATTTACTAATGCCATGTTACCGTCATATTAATGAATCATCTTATATTGCAAACCTTTTAACAGTGTCGTTATCCACTAACTTCAGGCCATTGCATCAAAGTCCAAACAATAAGTGGAACTGAATTCATTCTAAGTTGGTTATGAATTAAGAAAACTTTAGTTGCTCTCTATAATTTGTTGTTACATGCGCACAAGCAGCTTTAACTGAGTGGAAAAATGTATACGTTTTGAAAGCTGTGCTTTCTTTCAAAGTTACAACAAAAGCTTCCTCATGGTTTTTAATTAGATTTCACTGCATGGATATTAAGTTCTGAATTCTCCACAGAAAGAACTTCCAGACAATTGTGTGAAGGTCAGTTTGTCAGACTTTGGATATTAATATGCCCACACCGAAACAGAGTAAAATCACAATTACCTTCCTGGTTATCTTATTACATTGAATGCTTTTGGAATTTATATTTATTAAAATTTCAATTTATGGAGAAATGAAGCTTTGGCCAGTGAAGGCTGAGTCAGCAGTCAGCATTTGAACAGTGACTTATCAACTGGATATAATTTATAAATACAATTTAAATGGGAATTCTTAATTTAAAATTCTACAATATCCACAATTACCTCTCTGTGTAACACAGGGAGGTGAAGGGAATTTGCAATGAATTAATTCATCTGTCAGTATTCAACCCCACATAGGAATAATTATTTATATTGCATGAGTTGGAATTGTATTCCATTAGTTCACATCATACTTCAACTTTAATATCATTAATTATTTTGTTTCCAACTGAGTATTTCACATCTTTCTATTAATATATTTTCAGTATTCAATATTATGTTCTTTGTTTAATTGTAATTTTAAGTAAAGAAGATATTTAGAGAATTAGGAAGGGGCTCATTTTACTGTACTAATTATGCACTACTCAATGAGTACAATAAACCATAAATCACATTACAAATTTCAGTGCTTGCAGGAAAAGGTACAGGGCTGGAAGATGAGTGTGGATGTGAATGTATGTCAAAATACATGTTTTGCATACGTGTATGCATTTTCTGTAGATATATATGTATTGAAATCCCTTTGCACTTACTGCACCAATTTCATAAAGGCCCATCTGCTGCTAAATTTTATCAAAAGCAAAACAAAGACTCCCATCTGCAGCAGAATAACCCTCATACTTGTCAATGCTCCAAACAACTTTTCTTTTGTCAGTTCTGCAACACCAATCTCAAAATTTAGTGTCACTTTGCCGGTACCAAGTTTGAGGGATGAACTGAGACAAATACTTTGCACATTGTAAATACTGATCATTGAAAGTCCATTTTGAGTGTAATGTGTTGAAATAAACCATTCTATGTCTGTGTTGGGTATTTAAAAACTAAACATCTCCTCTCTGATTGGAATATTTGTATGCTCTCTGATTGGAATATTTATCTAATATTTTGTAAAGACAATACTTAAGTTTTCAATAATCCCTCTTAATTTCCATTTCTATTCCTATGAAGGATGATTACAGAGAAGTTCAAGTGCTTACAACCCTTGTCTCTCCTCCAATGTCTGCTCCCTTCTGCCATGCCTTCTTCACCATGCAAGACAAAGACGATAAAAACATAGAAACATAGAAACATAGAAAATAGGTGCAGGCGTAGGCCATTCGGCCCTTCGAGCCTGCACCGCCATTCAATATGATCATGGCTGATCATCCAAAGGCGAGCCTTTAGACAGCGCCAGGACACCATCAACTACGAAACAGTGAATTAAACACTTCTGAAGTGTAATCACTGCTGCAGAATGGAAACATAGCATGCAATTTAAAACTAGCACACAATGTTCCTCAGACTGTAGCATGATCATGGCCAGATTATCGATGTGGCTTTCATTGAAATTGTACACTCTCAGGAAGTTGGTGATGAGTGGTAATCACAATATTTACTACCTAATTCATAAAGCAATTGATGGGTTTAGAAGCTATTAAAATGTAAGATTGCAACTGAGGAGCTGCAGATGTCATAAATTACAAGAAACTCTACTCGACTGTTGTCCGAACTTTAGTATTTTATTGCTGTTGTTAACAGCTTTCGATATAGGGCAATTCTTTTTAATAGTGCGTGCATAACTTTATTGTCCGTGAAACTAGAAGTTCCATTTGAATTATTTGTGTTCCAAACTGTTGGCGTTATCTTAGAGTCATATGTGTTGATGTGTAATCAAGGGAATGATTTCTGCCCTATCACAGGTAGAACACAACGGGCAAACCATAGTGCAGTGAAGTACTGAGTTATTCTATCTTATCCTTTCTGGAGATATCATATCAATGACGCTTGCTCACGAGTGGATATGGTACCTCTACAAATGCCACGAACAAATACATTTGTGAATCGTTTACACGCGTGAAAGAACACAAGACTGATTATCAGTGATGCGTTGCCCCGGGCAGATCCATGCATGCAAAGAGTCTCTTTAAATTACATTAATTGTTGGAGGTTGTGCCAAACTGCCACTACTCAGGTAATAATTCACAGACATGCACATTTTTGTTTCTTGTGTGACATCCCATCACCACTCCAGGCAAGCAAATTTGTCCTGTGTGTAAAATGATGAATATGTTTGTACTGTCTTCATGAATGCATTAAGGCGTAGTGTGTATAATATATTAAAAATATGTACATGGTTTATTACAAGGCAGAACATTTAACCAATACAGATACTGCTGCTACAGACTGAATGTCAGCAGTATTAGGCCAGGATGTGCTTAACCCTTGAGTCCAATTGAGCCGGAATCTATGCTGCTGCTGCTGCTGCTGCTGCTGCTGCTCCCCTCCTCAGAATCTGAGGTGCCCAGGACTGGTGACTTGGCCTCAGGCAGACAACCCTGTGTCCAGCCAGGGGGCACCATGATGATCTTTTATCTGCTGTTGAAAGGGCTTTACAATTTTAGTTTAGTTTAATATAGAGATAGAGCGCGGAAACATACCCTTCGACCAACCGAGTCCGCACCGACCAGCAACCCCCGCACATGAACACTATCCTACACACACTCAGGGCAGTTTACATTTATACGAAATCAATTAACCTACAGACCTGTATATCTTTGGAGTGTTGGAGGAAACCGAAGATCTCGGAGAAAACCCACGTGGTCACGGGGAGAATGTACAAACTCCGTAGAGACAGCACCCGTGGTCGGGATCGAACCTTGGTCTCTGACGCTGCAAGTGCTGTAAGGCAGCAACTCTACCACCGTGCTTGTCTCTAAATACTCCTGATCATCGGTGCCATTTACAAATTGTTCAAATATATTCAAATCTTTTAAACATTTAAAAAATTAGATTTATCAAAAGAAAAAGGATCAGTGAAGATATTTAACTGAGATTAATTAATGAAGTAAGTAAATAGACAACAAAATAACACTTATACCCTCCAGGTTAAATGAACGGAATGTACTAGATGGTTGCTGTAAAGAGTGTTCCACACTTAATGACTAGGCACAGCAAGAAGATGCTGATCTACACATTACTGCCAGCTGGTACAGTAATTCCCTCAGATTCTGCCAACTGAAGAACAACATGACCCAAGCCATTATTACATGGTTGCAAGGCCGGCATGCTATATGAGTCCTCTATCCAACCATATCACAATACATCCGCACAAGTAGATGCATGGAGAGCTTTATGTTTATGCATATGACTATGCACATTACTCACAGTTATTCTTAAAAACAAAGATATTTTTACCAACAGCCATTTTATACTTTGAACAATGTAATACAAGCAACTTGTCAATGTTCACTTTTCAAATAATATGATCTACTTTTAATGAACAACTGTAGATCGAGTCCAATAACTGTTTTTTCTGAATCTTCCTGATCTCTTTGCAGGTTTCAATGGTGAATTAACTTTTGGAAAAAGTTTCTTTAGATTGGAGCTGAAAGAGGGTCCAGACTTCCATGGATTTTGTGTCTCATTTTCTGAAACCTCCCCTGAATTCATACAACTTAGAGATAAAGCTGTTTTCCATGCATAATTACGTACTGTATAAGTTCATAATTTTGTTAATCATAGGAGCAGAATTAGGCCATTCAGCACATTAAGTCTATTCTGCCGTTCAATCATGGCTCATCTATCTTTCCCTCTCAATCGCATCGCTTGCCTCCCCATAATGTTTGACACTCTCACTAATCAAAAACCTGTCAATCTCCACTTTAAAAATATGCAATAACTTGGCATCCACCGCCATCTGTGGCAATGAATTCCACAGATTCGGTATGCTCTGACTAAAGAAATTCCACCTCATCTCCTTTCTAAAGGTACGTCCTCTTATTCTAAGACCATACCCTCTGGTCCAAGACTCTCCCACTAATGGAAACATCCTCTCCATGTCCACACGATCCAACCCTTTCACTATTTGGTAAGATTCAATGAGGTCCTCCCTCACACTTCTAAACTCCAGCGAGTCCAAGTTTACAGCCATCAAATGGTCATTATACGTTAGCCCAATCATCCCCAGGATCATTCTCGTAAACCTCCTGTAAAGGGACCCTCTCCAATGCCAGCATATCATACCTCAGATAGAGTACCCAAAACTGCTCACAATTCTCCAAATGCAGTCTGATCAGTGCCTTCTAAAGCCGTTTGAGAATCCTGCACCAGCACGCCCAAGTCCCTTTACACCTCCGATTTCTGAATCCTCTCCCCAATAAAAAAGATTCAAGCCAGAGTGTTATATTGTCATATGTCCCAGATAGAACAATGAAATTCTTAGTGGCAGCAGCACAACAGGATATGTAAATGTAGTACACTGTAAACAATATAATAAACAAGAAAAAATGTTCAGTGTGTGTATATATACACTTATTCACATATACATATATATATATATATATATAGTAGTAGGCCCCCCTCGGTCATGACTGACCATGGGTGATGCATCCTACTTTGCTGGTGATGTGTGGTCGGATGCAAGCCTGGGCGATGTCATATGGAGGATAGGCTGTTGCCCATGCAGCAGGGGGGGGGGGGGTGGGGGGGGGGGGCGGCATGTGCCTTCTAACTACCACCCCGCGTACACGCTAACTATCAATTAATATCAATATCAATATTTATTACATGTCATTTGAACCTCATTGAGGCTCAAACGAAACTGCGTTTCCACAGCCATACAAACCAAGACAATATCATACAGACATGCACACAATTCAATTTACAAAAACATCCATCACAGTGAACCCACTGTGATGGAAGGCAAAGTCTTTTCTCTCCCTGTTTTCCATTTCTCTCCCGATGTCCAAGCCCCAGGCGGGCGATGATAAGTCCCACGGCCACTTTAGGCCACGCAGGGCGATGTAGGGCCCCGCTCCAGGTCCCCCGGCGGGCGCTGGTTCAAACCCCGTGACTCGGGCTAGAGAAGACGCGTTGCGGGAGCTCCGGAAAGCAGTCTCTCCACCCGGACCCACGCGCTCCCGATGTCCCGTCAGTCCACAGGACCTGCGGCTGCAGCTGGAACCTCTGGGCTACGTGGTCGAGCCGCAGCAGCGAGTCACCACTGCTCCCCACGCTCCGATACCGGCCAGCCCCACGATGGTAAGTCCGCAGCTCCAAAAGCTCCGTGACTGGAGCCTCCAGGTCGTTCAGGCTGGAGACCGCTCCACGGCGCTAGGCCCCAACGACAACGGAGACCCGACAGGAAAAAGGTTGGGTCTCACGTACAGGGAAGAGAGTTTAAAAATGTTCCCCCTTCCCTCCCCCCGCCCCCCGCATATACACAGTTAAAAAAACTATTTAAAAAACACAAACAACTACATTTAACAAGACAAAAAATAAAAAAAGACAGACAGGCTGTAGGGGCCGCTGCAACAGTGAGTCGAGCCGCCACCGGACCGCCACTGGCACTGGCGGTATTCATCATCATCCGCCACCGGACACTACCCCGCTTTATATTATATTAATATTATTAATTTGTATATATATACACACATGCACACATAAAAACAAGCAAAGAATAATTGCGGAATAATAACAATAATAGTCTACATTGTTCAGAGCTTATTTGGAGGTTGCTGTGTTTAATAGCCTAATGACTGCAGGGAAGAAGCTGTTCCTGAACCTGGACGTTACAGTTTTCAGGCTCCTATATCTGCTTTCTGATGGCAGGGGTGAAATGAGTGTGTGGCCAGGGTGGTGTAGGTCTCTGATGATGCTGAGTGCCTTTTTGAGGCAGCGATTACGGTAAATCCCTTCGATGGTGAGTAGGTCGGAACCTGTGATGGACTGGACAGTGTTCACAACTTTTTGCAGTCATCTTCCCTCCTGGGCATTCAAGTTTCCGAATCAGGCCATGACGTAACCAGTCAATATGCTCTCTACTGTACATCTGTCGGAGTTCAAGAGAATCCTTTCTGGCATACAAAATAGTCTACGCCTTTATTTCTAACTACCAAAATGCATGATGGCACACTGTGCTACACTGTATTTCATCTGCTTTTTACAGTACTTGCCTGCTCTCCCAAACTGTCCTGGACCTTTTGCAGACTCCCTGCTTCCTCTATACTACCTGCCTCTCCACCTACTGGATATTTGCATCATTTGCAAACTTGCCACAAGGCCATCAATTCCATCATCCAAGTCATTGATATACAACGTGAAGAGTAGCGGCCCCAACACCAATCTCTGCAGAACACCACCAGTCAATAGATTTGACAGATACTGTTCCTGCTTATCAATGTGTCAAGTTCATGAACAAACATGGCCAAATGAGGGTAAATAGGACTAACAGATGGGGCATCTTAGTCCTTATGGGTGTTGGGTCAAGTGGCTTGTTTTCATGCTGTGTGACTATGACTCTAAATGCAAATGAATGCTGCTTCACCTGAAAGGATTGTATGTGACCCTGGATAGTGGGAAGTTAAGAGACAGATGTTGCAGTTCCTTGATCACCAAAATCAAAAATAGTTTACATTGAATACCAAGTAATAATGCATGCCTCATAAGGTTTTATCCATGGTAACTTGGATAATCTTGGCCAAGAATCTTACTATCAAATAATCCTAAGTACGGTCAGTGTTGGATTTAGATGAAGAAAGGCCCTAAGCTGTTCCATTTGTGAGGCCCCCAACAACCGGACAGCCATGGCGGCCAAATCTCCCACAATTCAAAGCGAGGGAGAAAGTGCCCAGCGCCGACCAGTTGCCGTTGCAGTGCGCATGCGCAGGGCGGCCGATGATGTGCTGGCCGTGGTTGTGCGCATGTGCAAGGCGGCCTGCCGTGCCGGCGGATGAGGAGCGAGCGGAGCCCGGCGGCCCGGACACGGATAGCGGGGGGAGATGGAGAGAGAGAGATAGAGAGGGGGGCCGCCCAGAGTTGAACAGTAGGTGTTCTGCCTTGGCCGGAGGCCCCCCCTAGACCTCGAGGCCCATCAATTTTTTCGGGGGGGCCCCTAGAAAGTGGGGGCCCTAAGCTATAGCTTGTTTAGCTTATACGTAAATCCGGCACTGAGTACAGTCCTGATATGTGACGATTAACAAATGATGATTAAATTACTATCTTTTGACCATTAGTTTCAAAAAGGCATGAAAATATGCAAACTTATGAATACTTTTGATCTTATTTATATTGCACACATCTTTCAAAGTGTGTAATGGATATTGTTCATCATCTACACCCTAATTTAGTGTGACGTTTTAGTCTCCAGCCGTTTTGTTTGTATCATTGTCATGGTCACTCACTTTGGGCTCTTTTCATAAGCACATCACTTGGTTCTAACCTATCGAATTTCTTCTCAACTTGACATTATAATGTATATGAGATTGGTCTGGGTTTTCAAATGACTGGGCTTTGCATCTGCTGTACAGTGTTGCTGTCTCCAAATGTATAATTGCACCTTTCCAACAATTTGCCAGGATACAAATTTGATACATCAGTGGCAAGGACATTTTTTCAATTAAACTTACGTTGTCTTAGACTGACCTTCCACATTAAAGTTTGTCTTTTTTCATAGTTTGATAAAATAATGAGTAGCTGTTCTCTTTCGGACTTTAGGTCTTTAAAGATACAGCCCGGAAACAGGCCCTTTGGCCCACCGAGTCCACGTCGACCAGTGCTCACAGCGTACACTAGCACTATCCTACACACTAGAGAAAGTTTTACTGGCAATTTTACCAATGCCAATTAACCTACTAACCTGTACGTCTTTGGAATGTGGGAGGAAAACAGGAGCACCTGGGAAAAACCTACGAGGTCACAGGAAGAACGTCCAAACTCCATCCAGACAGCACCCGTAGTAACAATCGAACCTGTAAGACAGCAACAATGCTACTGTTCTTGTGTGTACAGGGTGACACCATGCAAGCTATTTGTCCTACACATTTTCAGTGTGATGGTAGTTTTTATCAATGCTATCTGGCTGAACTTGCTGGAGTACCGGCCTTGACTCACTATTGGACGGTCTGCTGTTGTATTAATGTCCGTGGCAATGTAATGATTGTTATCAACATCTTTATTGAAAAGTCAATATAAATGTTGATAATCAACTCCACATTTATTGTAAATTCTATCCTTCAACATTTTTGAGTTAAGACTGTCATCTTGGTCACCAATTTGTAGTACAGGTATTTTCATTTTGGCATTACATCAAAGGGGGGGTAACGGCAGGAAATGTAACCTATTTAAACACTGAGAACTCAACCTTGCTACGACTGAGTGTCCGTAACATTCATACATTGTTGCTAAGCATTCACATCTAATAACTCTCCTGTCCCACAGTATCACAGTATGCATACAGCTGGCCCTGCTCCTGGAACATTGGCAACTACTTCCACCATGACCATCTGCTACTGGTAATGGGGTGCACATCACTCCAATGCCCAATCTTTAAATCCCAATTTGAGTGGAATGAAAGTTAGGTCTGTTCAAACACAGGTGGATGAGCCGCTCAGCAACATTGGCATCCAAAATTGCAATACATTTTTCCTTATTTCCCTGAAAAGGAAATCAATCAGCATTGTTAACATTTGCAAGGAGGTGAGGAGGATAACACTAGAAGAAGTGAGTTGGGGGTTATGATATGCAATCGACGTACTCATTTGACCCAGTGCAAATGCACACCAAACTTGTGTCACTACCTCACGATAACTTTGGGATTCAAGTTGTGCAAGATGCAATGTAGATGCATGGGTCCTGATTCTGATGGTGGCTGGGCCAGCTAAAGACAGCTGGCCCTGACTGAAGCCATAGTTGCCCCTTTTGCTGGTTGCCGGTTACTTTGTGGCATTCAGCAGTGATGGAAATAAATCCCAGAGGTTTGGGACTTTGCTGCTGGTAGCCTGGGCTGTGCAGGCAGGAGTGAACACCCCGAATAACTGACGTGCAACAAGCACGGATGTCCAGCGCTGCAAGCGCTGTAAAGCAGCAACTCTACCGCTGTGCCACCATGCCGGCCCTAATCTGAAGGCCTATGTCAAGCAGAGTCTAGACATAAAGAATGCACACAGACTCTACAGTTCACCTTCAGGACAAACTTGGGAGACAACTGGTTAGGGCAGATGCTCTCCGATCCAAAGCAAACATTTGCAGGATACTCCAGCACTTGTGTCTATCTTCATTGCAGGCATAGTACTATGAAAGAGATTAGTTAAAACAAATGTAGGTCCCTTGCAGTGAAAGTTAGGTCATGTTCAAACACATGGGACCAATTGAATGACTTTGGTTCCGTCTTCAGACATAAACATTTGGCATCGGGTCAAAATTGCAATATCCATTTTTCCTGGTATTGGGTCCCTGGATTAAAGGAAATCAGGGCCAGATATCAGCATTGTTAAGGAAGTAGCTCCATTTGCATTAGTAATATTCTTTCAAAACTCTTTAGGTGAGTAGTTCCTGAAGATTTTTGGCGGGAGAGTGATAACACTAGTCTAAAGGAGTGAGCTAGGGGTCATGATTATGCATGGGATCGACATTTGGTGCTCATTGGACAAAGTCCATGGATTGCAAATGCACACTGACGAACTTGTGTCACTATCGTGGATCACGTGGATGTGGTGTTGGGATTCAAGTTGTGCAAGATGCAATAGTAAAGAGGCATGGGGTCCTGATGATCTGATGGTGGCTGGGCCAGGAGTAAAGTCCTTTTCACAGCTGTGCCCTGGGGACTGAAGCTCATACTGGGACCCCCTATTTACAATATATTTTGCTGGTTGAATTGAAGGTTACTCCAAGTTTTGTGGCACTTCAGCAGTGAGGAGGATGCTAGGAATAAATGACCCAGAGGCTTTGGGACTTTGCTGCTGGTAGTTATCCATTTTGGTGGCTGTGCAGGGCCGATTGGGAAAGGGGGAGATGCAACACCCCGAATAACTGACGTGCAACAAGCACGGATCTCCAGCGCTGCAAGCGCTGTAAAGCAGCAACTCTACCGCTGTGCCACCATGCCGGCCCTAATCTGAAGGCCTATGTCAAGCAGAGTCTAGACATAAAGAATGCACACAGACTCTACAGTTCACCTTCAGAACAAACTTGGGAGACAACTGGTTAGGGCAGATGCTCTCCGATCCAAAGCAAACATTTGCAGGATACTCCAGCACTTGTGTCTAACTTCATTGCAGGCATAGTACTGTGAAAGCCTAATGCATTCCACATGGGTCATTACATATTTGGGGAAATGGCTAAGTTCTATGCTAAAGAGCTCGCCAATGCATCCAACTGTACAGCATGGGTGTTACTTGGTAGCCCATGTTCCTGTAGTTGTATGTCAGTGCTGCTTCACCCTCTGGAGGATAACAATCTGATTCATACAGAAAGCATAATGTTATCAGGCTTTCCCTGTCATCACCCACCACCCACACCCATCCTCCTCCTACCCACAGCCCTCTTCCCTTTCCCCTCTTCCTGTTATTTTTCCTCCTTCCTTCTTGTCTTGCTCACCCCCCTTGCTCTGTTTATGTGTCTTTGTCATTTTACTCTTCCAAAATCTTCTTGCGAAAATGCTATCATGAAACTGTAAACTTTTACTTAATTTGATCTGGTTTACTTGGAATAATTCATATTTTTCTATATTGTTTAGTTTAGAGATACAGTATGGGAACAGGTCCTTTGGCCCACCAAGTCTGTGCCAACCAGTGACCCCCACACATTAACACGATCCCACACACACGAGGGACAATTTACACTTATACCAAGTATACAAACCCAAGCCAATACAAG
This sequence comes from Leucoraja erinaceus, assembly GCF_028641065.1. Taxonomy (NCBI): domain Eukaryota; kingdom Metazoa; phylum Chordata; class Chondrichthyes; order Rajiformes; family Rajidae; genus Leucoraja; species Leucoraja erinaceus. The sequence goes on from NC_073378.1 coordinate 82,539,127, forward strand.
CCTGTACGTCTTTGGAGTTTGAGAGGGTATTGAAGATCTCGGAGAAACCCCACGCTCGTTGATGTTGTTGATGCACTTAAAATGCTCATAAAACTACAGCAATAAGAATTTCATTGTTGCAGGTCATACAACATATAAACATTCCTGATCTTTTGATATCTTGACCAGCATCTTGAACAGAGACAATTTGCTTTGTGCACAAATGGGGAGTTTTCTGGTGTAGAAAATATCTATGCTCATTCTGGCTGCTGGTCTCTACTGAAGGAGAGGAAGCTGAACTGAACTCTGCCCAGTAGGAGGACTCCATGCCTTGCTGGTGCAAATTGCAGAGAGACAGTAATGTATCAGCACCCTCATGGAATGATGCAGAAATGTAGAAATTCCACACCACTGTTATTTTCCCTGACTCCAGCAAGACAGTTCTGACCCAGCTCTGGATTACAGTGGTGTCTCCACAAGTATTGATCCCCCTGTGACTACAACCACCTGCTCACAGCCCTTTTTCTGTGAACTTTCTCTCCCCTTGGTTCCTCTTGTATTGATGGTCTGGGGAGAGGACAACCAAAGCCATCACACTGCAAACCAACTAATGTTGGCTCATTAGATTGCACCTTAGATAATGCCACTATTTCCATGGTGTCCAGAAATAAAAAGTCTGGGTAATCTATGCACTAAATTGCATTCCAATCAATCATCAACCTGCAACTCTTTGAGAATCTCATTAAAAATGTGAGTGAGGAATTCTTCTTTCTGTTAATTACATTGCTCTCTATGCACTCTTTGCGCAGAGTGTTGGTCAGATCACTGTCCATCAGTATTAAATCGGCATTGATAGAATTTTACATCATGATATGCCTTCCATGTGAGATTCTTGCATGCGCTAGAAATGCATGCACTGCTAGCTAAACCAATCTGCTGCATGGTGTGGATCATAGAAAAAATGAGCATATGCTCCTTGTAAATAAAATTGGAAGCAAAGTAGCATTGTTGGCACTTAAACAATGACCATTAGCACCCAATAGTGTGGGCAGTTACTCCTCAATGCTGAGAATACAAGATCCAGAATGTCAACGTGATTGGCTGTGATCCTGAATTCAAAGTAGGGAGAACAGAGGGTGGATTGAATAAATAGATTCTGAACATTTAAAATCTAAACCTGAACCAGATTAAGGTGACAGTAATATCCACCACACCAATAGGTTTATAAAAGGGTATTTATCATCATAAATTTCATGGGTGATCCCTGAAATATACATATTTAAAGGATCAATTATTACAATTGTCAAAAACTATGTACTTTAATTGTATACACATACACATAGAGGCATCACAGTGGAGTAGCAATAGAGTTACTTCTTTACAGTGCCAGAGACCTGGGTTCGATCCTGACTATGGATGTTGTTTGTACGGAGTTTGTATGCTCCCACTGCGTCCAAGTGAGTTTTCGTCTGAGAAACGGAGTCGTTCCTCGACAAGTCATATAGTAAGATTGTTACACCTAAGGTACTGAAAGAGAGAAGGTGGGTGACAGTGAGAAATGGAGGGAAACATGGAATGAAAACGTCCCCGGGTGTTGTACCTCTTGTGAACAGGTTCACCCACTTAGAAGCTGTCGGGACAGAAAACATTATCACACTGAGCGGCGGACTGGCTTGCGAATCAAAAAGGGCTGTTGAGCCAAAACCAAAGAGGCCAACGTCAGGCAATGCCACTGTAGTTGGAGACTCCATTGTAAGAGGTACGGTCAGGGGTTTCTGCGGCAACAGACGGGATTCGAGGATGGTGTGCTGCCTCCCTGGTGCCAGGATCCCGGATGTCACGGACAGAGTGCAGAAAATCCTCAAGGGCGAAGGTGAACAGCCGGAAGTGGTAGTGCATGTCGGCACAAACGATGTCGGAAAGAAGGGGATGAATATTCTGCAGCGTGACTTTAGAGAGCTCGGAAAAATGCTGAAAAGCAGGACCTCCAGGGTTGTTATCTCCGGTTTGCTTCCAGTTCCTCGTGCTGGCGAGAGCAGGAACAGGGAGATACGGGACCTGAATGTGTGGCTGAGGAACTGGTGCAGGGGGCAGGGATTTAGATTCTTAGATCACTGGGATCTGTTTTGGAGTAAGGGGGAACTGTATAAAAGGGACGGATTGCATCTTAATAGGTGGGGGACCAGCATTCTGGCAGGCAGGTTTGCCACTGCTACACGGGTGGTTTTAAACTGAATAAGGGGGGTGGGGTGTCAAATGGGATAGTCGAGGATGGAGTTAAAGGGAAAGAGAGTAAAGGGATGGTTAATGACCTCAGAATTAATGGGAAAGGAAGCTCACAAAGGGATAGGAGAGTATGGCCAAGTGTAATAGGTATCGATGTGAAAGGTGGAGGTTGGGCAGTTAGAGGTTGGTAGATATGTCATTGAGACATTGTAGGGATTACTGAGACGTGGCTGCAGGAGGATCGGGCCTGGGAACTTAATATTCAGGGTTATACATCCTATAGAAAGTACAGGCAGGTGGGCAGAGGAGGTCTGCTGGTGAGGAGTGGAATTCAGTCCCTTGCGAGGGAAGACATAGGGACTGACGAGGTACAGTCACTGTGGATTGAGATGAGGAATTGTAAAGGCAAGAAGACACTAATTGGTGTTATCTACAGACCCCAAATAGTAGCCCGGATGTAAGATTTAAGTTGCAGCAGGAGTTAAAACTGGCATGTAACAAAGGCAATGCCACTGTGGTGATGGGGGATTTCAATATGCAGGTAGACTGGGAAAATCAGGTTGGTTCAGGACCCCAAGAAAGAGAGTTTGTAAAATGCCTCCGAGACTGACTTTGGTGCCTTCCCACACAGTGGGAAACTTTGATTCTGCTGTGTGGGGATGTTTTATGTCAAATTCTATAGTGTGTTGTGTTCTTTATTTTTATTGTATGGCTGTATGGGAATTGAATTTCACTGTGCCATCTGGCACATGTGACAATTAAATGTATCTTGAATATGAATCTTGAGATGGATTCTTAGAGCAGCTTGTAATGGAGCCGACCAGAGAAAAGGCAATTCTGGATTTAGTGTTGTCCAATGAACCAGATATGATAAGAGAACTCAAGGTGAAGTAACCGCTTGGAGGTAGTGATCATAATATGATTAGTTTTAATCTGCAATTTGAGTAGGAGAATGTTAAATCGGAAGTGTCAGTGATGCAGTTGAACAAAGGGGACTATGAAGGCATGAGAGGGGAGCTGGCCAAAGTCGACTGGAAAGGGATCCTAGCAGGAATGACAGTGGAACAGCAATGGCAGGAATTTCTGGGCATAATCTGGAAGATGCAGGATCATTTCATTCCAAAAAGGAAGAAAGATTATAAGGGGAGTAGGAGGCAACCGTGGCTGACAAGAGAAGTTAGGGATAGAATAAAACTAAAAGAAAAGATGTACAACACAGCAAAGAGTAGCCGGAAGCCAGAGGATTGGGAAACTTTCATAGGACAACAGAAGGAAACAAAACAGGCAATATGGGCTGAAAACATGAAGTATGAAGGGAAGCTGGCCAGGAATATAAAGAAGGACAGTAAAAGCTTCTTTAGATATGTTAAGGAAAAAAGAGTAGCAAAGTCAAATGTGGGTCCCTTGAAGGCAGACATGGGTGAAATTATTATGGGCAACAAGGAAATGGCAGAAGAGTTGAATAGGTACTTCGGATCTGTCTTCACTAAGGAAGACACAAACAATATCCTAGATGTACTGGAAGACAGAGGATCTAATGGGGTAGAGGAACTGAAAGAAATTTTCATTAGGCGAGAAATAGTATTGGGTAGGCTAATGGGACTGAAGGATGATAAATCCCCTGGACCTGATGGTCTGCATCCCAAGGTCCTCAGGGAGGTGGCTCTAGAAATAGTGGATGCATTGGTGATCATTTTCCAATGTTCAATAGATTCAGGATCAGTTCCTGTATATTGGAGGATAGCTCATGTTATCCCACTTTTCAAGAAAGGAGTGAGAGAGAAAAGGGGGAATTACAGACCAGTTAGCCTGACTTCGGTGGTGGGAAAGATGCTGGAGTCAATTATTAAAGAGGTAATAATGGGGCATTTGGATAGCAGTAAAAGGATTAGTCCAAGTCAACATGGATTTATGAAAGGGAAATCGTGCTTGACTAATCTTCTGGAATTTTTTGAGGATGTGACAAGTAAAATGGATGAAGGGGTGCCAGTGGATGTAATGTATCTAGACTTTTAGAAAGCCTTTGATAAGGTCCCACATGGGAGACTGGTGACTAAAATTAGAGCACATGGTATTGGGGGTAGGGTGTTGACATGGATATAAAATTGGTTGGCAGACTGGAAGCAAAGAGTAGGAGTGAACGGGTCTTTTTCAGAATGGCAGGCAGTGGCGAGTGGAGTGCCGCAAGGCTCGGTGTTGGGGCTGCAACTGTTTACCATATATATTAATGATTTGGAAGAGGGAATTAGGAGAAACACTAGCAAGTTTGCGGATGACACAAAGCTGGGTGGCAGTGTGAGCTGTGAAGAGGATGTTAGGAGGTTGCAGGGTGACCTGGACAGGTTGAGTGTGTGGGCAGATGCGTGGCAGATGCAGTATAATATAGATAAATGTGAGGTTATCCACTTTGGCGGCAAAAACAAGGGGGCAGATTATTATCTCAAATGGGGTTAGGTTAGGTAAGGGGGAGGTGCAGCGAGACCTGGGCATTCTTGTACACTGAAAGTTGGCTTACAGGTACAGCAGGCAGTGAAGAAAGCTAATGGAATGTTGGCCTTCATAACAAGAGGATTTCAGTATAGGAGTAAAGAGGTTCTTCTGCAGTTGTATAGGGCTCAGGTGAGACCACATCTGGAGTATTGTGTACAGTTTTGGTCTAATTTGAGGAAGGACATCCTTGTGATTGAGGCAGTGCAGCGTAGGTTAATTAGATTGATCCCTGGGATGACGGGACTGTCATATGAGGAAAGATTGAAAAGACTAGGCTTGTATTCACTGGAGTTTAGAAGGATGAGGGGTTATCTTAAAGAAACATATAAAATTATAAAAGGACTGCACAAGCTAGATGCAGGAAAAATGTTCCCAATGTTGGGCGAGTTCAGAACCAGGGGCCACAGTCTTAGAATAAAGGGGAGGTCATTTAAGACTGAGGTGAGAAAAAACGTTTCCACCCAGAGAGTTGTGAATTTATGGAATTCCCTGCCACAGAGGGCAATGGAGACCAAGTCACTGGATGGATATAAGAGAGAGTTAGATAGAGCTCTAGGGGCTAATGGAGTCAAGGAATATGGGGAGAAGGCAGACATGGGTTATTGATAGGGGACGATCAGCCATGATCACAATGAATAGCGGTGCTGGTTCGAAGGCTGAATGGCCTCCTCCTGCACCTATTTTCTATTTTTCTATGTTTCTATGATAGTGCGATCAGCGTAGGGAATAGTGATCTGCCAAGGCAGTTTGAGATCAAGAAGGAGATGATGTTGGGGTCTCTTGAAGATCATTGAGGTGCAAAGGTCGCCATCACCTGATGGGATCTATCCCAAGGTATTGGGAGAGGCGAAAGAGAGATTACTGGGGCATGGATGAAGATCTTTATATTCTCTCTAACCACAGATGAGGTCAAATGTTGTTCATTTGTTTAAGAATGGAACAAGGAATAATCCAGGTATTTATGGACTGGTGAGTTATTGGAGAGGATTCTTAGGGATATAATTTAGTCGCATTTGGAAGAGATTAGACTTATTTGGGCAGGTCATGTCTTAATAATTTTTTTTTTAATTTTTTTATTTTTTTTTAATTAGAAGTACGGTAAATTACAATACCATACAACACATATGTCTTAATACATTTTTTGTACCGCTTCATTTTTTGAGCTTTAAGAAAAAGATTGAAGTAAAGAAAGTAAAGAAAGTGCGCAAGAGTCGTGAAGGTGCAGGAGAGTGTTGAGAAAAGAAAGCCCCTTAGAAAGGAAGTTAGAGAAGGAAGTAAAGAAAGAAAGAAGACCCTAGAAAAGAAGGAAAAAGATAGGAGAAACAATCGCTCTATTATAACATTAAACTCCGCAGAAAGGGGACTACCAACCAAGTCTGTTTTTTGTTGTTTTGGTTTTTTTGGTTTTTTTACCAGATCCTGTTTGTTGCCAGATCCTGGTACCTTTTATTTATTTTTTTTATTTTTTTATTTTTTTAAATTACTATTGCACCTTATGCTTGTAATAGTTCCAAAAACGTAGACCACTTCTTTTGGATCTTAAATCTTTTGGAAGTGGTCTGGTTTGCCTGCTAAGAGGAATCTCGTCTCTTCCAGATGTAGTGTTTCAAACATATTTGATATCCACATTTTTATTGTTGGTGTTTTTCCAGAATTAAGTATGAGCTTTTTTCCCATTATTAGCCCGTAATTGAGTAAATTCTTCTGAAACACGTTTAGTTCAGGGTTACCTTCCGATATTCCAAAAATAATCCATTCTGGTTTTGGTACCAGTTTTATTTTAATTAATTTTGTAAAGATGTCAAATATTTCATTCCAGAATTTTTGTATTTTTATACAAAAAACAAAATAATGTGCTATGGTAGCTTCTTGACACAGACATTTATCACAGATGGGTGAGATATTAGGGAAGAGTTTATTTATTTTAGTTTTTGAATAATATAGTCTATGTAATGTTTTGAATTGGATGAGAGTATGTCGTACATTGATCGAACATATTAGCACAATTAGAACATGGAAACAAATAAAACAGAATCTAAAATTAAGAAACCTATCTCTTTTAATACCAATAGTTAATAATCCATCGTTTAAACCATCAATTATAGACAAATCATTTATACAATGGGAAAGAATGGGAATCAAACCCCTCGGAGATCTGTATGAATTGGAAAAATTACTATCATTTCAACAACTACAACTGAAATATAATTTGAAAAATAATCAATATTTTAAATATCTTCAAATTCGTGATTATCTGAAAAAATACACAAAAGACTATCATAATATGCCTACAGACTTACTGGATGAAGCAATGAAGACAAAGGCGGAATCAGCGAATCTAATATCGTACTTATATAACATCATCTTAAATATAGAAATACCCACAATGGATGGAATTAGAAGAGACTGGGAACAAGAATTAGCTATAAAAATTTCAAAAGAGAGCTGGGATAGTCACTTATTACAGGTGCATAAATGTCTTAATAATTTGATTGAGTTTTTTGAGAAAGTAACAAGGGTGGTTGAGAAGGATAGGGTGGTGGCTGTTGTTTAAATGGACATTAGTAAGGCATTTGACAAGGTCACTGAAAGTAGGCTAATCAAGGAGGTTAAGATGCATGGGATCCATAACAACTTGTTAGATGGCATCAGAACAGGCTTACCCTCAGAGATAGACAATAATGGTGGAAGGGGGTCATTTAAGATGAGGATTGATGATGAATGGTGTTCCATAGGGATCACAGGGATCTGTGCTGGGACCAGTGATGCTTGTAATACGTATGAATGACCTGGACAAAAATGTAGATGGGTTAGGTAGGACGTTTGCAGAAGACACAAAAATTGGTGGACTTGCTGACAATGAACAAGGCTGTTAAAGGATATAACAGGATCTGGATTAGTTACAGATATGAGCAGATAAATGGCAGGTGGAGATTAACGTGGGCAAATGTGAGGTGTTGCACTTTAGGTGTGAGGTGCTGCACTTCAAATGTAAGGAGAAAGTAAACAGTTAATGATGGATCATCAATAGTATTGATGTACAATGGTGTGCTAGGGTCCAAGTCTGGATCTCCCTGAAAATAGCAACAGAGTGTAAAGATGGCATGTGGCATGTGGTATGTTTGCCTTCATCAGTCAGGACATTGACCATAAAAGCTAGGAAGTCATGTTACAGCTTTATAAAACTTTGGTCAAACAATTTTTGGAGTGTGGTGTGCAGTTCTGGTTGCCCCATTCCAGGAAGGATGTGAAGGATTTGGAGCAGAAGAGGTTTACCTGGATGCGGCCTGGATTGTAGGATATTAGCTATAAAGAGATGTTGGAGACACTTGAATTGTTTTCTCTGGGGCCTAGGGGAGGGGAGGTCTTATAGAAGCTCATAAAGTTATGAGAGGCACAGATTGGGCAGATAGGCAGAACCATTGTTCCCAGGGTAGAAATGTCAAATATGTGAGCCCATAGTTTTAAGGGCCTGTCTCACTTAGGCAACTTCTTTTGCGAGTGCAGGCGACTGTCATAGTCTTGTTGAATTGCTGAAAAAGTGAATGCATCAAACGCATCCTACAACTATGTAGAAGACATCCTATGACTATGTAGGACAAGCTACGACTATCTACGACTTAATCGCTGATGCACTCGTGACAATTGGCGACCCAATAGCGTGGACTGAAGACGACCACCTTCGGCTTACAGCCGACTCCACCCACGATGACAGAAAGCAAGCTACGACAACCTACGACTGGCTACGACTATCGTCGTAAGATCACCTAAAGAAATGACATTCGATTTTTCAAACATTTTCTTTTAAATTCTGTATATTGCTTGTTCGAGATGTATAAGAATAAAATCCTTTTAAATGCAGTGCATTTGAAGTGCTTGTGTCTGTTTTCTTCATCAAAATAAATGTGAAAAGTCAAACTTTAAATACAGTGCATTCCTTCCTTGTGTTTGTGTGTGTTTCAATGATCTAAATATATGCGAAATTAAATATGAGATATAAGTGATGACATGAGGGACTATTATGAAAAATAATGATATTCAGACATCAATTTGAGGTTAAAAAATCAAGGATTTCCTTTATTGGTAATGAAACATACAAAAGTCTTATAGACAAACAAATATTGATAACAGCCTGGTGGGTGGTGTTGTGTGTTGTGCCCTGCCCCCGCGCTGAAGCCTTCTCCTCGGAGCCATGTCTTACACCACCTGATCCACTAAAAGAAAAATTGGGCATTGACCGCGCTCTGGAATGACAGCACGTCACATGCTGCTGTTTACGTACCTTTTTTTCTCAATGAGCCAATGAAAATGACCAGTCAGCAAAGGCGATTAACTAAGACTACCTACGACTATCAAGACTACTTACGATTACCTATGATAACATGGCAACCCCACTACGGCTACGCCTTCGACTACAATAGTATCGATTTCCACCATAACGACCAATTTTTGGACGCAAAACATTTTTCAACATGTTGAAAAATTTTCGGCGACCATACTGAGGCCGCGACCAGTTCCCAGAATGCGGGAACTCCTCGCAACCATGAAGAAGACCACCTGCGACCATGTGACGACTATGTGGCGATCTTGTGGCGAGCGCACAGTCTCCTGCACTCGCCAAAGAAGTCGCCTAAAGGACCTGTCCCACTTGGACAACCTAATCCACGAGTTTAGAAGACCCTAGACGAGTTGAAACAAATGTTAAGGCCGTGTTAACTCGCCGAATAAAATACCTCATATGACCTCCTACGACTATGTCTACGACCTCCTACGTCCCCCTCGACCTCAGTCTTCTACACCTAAGACCAACTACGACTAGCTACGTGTGAAAAATTATCACATAATAGAATGATGTCATGATTGCATTTTTTTTCTCGGGTCAGTTACCAACCCACGACTACCCACAACTACCCACAACTACCCACCTACAACTACCACCCCCACCTGCTACGAACTACCTACGACCTACCTACGAGTAAAATGTAACAAATTTTTCCCATGCCAACCTTTTTTTTACTCATGGACATTTTTTATCAGGCTGGAAAAAACGGCGCGACCTGCTTGAGGCCACGAAGACGCGGAGACCACTCACGAGCATGAGGAAGAGTTACGAAGACCTCCTATGACCTCCTACGACTTTATGGCGACCATGCCGCGAGTATGAGTCAAGGACAAATTCAGCAGAGGTCACCAATTAGGTCATGAAAGTGGGACGGGCTTTAGTGGGACAGACCCTTGAAGGTGAGAGGGGAAAGTTTTTAAGGAGTCATGCAGGTCAAGATTTGCTTTACATGGAGAGTGGTGAGTGCCTGGAACATGCTGCTAGGGTGGGTGGTGTTGGCTGATAGGATAGTGGTGTTCAAGAGGCTTTTAGATAGGCATGTGAACGTGCAGGGAGTGGAGGGATATGGATCATGTGCAGGCAGAAAGGATTTGTTTAACCTGGACATTTTTGGCACAGACAACGTGGATCGAAGGGCTTGTTACTGAGCATATGTTCCATATCATATATTTAGTAGCACTGTTCTATTTTCTATATTTAAAGTATCAAAGAATGCTGACTACCCTAATAGATAATGTTACAAATAATATGAACTCTGTTCAGATTAATATTAAAATAAAATATGTCACAAATCGTCAGAATAATTCACTGGGTCAATGTGTACAATGTGATGAGATCTTGTATCTTGTATCTTGTGTACAATGTGATGCTTCGACGTTTTAAAAGATGCGTCCTGAATTAGCATGAGCTACATCTGCCCCCTGGTGTGACAGATCGCAAACTGCAGCCGAGTCTACGGGCAGTGAAGACACCCCCTGGTGGCGGATTTGTAGCAATAAGTATGTGATTTCTTTGTGTCTTTCGTTAGGATTTATTAGTTTAATTTATTCTGTTATTCATGAAACTTTAAATAAAAGTATGCATGTGGTACGCTGAAGATTATTGTACAATTGTTTTTCATCGTGTCACCTTTGCTATAATATGTGATTGCCTTTGCATTTTTAACATGTTTCGAGTATATATTTTCCCCCTCGTAGTGGAGTCGCAGAGAGGGTGCTTATTTGTATTATTTAGATTAGGGACAAGGGTTATGTTTGCGTTATTGTAATATTGTGCGAATCCCCCAATCAATCGCTGAGTGGCAGCCGCAAAAATGCTTAATCGCTGGTAAATTAGGATGAGAATATTTATTAAAAATTGGGGAATATATCGAGAGCGGATTCTGCTAACTGGTTGTTAACCCAGTCTACAGTAGACCACAGCAGAACGCAGCAAGTTGTGAACTGTCTCTGCGGAGAAGATCTCTCAGGAAGATGTGCTGCATATTTGCATCAGGCGGAGGCCAGCTAAATAACCAAATGACATTAACTTATCGAAACAAGTGCTGGTTAATACACAAAGTGCTGGAGTAACTCAGCGGGTCAGGCAGCATCTCTGGAGAACATGGATAGGTGACGTTTCGGGTCCTTGTCCTTCATCGGCATTAACTTTTCTTTGGGCTTAGTTGTAGCAACTTAGTTTTAGTGATACAGCGTGGAAACAAGCCCATCGGACCACCGAGTCCACGCCGCCCATAATATATTTTAGATACATTTAGTTATATGTTAGATACATTTGCTCATCCACTTTCTAGATCTACAAACCCGCACGTCTTTGAGGTGTTCAGGAAACAGAATGTGCAAACTCCACACAGACAGCAACCGAGGTCAGGATCGCACCCGGTCGACCCCAACTTCTCCAACCAAGAGCTTGACCAAAGAGAACGTATCAGTTCCTCTAAGCACCATTTAAAATCCGCTTAGATTCCGAAATGACCGATCTCCCTTATGTTGATTTAATGCGAAATTTGCATCAATTGTGTCAAAATTAGATTGATTCATTTGGGGGGGGGGGGGGGTTGTTCATTGATTATCAACAGAGAATGAATTATCACACATAAACAAGCAGCCCTGGACTGCTTCGAGAAAAAACCCCATTAAAATGTAGAAATATAATGAAATTATCCGTTTTTCTAATAACATGGAATGGATACGAACTGCTGAAAAGATCATAAAATGTACAACACTGCGCAGGCAATCTGAGAACTTGTTTCATTTCCTCGCTGGGCCCAGTGATTTAAATGCTTCAAATGCATGGCACTTCGGTCGACAGAAGCTGTGATTAACTTCACGAGTGAGAAAGATTGGAGACGTGTAAATGAAATAAAATGTCCACAGTGTTCCACAAGTACATAGTTAATGCGACGAACGGCAGCAAAAGAAAATAAATGGGATTGCACTTTTATTTCGAGCTGCTGGCTTTGGCTACGTTAATAGCTCAGTGGCATTTAATCGGGTATTGCCGTGTTACACGTTAAAAATACCAACACTGAACGTCAAGAATAAAACGCATTTGAACGACAAGGACTGGAGTCGGCAGTGTAGTATTTGATAAATGCAGTTCACATTTTACTGGACGGATTGAACTGCATGCGATAAATGGATATTAAGTATCTGCAGTTTGCAGTACAAGTCTAAAGTCTGATTTCTTTTTTAGCGTGCGTATTCTCTTATTGACAGTTCAATACAGGAGATTGATAAATATTCATTTATTTTGGACGCGGGTTTTGTCATTTCTGTTTAATCCCATTGCCGTGGCTGCCAGCTCAGACTAGTTCAAATTGCCTTCGGGTGTTGCAGTGAATTTTTTTCTCTTTATCGGGGGATGTCTGATTCACAACGAGCTAAAAAGAGTTAAAACTTGATGTGAACAGACGATCTAACAGTGGTACAGACGTGCTGAATCCGGGACACAAGCTGCAGCTTCTGCAGCAGTAGCCGAGATCTATTTGTTGACGATTTGTATTTTAGCAAAGTCCCCCTCTTTTTTTTGCTGTGAATGGCATTTGCAAAAATGATCATTTTTCAGATCTGAATTCTAGAGCTATTTTCTTTACACTTTCTGCTTTTACAAAGCTTACAATTAGCTTGGTATAGTAGAATCCAAAAAGCATCGCAAATGGCCCATACACAGCAAAGCTTATGGAAAGCGGGAGCAAAGCACTAAAATAAAGAATGTATTTTTACTCTAACTGGTTGAAAGTGAAATACACAGAGGAACACTTACTGAGAGAGAAAAAAAACAAACGCAGATTATTTTTCTGTGGAACAGTTATATTTTCAACTATTAGCAATGCTAGGAGCAGCGGACACTGACATTTTATTAAAAGCCTTCCTGCAAACCTATTTGGACAAAGAAAGGGACTGACTTAATGTTGCTCCCTCGAGGTAAACGCTTGATGTTCATTTCTTGGTACTTTTCCATTCCCATCCTCCGCCATTTTCTCAAAGCTTTCACCAGATCAGTCCAATTGCAACATTTTTTTCACAGTATCTCAGTACACACCACAATAAACCTAAAACAATACCAACACAAACCTTATTCTGATATTCTAATAATGATATGGAAAGTAATTTAACAATGGCATTTTTGCAAATGCCATCAGCACAGAATTAATCAATAAATTATTGGCTCAAATGGCAATTTGCCAGCAATTTTCTCCCTTCCATTTCTTGCAAAGACCCAGCTTCTTGCTGAGGTGGAAAACAGCTGTGTCAGTGAAAATAGTGCTATACTTTTAGTCTGACTGTCGATAGAAAGTATAATGTGAATTGACAATTAATCTTAAAATGGCATGTTCTGTCTCTGTGTCAAAAAACTAACTAATATGCAACTTCATTCAGTTCAATAACCATTTTTATCCTAATAGCATTTATGGACTAACATTACTGTTTCATTCATTTGCATATCTGACATATTGGTTCCTACCATGTTAGGGATTGGACCATGTGACTACCTGCAAGTATTGTAATAATATTTAAGGGAAAAGTTTCCAGTCACCTTCTGCCTCTGGGAAGAAGCTTCCTACCTAGATGCCAGCAGCCAACAGCAAAGAAACTTCTCTCTCTTTGTTTAAGAAAAACATTATTATTTTAAATCTCTATTTATCCTTCATTATTTTAGTGAGTGAACAAGAGAGAATAATGAGACTCATGGAGAAATACAAGTTTACATTATGCAAATAATCAGTTATCAAGGATAATAAAATCATCAACTTTAAAATAACATCACACTATGAGATAGTGACACAAAATGTACAAATAATGCAAATTAGGATTTCTAGGCCTCAAAATTAAGGGTTGGTAATAAATATGTACAGCAACCGGAATGTGGGCAAAAGAGCAACCCAGCACCCCTCTCAGAGTGTGACGTTTAAGGGTATGTGGGGGGAATCTGGATGGGTTGAGAGTGAGGCAGCAGATGGTACTTGGCATAGAGGTCCAAAAGCCATATCTCAATGTCACATGTTTAAGAAAGAACTGCAGATGCTGGAAAAATCGAAGGTGGACAAAAATGCTGGAGTAACTCAGCAGGTGAGGCAGCATCTATGGAGCAAAGGAATAGGCGACGTTTCGGGTCGAGACCCTTCTTCAGTGTGGGAGGGGTGCGGAAAAAGAAAGGAAGAGGCGGAGGCCACAGCCTAGTGTCTGAAGAAGGGAGCAATATGACACCTGAGACTCCAAGCCTGAGATACTGGGAAAAATCCCTTGCAAGCCTGATATATGCACTCTTTCACTATGATTGGAGGAAAGGTCTTCTCATGGAATTACAGTCATTTTTCCATTAAAGGTTTTATTGGAGATACTTATTATCAAATATGTACTTAAGCTGCTGGAATAAGACATGTGTTAAAACACTCTCCAGAAATATCAGATGTTTTCAGTGGCTGGAAGAATGTGGTTGACCAAAAATGTAGTGTACTGTATGGGACAGCGGGCAGGTTTGCTTGGAAATAGCTTTACAAACAAATAGTAAAAGGAGGTCGTCAAAGATGTAAAAGTTTTTGTTGTTTGTGCTTTCATGGTATAAGGCAGAAAGTGGAATGACGACAGCATTTAATGGTCATTGAGAAATTAGTCGTTCTTGAACCACTGAAAGGTCAATGTGCTCTTGAGTTGTGTTACGTAAGATGTTAGTCCAAGGATGAAGAGGCAACGCTGGCCAAGTCTGGGTGGAGTGGACTCAGAGAAACACACAGATGTTCCTATTTGCACGCTCTACTTGTTATTCTAATTGGCCACAGGTTTGGGGTGGGCCCTCAAGAAAGCCTCGATGATTTGCTACATTGCTGTTGCATAGGATGGAACATATTGTCAACAAACATGATTATTAAAACATACTAAATCATCTGAGACATAGCAGCTCAAGCCTGTGGCAGCTTGCCAGTCAGAAAGGTTCTGTTGTGGGTAATGGCCAGCTGTTGCTTTGATCATAGTGGAGGTGGTTGTCAATCTAAGCCAACAACTTGGGACAGTTTTCTGTTAAATTTAGTATTAACAATCTGCAAAGGGAGTCCCACACCCAATGCAGCCTATTTTCACAATATGCTCAGAACAGTGTAACAATTGGAGCCAATATCGAGTGATTGGAGAGAAGCCAAGCGTTAACAGTGTAAATCTGACCTTCACTTGACCAGCCAGAAAATTCCCACTTCTCAGCTAAATAAAAGTCTCATGAGAAACTAGGTGCTGAGCATTGAACAGTGACACCTCCAGTTTCAAACAAAATGAAAAACTTGCTGTGTCATCTGATGATTGCAAGTGAAGCAAGAATTTCTGTGGCGTACCTCATTCTGCAGCTCCTTCAATTGAAATAGGTCCTGTCATTCACAACTTCACCAGTAGATGGAGTGTCTTAGTGTCGTCGGAGCAGCTTTTGGGAGAAAGGACAACCTTGCCATGTCTAGCTATTATTCATAGATCTCAAAACAGGGCTGACAGGGGTATTTTTTAAAGTTAAAAGGAGGGATGGGAATGTACAATTGTGAATTCAGAAAATTGCACAGAAATGTATAGAAATGAGCCATGTGGATGAAAAATGTGGTGTGGATAGACATGGCAGCACTGGATGTGTTTGGTTTCGGATTCTAGTTCCAAATAATACCGATAACTAAACCCACTCAACCAGCAGACAGCTAAAATGGTGTGTGACACATTCCCCAACTACTCCCACTGGCTCTAAGCCTGGCTCTGCTTTGTGAACAATCATTGGCCATGTCAGCTGGAAACGTCCACAACTGCACTCCGGGCCCTTCAAACATCACTGTGACCACAGTTCTGATCAGAAGCCTGTGTGGGAAAGCCAACATATATACGGATGTTCATAACCTTCCTATGCTGGCTCAGAAGGGAAACTTATGCCTGCTCTGCTTTGGCTTTCTCCCTTCCTCTCCAACACCATCTTGGGTTCCTGTCAAAGGTTCCCTGTTCCCCAGCAGCTTGACTCTGCCAACTGGCCTCCCAGTACTGTCCCTCGGCCTTCCCAGGGCCTTTCACCAACCACTGACTCCCATCCAGAGTTAACATTGGAACCCCAGGCAACCCTTAGTGCAGGGCATTTATCCAGATGGAATCTTTTGAGGCTCATGTTTGAATGCTTCAGGTGATGCTAAAGCATGTAGCTGACCTTCAATACAGTGAACATAGTTCTACAAGCAGCAGGAACAAAATACGATGACATTTTTATTGAGAATCATACTTATATATCAAACATTTCATGAATTTACATGATTTTGAAATGTCCTGTATTTTAAGATCAAGTCACCTATCGTAAACTACTATGTAAAATAATCATTTCACAGGGCTAGATCTCTCTCTGCTGGAGCAATAAAGCATCTTAATAAGGCAATCTAAAATATTCTCCAAAGGACTCCCATTTAGTTCACTTTCTTACACTTCCCTGTTTAAATGAGTCTTCAATTTATCTATAATTAATTCTCAGTACTGTAATCATGTAGTTTGGAAACCTTCCTTCACTGACCCATTGTGCTTAATGTGCTAATACTCTTTCAATCATCAGTGATAGCAATTTCTTCATCTCAGAGAGAAAAGAAATAGTGGATCATGTCATAGACCATTACATGTAAAACATTTTTACTGAGAATTGACTGTGTGACTAACACAAATGTCAAAAGTCTTTTTGTCTGCCACTGCTTCCTTCAGCCGTAATTTACACCAGGTGACATGTATGCTACAGATGTTGGACAAAATCTGCAAGCACTAAATCGGTGCCAGGAAAATGTGAACAATTCTGATATCAATCAATCATTACAGGATTAAGATCAGGCAAAATATTTTACGAAGAATGTGAGAGCCCAGCCAAATCAAGGCAGCAATCTACTTATCTCCTGATAATTGTGCGAGATTAAATTTTAACAAGAATCACAAATGCTTTGTGATTCAGAGGTTATTATATTTTGCAGGAAAACCTGATTGATATTTTGGATGTGTAATATAAAGTGAATGTACAGGAGAGGTCAACAAATAAGGATACTCGTGCGTTTAATGTGTATGATCAATTGATCCAATGGATCTCAATACCTAAATATAAAATAAGTGTTTTGGTAATTGCTTATGTGCTATTCCCATATGATCGATTGGTCCAATTAATCTCAACAACTAAATGTAAAATAAGTGTTTGAATAATTGTGTATGTGCTCTTCCCAGATTTACCAAAGTTCTATTAAAGCATTATGTTGCTATTTGTTCATGCATTTCCAGGATGTAGGCACCATTTGCACAGCCAACATTTAATCCCTTTCTCTGATTGCCCTTCAGAAGCTGGTAGTGAGCCCAACTCTGCAGCTGGGACATGTTGGCTGATGTGGGCAAGTTGGGCCGAAGGGCCTGTTTCCATAGTATGACTCTTTGACTCTATGACTATAACTCTATGAGTAAACCCCTTGAAACTCTGTAGTCTACATGTTGAAGATGCTCCCACAATATTGGCAGATGAAGAGCTTTTGCATTTGAATCTAGTGAGAGTAAAGAAGTGATACTAAATGAACTGCAGATGCTGGTTTATGCCAAAGATTGACACAAAATGCTGGAGTAACTCAGCAGATGAGGCAGTGTCTCTGGAGAACTTGGTTAGGTGATGTTTTGGGTCTGAAGCATGGGTTCCGACCCGAAACATCGCCTATTCATGTTCTCTAGGGATGCTGCCTGACCTGCTAAGTTACTCCAGCATCTTGTGTTAATCTTTGACATTAAAGTAGTATTAGGTATTTTGTTTCAAGTCATGGTGGTGTATGACTGGGAAGAGAGGTTGCAGGTGGTGGCGTCAGGAACTGCTGTCAGAGCGGTGCGTGCACTTTGTAGGTCGGACTAGAGGGAATGTGCATTTAGGGTGGTAACAGTTACTAGAATAGGATGTCAGTAAAACTGGATCTGAGCAAAGCAGTTTGTTTTCTTCCGAATAGTTATGAGCTTCTTAATTGTTGTCTGACCTCCACACCTTCAGGCAAGTAAAGAGCAGTGTATCAAATTCCATTTAAAGTGTATCTAGAAGATCCCTGGCTTCTGACCTGCTCTTTCAACAATTGAAGTGGTTGGCCCAGCCAAGTCAGACTCACAGTTAAGTGTCTGATCAATGGAGTATGAACTCTTCCGGTCAATGTGACATGACTTTTTCTTGTCATGTTCTTGTTATACATTTGTGCTCTTTACTCCATTTTAAATAGGCTTAAACAAATGAACACTTTCACGTAACTGTACAGTCTTACCACTGATGTGCTTCAAATCATTTGAAATGATAGATTTTTTAGTGGTATTTGACTTTATTTCTGTTATCAAAGTACCTCAAATCCAAAACAAAGTTTGAACAAATTTTAAATACCCTCAATATTCCCGGGAGTTTCATCATTATTCTGGATAGATTTATTTGCTACACATTTTAATAACTTTATTGGTCATTGGACCTGAAGGCATCTACCTTCCCTAAAACTCTAGGTTTATGATCATTTCTCCAAGGGTGGTGGTGAATTTGAATAACACAGCGTGAGCATGGCGTACGTGTAACCTCCCAGAAGACAGCAGTACTATTTGGTCAAACCAGCAAGTGAAATATTATCTTTGGCTCTCACTGCACAGTGCAATTTCACCAAGTCTTTTGCAATCAAGAAGGTAAATTTGAAAACTGTTATTGCATTCAAAGTTATATTTTTGAAAATATGCCTGGGAAAGAAAAATAGAGGAATATTTTATTTTGATTGTGTATTTCTTCAGATTTCAGAAAGTATATTAAACTTAGTGAACCTAATCGTGGATTAGAATGAAGCACTAAAGAATGTGTTCTCCCAACAACTATTTTCTCCAGGAAAGGAAGAAAAAGAAGTTAGACAGTGACAAAAAAAAGTTAAAGAGGCAAGGATAAAAAAGAGAGATGGAGGCACAGCAACATTAAAAAAAAAAGACTGGCCATGATGCATTGCTACATGTTTGGAGCGTTTTAAAAAACAAGCTGCATTCAATTTTTACTATATGCAATGTATGGCACATTGTGTTTAGCTCTCCTCATTCGTTCTGCTGAAGGCAACATTTTAGAAACATAGATGCACAGAAAAATAGGTGCAGGAGTAACCCATTTCGCCCTTCGAGCCATCCAATATGATCATGGCTGATCATCTAAAATCATTACCCCGTTCCAGCTTTTTCCCCATATCACATGATTCCTTTAGCCCTAAGAGCTAAATCTAACTCTTGTTTGAAAAAATGTTGGCAGAGTTATTGGTGCACACTTTCTTTATGTATGTGATGAAAAGAAGAGAGCTGGGGACCCCACTGATGATGTAGAGCATCATTGCTGAGCCAGCCCTTTCTACACAAGCCATGGCTTCCAATGGTGCTCACTGGTTAAGCAGTCAGAGCTAATTGCCAGGTTGAATTTCCCATCTCCTATCTACAATTGCTGAGACCAATTGTACCTTCCATAGTCACCATTTTGTCTGGCCCAGTACAGACCAATAATAAAATCTGTGAGCTTATGGACTATCCAGTTTGGCATATCCCCTCTTTGTCAACTGCTGTGCAAGGTGTTTTAATAGGGAAAACAATACTTTTACTCCCCCCCACTCCCCTTCCATCGGGCAGATGGTGTATACACGTAAAAGCATATGTCAGTGGATTCAAGACCAGCTTCTTATCTCGCGGTTATCAGACTTTTGAACTGACTTCTCATATACTAGGGATACATTTCTCGATCTTCCAATCTACCTCAGTGCGGCTCTTACCCTTTTCATTGTCTGCACTTTCTCTGTAGCTGTAACACTATATTCTGTGCTCAGTTTATTTTTCCTTTTGCACTACTTAGTGTACTTATATATGGTATGATTTATCTGGAAACACAAAACACTATTACTGTCGCAAAAACAAATCAATACCATTTCCAATACCATGGATGCGTGCAATTGTCAATTCAGTACACGGGATACAATTTGAGAAATGCCAACATAATCACCCATCTGTATGACTTGCTTACACATCTTATGATACGATTGGGCAGTGCAATACATGATAGGTGTCATTAATGCACAATTATGGAGTCATGGAGTCATACAGCATGGAAACAGGCCCTTCGGCCCAATTTGCCCACACCATCCAACATGTCCCAGCTATAGTACAATATGCACTTTATGCATACTGTTGGCTTTATCTACAAGAATGAAGTTTTAGGTTCTCCTGACTGGGTTATCTAGAACTAATGTTCAGCATTTTAGAATAAAAGATTGACAATTCAGAACTTAGCTAAGCCAGTTTATTTATCAATAAGTAGTGAACCCTGAGAATTGCCACCAAGGATGACTTGGAGATTCAGTATCTGTATACATTCAAAGAGTTTGAAAGATTTTTGGATATTAAGACAATCAAGGAATGTGGGTCTGTGCTGGAAAGAGCACGGAAGTAAAAGAATAGCCAAGACCGTTCTGAGTGGCAGAATAGGGGGGGGGGGGGGGGGGGGGGGGGGGGGGGGGGGGGGGGGGGAGGGGGCTAAATGCCCTGTTCTTTCCCCTACTGTATTTCTTACCTCTTTTAATGGCCTGCACCTGAGTATTTTTAACTGGCTGATCCTTACCTGGATTAGAGCAGAGACTTAATTCTTGCCAGATGGTATAGAGCTTACTCTGCTAAGAGCTGCATCTTTACGTTTTGTTACTGGGGGGGCTCCTTCAATCCTTCTAATCTCCTCCAATGCTACAGCGTCCCATTCTTCAACTGCCACTCAAGAACATACGTGCCCCAAAATAACCTTGCTCATGGGAGAGCTTACAGAGCTCTTGCGTTAGCGAGCAGAGAATCACACAGCGTAGCTCACATTTATGGAAAGATACAGCATGGAAACAGGCCCTTTAGCCCACCAAGTCCATGCTGACCATCAACCACTCATTTACACTAATCTAATCCACCTTTAATCTCTCCATATTGGCATTAATTCCCCCCCATATTCTACCACTCACCCACACACCAGGGGCAGTTTCAGTGGCCAATTAGCCTACCAACCCATACGTCTTTGGGATGAGAGGGGGAATCTGGAGTACCTGGGCATGGTCACGATGAGAATATGCAAACTCCACTCATACAGCACCTGAGGTCAGGATTGTACCCTGGTCTGCAGACCTGTGAGGCAGTGACTCCACTAGCTCTGCCACTGTGCCATCACAGTGCATTTCTTGCATTACTTTGGCTCCAGTACACAGTAGAGGTGCAATGTAGAATCTCCTTTTTTAACGTGAATAAAAACTTCTAGCACGCTATCTTTTACACTGTCAGAGTATCCCAAAGCAATTCAATCATTGGATTATATTCTAAGCAAACATGAAAGTTTCTCCAGATAGCAAGTGAGATGTTGTTTTCATGTGGGATATTTGAGGGCTTTGGTAGGAGGAAAATTCCCTTTCCTTTGACAAAAATCCAGACTCTGTCCTCAAAGCCCATACTTACTTGGAGTGAGTTCTTAGACACAACCTAGGAACCCGGGAACTTAGTCCCAGCAAACCAGTGAGGGTCAATACAATGCAGGGTTATTCTGAGTGAAACTGACAAGCATTGCTTGCAAAAATACTCTGAGACCAGTAAAACTCACCTCCTTGCTTACCAGGTGCCTCAGAGGTAGATTATCGCTGATATTCACATCAAAAAGTGCCCAAAACCTTTCAAAAATAAATTTTATTTCTTAATTTACATAATTATTAAAACATTTAAAGGTGGCAAAGAATGAATACGTAAACCAATAGAAATGAGAAAAAAAATGAGTAAATACAGTTAACCCAACTCAATTGAACCAAGATTATCATGTATTCAACCTTTAGTCCACGGCTGTTTTTATTCCTGTTGAAATAAGTACTCTCGCTTGACTGTGACCACATTAACTACCTTGTCTTATAATTTGATAATATAGATGACAAACAACAGTGAAGCTGCCACAGATTCCTGCAGCACATCACTGGTGGTAAATACTGCCTTACAGCGCCAGAGATCCGTGTTCCATCCTGACGATGGGGGTTTGTCTGTTCGGCGTTAGTACATTCTCCCTGTGACCAGCGTGGGTTTCTCCGAGATCTTCGGTTTCCTCCCACACTCCAAAGACGTACAGGTTTGTAGGTTAATTGGCCTGGTATACATGTAAAATTGTTCCTAGTGTGTATAGGGTAGTTTTAATGTGCAGGGATCGCTGGCCAGTGCGGATTGGGTGGGCCGAAGGGCCTGTTTCCACACTGCATCTCTAAAATAAAATAAAATAAACTAAACTAAACTAAACTAAACTAAACTAAACTAAACTGCAATTGAAAAACAACCTTCCCCTTTCAGCATCTGATTCTTTCCACTCGCCCAATTTTGAATCCAATTGGTTAGCTCACATTGGATCGCCAGTGATCTAACTGTCTGGACAGGGCTACTGGACAAGACTTTGATAAATGTCTTGCTGAAGTCCACACAAACAATCAGCATCAATCCTCTTGGTGCCCTCTTCAATAACTAATTTGTGAGATGTGATTCTCAGCACATAAAGCCATGCTGAGCATCCATGGTCAGTCCTTGCCTATTCCAAACCTGGTAAATCCTGTCCCTCAGAATTCCCAACAATAACTTACCACCACTGATGTCAGGTGCACTAGCCAGCAGTTCCCTGGCTTGTCCTTCAAGTTCCTCTACTTACAACATTAGTCACCCTCCAGTCTTCCAGTACCTTCCCTATGGCTAAAGATGATGCAAATATCTCTGCCAGGGTCCCAACAATTTTTTCTCTAGCTTCCCACAATGTCCAAGGATACATTTGGTCAGGTCCTGGTAATGTTTCCATCTTCATATTCTATAAGGTTGGCAGTACTTATTGTGTAATTGGGATGTGGTCCAACATATCACTACGCATTTTCTTCAATTCCTTGGCTTCCATGAACTTCTCCTCAGTAAATATGTGAAAAGAATATTTGTGCCAGAATCAAAATAGAAATGTAATTATTTATTGGTTTATTCCAACCTGATGATCCTACTTGTTAGGCATTCTTTTGCGATCCAAAGTGATTTGCTACCTGTCAAGTCCCATGGATCACTATGCAATCTGTGGGGACTGATAGAGCAGGAGGGAGCAGGCAGGAAGGTGAAATTCTCCCTCCATCATTTATGCTCCTGTGTGCTCTGGGGGAGTGGACTGAGTTCTCAATACCACCCCAACCATTCCTTCTGCTGTTTGAGTGGTGATGGACAAGGGATTTCAAAGTTAGATGATGATACATTTTTCTAAGTGGCCTTTGAGACCATCCTAGTACTAACTCCACTTGGTACTTGCTTACTGCATCAGAGCTGGAATAGAAGATCTATTTGAGGGGCCTGGTGTTGGTCATGTGGACAACACGACTTGTTCATTAGGCCCAACTAAGTGTGATTTAGGGCCTCCTTGTCGGAGATATTGGCATGAGTGTGAACATCCATTTACTCTGCTGGTGAATCTGATGAATTACATTTCCATAGTATAGATTAGCCACACTCCAGCAGGGAGCACATTGGAGGTGAAATACAACATTGCAGTGAGAACGTTTGAGAAAAACGCTAGTTTAATGATGCAGCCATGCCAGACAACAGTTAGCATTGTCGCGGGCCAGTTGGTTAAGATCACGGCATGCATGCCATCATGTAACCTTACACTGCAGCAGAAGGCAATTGCAATAATCAGACAGAGCAATCTACTGAATAAACATTAAGCATAACAGCTGCTTGCCCTAACCTCACAAAAGGACTATCTTAAAAATTGAGAACCATATGTTTGTAGTTAAGAGATAATTATTTCTGTGCTACTTAAAGTGAATTCACATGTATAAATAGAATGTATTCTGAAAATTAGCACAAGTTTACCTTAAATATATCAGAGTTTGAAAGTACAATCATCATAACTTTATTATTCGTTTAGACATTTACCCTCAGGTTTAATTTCTCGGGCCTATTCTTGAGTTGATATTTTTCTTAGCTCAAGGAAAATAAATGAACAAATCCATAACATTCCTTCTCATTCTGTACTTCTTTCCTAGTCAAAACCATGGACCACAGTACTTTCCAGTCTTGTACCAAAGCAAGCAACTATGCAACTCTGTGTTATAGTTGTCTCTGTACCCTGTTCTCTGCTCTCAGCTTACACCCATATGGTTAAAGACACTTTCAGGAACATGTATTTTTGGTAGTGAGCAAATGTGAAAATTCCAATTGCATTTGCAACTTTAAAAGGTTAACCTATATCCTTCAATGTCAATATATGTGTAGCAGGGGCAAAGCAGGTTAATATACACCTGACAATGTGGGCAGTCATTGAAGAAATTCAAGGTTTGGGTTAATAGAGTGTCAGTCAATAGGTGATTAATGGTTATGAAGGCAGTGGAACTGAGAGCATGAACAGAACATGCATTCCATGTCAGATCAGACTCGAATCATATCACCTACTCTTCCTCCTATATCTTTTTGCTCTATAGTAGTCCTTATCTATATTTACACATTAATTCAAACTTTGGAGACACAAGTGACTGCAGATGCTGGAAGCTGGAGCAACAAACAATTTATTGGACGTCGAACAACATTTCTGAGGAGAAAGAAATTGTAATTGCTTTCAGTCAAAACCGCGCATCAGGGCTCCAATTAAATTCAGATGTTGTTCTTTGTCTATGTACATATGCCTTCTTGATCTTATTCCCAGATCTACCCACTCCAGCCACGAGAGTATCAAAGATTGAATAATTTGGGGATTTCATTGAATCTTTTTGTGGAGAGCTGTATTGTTCAACAATGGAAAGTTCGGTTGGTAGAGGACTTTTATTCTGCTTCAGTAAATGTGCCATTTATGGCCCTGGGTTCTGCGTCTGAATGTATGTATTTGCAAGTGCTACCTGCATGCCGTTGCACCATGTCTGAAGGTAGCGTGACTTTGGCTCGGATCTGGAGGTGGCATGGGTTAAAATGTTTCTCATTTGTCCAGTAGATGACCTCCACTCCTTCAGGAAGCATTAAAAATACTTGAATTACAATCAGATGCATGGAAGGAGCTTCATGTGGCATTGTTTGTTAGTAAATAAGCAACTATAGCTTAAATGGCGACTGGTGAAATTGTATTTCCATGCACGTCTGGAATTTTTGATGATCTCCCAGAAGAGGTTGCAGCAACAATTTGGTGAACACTAAGTACATTCCTGACACATTCAACAGTTCTGCTACATATCAACAGTGAATGGGTTGTAAAGTAAGAATTGTAAGTGTTGGATAATAAGAATGAACTGTTTAAAAAACATCACAAATTGTATTTTGTCGGTTCCAAAATACATGAATTTCAAATTCTGATGGGTTGGCACTTGGAACATTAGAATTCATGCTTTT
This sequence comes from Leucoraja erinaceus, assembly GCF_028641065.1. Taxonomy (NCBI): domain Eukaryota; kingdom Metazoa; phylum Chordata; class Chondrichthyes; order Rajiformes; family Rajidae; genus Leucoraja; species Leucoraja erinaceus. Next base: position 82,564,552 of record NC_073378.1, read on the forward strand.
TATGGTGAACCTTAGGAATCAGTGAGACCTATCCAAGGTCAACGATGTTCTACTCTGCAATTACAGCAACCATCAACCTGCTCAAACAGGGCTTGGTGATTATTTCTAAGAATGACTGTCGAGGGTGGTGAATCTGTGGAATTATTTAGAATTCTTTGCCACAGAAGGTTGTGGAGGCAATGTCAGTGGGTACATTTAAGGCAGAGATAGATAGATTCTTGATTAGTGCGGGTGTCAGAGGTTATGGGGAGAAGGTAGGAAAATGGGGCTAGGAGGGAAAGAGAGATCTGCCATGATTGAATGACGGAGTAGACTCGATGGGCCATATGGCCTATTTTTATTCCTATCACATGATTATAATCTTACGATAAAACTCAACTATAAGACTAGCTACCTTGTTATTCAAAGTTTGGGAGCATCTTCTGAGAGAATTTCACAGATAAGATTTTGAAACAAGGAAATGTTCAAGGTGATGATAATTGCGGACATTTTTAAAGAGTGAGTTAGCACGGACCAAACTGCATGATTCTGAAGAATGGTTCTGACCCGTAACGTCACCTCTCTATTTTCTCCAGAGATGCTGCCTGACCGTCTGAGTCACACCAGCATTTTGTGTCTATCTTTTGCATGCATCTGGACCAATTTCCTTTTGAGTTAAACTACATTTTACAGGTTCCTCGTGTAACTTTAGTTGGCCTCAAATCAGCCTGCCCTACTCTCAAGTTAGTGATGCTGTTCCGAATGCAAGTTTGGATTATTGGTAAAACCAGATTTGATACATTAACAAGGTCTGCCCTGGGCTGTCACACAGAATGCCATAGTGGCAAGGCCACAAAGTAAAGTCTCCCTTTTTGATCTTATCGCAATGAAGCAAACGAGTTTTATGGAAAGGTGTCGGCCTCTTGCAAAAATATGGACCCCTTAATGCCATCAGCAGGTTGAAACCTGTTCTCATCTGGAGTGAGTAGGTCTGAAGAAGGGTCCCAATCTTAAAGTCACCTACCCTTTTTCTCCAGAGATGCTGTCTGACCTACTCAGTTACGCCAGAACTTTGTGTCTATCTCATCCAAAGTGAATTCTTCTGAGACCCACAAAGGGCCTAATGCTCGGTTTCCATGAAGCCTTGAGATAGCAACAGGGGAAGATTTCATTCTAGACTTGCCTTCCTACAACCAAAAAGACCAGTACAGGTGGGACTTAAACTGAGGATAACTGTCACCCATCCAAAATACTATGTCCCATCGTTCCCCCATCCCTCCTCTTCACCAAATCTCCCAACCATTCCCCTCAAACACCCCTCAACCCAAAGTAACAAATGGAGTTTTCTGGCCTCTCCAGGACCCAATAACCCGAGTGGTTTCTGATTAATTTGACCCCCACCATGACTAAATATTCATCCTTACTCCCATGCAGCTCCATTCCACAGTAAAAGAAAGTTACAGGATATTATATCATTTATCGGGCGTTCTAAAGGAGTTTCAGAGTAAATGCATTGAGCCAGTGTCCAGGCTGGCTATCATTAATAATAATAATAATAATAATAATAATACATTTTATTTTCGGGCGCCTTTCAATGTCTCAAGGACACCTTACAAAAATTAACAGAAGAGAAAAAAAACCATATAGTCGGAGAAAAATAAATAACAAGGACATCATCAATACACAAATTAAAGATAGAAATCGCTCCAAAGACACAAAATCAAAAAATCAAAAAACACAATGTGAAGAGAGAGCAGCGGCAGCTAAAGCGCGCCAGCATCCACTCTCCCTTCCGACAGCCATCTTGAACACAGACTAACATATTAACTTACACACAGAAATCATCCCCCCACAATGGCTACCACTGTGGGGGAAGGCACAAAGTCCAGTCCCCATCCCCAGTTCACCCAAGGTCAGGCCTATTGACAGGCCTATACACAGAACACAATAATGTTTTGCTGTCTTATGCATATTCAGAAGATAAAAGGACAAATAACCATATTTTTAAAAATTGTTTAACGTACCAAAATTAACTCTGAAATAATGGATTAATTTTAACTCTCCAAGGTGAGTATAAGTTCAGATTCAAACTATGGCTTGGGTAGCTGCTGACTCTCATCACACACAAACTAATATGATTATATCTCTGTTTTAGACAAATACCTATTTATTTTTCACTGTGCAGTCTGACTGTAAAGTTAAAATGATTTTGTACAAAAATAAAAATGCTACATATTACAAAAGACTAATGAACAATATCTACTCGATTACAATATTAAAGCAACATGGTTATTTAATAAAGACTTAATGGAGCTAGGTTTTCCAGTCATTTTTAAATATTGTCTGGGCAGATTATAAGCAAAAGTCCTGCATCTTTAAAGATGATATTAATATAAACAAATATGTGATGTATGAAAGTTATCTTCAAAACTTAGGCCAGAGCCAACTAATTTTTACACCAACTATTTATATCACTTGACATTTGTTACATATTATAAATGATGTAATTATACATTCTTTTAAGAAGACATGGACAGATGTTAGTAATCATACAGGTCCTGCATCTCTGTTGAGTAAGTAACAACAGAGTTTTTTGTGGCAGGACTCTCAAATCACTCAGAATTAATTCAAGATGAAGCCTAATAAGCGTAACAAGCTCTTAGAAATACAAAGGTGCAAGCGATATCTCATAAAAGGGACACAGTGAATATGTGACTACAGACATTTAAAAGAATGCATATGGAACACGTGCACTGTCCCAGCACAGAAAAGCTCTCATATTATTATTCCTTTGCCCCAAAATGTGATCAAGGGGCCTGGGAGCAGAACAGTCCCATTCTGTGTAATCGGGTTCCTGTTAAACTTGATTGCTGAATTATTCTAAATTAAAAACATATGTTTGGGATTGATTTTTTGTCTATTATTTCATACTGGTGCCATTAAGAGATCTGAGTCTGTCTCTGCTACCATTCTTTGAGCAGCTTCAATGTTCATTGGAAGTTGAAACAAATGTATCCATAATACATCAAAATAATATTGAGAGAAAGAACAATGATCCATGTAAAGATCTGATAATGCATACAAAATGGTAATAATGCAATGTACAAATGTGTCCTTAAAACAATTTAATTTAACATCTATGTGTTTGATAACTTTAATAATCAAAATGAAATTTGTAAACCATATCTCAAAATTACTTTTGTAAACCATGAACTAAAATCAAAGAAAAGAGTTACAAAATAAGCACACCTCAAGCCAGATTGAAGAAAATCTTTCTTATATTCTTGCACAGACTAATAGATAAGTGGAACAGGCTGCCATCAAATAGAAGTTAATTCAGTGTTTAGCCATGCAGTTAAAATAGAACTGGATATGTATTTTTTTTAGGAATTTGAAGGAAGTTTATAAAGATAGTAATCTATCAAACAACATGTGGGTGATTTACCGCATGGGTTCTCCCGTTACTGTGGACAATCAGGACAATCCTTGTGGAAATTCGCCCCCTATGGCTTCAGTACTTTCGGGACCATGAGAATGTTAGCTGTGGAATGCAACCAATCTGTGATGAATAATCTGAAGGGTAAGTTTAGACTTATACCCTGCAGTTTTCAGTTGATTACCATTGGGTTTCAAAGGAAAAGTTTTATCTTACTGGAAGTATTACCTGTGTTTATTCACCTTCTTCAGAATGGTGAGGCACAGCAAGACAGTGAAAGGGCAAGTTGAACATGAGTTGAAAAAGGGGGTTGAATCAGTCAATGGCACCAAATTTCCCCTTGAAATATGGTTCTCAGTTTGAGATATTGTCTAAATAGTTGCTGCTTTATAACATGCACCCTTTCATCCATGAAAGGGTGCATGTCTAGATAAATGCAAAATAGTTGGTAACATCTAATAATAATACTCGTACATTCATTATCTGCCTGTTATTGGGCAATATAAACCATATCATGGAAAGATCTTTAACATTGTTAGGAATGCATTACTTCACATTGTTGCTCAATTAATTTCATTACATGCTTTGGAGGATAACTTTAAATAATAATGTCTCAGGATTTTTTACTGGTTTAAATGTAGGCATTTGTTACATACTGTCACTGCAGTACTGTCATAGAGTCATAGACTCATACACCATGGAAACATTATTTTCTACCCAAGTTGTCCAGACCGACCATGACGCCTCACACTGTCACCCTTTCACTGTCTCTCTGTGTCTCACCATTCCGAAGAAGATGACTAAACACAGGTAATACTTCCAGTAAGATAAAAGTGTAAACTTTTCCTAAGCTACTCCTATTTGCCCATATTTGGCCCATTTTCCTCTAAACTTTTCCACTCCATGCAAACGTCCAAGTATCTTTTAAAAACTGTTATTGTACCTGCCTCAACAATCTCCTCTGGCAGTTCATTCCAAATACCTACCAACTTCTGAGTGAAAATGTTGTCCCTCAAAATCCTATTAAATCTTGCACCTCCCATCTTAAACCTGTCCTTTGATTCTTGACTCCCTAACCGTGGGATTTTATGCACCCCTATAAGATTACCCCTCAACCTCCTGCATCCTGAGGAATAAAATCTTAGCCTGCTCCACCTCTCCCATCGCTCAGCTTCTCAAGTCCTGACAAAATCCTTGTAAATCATCTCTGCATTTTTCCAACTTAATGGCATATTCCCTATAGCTGGGTGAGCAAAACTGAACAAAATACTCTGTGGCTTCACCAAGATCTAGTACAACTGTTACATTCCATCCCAACTTCAATACTCAGTATTTTGACTGATGAAGGCCAATGTACCAAAAGTCTTCTTTACCACTCTATCTACCTGTAACATCACTTTCAGAGAATTGTGCACCTGTACTCTTAGATCTCAACACTCCCCAGGGCTCTATCATTCACCGTGAAGGGTCCTACTCTTGCTTCACTTCCAAACTTGTAACACCTTGTCTGAATTAAACGCCATTATCCATTCCTTGGCCCACAAGGCCAGCTAATTAATATCCTGCTATAATTTTTGATAACCATCTTCACTGTCTGTGATACCACATATTTGCAAACTTAGTAATCATGCCTTGTACATTCTCATCTAAATTATTGACATAGATGACAAGCAGCAATGGGTCCAGCGCTGATCCCTGAGGCACACCACTAGCCACATGCATCCAGCCCCAAAAGCAACCTTCCACCACCATCATTTTGTTCCCACCATGAGGCCAATATTGAATCCATTTAGTTAGCTCTCCCTGGATCTCATACAATCTAACCTTCCAGAGCAGCCTACCCTGAAATACCTTATCAAGCACCTTGCTGAAATCCATATAGACTACCAGGGACTGCCATAAAGCCTGATGAAAAGCCTCGACCCACGATGTCTTATTCATTTTCTCCAGAGGTGCTGCCTGACCCTCTGAGTTACTCCAGCATATTGTGTTTATCTTCCATATAAACTACATCTACTCAGATTCTTACTATAAACTTGTAGTCAAATTTGTAAAATTCTCCCTGAAAATCATTAGAAACTTGGGATGGACTTGGCAATAGTTGCAAACCATTAAGCATTGTAACTGCGTTTTTACTATGAAAAGAACAACTACTATAAGTGGCGAGCCCATGATTAATAACCTTGCTGGCATGTTTTCAGATTTTATAAATTGGGATAAGACTAGCTTTGCCCAGAAATGGCTAGGTTATGAACTTTAACATAGGCATCCATTGAAAGGGAAATTACCAATTTCAATCAACTATTTTCAGCATCAAATACAGATTGGCAAGGTTGTCTCCACTTTTAGCTGTTGGATGAAGTACAGACCAATGGAAATTGTGGGAACCTATGTTTAGTGCCTTCAAGACCAAAACAAATCACTGGTGGAAGACCTCTGTGCTGAGGGGAAACATTAGAGCTAGATTCCCCAGTGATACAAATACTAACTTAAATGAAATGTTATAGGTATGTTACAAAACCTATCTGAATCGTGTCTGAGCATCTGCCCTACCCCGTGTGCGCGATTTTGGCGCTGTTTAGAGGGGGCGGGTTTAAAACGCGATTTTTACTAGGCTGTTCCAATCGAAAATGTTCAGCCTAGTAAATCATTAACGGAAAATCGCTGAAAGACCCCGTCGCAAAAGGTATTATTTGTTTTTATGGCCTTGTATAATATTTATAGTAGTTTAAAAATCACTCTCTCACTCCGCAACCTCTCGCAGCCCCAGGGTTTTATAAAGCAAACAATTAAAGGTATGTACCTTATTTTTACATTAAATGGGGCTTGTATATAACCCTGTAAATAAAATTTTCTATAGCGAGTAGCTCATTTTGGGCTCTTTATATCTCGCAGTATTTTTCTGGGCACTTGAGGGCACAAATCCAGCGCAATGTGAAGTTCTAAACCAGCGCGTTCACAGGAACCCACTAGAAAGCCGATTTAAATTGACTTTAATTTACAGCAATTGAACACTAAATTCCTTCCATTTGGCCTATAAATTGATGTAAATGAGATTTAAAAATCATGTTTTATTGTGAATTATTTGTGAATATTATTTGGACACTTGGGCTATTTAAAAATGTTAATCATTTATTAAGAAATGGATAGATGTTTAGATATAGTAATTGAAGTTTGAAATTAGCTACAATTGGGTAACTAACTAATTATATGCTTTAATTTCAAGTCATCCAAGTAAGATTATTTTATATTTGTTTCAGAATGCTTCAATCTATGATAACTGAAAATTTCATTCAGTTCTCTTAATTTTTAAGAAGGTTATGGGCTTTTGACTGTCCACGATCACAGCTTTTTTGTTATGTCCATAGAAAATCAATAGGGAACAAGATGCTAATTTCAGAGTATGAAAATGGCCATAACCTTTTTATTACTTGAGATATGAAAGTGAATTAGGTGTCAAATTATACTTATTGTTATGCTTTATCTGATGGGATAAATTGCAGACTTGATTTTTTAAATCTCAAAATTTTGTAACATTGCTAAATGTTACAGAATATTCCCAAATTCCTCAATTCCACATTCACGATCTTTCATTGTGTTCTCTCAGACGAGCCATGTGCAGACGAGCCATGTGCTCTCAGGCGAGCCATGTGCAGTGAGAAGGAATCCCGGCAAATTGTGGCCATATCCCAACAGCAGGCTAGGCTTGTTCACTGTGAAACTGTGAACCCTCCCTGACATGGAAGCCTGAGGGCTACGGACTTATCCTAAAAGAAGGCTGGGCTCACGTGCTGCGGAACCAGGAACCCACTTGGAGAGGAAAGCCGCGGAGAGGAGGATTGGGGGAGACCATGGCAGAGGTCTGGATAAAAGGCCCAGTGAGGAAAAAAAAGTGGATCTTATCTTCCTCACCCTCAAGTTCGGCTGCAGGAGTTGCTCTCTCAAGGATTAAGGACTGAAGAGGGCCGTGCAAGGAGTGCGACAATGGTTAATGAGATGACAAGAATGCAGGCAATGGCTGCAAAGGGCCTTTGTGGTTGGCTGTAGCTGGGACAGTAAAATGGTGCCAAAATGGTGACTCTTGCATATAGACTTAGTAGGCTCTTTCATACATTCTGTATAAACCAAGAGATTGTGCTTATGTATGGTGATAGTCTTGCTGAGCTGTATTCAATGAACATATTTCACTGCAATGGTACACATTAAAAAAAACAATGAACCATTCAACTAATGTATAGATCCACCAGTGGTGGAGAGATAATACTGCACAGCCAAATGGAAGTTATCCTGAAAATTCTCAATGTTAACTTTGGAAAACAAGAGGAATTCGTACACTACAGAGCCCTCAATCTTAGAGTAAAACTACAACAATACTCAAGGAAGTTGACACAGTCCATGGCTGAAAGGTTTTCTTGATCGATGTTTCTATCACCGACCCAATGTCCAGGTCTCAAGCACACCTTGGCTGTGGTACATATGATATATAGGATGGACAGGACAGCTGACCAGGTTTATTTTTACACATATTCCTCCATTCTACCATTTCTCCCACTGAGAGGATAAAAAGAGCGATATCATCAAAAGGCATTCACCACTACATTCTCTTGATGTGGCCATTCTAAATGAATATATATATTAACATAACATTAAAAGTTAGGCACAATGGAGGTATGGTTAGATATATATAAAGCTCAAGCACATTTCCAAGATCTCCCAAGAGAGGTAATTTTGTAACATTTTTTCCATTGGCCTCAACAATCTATCTGGTATGACTAGGCATTGTTGAAACTTGTCAATCATTGTTTTTACGTCTAAGTGCCTGTAATTTCTATACAGCACATCTGCATGGGTGAATATTTTGTTTGTTATATCAGTTGCTGCTTGTCAAGGTGCTAAATGGTGATAATTGCATGCCAGCTTTGATTTGTTCTATAATATTTGCAAACAGCTGAGAACATAGAGATAATGAAAGAAGATGTAAGTGTTCCCTTATGTTCATTTATCCATCCGACTGTGTGATGCACAGCTCTGCCAGGGACCCTAATGAAGGATGCCCAGAGTTCAAATCCATTTTAAAGGACTAAATGCACATTGTTTCTGTACCTCTTTTGAAATCACTTGTTTGGAGCTAGGACATTAACAGGATTATAATGTGACTTTTTCACCAATTATTTAAATTGTCTTCTGAAACTAAACATCATTAAAGAGCATTGCCATTATTATCTCAGCATTAATATAATTGATATAATTTGATGTAATTCTAACTCTGCCTATTCATTCCTGCATCTTTTGCCATTGCCCATCTGAAATATATTGTCTGCAAATAATTCCCAATTTTTTTCCATCGCATTAACTGCATACTTTTAACAAAATTACAGCAATCAAAACGCTGAATGAGCTTTGCTTTTACAGAATCAATCTTACTATAATGGTAACAAGTAGCCCTTGTGAGAGTATTTGGCATAATTTCACTATTCCAAATACAGGCAGTCCCCGAGTTACAAAAGGCTTCCATTCCTGCAAGCCACAGCAGCCAGCAATTCCAACCCCATACCAACCTCTGAACAGCCAGCACAGCAGATCAAACCACAAATTCCCATCAAAAGGACAAAATACACTAAATAACAACTGGAAGGTGAAATATCCACTAACTGCAGTGTAGAGGATAAAAAGTTGGTTGGCTGAATCTGATGAGTTTAATAGCAAATCATGGTCATAGAGTCATACAGCACTGAAATAGGCTTTTCAGACCATTTCATCCATGCATTTTTGAAACGGTGCAAAAGGGCAAAGGGAGAGAGGTCACAGTTGATGTGCAACATAATTGAAGTGAAAGACAACTGGGATCTCAAGGCCACCCTTGCAGTTTGAATAGTGATCTGTTTTGCGGATAAGAAGAAGCAGCTGAGTGTCATCTGAGTCCAGAAAAGCTGCATCATTTTGGACTTATTTTAATCTGCCTCCAGCATCATTAGATGCTCAAAGCCCAAAATGTCCAATTTGCTGAATGTACATCACAAACTTCAACTTGGAACAAAAATTGCTGTTTCTAAATAGGAATAAAAGTAATAATACCTTTTTTAGCCTTTTTACCATGGTAGAAATGTCAAAGACTAGAGGGCATAGCTTCAAGGTGAGAACGGCTACATTTAAAGAAGATGTACGGGGCAAATGTTTTTACGCAGAGGGTGGAGGGTGGAATGTGCTGCCAGGAGTGTTGATGGAGGAAGATATGATAGTGGCGTTTAATAAGCTTTTAGATAGGCATGTGGATAAATAGGGAATGGAGGGATATGAATCATGTGTCGGCAGAAAAGATTAACTTATCTTGGCATTATGTTCAGCTCAGACATTGTGGTCTGAAGGGCTTGTTCCTATGTTGTACTTTTCTATGTTATAAGTCCTATGTACCTTGCACTCCTGTGGTTACCACAGAGGTACAGTTGGTAGAGCAGATGCCTCACTGCACTAAAGACCCAGATTCAATCATGACCTTGGGTTCTTCCCTGTTAAGTTTGCATGTTCTCATGTGACCACGTGGGTTTCCTCCAGTTGTTCCGCTTTCCGCCCACATTCCAAGATGTGTGGATTGGTGAGAGGGTGAATGTTGGGGAAGTTGATTGAGAATGAGGGGAGAATAAAAGATGGGATTAATATGGAATCAGTGTAGAATTGCTGTTTGATGGTCGGCATGGACTCGATGGTCTCTCTGCATACTGGTTTTCTCCATGACTCATTTCCAGGTCTCAATAATGCAGCAGAAAGGAGATTGTGAATTGTGAGAATCACCAGGAAGGAGTTTTGCATCAGGTCCACGAAAAACCAAAGTCATGGTGTTTCCATGAATATAGTCGTCCATCAGTGCTGTCTGGAATGTCTGAAGAAACTATCATAATTACAGAGAAGGGCCAACTGATTCAAATAAATACCTGGAAAGGAGCCCCACAGGAGATGTCTCATAGGAGATTAGGAAGAAAGGTAATTGATCCCAATAACTCTTTAAATGAATCGCAAAACAATAAATTACACATCTCAAGCATTTTTTTAAATGTAAGTAAATGGTTACATCCTAGAGTCATAGAGTGATACATTGTGGAAACAGGCCCTTCGGCCCAAGCGGCCAACATGTCCCAGCTACACTAGTCCCACCTGCCGGCATTTGATCCATATCCCTCCGAAACTGTCTTATCCATGTACCTGTCAATAGACAATAGACAATAGGTGCAGGAGTAGGCTATTTGGCCCTTTGAGCCAGCACCGCCATTCAATGTGATCATGGCTGATCATCCACAATCAGTACCCCTTTCCTGCCTTCTCCTCATATCCCCTGACTCCGCTATCTTTAAGAGCCCTATCAAGCTCTCTCTTGAAAGTATCCAGAGAACCGGCCTCCACTGCCCTCTGAGGCAGAGAATTTCACAGACTCTCAACTCTCTGGGTGAAAAACAGTGTGTCTCTGTGTGGATAACTGCTTCTTAAATGTCGGGATAGTCCCTGTCTTAACTACCTCCTCTGGCAGCTTGTTCCATACATCCTGTCATCTTATATTTTTATTCCACCATAACACAGTGCTAGTGATGTTTCCAGCTGATTACATCCACATTCAGTGATATCTGGCTTGATTCTAATGGAATTACTCCACGAACATGATCCCCTGTGCTACTGCAATCACAGGCTTTGGCCATGATCTAGCTCGGTGCTGATAAATCGCTCAGCTCCTTGCATCCCCACACTTACACCGCTTTATTTGTTTGATGTCCACAGGTGTCACATTTTTCATCATAAACTATCATGGCCAAAACATCTTAGGGACGACAAAGTGACTGCTGTTTGCAGGAGTTGCCACAGAGCTACAAGGGCACCTATGTCAGTGTGGGCAGATACTTCACATGATGTCAATTCCCATGATCTTGTGCCTTCGAGGTAAAACTGTAGCCACTGAGGAGAAGAGGCTTAGCAAGTGGTGTGCCACAGGCATCAGTGCTGGATCCATTGTTGTTTGGTATTTATATTTGACCTAATTGTCGGTGTGGCATGGTTAGTAAGTTTGCAGATGACACAGAGTCTTTTACAGAGACAATAGGTTTATGGTGAGAGAGGAGAGATTTAATAGGAACCTGAGGGGTAACGTTTTCACACAGAGGGTAGTGGGAAAATTGAACAAGCTGCCACGGGAGGTGGTTGAGGCAGCTACTATAACAGTACTTAAAAGACAATTGGACAGGTACATGGATAGGAAAGGTTTAGAGGGATATCGGCCAAACACAGGCAGGTGGGAGTAGCATTGATAGGGCATCTTGGTCGGCATGGGCAAGTTGTGCCAAAGGGTCTGTTTCTGTGCTGCATTATTTTATTGCAATGATCCCATCACACTAAAATTGATGATATAGTGGACAGTGAAAAACTTTATCTTGATCAACTGGGCCCGTGGGCCGAGAAATGGCAGATGGAGTGCAATTCAGGTAAATGCGAGACTTTACATTTGTTGATAGACAAACCAGGGCAAGAATCACATGGTAAATGGTAGAGCTCTGGGAAATATTGTTGAACAGAGAGAGGGGTGCAGGTACATAGTTCCATGAAAATGGTAACACAGGTGTACAGTAAGGTGAAGAAAGCATTTGGCAAGCTACCATTCATTGGCCACAATATTGAGTACATGAGTGGAGATGTCATGTTACAGCTATACAGGTTATTGGTCAAGCACATTTTGAGTACTGTGTACTGTTCTGGTCACCCTGCTATTGGACAAATGTCATCAAACTGGAAAAAGAACAAAAATAATTGCTTATTTCATACCCCTTCCTAAACATTTACCAGTATGTTTAGCAGATCTGGAGAATGATAAAGGGAGGCTGGATAGTCTGTTTTATTTTTCCTGAACATAAGAAGCTGAGGGGTGATCACATAAAATCACAAAGGGCATGGATAAGGTGAATAATCAGTCTTTTCCCCGGTAGGCAAGTCTAAAAGTAAAGGGCACAGGCTTAAGGTGAGAGGGGGAAATTGTTAAAGGGACCTAAGGAGTAACTTTTTCACACGAAGGGTAGGCTGCCAGTTTAAGTGGTAGAGGTGGGTACTGTTATGATAATTATAAGACATTTGGACAGGTACATGGATCGGAAAAGTTTCAAGAGATATGGGCCACGCATAAGCATCAGCTAGCTCAGACTAACTTGGTCAGCATGTTGGGCCTGCAGGGCCTGTTTCTGTGGGTATAGCACTATGATTCCATGGCAATGCCCAGTGCATCATTGCTGTAGTTTCTATAATCCACAGAGTGCACTGACTCAACGTGCCAAAGCTCCTTTCATACCCCTTCCTTCTTCCCTATCTTCCTCTTCTACCTTCTCCATCTATGTTTTCATTTAATCCTCCCATCCCCTTTAATGACCATCTCTTTGCTCTTCCAACATTGACCCGTATTGTACCTGTTTGGTGAGCATTCCCGTGCTGTTAGTGAAATCTCATTGCATCACAGTAGGCCTTCGAACATTTATAACATGACAACCCTTGTAACTTAATCCTCCATTTAATAGTCCATCTGTCTAGATGAATGTTATAAGAAATTATTATTTAAAGTTATCATTGAGCTTGAATAGCAATTGCTGTTGAAGGGTTGACTATGAAAAAAAATTAACAAACATTGACATAATTTGAGCAGGTATCAGTTATATTTTATTCTTAATACATGAACAATTACACCACTGTCATAAATAATTCAATGCCCCGCAAATAACTGTCAAGCCTGTGTTACCAGGATAGATCCTCATGCCTTTTTTAAGCATTAAGGCTTTGCTTGAAAGTAGAGTATACTGTATCTCTCCTACTGTCATTTTGAGCTTGCATTGACGGATATGACTTCCTGTTGATCCTCTTCGTCATTTCAGAACAAAATGTTATTAAAAGTGGTCATAACTTTGCAATAAAACACATAGTTAGAAAATGTGGCTCCTCCAAAGCAGACTGATTGTGCTTGGCCTCAATATAGAATACTCTGAAATATTTGTGGATTAATGTCAAGGTAAGGCTGGGGGGAGGGGAGGGGGCTTTGCAGTTAAAGAACTGACCTTTCATCTCTGGGATGAGAATGTGAACACAGCTCAGACTGCTGAGATAAAAGACTCATGTCTCCACGTCTGCAGCAATTCAAAATGAAATTATAGAGGATTTCAATGCTGTAATTCAATAATACCATACAAAATTGTACTAAATTAGCAGTTGGCCTCATAAAATATTGATAGCTCTAGCAAGATCATGCAATTCACATTGATGCAATTAATCCTCAGAACACAGAGCTAATGCAGAGTACTGTGCATTTCGGTGTATTGTATTTGACCTTACAGAGGTATTTAACTCCTCTGCATTGATGCATCAGATATTCAGCACTAGGAAAGACCAGCCACAGGGAGCTGGATTAAAATAATCACTCTTTCTTTTAAACCTGTTTACAAGAAGGGCTGCCGGGAGCAGAGGTGGTGTCTGGGGATAGATAGACACAAAGTGCTGCAGTAACTCAACAGGTCAAGCAGCATCTCTGAAGAAAATGGATAGGTGACGTTTTGGGTCGGGACCCTTCTTCAGATTGTAGGTGGGAGGAACCGAAAGCTACTCCAGCATTTTATGTCTATCTTTGGTATAAACCAGCATCTGCAGTTCATGTTTGTTACATGGTGACCAGCCCAGCCCAGGAAAAGAGTCAGGATTTACAATACCTACTGTCATTGGGTCCTTGGGTCACTGGGGCATTGGTGATGCTGTTTGCTCCCATTTATTAAGAGTTTTATTTTTAATTGAGTCATACTTACCCTATTTGTGGGAGGGACCATCTTTGTTCCCCTATGTCAGTACAAAGGAATACTTAATATTCTTCAGGTTAGTTGTTAAGGTAAATGGTTTGATGAGAGGGGATCCTATAGAAACATATAAAATTCTTAAAGGTTAGATGCAGGAAAAATGTTCCCCGTGTCCAGGACCAGGGGTCACAGTTTAAGAATAAGGGATAGGCCATTTAGGACTGAGATGAGTAAAAGCTTTTTCAACCAGGGAATTGTGAATCTGTGGAATTCTCTGCCACAGAAGGCAGTGGAGGCCAATTGACTGTATGTTTTCACGAAAGAATTAGATTTAACTCTTAAGGCTAAAGGAATCAAGGTACATGGGGGAAAATTAGGAACGAGGTAATGATTTTAGATGATCAGCCATGATCGTATTGAATGGCAATGCTGGCTCAAAGGGCCGAATGGCCTTCTCCTGCACGTATTTTCTATGTTTCTAAGATGCACATGCAACGTTCAATGGTTCAATTGTACTTTATTATCACATGTACCGAGGTACAGTTATTATTTTTTGCATACAGACAGACAGTGTTGAATTCTGCTTCCTTTGTAGTCATTGGAAATGAATTTCTTAATTCCCTTAAAATTTTGTATTTATTATATATAGCAGAATTAATTTCTACCTTGTGGAGCAGAAATTAGCACTTCAGCTTATATTTCAAGAAAATACTCTGTCCATCTGAGCTTCTGGATAAATATACAATGTTGAATTTAGCCTTAAAACGAGAAGAGAACCTGGTCATTTTTTTTTTACTTCGTTCATTTATAACATTGGAAATTTATCTCTTTTGGTCACCAGACTGAAAATTTATTTTGTAAAAAAATGGCTTAAAACATAGGTTCAGATCAACGCAGAGAGCTTGATGTTACAGCAGCAAGCTAGAGCGCTGTAATGTGCTTTTAGCCTGATGCTGCCATGTGCTTGTGTAAAATTCAATCATGGTTTTGCAATCCATGCTGTTAGTGAGATGCTGTGTTTTGGTTCCATTCACCCAAGATTTTCCTGTGAATCTGGTTCAACACAACACAAGAAGAAATAGAATTTTGTCTGGAAATTTAATTTCACTTATGTAGCCCAATCACCAAATTGGGTGTCACCAAAATGAATTGCAAACTTGGGATATTCTTACTTCACATAAAACATTATTATTGTAGTTTCCTCCTTTTAAGAATCTTTAACATTCTGTCTGCGCAAATAAAGCAGGCAACCACCATGTCATTCGCACACTGACGTATGGGAAGCAAGTCAGCACTATTGAAGTGCTCTCTCCATGGTAACCACAGGCAGCAGGTAGCAGCAGCATGGGTTGCACATCAAGGCATCAGTAAACAAGAATCAGTGCCCTACGTGGCGATCTATGTTCTGTGCTACCGGCAATGAGATTTCCAATATCTTAAAATTACTTTGGTGGGGAGGGGGTATATAACGACAGTCCCAATGGGGACATTTTAAATCTGACATAATTCACTACTTTCAGCATGATGTACTCCTTGATTTATTGAGAGTTAATAATGAAGGTCATAAGGTTCGACCTTTTGATCCAGTTTCTATTGGTAAGTAATTATCGTGCACGAGACACATTGATGATGCCATCTCGTGTGTGAAATACGAGGAGGAAATTACATCCATGTTACTGTGAATCATGGCAGGAAGGTCCCAATCCAATGCCTTATGGGTGGGATTCCTGAAGGCCATTGATGTTCTTTCCTTGCAGTTTGTAGTGGAAGGTTGGGAATAGCCAACATCATTTCAGGGCAAATTAGATTATCTCATTCACAAGTTTAAAATCCTTACTTACTGTCTCACTTAATCAGCAAAAGAATGGCATGTACAAAAATAGTAAGATGTCTATTCCACTTCTAGTAATCTACTTTACAGTTGGATGAAAACATAAATGTAAGCATTCATTCAAGCTAATCAAATATATAACATACCAAGTCATGCTTTGACTGAAGCTATGCAGATTTTTTTCAACAGTAGGTACCTATATTTAACCATTAGTGGCAAATAAGAAGAATCATGTTTAACTACCAACAATCTGAGATGCGTGTTGCTTTCTATGTTTATACATGTTTCCAAACTTGTTTTTTTTTGTTACAGGATTTATATTAATTGTGTCCCAGTGCTTCCTTTTCACTTGTGACCCATTGAGTGAATCATGTGAAAGCATATATGGGTTGCATTTGATTAATACATTGTGTGCTTTTGCAGACGCAGAGCAATGCTACATTAATGGCCCGATCTCTCTTCACATTTCTGCCTTCCTGGGTTTATATAACAATGAAGTTCAAGGCCTATATCTTGGCAACCTCAGTACTTGTAACCCAATGCAGGAGAGTTACCCTACTCCATCCTTATCAACCTCAACATGTCAGAATCACGCTGATCCTACATAATATACTCAAGCATTTTTATCGCTTTTTCAGCAGAAATATTCCTTCTTGCTAAATGAGTGAGAACATGGAATGAGCTACCAGAGGGGGTAGCTGAGGTAGAAACTATAACAACATTTAAAAGAGATTTGGACAGGTACATGGATAGTAAACGTTTAGAGGGATATGGACCAAATGCAGGCAGGTGGGTCTAGTGTAGATGGGGCACCTTGGTCCAAATCGAAGGCCCTTGCTATTTGACACAACGACACTTTGACTCGAAATGTGAGCTGGTTAAAATTCCCTATCTATTATATATAGAAGATGTACTCCCAAATTCTTCCATTGGACAACAAGGCCAGGGAGCTTGCTGAGGGATGATGAATAGAGACCACTAATATCTTCTAGCTATCCTCCTCATAAATCACTTTGTTCACCTGGACAGCACTCCTGCCTCAGCCAGCACCACCAAAAACAGATGATTCCTTAACTTATCAATTCATTTATTGCTCATAGAAACTTGTTGAGTACAGACTGGCCCCAGAGTTTTCACTTTACATTCAGCTGACTACAAGATACAAGATACATTTATTTGTCACATGTACCAGTTGGCACAGTGAAATGTGTGGTCACCATACAGCCATACAAATTAAAAAAAAACACAACACACGATAGATTCCAACATAAAACATCCCCACACAGCAGAATCAAAGCTTCCCACTGTGAGGGAAGGCACCAAAGTAAATCCTCTTCCTCTGATGTTCTTGATGTTCACCGATGGTCTGGGCCTCCCGAGCCCTCCGCAGTCGCCGCTACGGGCGGCCTGCTGCTCAGGCCCGCTTGCTGGGATGATGGAACTCCGATGTCGGAACGGGAGGCCAACCTCAGCAGCTTGAACCTCTGAATCGGCCGCTTCCTACCGGAGTCCGCGGCCGCGCTGGGTGGAGATTCACACTGGCGGCCCTCGGCAAAGGGATCCCAGGACTCCGTGATGTTGAAATCAGTGCCGTCTGTGTTGGGGGCTCTACGAACCACAGCTCCGCGATGCAGATGCTGCAGGCCCAACACATAAAATTTTGAGATTTAAAAAATCAAGTCTGCAATTTATCCCATCAGATAACACATAACAAGAAGTTTGATTTGACACCTAATTCACTTTCATATCTTCAGTATTAAAAAAGTTATGGACATTTTGATACTCAGAAACAGACCCGTATGAAGCTTTCCAAAAAGGGGGGTAGCATGACCGGATTACAAAACATTTAATGTGAAATAGTGTGCGCGCTGCGCACATCATGAGCGCAAAGCGTGAAGTCCCTCGATGCAAGGGTCCAGGGCCCTGGAAGCTCTGGGGTTTTAGATGCTCTCTGATGCATTCTGAGCCTTATTTATAGCATTTTTGCACCAAATTTATGAACAATATTTCAGAAATTAACAGGAATCTGAGAGGTAGCTTTTTCACGGAAAGGGTGCTGGGTGTATGGAACGAGCTGCCAGAGGAGGAAGTTAAGGCTGGGACTATCCTAATGTTTAAGAGACATTCGGACACGTACATGGATAGGACAGATTTAGATGGATATATGGGGCAAACGTGTGTGAGTGGGATTAGTTTAGATGGGACATGTTGGTCGGTGTGGGTAAGTTGGGCTGAAGGGCCTGTTTCCACACTGCATCATTCTATGACTAAAAAGTTAAGAAGAAAAATGAATGTAGATAAGTAGAGCAGATTTGAAAGAGGAGTGAAATGTAAAGGCAGAGAGAGGTTTATGGGTGGAAAGGAACATAGGAAAGGAGGGGGGAGAGTGGGATTGGGCAGATGGGTGAAGGGAAAATAGATACAAAGTGCTGGAGTAACCCAGTGGGTCAGGCAGCATATGCGGAGAATATGAATAGGCGACATTTCACAGAATGCTGGAGTAACTCAGTGAGTCAGGCAGCATCTGTGGAAAACATGGATAGGTGACATATCACAGAGTGCTGGAGTAACTCAGTGGGTCAGACAGCATCTCTGGAGAACATGGATAGATGACATGTCACAGAGTGCTGGAGTAACTCAGTGAGTCAGGCAGCATCTATGGAGATTATATTTCGGGTCAAGACCGTTCTTCAGTAATATTCATGATGTGCCATGCATAGACATTCCTGAATGTTACCCAAACCATCGTGAGTTACTTTGTTACGGTGCTTGCCCTCTCCTATAATGCCTCTGCTGCCTTGGGTGATGCAGGACAGGACACGAGCTTTGGGACATGGTGTGAAGCTGTTGCAGTCTGCCCAGCCTGGTAAAAACCTGGATGGAGTGGATGTGGAGAGGATGCTTCCAATGGTGGGAGACACTCGGACCAGTGGCCACAGCCTCTGAATTAAAAGACATTCCTTTAGGAAGGAGATGAGCAGGAATTTCTTCAGTCAGTGGGTGGTGAACTGTGGAATTCATTGCCACAGACAGCTGTGGAGGTCAAGTCAATGGACATTTTTCAGGAGGAGATTGATAGGTGTCAGAGGTAATGGGGAGAAGGCAGGAAATAGGCTTGAGAAGGAAAGATAGAGTCATAGAGTGATACAGTGTGGAAACAGGCCCTTCGGCCCTGCATGTTCCATCTGCACTAGTCCCACCTGCCCACATTTGATCCAAATTACTCCAAAACTATCCTATCCATGTACCTGTCTAACTGTTTCTTAAATGTTGCGATAGTCCCCGCCTCAACTACCTCCTCTGGCAGCTTGTTCCATACACCTACCACCCTTTGTGTGAAAAACATACCCCTCAGATTCCTATTAAATCTTTTGCCGTTCACCTTAAACTTATGTTCTCTGCTCCTCGATTCACCTACTCTGGGCAAAAGACGCAACCATATCTATTCAAATCATGATTTTATACACCTCTATTAGATCATCCCTCATCCTCCTGTGCTCCATGAAATAGAGTCCCAGCCTACTCAACCTCTCCCTATAGCTCTGGCCCTCTAGTGCTGGCAACATCCTCGTATATCTTCACTGTACCCTTTCCAGTTTGATGACATCTTTCCGATAACATGGTGCCCAGAACTGAATACAATGCTCTGAATGCGGCCTCACCACCTTCTTATGCAACTGCAACATGACCTCCCAACCTCCATACTCAGCCTGACCCGCTGAGTTACTCCAGCACTTTGTGAAACGTCACAGAACAGAGCAAGATTAGCAAGTTTGCTGATGATACAGATGTGAGTGGTTTTGCATATAGTGAAGATGGTTGTGAAAGATTGCAGCAGGATCTGAATCAATTAGCCAGGTGGGCAGAGGAATGGTTGATGGTTGCATGGTTCCTTGAAGGTCGTGTCGCAGGTACATCAGGTGGTCAAAACGTATTTTGGCACTTTGGCCTTCATCAGTCAGAGTATTGTGCAAAGAAGTTGGGAGGTCATGTTGCAGTTGTATAAGACATTGGTGAGACCGCATTTAGAATGTTGTGTTCAGTTCTGGGCACCATGTTATAGGAAAGATGTCAAATTGAAAAGAGTATAGAGATCCCCATCCTGGATCAGTCCAATCAGGGTTGTGTCATCCGCAAACTTGAGAAGCTTGACAGAGGTGGCTGTGGAGGTGCAGTCATTGGTGTGGAGAGAGTAGAGGAGAGGGGAGAGTACGCATCTTGCGGTGCTCCTATGCTGAGCGTTTGCGGGTCCGAGATTTGCTTTCCTGTCTCACATGCTGCTTCCTGTCTGTCAGAAAGCTGGTGATCCACCGACAGAGGGATTCAGGCACAGTCAACTCAGAAAGTTTGGAGCGTAGTAGCTCTGGCACAATGGTGTTGAATGCAGAGCTAAAATAAACAAACAAAATCCTCGCATAGGTCCCATGGCAGGCTAGGTGCTGGAGGATGAAGTACAGGCCCAGATTGACTGCATCATCCACTGATCTATTGGCCCAATATACAAAATGCAGAGGGTCCAGCAGAGGGATTGTGATATTTTTCAGCTTGGCCAGCACAAGCCTTTCAATGTCTCCATGACTACAGAGGTCAGTGCGACAAGCCTGTAGTCATTAAGACCAGTAATCCTTACCTTTTGGGGTACAGGGACAATAGTGGAGACTTTGAAGCAGGCAGGGACAGTGCATCTTTGCAGGGACTGGTTAAAAATGAGTAATTGGGTGTGAAGTGTTGGTTGGCGTGGGAAAGGGACCAATCTTTTCATTACTGGGGTGCAGGGTCCATTCTTTGCAGACTGGGGTCTGGCTGTGTTTGTTGGGGAAGGGGTACCAGGGTTACGTTTCTGATTTTCAAACCTGCAGTAAAACTCATTCAGGTAGTTCGTCAGCTGACGATTGTCCAAAGAGCGGGGGGCTTTCCTCTTATAGCTGGTGATTTCTTGCATGCCCTTCGAAACTGAAGAAGCGTCACTAGTTGAGAACTTGCTCCTCAACTTCTCAGAGTACCTTTCCTTGGCAGCTCCGATTCCTCTTCACAGCTCTGTATCGATTAGGCTATCTTTTAACTCTTTAATGATTAGGCTATCGGTTTGACGCAGATTGGGGTGGCATGGGCCCAGCAGGGGTGGCTTTGGCCCAGCAGGGGTGGCTTGGGCCCAGCGGGGGTGGCGTGGGACCAGCAGGGGTGGCGTGTGCCCAGCATGGGGTGGCTTGGGCCCAGCGGGGGGTGGCTTGGGGCCCAGCGGGGGTGGCGTGTGGTGGCCCAGCGGGGGTGGTGTGTGCTCAGCGGGAGGGGTGGCATGGGCCCAGTGGGGGTGGCTTGAGCCCAGCGGGGGTGGCTTGAGCCCAGCGGGGGTGGTGTGTGCTCAGCGGGGGTGGCGTGGGGCAGCAGGGGTGGCGTGGGGGGAGAATGGCTTGGGCCCCGGCGGCGGGGGAAAGCGAGAGGAGCTGGCCCCGCCACAGCGGCGTCTGGTGTTGGGGTTACACCCGCTGGGTTCAGATTCAGCCGGTCTCCTGGTCATCAGGCAAACCGTTGATGAGGCTCCGACGCCGTGATGGAGATGCTGGAACAGGCGGACAGAGACCGGAAACCCCCCCCCCAAGCCCGGAGAAATGGGCACTCCCTTATCCCGCGGGCCAGATTTTGTTTTCCAAATTTTTTTTTTCCGTTCTTTTTTTTTCCCTCGGGAATTTTTCTTACTCTGGGGAAAAAAGCGGGGTGCGGTTGCACCCAACGCACCCCCCCTTCGGACGGCCATGCGGAAATTAGCATCTTGTTCCCTATTGCTTTTCCATTGACTTAACACAAAAGCTGTGATCGAGGACAGTCAAAAGCCCATAACTTTCTTAAAAATTAAGAGAACTGAAAGAAATGTTCAGTTATTATAGATTGAAGCATTCTGAAACGAATATGAAACAATCTTACTTGGATGACCTGAAATTAAAGCATATAATTAGTTAGTTACCTAATTGTAGCTAATTACAAAATTCAATTACTAGATCTAAACATCTATCCATTTCTTAAGTAAAGATTAACATTTTTAAATAGCCTAAGTGTCCAAATAACATTCACACAAGAATTCACAATATGATTTTTTAATTTATAGGCCAAATGGAAGGAATTTAGTGTTTAATTCATGTAAATTAATGACCATTTAAATCATCTTGCGAGTGGGTTTTTGTGGAACGCGATGGTTTGGAACGTTGCGGTTGCAGTGAATTTGAACCCTATATCAGCCGGAAAAATACTGCAGGTTCGGATGGGCCCCAAGTCACCTACTCGCAACTTAAAAGTTTGATTAAAGGCATCTTAAGAAGCACTTTTTAATGTAAAAATAAACGGCCTACCTTGCTTTGTCCCCTATGTGAGATCCGTGCCGTTGTCGGCGTTCACGGCTTTAGAAGATGATTTTTTATTTACTCTAACAATTGAAATATCCAGCGATGTTTAAAAATAACTACAGAGAACGAAAGTCGGAGCGATTTTTCTTTAGCAACTAAACAGGCTGACCAACATCGATTTGAATAGCCTGGAGAAAATGGCATTTTAAACCCGCCCCCCCTCTCAAAGGTGCCAAAGTTGCGCACACGGGCAGTGACAGAACTGCAGCGCTGCTAAAGGTAAGTTTTGTAACATACCTACAGGTAAGCATTGCCTCGCTCTGAGGTGAATCCAGTGCTGCGCCGCCGCTGCTGAAGCTCTGATCCGATCCCCGGTCCCCGGTCCCCGGCAGGAAAGGACGCGCCAATCTAGTTGGTAGGCAGTTAGGAGGGGGGCGAGGACGCGACTCAGAGAATAGTCGCATCCTCACCAGGAAGTGACTGGGAAACAGTTTCCCCCTTATTCTACCCCCCTCCCCCACATAGAAAAACTAAAGAAACCTCCAAACATACTGCTAAGACAAGCTAAAATAAAAATAAAAAATAAAAATAGATCAGCTTTGGGGGTGAAGAAGCAGTGCCGCGGTATGGTTGGATTTACCAAAGTGAGGGCGAGGGATAGAGTGATAGGCATCCTTGATGGTGGTGTAGCAGAGGGCGAGGGTGTTTGGTCCTCTGGTGCAGCAGGATACATGTTGGTGGAAGTTAGGGAGCCATTTCCTGAGGTTTACTTTGTTGAAGCCCCAGCTATGGTGGTAAACGCCTCAGATAAGACGTCTGGTGTTTGTTGACCACGGCGTGCAGCTCCTCCAGTGCCAGACGGACGTCTGCTTGGGGTGGGATGTAGACCGTGGTCAGGATGATGGAGGTGAATTCCCTCGGAAGGTAGAAGGGGTGCCACTTCACTGCCAGATGTTCGAGGTGTGGAGAGCAGGAGTTGGACAGGACTGCCACGTCTGAGCACCACGCAGAGTTGACCATGAGGCAGACGCCCCCTTCTCTCCCTTTCCCAGATGCCAGTGTACGGTCCATACGGTGGATGGAGAACCCTTCAGGCTGGACCGCTGAGTCTGGGGAGCTGGGGGTGAGCCATGTCTCTGTGAAACAGAACACAGAGCATTCCCTCAGCTCCCTTTGATAAAGCAGTCTCGCCCTTAAGTCCACCACTTTGTTTTGTGAAGGTAATAAAACATCTTGTTCAGAAAATAGAGTTTTCATCATAATTGTCATCATTTTGCTTTCGTCCATGGGTTTTCAGGCAATTTTTAAATAACGTACTAATAATGCAAAGGACATCCTGTGCAAAGTGAATTATCTTGCGTTGTTAATAGTCCTGCCACAGGAGTCTGTTCTTGATATTTTGGATCTGCCAAGCTGGTTCAGTCTGTGGTAGTCTGCCCCCTGTCCATTGTGTCGCATTAAGGAGCTGAGGTGGCTTTCCTTAACCTACAAAAGATAAGTTTGTTCCAAACTACCAATTTGGCTAATATTCTCTTCAAACTCTCTTTTCTGTAGATCATTCACTGATGACTAAGAACATTTTGTTATCAACATTTCAGTGAGCTGGCAATGCAGACTGTTCTCTTTGTTATCTCCACCCTTCACTTTTGTTAGTGCTGATCAAAGCCAAAATGCACGAGTTAAATGGGGGAACTGTTGTTTTACTGGGTTGCGGAAGTCATTCATAGGTAATTTCTGACTGCAGCCAGCACTAAACGCTTTAGTGGATGAGGTAAGGAGTATGAGAAAGATCTTCTATTTGCTGGAGCTAGGAAGATCAGTGGACACATGCTGAAGCAACAGATTTTGATGTCAATGTGAGGAACGCATACCTGAAGGCAAAATACAATGTAGGAAAAAGATTTGGTGAACTAACAGAGTCGAGGTCAGTCAATATTTCTCCAACTTGACTACCAGCTTCAGCAGCAACTCAATTCATCACATCCTTATCCCTCACTACCAAGAAACATCATCAATCCACCTCTGGGCCTAATGTTTTTATGCCCCAACATGCCTTCATATACTTAGGGTTGCTCTGAATGTCATGCCCACATCTCACAGCATGGACATACTGCCAGAAACTTAACCATGGTGGTGTTATCCAAACACGTTGCAGGAAATTCACTTAGACTCTTCTCAAGACACATAAATGGTGCCAACAACAACAATCTGGAGGATAAGTACTGTGCTGCAAAGCATCACGGCTGTTGGGAGAGGCAGTGCTGGCCACTGGAGGATGCAGTGTTATCCACTGGACATGGCAAAAACAAAATCCTGAAGGAAAATCTGATCTTTGTGTAATTCACACAAAGTGTCTGGATTTTCAATTACTTTTTTTTTTCATCGAAATTGGTTTGCACAGAATACAAAGCATTGCAAGCTCAATGACTGAAGGTATAACATCCCATTGTGTTTATTTGGGTTGGTATTTTGTGGTGCTAAAAGTGAAGCTAATGGATTGATGGAGTTGGTAGTGTGCCACTCACATCACACTCTCTGGTTGCATTTTTAAAAGACATCCTCTGCAACCTTCAATGTTTATTTCTCAGTGCTTTTCTTCTGATGCACACGGCTGTCAACTCTGTGTCGGCAGGTTATTTTGAAGGAGATTTGGGATGATGATGAACAAACTAGCTTTACTGGAAGCAATCACAGACTCAGTTTAGTGCTGTCCCAAATGTCATCTCGAGCACAGATTAGCTTCCTGTTCCGTGCTCAAAGCAGAGTCCAGAATGATTTCATAATGCTAACCACAATGGTTTGTACATATACACAGAATTTGAGGGTTGTAACCTCAGAATCTTTATTTGAACTAAAGCATATGTTCATACAATCAATGCTGATTTTGCTTTATATGTAAGGATGAGATCTATTTGAAATGATTCCTGCATAAAAAGAAAATAGGTATGGTTAAAACAGAGCTAAATTAAATATATTAGCCTATTACTTTTCAAGCTTCTGAGTATTAACCATGAAGGACAGTTAAAATGTTCTGCATTGCTTTCCGTAGATTTAAAAGGAGCTGCTTTGAAAGTGATTGCTATTATTTGAGTTAAATAATAGCAATCACTTTCAAAGCAGCTCCTTATACTTCTTATTGTGAAAAATATAGTATTTCAAGTTTACTTTTACTCGTTCCATAATAAATTGACAAAGTGATAAACACTGACTATCAGCATTTGTACAGTACTAAATAACTAAAATCCATAATCGTAAACAATCAGTCTCTTTCATTGTTGGCTGAGTTAGTTAAGGATCCATTTAAATATTGATGTAAATCGCTATGCAAAAAACAAAGTGCTAGAGGAACTCAGAGGATCAGGCAGCATCTGTGGATGGAATGGACAGCAGTCATTTTGGGTAGGGAACTTTTTACACTCCCTGAAGATGCTGTCTGACAGCCCCGAGTCCCACCCGAACTGTGTTTTGATCAAGAATCCAGCATCTGCAATTTCTTGGGTCTCGTATGTAAATACCTAACCCTGGCTTAGTGCACCAATGAATTGCAGGGAGATTGAAGAACTGGTAGTAGTCATGTGTGCAGAGATAAAAATGATTCCAGGTTCCAACATTGTTATTTGACCATAATTTGCATCCCTTAATATGATCGCTGATTGGTAACAGCCAGAACTCCAGACACCTAAATCAAAGCCCAGCCAACAGAGCAAAGTTATTGGTTAAGTCTTGATCTCACTGCCACCTCATTTTTAGGCAGCATGTGATGAACAACTGCACCTTCTTTCATTAACAGTAACAAGACAACTATTGACCCTGATCTCTCATCATCTGGTACTTTTCAGATTTCAAACCACAGCACACATCGCGGGACTGACACAACTGAAAGGTGAGATTAGTTGAAGTCACTTCACATCAAAGTACTTCATCAGGATTTCCTCGGCTGTGCCTGCCTGGCTATAATTACATCTGAATGAACAACAGGAGACTACTTTGTGAACTCTAAAGGCCAATTTCATGTATTGAATATTGCTTTTCTATTTATGTGCAAAATTCTTAAGGTGATGAAAGCATTAAACATATTTAATGGTCTCATGAAGAAAGCAGGGACATTAAGTAATTGCCAGTAAGTGTTGGCATTAATCCAGATTTGTGGGGCATGAAGAATAGTTCCTACAGATTATGAGAATATTCTTATGATTTATGTAATTTGTGATTAATTCCTCAAAAAAAGGCCTTTCTCAACAAGTTAACCAGGACAATGAACTCCAGATTAAGTTTACTGAGTTCACGAATTACTGTTGCAGCCAGGTCATAACGAATGAACTGAATCATTCTTTTGGTCTTATAAATGATTTTCTGATTTTACTGATGACCTTTGCTCTAACTTTGAACTGCTATGCAAAACTAACATACCAATGAAATAACATACTGTCCTTACAATTATTTCCTCAAAATAAAAATCCGTTTGAAAATGTTTCATTTTTTTTCTTTCCGTTCCAAGGTTTAGCATGGAGTCAGTTTGTGAATTTGCTCAGTAATCTGCTTTAGGGAATTTTGTATCACTAAATCTCTGCTAGCCTCTACATTTTCAGGAACCCTAATTTGCAATAAATCTCCAAGTATTTTCAGCTTGTAATGAAAGAATCTGAAGAGTACATTTTCATCATGGGATAGATTGTTTTCTGCCATATTTCTGATTAAAGATGCTGATTCTAGTTTCAGATGTGTCCAACAAATTTAAGGAACTTTGCAAGTTGTTCCAGGGATCTGAAAGACTGCTTGATTTCTCATCAATAACTTCACTGTAAGGTAACCCAAACCATAAAATACTGGAGTGGCCAAGGATAACATTAGAGTACTAAATGAAAATTATATGCATCAGGCCAAAAGCACTAATTTTTTTTTGTGATCTGTATCGTCTTTCTTCAGCACAACAAACATCTAAATGTCCACAACATTAATGAAACGTGATGTGAGGTTTTGAAGTATTATTTCAGTATTACTCTTCATACTCTTTTAACAAAATGATACAAAAATAAAAATAGAATTAAGTCATGATTTTTAATGAAGGAATAGAATTTTGGAAACATAATCAAAGTCACTTCAGCCAGATCTTCCCTTTGATTAAGTCCCTCTCATTTGGTTTGGGAGAGAACTTGAAGTTCCCATCTGCTTTGTCAGGTATTCACTTTGTTTGGGCTGCCAGTGTGGCTTAGAGGTATCTCTTTGATATCGTACAACATTAAAGGAAAAAGATTCCAATATCAACAGATTGGATTTGAGAGAATCAGCATGTTTATCTTTTCATAGGATTTGGACAATTTCACAGAGACACTTAGTACCTTGAGGGACATGCTGTAGGCGATCCAGGTGTCAGAAGTGGGCAAGGATCATTGTTGCCCAACAGAATGTGAGTTTTATGCCAAGTTTTCGGTCTTGAACTTCAAACATCCTTTTGCTCAGATAACCAGAGGTTGTGCTGGAGCACTAAAGGTGAAGGTGAACATGACTCAATGCTGCAGCTTCATTAAGCTCTGGGTAGGTCACATTTGGAGTATTGCATGCCGTTCTGATTGCCCTATTACAGGAAGAATGTGGAGGCCCTGGAGAGCATTACCAGGGTGCTGCCTGGTTTAGAGGGTATTGGCTATAAGGAGAAGCTGGACACATTTAGATTGTTCTCTCTGGAGCATCAGAGGCTGAGGGGATGACCTGATAGAAATATATAAGGCATAGATAGAGTAGACAGTCAGATATTTTTCCCTGAGTGGAAATATTAAAAACTGGAGGTCATAGCTTTAAGGTGAGGGGAAAAGTTTAAAGGAGACGTAAGGGGCAAGATTTTCACACAGAGATCGATGCATGCCTGGAACAATCTGCCAGGAGTATAGAAGCAAATCCAAAAGTAGCATTTAAGGGACTTCTAGATAGGCACATGAATATCCAGAGAAGGGAGGGATAAGCAGAAATGATTAATTTTGTCATCATGTTTGGCTCATCTATCATAGGCTGAAGGGCCCATTCCTGCACCGTACATTTCTATGTTCTATGTACATTATTTGCACTGACTTCAATTTAGAGTCATCGAGTCATTCAATGTGGAAACAGGTCCTTTTGGCCCAACTTGCCCACACAGCCCAACATGTCCCATCTACACTACTCACTTGCCTGCATTTGGCCCATATATCTCAAAATCTGTCCTATCCATGTACCTGTCTAATTGCTTCTTAAATGTTGCGATAGTCCCTGCCTCAACTCTCTCTTCCGGCAGCTTGTTCCATACACCCACCACCCTTTGTGTGAACACTGGGGCTCCTTAAAAGAAAGACATTTTGAAAACTAGGAGCAGGAGTAGACTGTTCAGCTCTTTATGTCTGCTCAACTATTCACCATGAAAATGGCTGACCTTTCATTTGAAAGTCATATTCCTGCTCTTTCTCAACATCCCTTGATGCCTTTTGTGTTCAGAAATCAATCAAACCCTTTGTTATGTGTATTTAGTGACTTAGCCCCTACGGGCTTCTGTAGTAGAAAATTCCATAGTTTCGCCATCCTCTGATTGAAGAAATGTCTCCTTATTTCAGTCCTACATGTTTTTGAGTATACCCCAAAACTGTCATCCAAGGAATCAGTATGATGAAACGTTTTTGTGATTTTTTGATGAAAAGTACATTTTTTTCTGTGGCAAGGAGACCAAAATTGCACGCAACAATCCAAGTCACGAGAACCTTTGTAATTGTAGCAAAAAGGCACTCTCAGTGAAATATTGTTGTTGTACCGCACCTCTGGAATTCAGTCCTGCGGTTAGTATTTGGAACAAAGCCTGTAATAAGATCCAGAACAGAGCAGTCCAGACAAAGCCCATACTGAACTGCAATGTGACCATTGTGAACTGATGTGCCAATTCATGCATTGGCAACGACTCCTTCTATAATGTTATTGACGACTGGGGCTTGGCTGATGGTGCTGTAACTGGTCAGATTTGGCCTTGCCCTGCTATTGAGGCACATCTGGAAGGTTATCCATCTTCTCACTGTTCGTACAGCTACACGGAAGCTGGAAATGTAACTGTTTCTTCTGGAAAACGAATCCTCCCCACAATAGTACGATAAAATGCGACACAGAAAAAAATTGACAGAACTCTTACACATTTTGAAAGGAAGAACTGTATTAAAGTTCTCCAGCTTTCATACAGTATTGTTTAGGCCCAGAAAAATGAAAAGCTATGGGTTAAAATGAATGAATTCTCTGTTGAGCACACAACCTGGCATCAAAATCCTTACTTCCGTATTTAACAGAGGTAGCTTGATTGCCTCAAAGAGAGCTTCATATTGAAGTCAAGGATATAATTAGTGGGCATGCAGTTAACATCCTAAGGAATCATTTATGGTTTTAACTGTACTTTAAATTTATCAAAGGGAACTTAACTTTCCAGATCACAAAGGTAGGATTGAGGCAAAGTTCACACAGGTAGTGAAACTTGTGTCCTTTCTGAATGGCAGTTTACTGATGACAGCTGCTTTAGGCCTGGATGGCACACATATGGTAGCAAATTCTTCTGTGGGCAGTTTTTCAAACTTATAACCCTTCTACGGTGAGCTGCAAGGGATGTGACAATACATCAGAGGCAATCGAGCAGACTATGATGATGTCCAGTGCTGGGATCACTAACAAAATGTGGTTCCACAGAAAGATAATCATAAGAGGCAGCAACATGGGAGGGAGGTGCAGGGGAGCAATGTGTATGGTGGGGAAAAGCAACAAATGGGAGGGTGGTTGTGTAGGTTTGTGGGTGGGGGGGGTCAGTGGTTCTTTGATCAAGTACTGTAAAAGCAGAACATGATGGCAATGCTCAGCAGGTCAAGCAGCATTTGTGATGAGAGAAATAGAGCTAATCTTTTAGGTTGGCAGGTTTCCATCAGAACTGTTCCAAAATATATAAACATATCTCTTTCCAGAGATGTGCCTGACCTGGAAGTGCATTTTCTAGTCTTATTTCAGATTTCCAGCATCTGCAGTTTTTCAATTAACAATGTTTTTTTGTCATCTTTATTTTTAAATTCATCCATGATTTCCCTGTAATCTCCTCCATCCCAACAACCCTCCAGAATATCCATTCTGCCAATTCCAACCTCTTGATGATCCCTAGGGTCATAGGTCAAAGGAATGAACTTTCCTCCCTATTCCTACTTGCCTTTGGGATGTGCACTATTCTCATTGAAGTTCTACTACTTGATGGGAAGGAACTACAGACACAAAGTCACATCCTGATCTTCTATTTCTGGGGATGAAAAAAGCAAGGGTCATGTTGTAGGTTGTTGCTCTCAAGAAGAGACAAATACAGTTGTGGTATTTACAGAAAGATCTTCATGTAAATAGCCACATAGAACGTCACATCATCCTCCTCAACTCAGATTCAATTTAATTGTCATTGTCAACTGTTTCCAGCCTGAATTACAGTGTGAATTGTCATCAGTGGGAAGCACAATGGACATGATCTTCACCATACAACAACATCAAGAGGAATGTATAAACAAGGAACTGCTTTGCCGGTTAATCCTTCTCATTCCCATACTGACCTTTCTGCCCAGAGCCTCCTCCATTGCCTGCGTGTGGTCACTTGCAAACTGGAGGAACATCACTTCATATTCCGCTTGGATAGCTTACAACCCAATGAACGCTGATTTCTAGAATTTTAGGTAATTTCCAAAAATATCCTACTACCGTCCCCCCCCCCCCCCCCCCCCCCCCCCCCCCCCCCCCCCCCCCCCCACCACCTTTTTCCCCCCACAAACCCCATTTTTCTCTCGTCCCCAACCCCCCTCCTCTCCTCTGTGCCCCACCTAGACTTTCACCTATTTCTCCCCTCCCCTATGGTGGGATAACATAGAACAAATGTGAAGGGGTGACCGATGAATGGAGTGGACTAGGTGGGCCGAAGGGCCTGTTTCCATGCTATATTTTTGAATCAATCATTCTCAATATTTTCAATTTCTAAACACGTTTTATCCCTTTAGGTTAGAGTTAATATTGTGTTGTACCAGAGAAGCAACATGTACAAATCAAAACTCATTTGTTTTGTTAAGTAGAGGTTGCAGATTCAGATCTGCAAGATGAATGCTGAGTTTAATACTGCTTTAGTCTGAGGGATTTGAACAAAGCTGACCCTTGCGATAGAAGTGAAGTCATTGACGATGGTTAGGAGAGGGATAATTCTGCAACAAAATCCTTGATGTTGGTAAATAGTACCTGATAACCACAACTATGTTCCTTTGTTTCAAGAATATTACTGACCATTGGAAGCGTGACCTATTGAACTGGGTTTGAAATGATTCAGAGGCATCGTTCATTCTTCAGTGACTTACAATTGTGTGATTGTGCAAAGGCTTTTTCTAGTTTGCCAGTTTATACATGACCATCTGATACAGCAAGATCTAACTTTCTCCCATATTTGTATACGGCAACTTCACGGAGTTATTTTCAAAAGTTGGCACTATTCCCGAACACTCTGAAAGTCTCAATAAACTCAGTCTCTCCCCAGTGCACTACGACTTCCAGCACTTCTGTAAACTTAATCTCAGTTCCATAATTTGCTTCTGGCAGAATAATATTTTTCATAAATTATGTAACATAACTATATGATTGAATCTAAAAATCATACAAGGCTGGTTGTTTAGTTTGGATTCTTGTCATTATGCAGGATACAGAGATCATAGAGGCAAGAGGCTGAATAGCAGCTGATTCATGGCCAATAAAGGAGAAAAGCAACTTCATTATAGTTCCTTCATGAGCACTGACAACCTTGTTTATTAAAGCAGATGTTACAAGCTGATTTCTTTTTTTAGACTGAACTCTTGCACTATTTCTGTTTCTTTTGCTCTTTACTGGTGAATCTAGTGAATCCCTCCTCCCCTCCTCCAGTCACCTTTATCCCCACCAGTGGAGTTTACCCACTCATTTGGCTTGCCTCAAGGTCAAATATTCCTTCTCCAAGTCCTTCCACCAGTCCACCTCATTCCATTCTCTAAAAGTCTTCCTTAAAAGCTATCTACTTGACTCAGCTTTTTATTGCCCCATCTGCATATTTCCTTCTTTGTAAAAGTCAAAATAAAACTGCAGATGCTGGAAAATTGAAACTAAAACTGAAAATTTCGAGAAAGACTAAACTGGTCATGCTGCATCTGCAGAAAGAGAAATAGAGTTAAAATTTCCATTTAGTTTAGTTTAGTATTGCAGCACAGAAACAGGCCCTTCGGCCCAACGAGTCCGCGCATATCAGTGATCCCGGCACACTGGGAACAATTTACAATTTTACCAAAGTCAATTAAGCTATAAATCTGTACGTCTTTGAAATGTGGGAGGAAACCGGAAATCCCCAAAAAAGCACACACAGGTTTTGTTCAAGGGTTTTCACTTTCCATAGATACTGCATGACCTGTTGACTTTTCCAGGATTTTCAATATTTATCTCCTTCTTTATGTTTGGTATCAAAAAAAATTTTATCCTAGAAAATGTCCTTGTAGATATTTGACACGTTTCTCTTTGGTAAGGGTATAAATAACAGGAATCCTGCTACTTAGTCATAGTCATCGAGCAACGCAGAATGAAAATAGACCCTTTGGCCAAACTCATCCATGCTGACCATATTGCATAACTGAGCTAGTCCCACTTGCCTCTCCCTCCCAAAATGCCTCCAAACCTGTCTAACCTTGTACTTGTCCAAGTGTATTTTAAAAGTCATAATTGTACCCTCCTCTACCAGTTCCTCTGGCAGTTCACTTTATTTAGGAACCACCCTCTATCTGAGGGCAAATTCCTGGACAGCAAATTCTCGCCGATGTACACTGTTCACATAACTCCTCTGTTCCATGGCATCATCCTTTAAATAATTCATTTTTTCTCTTTGAAAGACTCATTTTTGCAAGTGTCAGGAATGCTAAACCAAAATGTGAAAGCATGAGTCATGGAAAACAAGCGCTTTGGAAAAAGTACCGAAAATAACATCAATTGGAAATCTTACAGATTTCAGTTTTATTATCTGAATTATAATAGTTCAGATAATACAGTTTTAAGTTCTTTTTCCAAAACATTCCGCACACCTTTAAATCCTTACTGTCAGCATTGAACATATTGTTCCTCGTGTCAAGTTGGAATAATCCAACCGCATAGGAGTTTTTCAGGCTGTGGTGACCTCAGTGATCACCAGCCGTGGCAATCCTGTGGTGGAGGATGTCTGGAAGATTTATATTTACAAACTGAAGGCATAGTTCTTTCCTGAAGAGAATAATAAGGAATTCAAAGGAAATTGTACCGTCTCATAAGCACATCTTTACAATATCACTGTAATATTTAACGAAAACTTTTATCTCCCAGCGCCAGACACCTGGGTTCATTCCAGACCTCGGGTTATGTCTGTGTGGAGTTTGCACAATCTCCCTGTAACCACATGGATTTCCTCCCACATTCCATAAATGTGAGGATTAGTAGGTTAATTGGCCTCTATAACTTGCCTGTCATGTGTAGGGAATGGATACGAAAGTGGGGTAACATAGAACTAGTGTTTAAGTTTAGGTTTATTATTGCCGTGTGTATCGAGGTACAATGAAAAGCTTTGTTTTGCATGTTATACAAACAGATCAGCTGTGCCATACATAAATGCAACTAAGTCAAACTAAAGTACATTAGATAGTGCAAAGGGGAAAACACAGAGTACAGACCAATGCATTGCAATGAGTGGTAATGCATCAGTTCCATAAGCAAAGTCCAATGTCCATAATGAGATAGAGGTGAAATGTACAGTAATCTAACCTATGGAAACCTGACAACAGTGGGGAAGATTCTGGTGGTGTGTGCTTTTGAACCTCTGTATTTTCTGCCAGATGGTAGCAGGGAGAAGAAGGAATGACCAACCTGGGAATTCTTTGATTGGGTTGGCTGCTCATCCAAGGCAGTATGAAATGTAGATGGAGTCAATAGCAAGAAATCTTGTTTGTCTAATGGACTGAGCTGCATCTTTTACTCTCTGCAATTTCTTGCAGTCTTGGCTTCCCAAACCAAGCTGTGATGCAACCCGCCAGAATGTTTTCTATGGACATTTTCTGTAGACGTTTGTAAGAGTCATGGGAGACATGTCAAATTTTGTCAGTTTCCTCACGAAGTAAAGGTGTTGATGTGATTTCTCGGATGTCGCAACAACATCATTGGTCCATGTCAGATCATTGGTAATATTAACACCAAGGAACTTGATGCTCTCAATCATTTACTGGGAAGAGCATGCAAAAATTGCCATGCCTCGGCGCCAACTTTAGAGGTGTGAGCAGATAATCAATGGTCAACGTCGACTCGGTGACTGAAGGGTCTGTTTCCATGCTGTATCTTACAATCAAAATGAAACCTGCTATGATGAAACTTGCTGCAAGGACAGCTTTTGTGTGTCCGTCAGTGAGTAGAGGTCCAGAGGGGTTAATCTCAGCCATATTTTTCCATACCTCCCCACCGCACACAGTACCACACACAGTATGAACCGGTGCCAATGCCAAATGGAAAATTACCTCTCAAATTCCAGGCAGGTATTATTACCACCAAGAAACTCAATAAATCTTATTTAATTTTGTTCATTTAAGTGATAGATTTAATCTGTAGTGGATGACGGAAGAGAGTGCAGATGCTATTATCTGGAGCAATTAACAAACTGCCAGGGAACACTCAGTGCTGCATTAGGCCTGGTGGCTGGTGATAGGTAGAACTAGATGGAGGGAGGGTTGATGGCCAGATAGACCAGGTGGAAGTAGAAGAGGGGAAGTCTTGGGAGGTCAGGGCTAGTGGACGATACGTTAGGACAGATATGGAGAGAGAATAAAATGGGATGGCTAGGGCCAGTTGAAGACAGTGAAAGGCAGAAGTTGGGAAATATGCTGGAAGGTGATTGATCCCACAGATGCTGCCTGACCCACTGAGTTTTTCCTGCAATTTGAAAGCAAGCTACTTCGTCAAAAAGTTGGAGAGTTTAGACTTCAGAGATACAGTGCAAAAACAGCCCTTTGGCCCATCGAGTCCGCACCGTCCCGCAATCACCCCATATATTAACCTACACACACTCGAGACAAATTTTACAACTTACCAAAGCCAATTAACCTACTAGCTTGTACGTCTTTAGATTGTGGGAGGAATCCAGAACACATAGGGAGAATGTACAAACTCCCTAC
The DNA here is from genome assembly GCF_028641065.1 of Leucoraja erinaceus. Lineage (NCBI taxonomy): Eukaryota > Metazoa > Chordata > Chondrichthyes > Rajiformes > Rajidae > Leucoraja > Leucoraja erinaceus. Next base: position 82,600,134 of record NC_073378.1, read on the forward strand.
AGACAGTACCCACACTCAGGATCAAATCTGGGTCTAAAAAATGTAGTAACTCTACTGTTGCCCTACTGTGCCACCCTTAAGAATGTTTTATGTATCTTTCAATACTAGTTTGTGTTAATGAGATGCTTAAATTGGAAGTAGGAGCAAATATATATCTGCTACTGCCCCCCATTGCAGAACAAAATGAACAAACAATTGCACATATAGATAAATTAAAAAGTACCAAAATTTGAATTATTCCTCTTGCATTTAATTTTTTGATTCTTTCTCTTGTTTTCTCTCTCCAACACTTGCTCTAAAACAAGATAGCTTACATTTGTCTACAGTATCTATTCATCTGTCAGTATCATGTTCTACCATGACTTTGAGCTTTGCAGGGTAAAATTATGGGGCTTGCAGCAAATGACAATTATTCGTGAGACTCTGGGGAATTGTATTGTAAGGTAGCTCCCATTCAAGCAAATTATCTGCAGCGCTTCTAAAAATTCCAATGTTAGATTAAATTTTAAGATTTATGGTCCTTCTCTGCCCAATTGCAATGCCAGTAGAGCTGTGAACACTATAAAATAGCATGCAAAAATCTGAAGTTTCATCCATTGTAAGTTGCTGCTCATCATTCATTAAATAGTCCAGATTATAAACCCTTACATCATGATGGATCAACGTGATTGCCTGCTACGCTGTCCGCATGTTTATCTTAATATGAAGATAAAGTTCTGCAAAATCTCTACAAAGAACTTTAAGCAACAGAAGTACAAGCCAGAAACATGTGTGCACAATCGATTTGCAGTCCAATCATTTTCATCCATTATGATTACATCAGACAGAAAATTGTGGGTCTAAATTCATTCCAGTGTTTTCCAGCAAGCAAAAGTTTACACTGATAGTACCATTGGTGAAAAGTTACCAAGTGATGTAACAAGCTCACGAGGGGCACTTGAGTGTCAACAAACAGACTAAAAACCAGCATCTGCAGTTCCTTCTTGAACATATTATCTTTAGTCATTGTGTTATAAAGTTATACAGCACAGAAACAGTCCCGTTGGCCAAACTCATCCATGCTGACTAAGGTGACGACTGAGATAGTCCCATTTGCCTGCACCTATCTTATATCTCTCTAAATTGTTCCAACCCGTGTCTCTCCCCAAATATGTTTTGGCAACTCGTTCCACATACCCACTGTGTGGAAAAACTTGCCCTTCATGTCCCATTAATCTTTTCCCTTGCACCTTAAACGTATGCCTTATTTTATAGATTCCCCTCGCCTGGGAAAAAGACTGTGACCGTCCACCTCATCTATGCCCCTTATTATTTTATAAACCTCCATTATGCTATCCCTCAGCCTCCTTCGCTCCAGTAGAGCTAATACAACTTGATGTTTCAATCCCTCTGGTAAGTCGGCACTCTTGATATTGGCAGTGGGATTGGAGTGGTGAAAGGTAGGGTCGGGAAAGGTAGGGTCGGTACGTCATCGGGGTCATCAGGTGGGCACCCTCCTTCTTTGATGTTTCATTGATAAGCCAACAACGTCTGCACAGGGCTCAACGGTGATAACCATAACCTCCTGTCTTCATCCTGCAGCCCAATTGTTGTCTTTCCTTTTGATCCAAAACCAATTGCTACTTTTTTTCTGCTGAAATTGACAATGACTTGATTGCTTGTTGGAGGGAGCAACCCCTCACCCCCATTTTTTTCAATAGACTGGTTGTAGATGTAGCAACAAATCCCCTGCATCCCACTTCTACAGGGAAAATCTTGGTCTTCCAGCCATTCTGGGCAGCTTCAGTTGCCAGTACTTGATCTTTTTCCTCTCATAAGCTTCTTCAACGCCATCTTCCCATGGTACTGTCAATTTCACAACATATAACAGTCCCAGCTTATCCAGTCTCTCCTCATAACTCAACCCCGTCACTGCTGGCAATATCCTTGTGAATCTAGCTTAATCACATCCTTCCTATGGTATGGTGACCAGAACTGCACACGATATTGCAGGTGTGGTCTCTCCAACTGTAAAAATTGAACACTCAGAAGAAACTATTAATCTACAGTTGTGCTGCTGCATTTGGAAATCAAGTAATAAAGAATAAACAACACTCGCTAAGTTGTTGCTTAGTAACACATATGTTTTATCACTGTTGTATTTAACATCAACAAGGTAGTTTCAGATTAAAGTTGGAAGAATATAGAGTTTATATAAACACTGGGTTCCAGTTATTCTGTTTATTCACCTGTGATTTTATGTCTGTTAAAATATGATTTCATTTTTTCCTGAATGTTTACAAAACAATAATTCAAAGGAGTTTATAATGATCGTGATACTTAGAACTGTTTGTATTATGGAACGCGATTCCTCAATGTCTGTTCCTTCCACAATTTGCAGCATTCAACCACAAACTTACCTGTAGCATCGCTTTGTATCTTGATTTAGTTTTCCTATTTTTCATTCTGCTTGTGTAGTTCCTTTTTTTTGCACCATCATCCAGACTCATTTAATAAGCAGTCGTTGATTGATGTCATGTTTAACGAAAGAATCAACACATTGGGTAAACCCACAGTTTGAAATCCTGGCTGTTCTTCACCATATCCACACCTTCTTGCTCATAGGTCATGTGATAGTAGTAGAATTATGCCATTCGGCCTATCAAGTCTACTCAGCCATTCAATCGTGACTGATAGAAACATAGAAACATAGAAATTAGGTGCAGGAGTAGGCCATTCGGCCCTTCGAGCCTGCACCGCCATTCAATATGATCATGGCTGATCATCCAACTCAGTATCCCGTACCTGCCTTCTCTCCATACCCCCTGATCCCCTTAGCCACAAGGGCCACATCTAACTCCCTCTGAAATATAGCCAATGAACTGGCCTCAACTACCCTCTGTGGCAGAGAATTCCAGAGATTCACCACTCTCTGTGTGAAAAAAAAAAGATCTGTCTCTCCCTCCTAACCCTAATCTCCTGCCTTCTCCCCATAACCACTGACACTTGTACTAATCAAGAATCTATCTCTGCCTTAAAAATGTCCACTGACTTGGCTTCCATATCCTTCAGTAGCAAAGAATTCTACAGGTTCACCACCCTCTGTCTAAAGAAATGTATCCTCGTCTCCTTCCTAAAAGAACAGAGCCTGCTGCTCTGTATCTATACTACAACCCTCATCTCCATCTCACACACTCCCCACACAATCCAGGCCTGTGTGCACCATTGACAACATGGACAAAAATGGGAAAAATATGTGTAAATACTTTGAAGGTTTTTCTTGTAGAAAGAATTTACTCCCAAAACATCCCACAATAATGTGACCTGGGAACAACAGGATAACAGGAAATATTTTTAGATCCAAAGGGCTGATCTCATTAAGAATTTTGACCGTAATCCAGTGAAGAGTCCATACGTATAGGGGCTGGCACAGGCAACAAACCTTTTGTTTTAAATAGGGTCATAATTCCATTTTTGGTCAAATCCCGATCTTTCTGAGGAAAGGTCAGTTAACACAGCGATTGCAATTTTTTCTCCCTCTTTTTTAAATGTAAATGAGGTGTGAGGCTATGACATACTTATGGCTCTCTTTAGAGGAATGTCTGACATAGTAATAGCCCTTCCACATCTTTCTGCGGTAGTTTCTGCAGGGTTCTTTCTATAATTCACACTAAACTCTGCAGAAGGCAACACGGTTATAAAATAATAATATTAAAGTGGTACCGTTGATTTCCCCTGGGTATTGTTAAGAGGCCAGTATCAGTAAATAAGGACATTTGTGATGAGGCTCGTGTGTGTTGTTAAGCTGTGGTGTTGGCTTTATTATTGTCCATTCTGAAATGCAAACCATGTCAGCTTGCAAAGTGGAATATTATCTGCAGCTTTGAAGCAGGTCATTAATTATTTTCTTGTATGGTCCAGTCTTTTCCCACATGGCTTTTATTTTGGTCACTCGGATATCTGACAAATGCAAAAAAATATCAGCCTATTTACAGGTCTTCAAATCAAACCAATGGAGAATTTGCACCTGTGGAATTTCTGTGTGTCTGACACAAACACAAGTAGTGCGATTGCATGCCCAATGGCATTTCACATTCATTACTCATTTTATACTTTCTAATCAGAAATGCAATTATCTGCATCTGGATTCCCAATTAGCTGCATGTGGCTTTTGAATAATGCATTGAACAATGCTGCTTTAAAACATTTGTCCTTTTCCAATGCAAAGCCATAAATAACACAATAAATTTGAAATGGGTAAATGGGAATCCCCTTCCTACTGAATTTTTCTGGCTAATCCTTTTCAATTTTACACACTGACATAAGGTATTGAATATAATCTATTGCCTTTTCTCTTACAGAGATTCCCTAAGGTGGCAATTCCCACTTTTCTGAATTTAGATGGATATGCAGATATAAGTGGAAGTGCTAAGCCAAGAAAACCAATAAATACTTGTCTCTCCAAAAATGCAAATGGATCCCCTGGCGGACCAATGTCATCCTGGCATGGCTTGAACTTCCAGAGTGGACAACAGGAGCAATAGTTAGTCCATGAAGCCATCTAAGATGCTTGCGTGACAGCTCTGCCCAGGAACTGGAGTCTGTTACATGGAGCAGATAGAATCAAATGAGATCCACAAGTTTAGTTTACTTTATTAGTTTGGAGATATAATGCAGAAACAGGCCTTTCAGCCCAACGAGGCCGCACCAACCAGTGATCTCCGCACATTAACACTATCCTACACACACTAGAGACAATTTACACATACACCAAGCCAATGAACCTACATATCTGTACGTCTTTAGTGTATGGGAGTAAACCGAGGATCTCGGAGAAAACCCATGCGGTCACGGGTAGAACATACGAACTCTGTAAAGACAGCACCCGTAGTCGGGATCGAGCCCGGGTCTCTGGCGCTGCAAGCGCTGTAAGGCAATTGCACCACCGTGCCGCCCTAAGTGTCATATATTGTTACCAATTGCTTTTCCACTGACAACCCCATTCCCCTACCCCCTACATGCTCAGGATGATACTTTAGGGACAGCATTCTGGTCCAACTGCTAGAATTCTACTGATTGATGGGTAACATATCAGTCTTTAGTTTAACTGTTTGTCTCTTCATTGATTCTTTATTTAAGGTTATGAACAGACTCAAACCCAAAAACTACATCAAGATGTTCAACTCTAACACAGACTTAATTCCACACGGTCATGAGACAAAGGGTTAGGATAGCAACATCTTAACTAGTTTGCTTCATAAAATAATTGAAGATACAACTAAGGACAAAAGCACCCTTGAAAATCTTGTCTTTTGCAGACCTGCAACTCCTTGTTTCATATTTAATGTTTGAGATTTGTGGATTTTTTTACATAAATCACCACCATTTTTTATTTCTTTAGAAGGACAGTGACTGTACCTGAAGACAGATCCTCGTGGCTGTGGGATTAACACATTTCATTAGGATATACACAAATACAATTTCACGCCAAGTGCAGTGTCAATGGAAAATATGTTTTCATTGCCAGGATCTGCTGGTCTCAGCTCTCAGGTCTCAAACTTTTACTGCTTTTCAAACTCAGATAAGATCTTTTGAATTCAAGATGAATTGCTTGGTTCAATCAGTTTTTAAAGATTTATTTTAAGCTTTATAATTCAAGCTTTTAATACTGTTTCTAATAAATCTACAACAGAAGCCTATGATTTATATTTACAAATACTTTTTAAAATTAAAAATGTAGTCTTCCATCTTAGATGCTTGCAAGAATTGTAGCTGTGAAGTCAAAGATACTTAGAGATGCTGAAATTTTCATTATCTTTTCATAAAATATGATTGTGTTAAAATAGTCTTCTGTCAGATCTCATGATTTTGTATCATTAGCCAAACAACCCTAACCACTGTTCTACTCGAGGTGTGAATTTGAAAATAAAGTGGTAATTCCTTTATAAAATAATATTGCAAGCTATAAAATGTTTCTATGCTATGCTATAATGTGATCAATGGTCCGAAACAAATTAAGTCAAGTGAAATTAAGATTAGAATGACATTAATCAGAATCAGAATCAGAATCAGAATCAGAATCAGATTTTATTCGGCAAGTATGCTTTGCAACATACGAGGAATTTCACTGGCCAGGTCAGTCATACCATTAAAAGCAACAGACTCAAAAACACATTTTAACATGAACATCCACCACAGTGACTCCTACACATTCCTCACTGTGATGGAAGGCGAAATAAAGTTAAAGTCTCTTCCTTTTGTTCTTCCTCGGTTGGGGGACTCGAGCCCTCCGTTGACGGGACGGTCTTGACTCCCGTAGCCAGCGACGTTCGGGCCCTCTGCATCGAGGCGTTCAGCTCCTGCATCGGGGGGATGTCATCTCCCCCGTGCCGGGTGATCGAACCTCGCATCGAGGCTGCGGCGTTGGAGCTCCCGACTCGGCCTCCCCCGAGACTGTGAGCCCTTGATGGTAAGTCCGCAGGCCGTGGTGGGAGCAATCCCAGGCAAGGGATCCGCTCCGATGTTAAGTCCGCGCCCCGTGGTGGGGCTCACGACAGTCCAAGGCAGCTCCCAGCTCCAACGATGGTAGGCTGCAGAGACTGGAGAATGTGATCTGAAAATTGATCACATCTCCGGGAAGGTAAGACAGCACCCATAGTCAGGATCAAAACCTGCTCCGGCACTGTAAGACAGCAACTCTGCACCACCGTGATGTCCCTGTGATAATGTCTAAACTTACCAATATCCCAACTATTATAACCATATATATCATATATCAATTACAGCATGGAAACAGGCCATCTCGGCCCTTCTAGTCCGTGCCGAACACGTATTCTCCCCTAGTCCCATCTACCTGCACTCAGACCATAATCCTCCATTCCTTTCCCGTCCATATAACTATCCAATTTATTTTTAAATGATAAAATCGAACCTGCCTCCACCACCTTCACTGGAAGCTCATTCCACACATCCACATATCTGCCTGATGGTAATAGTAGGGTTATGATAGCTCATGTTTCCCCCAGATTAGTTTATATCAGTTTTTCATTAACTTTGACACTCTTTGTTTGTTAAACAATATACTTCACAAGATAGGAAGTTACTCTTAGAAGTTTCTTCATTGATAGGCTTATGTAAAACATTTCTGAATGTTAGTGATTTCTATGTTGGTAATCTTTATGAAAGCTTTCATGGGTTTTGTTGCAGCAGACCAATGAACTGACATGGAGTGAATTATCTCTTAACACAATGATACAATATGTTCATACTTTATAAATCCATCAACAGGAAAAGCAACTGGCACGTTGTAATGTTGCATAAATTAGTCATTTAACGTATCATATAAAGGGCTCATGTTGAATGTAAAACTGTTGAGTAGAATTTTTAAACATGGATAGGGTCTTCAAATATTTTTTTGAACTGTCTTGTAGTGAAAAGTTTGTGGAGAAATATTTTCAAAAATGTTTTGAAATCTTCTGTCAAGACTAGTCTCCATTATTAAGAATTATGTACATTTGATTTGGACATTTTTTTTCTAAATCCAGGCTAAATGGGGTGATGGCTGCTTTAATAGAAAAATCCATGGTGATCACAGGAGTGAAGCACTGAGTGAGGTTTCTGTGGCTTGTCAACATGTTAGCCTCCCTAGAAGTGGTAAGTATACACAGCTACAAGGGGAAAAAAAAATCTCCTGGCAACAGCAGGAGCCCCAAAGTCTCAGATTTAACAAGGACCAGCTGAAAATGTGAGTCTAACAGCACACAGACCATCTCGTGTCTGCCAATTCATTTCCTGGCTTGAAAAAACCTTGTTTCCTCTCAAACATGGCAGCGCACCAGGGGAATTCTGAATGGAATCAATTGCACTTGTTACTAACTGAGTTTCCCTTTTATTCTTATGTTACCGAGACCTAGATTCTCAGCTGCAAGTAATTATGATGAAGAGTTACTGAGTAATGGCTTCCAGATTCCTGCTTGATGTAGTTTTAATTAAAAGGGACAGTTTTAACAAGTACATACCATGTAAATGTGCTTCATTTTTTTTTGGAAGACACTGGAAACTTCAAAATGAAATAGGGGATGTGTATACAGCATAGTTACATTTTATGCATTAGAGGTGAAGAATAAAAGTTTTCATTTTGTTTTAAATCTAAACAGTCAGATAATATGCTTTTGGATAGAAGAAAGGAAACTGTAGATTCTAAGAAGTCAATATTAATAGCGAAAGGTCATGAACATTTTAAAACACCTGCTTCTCAGCTCTCAGAATATGACATTAATGCCTTATTTTTGAAATGTAATCTAGAGCGATTTAACTGACTGTGGGAGTCACTGACAGAAGGTATGCTATCATATTATTAAATAACGGATTTAATTAGCAGGGCCTCGTGGCAGAAAATGCCGCTGCTCACCTTAGGTTGCTTGGAAATAAATGTAGGAGTCTTTTACATCCAAGGAAATCCATACATGAATTGAAAAATTATTATAATTCAAGATAATCCCCCCAAAATAATTTAGTTTAGTTTATTTTAGAGATCCAGCGTGGAAACAGACCCTTCAGACCACTGAGTCCATGCCGAACAATGATCACCCATACTACTTATATCATGCACACTAGGGGCAATTTACAGAAGCTGATTAATTTAAAAGCCTGCATGCCTTTGGCGTCTGGGATGAAGCAGCTGGAGAAAACTCATGCGATCACAGGGGGAACATACAAACTGTGTACAGACAGTAGCTGCAGTAAGGATCGAGCCTGGGTCTCTGGCACTGTAAAGCAGCAGCTTTACTGCTGCGCCACTGTGCCGTCCTTTATAGCAAGAGTTTATATACATGGTAAATTGATTGCACAACTGAGGCTACTGATTAAATACAATAAATTGAAGTAAGATGCAGTGATGTCACTTAGACAATCCCCTTATCTGCAATAAAATATTGGCAATAATAACACAAACAAACTTACGTATAATATATCACCTTAGCAATGTATACCTGGAGAAAAAGGAGCCAATGGCAAGTGGTATTTAGCAGGGAAAGTGCTGAATGAGGAGATGGGAGAGTTTGCGGATGATCTTGGCCTGCAGATGATAAATAAGAAGATGCCAAATCAAGCTTTGAAAGGATTTGAATGCATTGACAAGATGTTCAAAGCTGAAGTGTTGATGAACTGGAAGCAAACCTGAGTCAGGGGCTCAGAGTGCAGAGTGAGAGGGATTTGGTTTGCAATTAGATTCAGGCAGCAGAGTTTTGCAAGAAAGTGAAGGATAGGAGGTTGGGCAGAAGAACAGTCGAGGCATAAGTGGGGCTCTCACCTGCAGATGGACTTGATTGGAGAAATTCAAGCAGAGAACTATGAGGCAGAGATTTGGGAAAGGATCCAAGTGTTCAAAAGCAATCAAGTGGAATGTGAGGATGTAAATAAAAAGTCTCATATGAGTATTTTGAGATTGGGCATAATGACAATGGCTTTAAAAAGAAGAGGTCAACACATATAATGACGCTCTATATCCAGCACTATTATTAATAAAGGATAACAAAATACCATTACAAATAATTATAGAAACGTACTTTCTGTAGATGGTTATTTTAGGTAAAGATGTGTTAGCTGTTTCATAGTTCCATCATTTTAGGATTTCATTAAAATATCAGCATAATTTGATCTATTTCACTCTAACCCCAGAACATTGGGTGCGATAATTTTTTTTTGGTCAGATTTTGGCCAAAACAAAATTTGAGATTTATATTGGCTGACGATCTCCGAGTGGCTGCATGAGTAATTGTCTTTAAAGAGTGGGAGGTTTCAGGGAATACCTGGGTACATGTTTGCATGCAAAGTCTCAGTTTCTACAAGCAACAAAATAGTGGGTTTGGAAGTGGAGACACCATCAATGAACATATTTTTAAAAGTCATTATTTACGCTTCCTTTTTTATTGAATCTTCTCTGATTTATTTTCCTAGATTCATCTTTGCAACAGCAAAATAAAACAGCAATGTGCACAATATACATGAATTATGAATTACAGTTTATGTCAATAGGGAGGGACTTAAATATGTGGAATTTCAGATATGCTGCTTATCTCCCTGTGATTACATGGATTTTCCCCTAGTTGTTCCAGTTTCTAACCACATGCTAAAGGTAGTTAGATTCATTGTAAAATCCCCCTGGTGTAAGTGGCTGGGAGGGGAATTGGTGCGACAAGGGGTGGGTGTGGTGGAGTTGATGGGAGAAAATGGGATCAACATCGATTTTGTGCTGATTAATCAGCATGGACGTGATGGGCTGAAGGTCCTGCTTCTATGCTCTTTATGATTCTATTACTCATTATTAAGTGAGATTCAATAAAAATTCTGGCAATAAGGTTAATACTTAAACACTCCTTGCATGCAATACTTACATCCATGTTATTACATTTATCACAATCACTATGAGAATGGGTCATTTTGACCAGTTACTGATATTTAATATATATAAACAAAACTGATGGACGACACATGATCTTTGTGCTATTGTTGTAAAATGTATTTTGTCTTTCACTCCAGCATAGAATTATGCACAATTTGATCCATCTCACAGTAACCCCACAACAATGACTGCAATAATGGGGTTTTTGAGAAATTGAAATTAGGTGATGGAAATATTGCAATCATGAAAAATCTGATTGTTTGAACAACTCCATAACAATATTATCTAGCAGCCACAAATGCTACAATGACCTGTCTTTCCGTAGCTGCTTGTTCCTGCGTGTCAGCTTTAAAAACTAGCAACCACTGAACTACACCTTTCCACCCATATTTATCCCTATAATCCTTTGTCTCTCTGTCACTTATCCATGATGGACCCACCTTCTCAGAGTATGGTAGAAGCAATTAAAATGACAAGCGAGTCTGCTTGACAAGGGATACTGCAGTTTTAATGAGTTCAATGAATAGCACCCTGTGCATTAAAATTCTCATTCAGTTCCTGGCAGACAAAAGTGATAATAAATATTCTGATTGAGATGATATCAATCATCCCTGCCTTCAGCATGCATGGAATTGCAGCCTCTTGTGGATGTAATTATTACAGCCATGATATAACAGTCGTACAGTTCCTGTGTTCCATTACATGTTATGAGAAACTACATAGCTTGCGGCAAAGTATATGAGCCTCTGCAACAATTAATGCAGAAAGCATTAATTTAAGATGATAAGCAACTCCTATGACCAAGATTCCATGTGCAAAAGCAAAATGTGCCCCACATGTACATTCAGAATATGTGTTCTGCTGCTTTTGCTCTGGATCTAATGTTGGCCTAAAGTGAACTGCCGCTGTGCAGTGACGCTAGGAAGGATTAGAGAAAAAAAAAGAATTTGCCTCATAAATTGTTTGCCACAAAGTACATTTGTTATTATAGATTATATTTTATGTAAGTCAGTATTACCTCAGGACTTATTTCAGAAGAACAAAGTGTCTTTTTCTCCAGTAATACAAGCCCTCCAGCATGAAATTTAAAGATGAAAGGGGCATGTCTTTCAACACTCGCTTCCATATTAAAAGGAACATAACGTAAGAAATAATCTGGAAGAACTGTAATCACATAGGTCATATGTTGCCACAAATCATTTTCTTGCATCACTACCTACCAGTAAATATGAACCTTTTTATCAAATATATATTACTCATGCTGAATGCATTAACAGTCAGAATTACACACTGCACAAATAGTTAAGACTACCTATGGATTGTGGAGGGAGCATTGGAATGGTTACTCGAGTTGTTTTTGATGACTTATAGGCGCTGTGATGTAGGCTTTCATATTTCATTATTATCACTGCAATGTTAGTCTTTCTTGACCAGTCATGAATAAATGTGTAAGCAAAGCTGATGAGATGAATTGTGGTCCACATTCTCTTCCTGTTGCACCAGATACAACAGAAGCCAGCTGGGGGTCAGGTACTCATCACTACTGTCACTTACTCCAACATCCTTCCAGGTGGAAAGCATAGCGATTGATCTGATCCATAAGAATTATTATTATTACTTATTTATTTTTAATTAAGAAAAATTACTTAAACGTAAAGCAAGGGCGTATGATCAATGAAGACGTAAAATAGTAAATGGACCATAGTCATCTTCTTAGATCTCAAAGCATTATGATCGTTATAGTTTCACCCAGAAGAGTAGACAAAGCACTAAAATAAAACTACACCATGCAGATACTGCATTGCAATTATATTCTATGGTGTACGGTACATTAATAATATAGTCTGTCCAACTGTAAAATTGCAGATGCTTTCATCATTGAGTTTTGTCATTGCAAAGACCAGTAAATTTAAAGTGAAGGCCAAGAAATGCAGGGATGTTAGGAACTTCTTTGAAACAGACAGTGGCAAAGATCTGGAGCTCCCAGGCAGTGAGAGTGGTGGAATCAGAAAAAGGATTTTCAAGAGAGAACTGGATAATCATTTGAGAAAAGATAATTTACTGGGCCAATGGGAAAGATTAGGGGGAGGGGACTGAATGGATTTCATATTTTGCTTGGGCAGCTTGCAGCCAGTGATATGAATAATGATTTCTCTCACTTCAGGTAGCCCCGGCATTCCCTCTCTCTCTATCCCTCCCCCACCCAAGTTGCACTGGCTTCTCATTTTCACCCTACAAACAACTTACAATGGACTGTTTCCTTTATTATCATTACTTTCTTGCATATCTTTCATTCATTGTTCTTTATCTCTCCACATCACTGTCTATATCTCTCATTCCCCTTATCCCCAACCAGTCTGAAGAATGGTCTCTACCCGAAACGCCACCCATTCCTTCTTTCCAGAGATGCTGCCTGTCCCGCTGAGTTAATCTTTTTCTGTCTATCTTTGACTGAATGGATTGCTCCAGAAGGAGCCAGGAAGGACTGAATGGGACAAATAGCCTCCTTCTCTGCCATATCAATCCGGTGATTCAGTGAAAGTAGTTGTACCACTGAAAATGTTAGCTCATGTTTTAAATACATTTTAAGCTTGAAATTGCTTTTGTGCTGGCAAAAGGAAAGACATCTATATAATACTAAAAGTCTTTGTCTTGTTTGTGCTCACGATGTGTCATAGAAACATAGAAACATAGAAATTAGGTGCAGGAGTAGGCCATTCGGCCCTTCGAGCCTGCACCGCCATTCAATATGATCATGGCTGATCATCCAACACAGTATCCCGTACCAGCCTTCTCTCCATACCCCCTGATCCCCTTAGCCAAAAGGGCCACATCTAACTCCCTCTTAAATATAGCCAATGAACTGGCCTCAACTACCCTCTGTGGCAGAGAGTTCCAGAGATTCACCACTCTCTGTGTGTCAATCTGCTTTTCCTATCTTCTTCCAAACGCTAGGCCACAGCCTTCCCATGTTCACACATCCTACTCACATTTTTCCAGTTGTGGCAATAAACAACTTCCCGTCGCATTCCCACCTGAATTTCCGAAGTTATTAATCCTTGAAATTAAAAAACCAGCCCGATTTCTTCAAACTCACCCACTTTGGGAAAAAAAAAGTGTGACGTCACAATGCACTCGCAAGGCAGGATGGGACATTCCGCGAGGAAGGGGCGCTCCAGCACTCGGGGTGAATGATGAGTGGCAGCAGCTGCCGGTGCCCGACGGCCGCCCAGTACCTGGTAGAGAGGGTGGTGCCACGGCCCGAGCCCGGGGTCTGGGCCTGGGCTGGAGCTGAGCCTGGCGCTGGAGATGGAGTGAGGGCCGAGCCCGGGGCTTGGGATGGGCCGAGAAAGAAGCCGCCGCTGGAATGAAGGACAAGCCTGGGTCCGGGGTCAGAGACGAGCCCGGAGATGAAGTCGGGGCCTGGACTGGACCCCACGTGGCGGCCGAGCTGACGGCTGGAGTCTACAGCCAGGGCCGGGCTTTGGTACGAGAACCAGGCCGAGTTATAGGCCCTGGCGCTGCGCTATGACCTGGGTAGGTGCTGGGACATGGAATGGGAGTGAGGGGAGGAGGATGAGGTAAATGAGTAGGTGGAAGATGGGGTGGGGAGTGAAGTGGTGGAGGGAGATGGGGGGGTGTGGAGGAGGGAGATGTGGTGGGGAGTGGGGTAGAGAGGTGAGGAGGGAGAGTGGGGGATTGAGGGAGAGGGAGGGGGTAGGGAGGGTAGTTGCCATGTCTCCACTCCCTCTCTTGCCCCCTCCCTCTCTACCCTCCCTCCCCCACTCTACCCCCCTCCCTCTCCATCTACTCCCTCCTTCTCTCTCTCTATCCCTCTCCCTCTCTGCCCCTCTCCTTCTCTATCGCCCTCCCCCGCATTCTACTCTCCCTATCTACCCCCCTCCCCTCCCTCTGTACCCCCCCCCCCCTCTCTTCCCCCCTCCCTCTCTGCCCCCCTCCCTATCTACCCCCCTCCTTTTATCACCCTCCCTCTCTACCCCCCTCTCTCTACTACCCCCCTCTCTCTACTACCCTCCCTCTCTACCACCCTACCCTCTTAACCCCCAGCCCTCTCTGACCCCCCTCCCTCTTAACCCCCTCCCTCTCTCTACCCCTCACTCTCTACCACCCCACCCTCTTAACCCCCTCCCTCTCTACCCCCTCCCTCTCTGACCCCTCTCCCTCTCTACCCCCTCCCCTCTACCAACCTTGCGTCCCAGCAGCAACTGCTCACGGATTAGCCATCTTAATAACTACTCTGCAGGGGTTGGGAGATTCTAGTGCGTGGAGGGACTGGGGTCTGTGGGGTGAGTCCTGGCCAGGCTCCTCCTGTGTCTCACCAGGTTCAAGGCCTGAACGCTGCACCTCTTTCTCCTTCTCCGAACATTTCATTCTCGCCTGATGGATTTGTAGGCCATGGTGGTTCATTAGGCCTTTGCATAGCTTTATTGGGTGTTTTTCTCATGAAAGACACAGACTGTGGTGCTGACACAGACTGGGGTGCTAACCCAGCCTTTCCCGGGAGCCGTCTTTCTGTGCCGTCAACTGTCCCTCCAGTTGTCACCAAATTATTCTTGGTTATCACCCAGTCTATTCCTAGGTTCAACTGGCTGAGCCAGACTTCAGTGTGAAAAATATACATCTTCTAGATGCACTGGGACGCATCCTCAGTGTTGTGATCTGGGAAGAGAATACATATTATTAATAATACAATATGCAATTAGAAACATGTTTCATTTATTGGAGATGAGATATTGTAAAATAACAACATTTTTTTGGATAAGAAGTCAACCATTTAAGGCTTTCATTATATCATGTACTCAACATAGATAATAGCCATTAAGCACAAGCTTAGGTCAACAAACTTTTGTGAAGCATAACCTGTCACCATAACTTACAGAGTTGTAAAGTAGTGGTATTGATGCATAGCCAGTGAACACAGTCTGTACTGTGGGCTTCCTAAAGAAATGGCTATCATAAAATACTCCATTGGAAAAACAAATATACTGTTGTGAATTCTTGTCAAGTTCTTAGTTAACAAAAGCCGTTGTTGACTTATAATTCTAAAATAAACAGCTATCAATGTACCTGCTCATGGCATTAATCTCACTCTCACACAAATCCTGTCGCAAATCGCATCTGATGACATTAGAAACACCATGCAATTATACCCGCAAATTAAAGATAATACAGCTTAAAACTTTATGAAAATTTTAAAGTATATTACTACGTTGGTTGCTTGTTTGTGCAAAATTTTTTTTAAACTCCCCTTGATCTACAACTTTAGGCTGTGCATGCCATATGCAAAAAGAAGAAGACGTTGGTTGTATTCAGTTGATAACGAATAACAAGTTGTGTTGATCTCATTAGATGAATAATGAACAGAATATTTCTCTAATGAAAAATTAATGTTCGTACTCAGTACCATGGATATTCATATTATTCCCCAGTAGTCATAAGGACATAAGGTCATAAGGAATAGTAGAATTAGGCCATTCGGCCCATCAAGTCTACTCCGCCATTTAATCATGGCTCATCTACCTCTCCCTCCTAACCCCATTCTCCTGCCTTCTCACCATAACCTCTGACTTCCACACTGGAATGAGAATAAGTGTCCTCCGTTAAGCAAAGCGGCACTAAGAATCAACCAAATTATACACCCCAGCAGTCTGTTGCTGCTGTGACCAATTAACGCACATTTCATATTACAGATTAACACCAGCAAAATTGTGACTGTGTCTGCCCATAGTAATGGCTCTCCCTGACTCTCATCTGCAGGTGGACTACCCTTGTTGAATCCTGAGCTGCAAAACTCATCCCTTAATTTGAATAGAATTCAGAATTACACAGCACAGAGGGGTGTGGACATTACACACACATAAACATTGCACACACATAAACATTGTACACACATAGACATTGTACACATATGATACAATACGATACAATATCACTTTATTTATCCCAGAGGGAAATTGGTCTGTCACTAGTCAAAAGATACAAGGCATTAAAGGTGTAGTATACATAGTGTAGTGGTGGACATTGCCTAGTCCATCTATCAACTGACCTCCCCACCAACGAAGGGATCTTTAGGAGACATGCTTCAAAATGGCAGCCAATATCATCAAAGACCCTTGAAACATTAGGACCATCAATGTTTCACCAGAAGATTAGATGGATTTAAAAAAGCACTTTGCAAATACTATTATTGCAATATATTGTATGGCATCTAGTACACATTTTGGGAATCCTTGCAGACATCAACTGAATTGTCCTCATCAGTCCTTTGTGTTCTCACCATCATCAATGGTGTGGGCCTTTGCCATGAGATCCTGGCAACGCTCTCATTTTGCTACGACCAACAGGAAGAAGATACAGGTGGCTGAAAACCGTAACAACCAAGACTAAGAACAACTTCCCAGAAACCTCAGGCTGTTGAACGCTGCCAGGGCCGGATTTACGTATAAGCTAGATAAGCTTAAGCTTAGGGCCTCGAGATCTAGGGGGGCCTCGGCCCGCTCCACCAAGGTGTATAAAACTTGGGACATATTCATATTTTCTGAGCCTTGTCCTTTCAACAGTCAGGAGTGTTCTAGTCGGTGCGCGGCTGCAAGTTTAACAATGTCAGAACCAGCTCCGACTGTGCCCGACTTGCCTGCTTCAGGGGAGAAGAGATAAGGCTCCAGGCTGGGTAAAGGGTGGGTGGGAACGAGCAGCCACCCGCTTCATAGTTAACACTGCTCACAATCTCTGATGGGGCTGGTTGCCCGCCCACTGGGACCTCCCACACTTTGCCCGCTGACCCAGGCCACTCCACCGCCCTCCAGCAGCCCACAGCCGTCGCCTTACCTGCAGCCTGGACTCAGCACCGGGCCTGAAGTTTCCATGCTGCAGACTCCAACTCCCCTGAGATTGACTGCGCTGGGTCCTAGTGCTAGTCCCCTCAACCCTGGTAACCTCAGTGGCTGTTCCACTTGGTCTTCCCCATTGCCCTCAAACCATGTGGCCCCAGCTCTTCCCCACCCACACTACAGTACACATACACCCCTACCCCCTGACCACCCACCAGCCCCCCACCAGACATCGCCTTGGCCTCAGTCCAATCGCCTGCCTTCCTCTGGCCCCAACCCCCATTCCTGCAGTGTGTTCACCATCCCTCCTGATCTCCGCCTCTCAGATACCGAACGGTCTGTCCGCAGCAGAGGCCTCACCTTTGTCCCCCTCCATCCCCACCTCAATGAGTTCCGCGCCCGCCGCGATTTGGAGCTCTTCTTCCGAGGGCAGTCTTATGACAATGGCTGGTAGATACAAGGGTATGCAGCAAAAAATAATCGAAAAAAACAAATTTGCAAGATTTATTCCATGCGCTGCTCACTCATTAAATTTGGTGAGCCGTTCGGCTGTTGATTGCTGCCTTGATGCAGTGAACTGTTTTGGAATTATCAATGAAATGTATACCTTCTTTTCATCCTCCACAAAGAGATGGGCAGTTCTAAAATCATTTTTGCAACCTCAGTCAAAAGTGCCTAAATATTTGTCAAACACTAGGTGGGAGACATGCAAAAGCCACAGAAGCTATGTTGGAAATTTACAGCGCTATCACTGATGCCCTCAGTCATTTGTACTCAAATGTTAATGTGAAGGGTGATACCAGGCTTCAAGCTAACAATCTTTTGCAGAAAATGGAAGAACTAGAATTTGTGTTTATGCTGGATTTTTGGACCCGTCTGCTAAGTAATTTCCACAAGGTCAACAAAGCCATTCAAAAATCCAAACTGTTATTGAGTACTTGTGCAAGTTTGCACAGTTCACTTCAGGATTTTGTAAGCAAAATTAGAGAAGGTTTTGTTGAGCTTGAGCAACAAGCAAAGGCCACCTTGCCAGTTGTTAACTACAGAACTGTCACAGGGAGAGTAAGGAAATGGCAAGGAAATGATAGAGGTGCACCTGGTCCTGATGCTTTAGATAAACTCTTCAAGAGATAAGTTTAGGATAAAATCCTTTATTCCTATACTAGATGCACCTGAAACCAATTTAAAAAGAAGAGGTACAGTGTACAGTGAAGTTGTATAACAGTGAAGTTTCCTTTCTTGCTAATCTGACCACATCTAAGCAAGAAATTCAGCAAGGTGTTGAACTGTTGATGGAAGCATACCCAGAAGATGCTGACCTGAAACTCACTGATGAATTTTTGCAATTTCACTCGTACGTGAGACAAAGCCCTTGGCATACAGAAGAGCGCTCTCTGTCTCATACAGACTGTTATCAAATAATATACAAGGAAACAATTCAGATGGCCTTCCCTAATGTGGAAGCAATCTTGTAGCTGTTTCGTAGCTGAATGGTCACCAACTGCTTGGGAGAGACAAGTGAAATAGCTTAGGGCCTCTCTTCATCTAAATCCGGCCCTGAACGCTGCACAACATTAACTACCATCTCAGCAACTGTGATCTCCTGTGGACTGTGTCTTTGGTTACATTATGAGCTTTGGTTTTGCACTATTAAAGTTACCTAGTATTACAGTTATTAATTTATTGTATTTTGATTCTTATATATTTATCTGTGCATTATTGGGTTAATGGGGCTGTTATTCTGCAGCAAATAAGAATTTCATTATTCTGTTGCTGCCACATCTGACAATTAAACAGTCTTGACTTGTAATATAACCAGATAACCATATAACAATTACATCACGGAAACAGGCCATCTCGGCCCTTCTAGTCCATGCCGAACACTTACTCTCACCTAGTCCCATCTACCTGCACTCAGACCATAACCCTCCATTCCTTTCCCGTCCATATACCTATCCAATTTATTTTAAATGATAAATTTGAACCTGCCTCCATCACTTCCACTGGAAGCTCATTCCACACAGTTACCACTCTCTGGGTAAAGAAGTTCCCCCTCATGTTACCCCTAAACTTCTGTCCCTTAATTCTCAAATCAATTGATAATTGATAATTGATACTTAAAGAGTTTGTCCTTATTCCAATTTTCCAGCATTTCCTACAGTTTACTAGCCACATAGCAATGCTATTTCTCTTTTTCTATTTCTATTATGGATCATGCTAACCGTACCACTTCTGGCATGTACCCTAACATCACTCTGTTTGAAGTAAATTCTCCTCACATCTTGTTTGATTCAAAATTTGATAGCATTAAAAAGTTATCCTTTAGATTCTGACTCATAGTCTCACAAAATCTCTCCAGATTTACGTTATCAAATGTCTTCATAATTTAGATAAACTACTGAATTTTGCCTCCTAATCAAATTCTGGTGAAAATAGCCCTGTTTTTCTCTAACTTTGTATATCTATACCATTCCATGGCTTTGGCATCTTAATGTAAGTTTAAAATGTATTCATATAATCTGCACAGTATTTCATGCTACAATATAATCAGATTTATACAAACCAGGATCAGATTGACTTTTTGACCATCTCAGCAACTGATCCTTCCAATTTTAACAGAACCACTTTATTTTCAAAAGGTCTTCAATATGATAACATACAGAACATTTAGTGACAGAATTAGCCATGTGATGCTGGGTACAAAAGAAAGAATGTTTTGCAAACTGGCTAAATATAGAAAGCAGGTAGTGGGTCTAAAGTACGTTAAGAAAACTGCAGAAAGACCAAAAGAGCCTTTCACAAGGATCAGTGCAGGAGATTGTGCTTATTTATAATTTTTATTTGGACTCAGGAACAAGTAACTCCAGATCTGATTTTGCAGCTGATTCAGTGAAGTTATAATTTTGGTTATCACAATGAAGGAGCACCATGCAAGAAAGCAAATAAAAAGCTTGTAGACATATGGTGAACAAATTAGATTTAAAATATGTAAATATAAGATGATGCACTTCAGTTAGAAAAATATGAACTAAAATTTAGAGGATAAGTAACTTTAAATAACAGATATCCCATGTACCAAGTCAAAATTATTCATATCTCAAGAAAAGCAATGAAAACCCCTTATGAAAAAACAATGTCCATATCACCTCCAGCATGAATAACAGCCATTCACCACAATTCTGTTTCTTGCTTCTGAGCCAGTTTTATATCCACACTGTCACTACCACTTTTAATTTGCTTCATCTTTCCTGGCATGCTTATTATGTGGCATTTATCAAGCACATTTTGGGAGTCCATGTGGGCATCAACTGGAATGTCCTCATCAGTCTATTGTGTTCCCATCAAAGAAAAATTCAGGCAAGTTGGACATTGTGTGCCTTTAGCAAACCCTTGCTTGATCCCTTTATGAATCCTTATTTTAATAATATCACAGGCTAGTTTGCTAGGTTCCTTCATGAATCTATATTTGTCAAAATAACTAATAATTTATAGCCCTGTCCCGCGGTACGAGTTCATTCCAAGAGCTCTCCCGAATTTAAAAAAAAATCAAACTCGTGGTAAGCACGGAGAATGAACGTAGCGGGTATGTCGGAGCTCGGGGACGTCTGTTAGCGTTAACGGCAGGTACTCGGAAAGACTCGCTTACGGCAAGTAAGCACGGGAAGACTCGTAAAGATTTTTCAACATGTTGAGAAACGTCCATGAGAGCCCCGAGTACCGATGAATGGCCTTTACCGTAAATCTCCGAGTTTGAATCAGGACAAACTCGGGAGAGCTCTTGGAATGAACTCGTACTGTGCGACAGGGCTTTAATTCCTTATTTAACTAATATCACAGACTAGTTGAGCTATTCATTTCCACGTTGCATATTTCATGTAATGTTCAGTAATATTATTATAGACAATAGGCAATAGGTCCAGGAGTAGGCCATTTGGCCCTTCGAACCAGCACTACAATTCAATGTGATCATGGCTGATCATCCACAATCAGTACCCCATTCGTGCCTTATCCCCATAAACCCTGACTCCCCTATCTTTAAGAGCCCCATCTAGCTCTCTCTTCAAAATACCAGAGAACCGGCATCCACCGCCCTCTGAGGAAGAAAATTTCACAGACTCACAACTCTCCGTTTGAAAAAGTGTCACCTCATCTCTGTTCTAAATGGCTTACCCTTATTCTTAAAACGTTCTGGACTCTCCCAACATCGGGAACATGTTCTTCTTTTTAAATTTTATTATGTAGATATATTTCCATGTGTTATCCTTCCAGTAAAAAGGCCTCTTTCTGTTTCTTTGTTCAATCTATGGATCTGCTTATGGGCTCCCAAAACAACTTGGAAACTTCATCAAAGTTAACAATGTTCATATTTCTGTTTGAACTTTTTATATTGGTCCCAATATCCAAATCAAGAACATTTTTGTATGTTGAAAGTGTGTTGAACTGATCTTAGAAGTGGTCCCTAGAGACTCCATTATTCCCAACCCTCTGCTCCAAAAGAGATCCATTAACTACTCCCAGTTTTTTTTTGTTGTTCCGCCAACTACTTGTCTATTTATTAAAGTTGCTTTAATTTTTTCAACATGCTTCGACACAGCATTCTATAAAATGTTATCCAAAATTCATAAATATATCAGCAACATTTTCTTCTGCAATTTAATCTGACACGTCCTCAAATAATTTTCAGATCAATTTATTGCATATACCTCGTTTCTTAGATCCATGTTGGTTGTTCTTAATTATTCCATGCCTATTGATGGAAGTGTTCATTTTTTCTATATTACAGCTTGTGGAATTGAGAGACGGCGATGGCACACTGGTGTATAATTACTTGGATTGTTTTAAATTTTGAACTGAAGGTTATGCTACAAGTACAGGCAACTCCAAATGAATACGAGATGGTTGGTGACCCCAAATCTTGATGACCCTCCTTATCTGGTGAGTCCATATATCGTGTAGGAAAGAACTGCAGATGTCGGTTTAAATCGAAGATAGACACAAAATGCTGGAGTAACTCAGCGGGACAGACGGCATCTCTGGAGAGAAGGAATGGGTGACGTTTCGAGTCGAGACCCTTCTTCAGACTGATATCAGGGGAGTGGGCGGGACAAAGATAGTATGTAGTCGGAGACAGTAAGATGGTGGGAGAACTGGGATGGGGAGGGGTTGGTGAGAGATGGAAAACAAGGGCTATTTGAAGTTAGAGAAGTCAATGTTCATACCGCTGAGGTGTAAGTTACCCAAGCAAAATATGAGGTGCTGTTCCTCCAATTTGCACTGGGCCTCACTCTGATAATGGAGGAAGCTCAGGCCAGATAGGTCAGATTGGGAATGGGAGGGGGAGTTGAAGTGTTGAGCAACCGGGATACTATCTCTCTCCATATCATATCTCTATATCCATTTCTCCATAACTCTATATCAGTCCATATGTTTGCCATTTCCCTTATCCCTAACCAGTCTGAAGAAGGATCTCAACCCGAAACGTCACCCATTCCTTCTCTCTAGAGATGCTGTCTGTCCTGCCAGGTTACTCCAGCTTTTTGTGTCTATCTTCGGTTTAAACCAGCATCTGCAGTTCCTTCCTACACGAGTCCATACGGAAACTGGTACCTAATACACTGATCAGCAGGCTCATATCTGCCCATGCTGAAATGAGAACATAGGCTCAGGGAAGCTCCGCATGGCAAGGCAACATTCAAGGAGAGTAGAGGAATCTAAAAATCACCCAGAGGCATGGATCACAGTAGGAATCTGCCAGCAATAGGTTCAAGGCATAATAATTTAAATCCAACTATGTTCTATCGTAAAAAATGTTTTTCCAATCTTTTAGGACTGAGATGAGAAAAAAAATTTTTACACAGAGAGTGGCAAATCTCGAAATTCTCTGCAACAGAATGTAGTTGAGGCCAGTTCATTGGCTATATTTAATAGGGAGTTAGATGTGGCCCTTGTAGCTAAAGGGATCAGGGGGTATGGAGAGAAAGCAGGTACAGGATACTTAGTTGGATGATCAGCCATGATCATATTGAATGGCGGTGCAGGCTTGAAGAGCCGAATGGCCTCCTCCTGCACCTATTTTCTATGTTTCTATGTTTCGTACTTACTTTTTTAAGAATTCTTAACATGGGCAGCACTGTGGCACAGCAATGGAGCAGCTTCCTCACAGTGCCAGATACCAGGTTATGGGTGCTGTCTGTGCAGTGTTTGTAAGTTTTCTCAGAGACTGCTTGTGCTGGTTTCTTCCCACATTTCAAATACATGAGTGTTTGTAGGTTAATTGGCTTCTGTAAATTGCCCCTAGTGTGTAGGATGCAGACGTGTGATAACATAGAACTACTGTACGGGTAGTGGACTCGTTGGGTCGAAGGGCCTGTTTCCACATTCTATTTCTAAACTAAACTACATTCCAGTCTCACATTTGGCGCCATTTTGTGGTGAAACTGGAGCTATTTTGCACATGTACTCTTTCAATGGAGAATATTCCTGTCATTATGTAGTATGGAGTGCTCTCTGGTATCTGTGACACATGCATGAAAACATACGATCAGGTTAGCTGCAGGTTGATAATGCAGGAATAGACAGAGTGTGGTTGTTTCATAAATTCACAGGCTCAGTAGTAAACATCACCCACTGTGAACATATGTCAGCAATTCAGGCCCACACCCCCCACAATTTTCTGTCCATTAAAATTAATGGTGAACGCCATTCCAAATTCCAGACATGCATTCCTGGCAGGTGAAGCTCTAAGCTGAGAGCTCAAATTTATAAGATTATCACGGGTGCTGTAACCTCTCTGCAGTCACTCAACGCTCATAAAATTTTGCATTTTATTTTGCAAATCCAAAGATTACGATTTGAACCTATTCTGATCTGAATCTATTTGACTGGAGTGCAGTTATCTTTCAAAGTCTCGTTGACACTGCATTTTGGTGCTTGATTGTGACCTTTAGCTTCCTGCCAAATTGAGGTTTTCATGTGTACTGTTGAGGGTTGTATGCGCAGGAGAAATGGTTAGGTCTGAAATACAAACCACAAAGATGACAAAAGACTGGCAGGATACAAAATGTGTAAGCAGCAATGTTTGGTTTATTGATTTATGGTACTTTAACTTCACTTCACAAAGCAGGAAATGTCAATAATCTGAAGTTCCTGACTTTAACTGTCAAACAATCCAAAAGAAACTAAGTATCTAAGATGAGGTAGCACACATAAGTTACAAAGTACAGGAGTTTACATTATGTTAGGGTTGGCATTTGAAAATATATTGTTGGCTGTCTTGTCTTTGCAATGCAATGCAATATAACATTCATGAGAAGAGGAACAGTTTGACATCTAAGAACTATGTTTTCTTGTTATTTGTTCAGTGACATTTGGCTCGCTACACTTCTGCATTGCGTAGGTACTTGTTCCCATTTTGCAATTGATATATAATCACAGGGAATCTTAAAATTGGAACTTAGATGCTTCAGAATAAATTTAGAAGCACATTTATCACAAGTGGTAAATTTGATTTTGGACAATGGTGTAAATCAAGTAGACTGATTTTTATACATCTTCTCTGACTTTTATTTCCACTGACTTCACATGTACCCTTTATTTCTCAAACTCAGATTTGCTCCAAAGGATGATAGAAATTTAGAACTTGCCCTCCTAAGATTAATTGATATTTACCAAAATGTTATTGGATTTTTATTGGCTGATTATATCAAAGCATATGGGTGCAAAACCATATTATCATCAGCATTTTTATTTTCATTTCAGTTTTTCGTGTTGTTCCATGCTCAGATAAGAAGGTGAATGAAAATAAAACTGCAGACATTTGCTTAGATTTTATTAGGTCTCACAGTCAAAACATTAAATAGCAATCAAATTATCCAGAAAACATGCAATCCAAGTTGATCAGCGGTAAAATATATTCCAACATGTACAAAGTATCAGATCAAGAGCTTACTAGTGTGGGGTATTTGCTATGAATTTCCTCAGACATGCTGCCAGTATTCCGAGGTAGAATTATCTGAGTCTGTACAAATTTGGAAATGTTTACAATGTGTAATAAAGTCTCTTCCTCTATTGGCCACTGAAATGCAATACAGTATTACAGGAACTGTAAATTCATTTATTTGGATTGCTTGAAAATCTTGTACGAATATGAGAGAGCTAAAAGCAAAATACAGCACATGCTGAAATTCTGAAAAAAAAATTAAAAATGCTGGAAATGTACTCTATTTTAATTCTAATGATTGATCCTAAATGTGAACTCCGTTTCTTTCTCTGTGGGTGCTGCCTGAACAGATGAGTATTTTCAGTATTTTATGTTTTTATTTAGAAATGCCAAAGAGTTGAAAATGAAAAACTCTCAGCAATACAGATACAAGACACATCTATATTACTAAAAGTCTGATCTTGACCGCTTTTGGCACGCTGTGGCATGATTTCCGAGAGAACGCCGCAACCTACGGCCGTCATTTTTGGCCACCTCGCTCAGAACCCCCCTCCGCCTTTCGGGACTGAAGGATTTTTCCCATCGATGAAAAATCAGAGAGATATTAATGTTTTAAAATATTTGCCATTCTCTCTGCTGCCCCTGCTGTTGGGAGGGGGAGGGACTATAAAACGCGGAAGTGGTGTGCCTCAATCAGTCTCTTCAAGATGGAGGAAGCCAGAGGTTCATGTTGCTCTGAGCTGTGAATAACACTGAACACATGTCTACTCAACTGTGAGTGCCCTTAATGTGGTTCTAAAATGCTTGCAAAAAGTGTCTCTATTGGTTCTAAAATGTTTTCAAAAAGTGTCTCTATTGGTTCTAAAATGCATGCAAAAAGTGTCTATTGGTTCTAAAATGCTTGCAAAAAGTGTTTATTGGTTCTAAAATGGTTACAAAAGTGTCTCTATTGGTTCTAAAATGCTTGCAAAAAGTGTCTGTTCTAAAATGCTTGCAAAAAGTGTCTATTGGTTCTAAAATGCTTGCAAAAAAGTGTCTATTGGTTCTAAAATACTTGCAAAAAGTGTCTATTGGTTCTAAAATGTTTGCAAAAAGTGTCTATTGGTTCTAAAATGTTTGCAAAAAGTGTATATTGGTTCTAAAATGCTTGCAAAAAGTGTCTATTGGTTCTAAAATGCTTGCAAAAGGTTCCTATTGGTTCTAAAATGTTTGCAAAGAGTGTTGGTTATAAAATGCTTTGGTTATAAAATGCTTTCAATGCATGCAAAAAGTGTCTATTGGTTCTAAAATGCTTGCAAAAGTGTCTCTATTAGTTCTAAAATGCTTGCAAAAGTGTCTCTATTGGTTCTAAAATGCTTGCAAAAAGTGTCTCTATTGGTTCTAAAATGCTTGCAGAAAGTGTCTTTTTTTGGTTCTACAATGCTTGCAGAAAGTGTCTATTGGTTCTAAAATGCTTGCAAAAAGTGTCTATTGGTTCTAAAATGCTTGCAAAAAGTGTCTCTATTGGTTCTAAAATGCTTGCAAAAAGTGTCTCTATTGGTTCTAAAATGCTTGCAAAAAGTGGCTCTATTGGTTCTACAATGCTTGCAGAAAGTGTCTTTTTTTGGTTCTACAATGCTTGCAGAAAGTGTCTCTATTGGTTCTAAAATGCTTGCAAAAAGTGTCTATTGGTTCTAAAATGCTTGCAAAAAGTGTCTCAATTGGTTCTTAAATGCTTGCAAAAAAAGTGCCTCTATTGATTCTAAAATGCTTGCAAAAAGTGTCTCTATTGGTTCTAAAATACTTGCAAAAAGTGTCTCTATTGGTTCTAAAATGCATGCAAAAAGTGTTTCTATTGGTTTTAAAATGCTTGCAAAAAGTGTATATTGGTTCTAAAATGCTTGCAAAAGGTGTCTATTGATTCTAAAATGCTTGCAAAAGGTGTATTTTGTTGGTTGTACAACGCTTGCAGAAAGTGTCTTTTTCTGGTTCTACAATGCTTGCAGAAAGTGTCTATTGGTTCTAAAATGCATGCAAAAAGTGTCTATTGGTTCTAAAATGCTTGCAAAAGTGTCTCTTGGTTCTAAAATGCATGCAAAAAGTGTCTATTGGTTCTAAAATGCTTTCAAAAAGTGGCTCTATTGGTTCTACAATGCTTGCAGAAAGTGTCTTTTTTTGGTTCTACAATGCTTGCAGAAAGTGTCTCAATTGGTTCTAAAATGCTTGAAAAAAGTGCCTCGATTGGTTCTAAAATGCTTGCAAAAAGTGTCTCTATTGGTTCTAAAATGCATGCAAAAAGTGTCTCAATTGGTTCTTAAATGCTTGCAAAAAAAGGGCCTCTATTGATTCTAAAATTGTAATTGTAATTGTAATTGTAAATCTTTATTGTCATTTCCTGAGTATTCACATACCCAGAGGAAACAAAAAAACGTTGCTCAACCAGTGTCCATTCAGTTTGCATTAAAAAATAAATAGGAATTAAAATTAAAAAATACATGTCATGAAACAAATTTAACACTCTACTAAACATTCAACAGCCGTTCCGACCGGCAGCGGCACAACAGTGGCTCTGCTGCAGTGTGGGGGTTTGTGCGCGATACTTGGCAGGGGGCAAAGTCCATTTAACAGTCTTATAGCCTGTGGGAAGAAGCTGAGGAGCATCCTGCTGGTTTTGCAGCTAATGCTCCTGTACCTCTTCCCAGATGGGAGGATGGAGAAAATGTCATGCGATGGGTGGTAAGGGTCTTTGATGATGGAGATGGCTCTGTTGATACATCTCTTCTTGTATATGTCCAGCAGGAAGGGGAGTGGAGCAGCAATAATCCTGCTTGCCGTATGTCAGTGTGCTCTCGACAGTCCCCCTATAAAAAGTCCGTAGGTGTGTGGTGGGGAGGCCTGCTTTACATAGTCTTCGGAGAGGGTGAAGTCGCTGCTGGGCTCTCTTGACCAGAGCTGTGGTGTTGGCCGTGGACGTCAGGTCCTCAGACAGATGTAGTCCTAAGAACTTTATGCTGCTGACTCTTTCCACATCAGCTCCGTCGATGTGCAGAGGTGTATGGTGTTGTTTCCCCGCCCTCCTGAAGTCAACCACCATCTCCTTAGTTTTTCCCACGTTAAGAATGAGGTTGTGGGATTTGCACCAACCTGTGAGCAGCTCCACCTCCATCCTGTACGCCGATTCATCATTGTCACTGATGAGACCCACTACTGTTGTGTCATCAGCGAACTTGTTGATGAAGTTGTTATTGAGTCTGGCAGTACAGTCGTGTGTCAGCAGACTAAACAGAAGGGGGCTTAGGACACAGCCTTGGGGTGAGCCAGTGCTCACGGCTATGGTTTTTGATGTCCTACTGCCCACCCTGACTGTCTGCTGCCGTTGCGACAGAAAGTTCAGGACCCAGCTACATGTGCCAGCATCAACCCCCAACAGCTCCAACTTCTCCACCAGCTGCTGCGGAATGATTGTATTGAAAGCAGAGCTGAAGTCTATGAAGAGGATCCTGGCATAGGTATTTTTCCGATCGAGATGTGACAATACGAGGTTCAGTGTTGTTGAGACTGCGTCCTCTGTGGATCGGTTGGCTCTGTAGGCGAACTGCAGTGGGTCTAGGTCGGCAGGTAGACTATTTTTGATGTGCTGCATAACCAGTCGCTCAAAACACTTCATTACAATGGGTGTTAGGGCCACTGGTCGAAAGTCATTATGGCAGGCTGGGTTTGGTTTCTTCGGGACAGGGACGATGGTGGCACTCTTAAGACAGTTCGGCACTACTGCCTGGCTGAGTGAGATGTTAAAAATGTCTGTGAAGACATCTTTCAGTTGCTCGGCACAGTCTCTTAGAACGCATCCAGGAATGTTGTCCGGCCCTGCAGCTTTGCGTGGATTGACGCTGGCAAAGGCCTTTTTAACTCTGGCTGCGGACAGCCTGAGCGACTGGTCACTGGAAGATGGCAGTAGTGCACGTGTCTGGGTGCTGTTTTTAACCTCAAACCGTGCGTAGAACTCGTTCAGTTCATCTGGTAGGGAGGGGTTGTTTTGGCATATCCGCAGCGGGGGGGGCTTGTAGTCAGTGATGGTCTGAAATCCCTGCCACAAGCGACGTGTGTCTTTGTCATTTGCGAAGTGGCTATTGAGTTTTTGTCCGTACAGCCTCTTCGCTTCCCTGATCCCCCGGGATAGGTTACCCCTTGCCAGTTTGTATGCTTCGTTGTCCCCAGATTTGAATGCCGCATTCCGGATTCTCAGTAGGGAACACACTTCCCCAGTTAGCCAAGGTTTCTGATTGGCACGCCTCCTGATGGTTTTTACCACCGTTACATCCTCAATACATTTATTGATGTATGCGATGACGGATTCTGTATATTCTTGGAGGTTGATGCTACTGTCATCTGTTGCTGCCTCTCTGAAAATGGCCCACTGTGTGGTTTCAAAACAGTCTTGTAGTGCTGCCGTAGCTCCCTGTGGCCATGTTCCATGCTTGCAAAAAGTGTTTCTATTGGTTCTAAAATGCTTGCAAAAAGTGTCTCTATTGGTTCTAAAATGCATGCAAAAAGTGTTTCTATTGGTTTTAAAATGCTTGCAAAAAGTGTATATTGGTTCTAAAATGCTTGCAAAAAGTGTATATTGGTTCTAAAATGCTTGCAAAAAGTGTCTCGATTGGTTCTAAAATGCTTGCAAAATGTGTCATTTTTGGTTCTAAAATGGTTGCAAAGTGTATTTTTTGGTTCTAAAATGCTTGCAAAAAGTGTTTTTTTGGTTCTACAATGCTTGCAAAAAGTGTCTATTGGTTCCAAAATGGTTGCAAAAAGTGTCTCTATTGTTTCTAAAATGGTTGCAAAAAGGGTCTCTATTGCTTCTAAAGTGTGTGTGTGCGCGTCGTCTGTCTGTGCATGTGTATGTGTGAGTGTCTGTGTCTGTGTAAGTGTCTGTAGATGAGTGTATGAGTGTGTGTATGTGTGAGTGTCTGTATGTATGTGAGTGTTTGACTTTGTCTCTGTGTATGAGTGTCTGTCTGTGTCTGTATGTGTGTCTGTGAGTGTGAGTCTGTATGAGTGTGTGAGTATCTGTGTGAGTGTGTGTGTGTGTCTGTGTGTTTGTGACTGTGTGTCTTTGTATTTGTGTGTATTTCTGTGTGCGCGTGTGTGTATTTCTGTGTGTGCGTGCGTTCGTGTTCACGTTCTGCTTGAAATGCTGTGAAATTGGCTTGGAGTGCGGTGAGGTTGGACTTGCGGCCTGCACTCCATGATGACTTTTGAGGTAAATTCTCAGATTTTCTTTGTTAAAATTTGACCGCTTAATCTCTCTATATTAAAATTGTCTTTTTTTTAATATCAAAAGCAAAGTGTTATCAAGAGGCAGTGAGCAGCAGAACACAGCAAGAGACACAAAGAAAAATAACTTAATAAATCTCATCTTTAACATTTAAATTGTTGTTATATTTTAAGTCATTCACATTTTAAACTTTAATAAATCCTTTTTCCACTTGCCATGCCTGCGTGCTCTTCATCACAATAGTAACCTAATAGGCAGGAATGGTTGCACTGTCGGAGAGCCACTAAGAGTACATGGGGGGAGATTGAGGGGAGATGGACTGAATGCGTATGGGGGAGGGGAATGGCATGGAGCAGAGTGGGGGGTGAAGGAAGGATGGGTGACTGAGTAAACTGCCACCACCAGCCATGAGTGACAGGGCTGCCAGCCCACCAGCCATGAGTAAGTGAAATGCCAGTCCACCAGCTGTAAGTGACTGAAGTTCCAGCCCCACCATCCATGACTTAGTGAACTGCCAGCCCACCTGCAATGACTCACTGAACTGCAAGTCCAAAAATCCATTCGGTCCACAATGTCCATACTAGCTCTCTGGAAACCAGTCCCTTCAGTGCACAACAGACTGAGTGACTGAGCTGCCCGGCCAGAGTGCTGAGCTGCCCAGCCAGAGTGACTGAGCTGCCCAGCCAGAGTGACTGATGTGCCCGGCTTGAGTGACTGAGCTGCCAGCCCAAGAATCCATTCAGCCCACAATGTCCATACTAGCCCTCTGGTAACCAGTCCCTTTGACCCACAACACACATACTAGTGCTCCAGAGCAGATTGGTGCAGAGATGGAATATTGCATTGGGGGACCAGCCATCCTGTGTGAAGCTGGGACCCAACAGGTCCCACTTAATCTAGTGTGTGTGTATATATATAATTTCCTGTAATGGTGTAAGGGAATATTCAGTAACAGACTTTGTAACCAAATCATTTGTCGTTCTGGATGATGTAGTGGAGCTTGGATCTCTAGCTACTGAACTCCAAGATATAATGATGATTAAAACAAAAGATGATGGAATCTTGAGCAAAACATAAAGTGCTGAAGAAACTCAACAGGTCAGGCAGCATCTGTAGAGGGAATAGACAGACAAAGTTTCAGACCCCTGTCCTGCACCAAAACATCATCTGCCCATTCCCTTCACAAATACTGCCTGCCCTGCTGAGTTCCTCCAGTACTTTACAATAATGATCTGGGATTCATGCATGTCCTCAACATTGCTGAAAAACTGAAATGTTATGGCACTAATTCCTACTAATTACTTATTATGCCCATTCATTGCTCGCATCCATTTATAAAGGAAATTACTCATGTCAATGTATCTACTTTAATGGTTTGTTTCTCAGCTCACCTTGCTGCCAGCATATCTGAATGATTTACATTTCCTCATTGTGAAGAAGACTGTGTGGCACATAGTGAAGTAGGAAAGTGGAATTGTCATACCCACTGTTTAGCGCAGTGATACTTCTATCAATGTTTTCCTCACCCAATGTAAGGTAGAAAACCCATTTGTAATACCTTCTACAAAAAAAAAATATTTATACAGTGCTTTTAATGCAGTAAAATATCTCAAGGTGTTATTATTCAAATCCTCAGAATTACATATAGGTTGATGTATTCAGAATGGCATTCTTTTCCGAAACACCAATATTGAACCGAAGCAATTGTGCAGTTAAATAATCCTTCTGAAATGATATAATGGAGGAGCAAAGTAAATTCATTTGACAGAATGAGACAAAAACCCACAGTGAAAATCTGGGGAACATTCACGATGAAAATTAGAACTAGATACAAATTCATTTTACTTGCACTTCATGTGCAAGTGACGAATAAAATTGATTCTATTGTATAAATGCTTCCAGGACAAATGCTATACGGGATTTTAGCAAGGAGTGTGACAAATGTAAAGTAATAGTCCTCATGCTCCAGTGTCTAATGTCTAACGTGCCAGTGAACAAAGTCTGGCATTGCCATAAATTTGGTCTAAAGTGTTAATGAGGAAAGCCACTGGCATTCTACGACTGTTCATGCCCTAACCACCTCTTCTCAGGTGCAGATGATTAAGTGTGTATTTGAACTTTGCTGTAAATTTCTATAAAATGTTTTGGCCAGGGAAAGTGTTATCCAGGGCTACTGTTATTTCTGTCCTGCAAAATATCTTCCATATTTGGTTTCTATTATGATAAGTTTACAGCCCTTACTTTATTATTCAAAGTAGCTGCACCACAATTTATGATTACATTTTAGCCTTTGCTTTCCGAACTTTGGTCATGGCAACCTGAGCAAATGGACAAGAACTTCATTGGTAGCCCACTGCCAGCCCTGGGGTGCCCTGAGAGCAAGCATAGTGACTGCCTGTCCTCTGCACCCACCCGGTTACCGTAGTGGAGGGAGGTGATGTGTTTCAGCTTTTCTATAATCGGTAAATAGCTGCATCATTGACCATCAATATTTTGTGTGTCCTTTACTTGAATTGGACTCTTCAGAAGAAGGTTCTATTAACTGTGCCTCTTCTGACAGTTATGGGTTTTTTTTCTCATCTAGAGTACAAATAATTATTCTTTTAGACCGACTTAATTTTGGTTTGGGACAAATCTACATGGGATTTGGCAACGGCATTAACCCTCTCGGCTTGCGTTTGTGCAGAATGTATAATGTAAACGTGTAAATGTTATCACCTGCATTCTTCCCCATTATACTCTGGCTTGGCTTTGATTCTGGAAACTTTTCAGATGACAGAAATTCAGTGAAGACTTGTACATTGGAACTGCATAATGGCACACAAGGTGAATAAGCAGCTTGGATCAAAATTACTGAAACAGTTAAAGTTCTCAATAAAAGTTAAGATTCAGGAAAATTGAACTAATCACATGTGCAGGAAGATAGGAATAGGTTAATTCAACACCATAGTTGGCACAGACATGTTGAGCCAAATAACCTGTTTCTGTGTGATACTTTTCTATGATCCATAGTTCTGCTTTATTCAAAGACATCCCTATATATTTCATTAGTAAATGCAACAAACAGTTATACAGTGGGATGTCTGGAACCTTGAAGTACGCAAAATTTCAAAACCTCTGGCCAAATATGAGATTTCTTTTTTTTTGGTTCCTAAATCACTATCTTTCTATAGGTATGTTACAAAACCTACCTGAATCGCCATTGGGAATCTGCCCTCAGCCATGTCGGCGATTTTGGCGCTGTTTGGAGGGGGCGGGTTTAAAACGCAATTTTTACTAGGCTGTACTAATCGCACATGTTCAGCCTAGTAAATCATTAACGAAAAATCGCTGCAAGACCCGGTCGCAAAAGGTATTATTAGTTTTATAGGCCTCGATAATATAGTTCTAATAGTTTTAAAATTACTGTTTAATTCCGCAATCTCTCGCAGCCCCAGGGTTTTATAAAGCAAACAATTAAAGGTATGTACCTTATTTTTACATTAAATGGGGCATATATATAACCCTATATATCAAATTATCTATAACGAATAGTTCATTTAGGGCTTTTTATATCCCGCAGTATTTTTCTCGGCATTTGAAGGCACTAATCCAGCGCTATGTCAACATTCTAAACCAGCGCGCGTTCACATGAACCCACTAGAAAGCCGATTTAAATGGGCATTTATTTACAGCAATTGAACACTAAATTCCTTCCATTTGGCCTATAAATTAATGTAAATTAGATATAAAAATCATGTTATATTGTGAATTATTTGTGAATAATCTTTGGACACATAGGCTATTTAAAAATGTTAATCTTTCCTTAAGAAATGGGCGTTTGATTATCCAAGATCACAGCTTTTTTGTAATATCCATTGAAAATCAATAGGGAACAAGATGCTAATTTCCGAGTATGAAAATGGTCATAACTTTTTTAATACTTGAGATATGAAAGTGAATTTGGTGTCAAATTAAACTTATTGTTATGCTTTATCTGATGGGATAAATTGCAGACTTGATTTTTTTAATCTCAAAATTTTGTAACATTGCTACTTTCTAAAGTTAAGGCAGGGGATCCTGGTGTGCATATATTAAATATCCATTGTAGTGACATTCTCAAGTAATAGTTTACTATGGTAGTAAGGGATACATATGAATTAATTGTATTCGTAATAAAATGGTCATTGAAAAGACATAGTAAAACAAAGATAATAACTTCTATATAACAGTAGAAAATCACATAGGCAAAAAGTCATATAAACCAATTCTTTCTTTAAACCCAATCTGTCAGCATTTTAACAGTTTCCCCAAACAAAGGATCAGAGATAACCAGACATTTTGTATCTTGATGACCACAATGGTCAGATATTGGCAATACTTCCTGAATTAAGATCTGGCTCATTGATTCTTAGAAATAAGTTGTGTGTGGAGAACAATGAGACTCACCACATTTTAAGGAAGTAGTTTTCTACCAGAATAATCTTTTCTGTTTTAGTGTGTCTATCAGAAATTCAAGCTCATAAATCTACAATATAGTTACAAAAGGTTATTAGAAGAAGAAATATATATATTTCTCATTCAATTTACCTCCCTAAGTGGGACTAGTATTTGAGAATCAGATTTGGAGTTAAACCTTCTCCAGGTTTGAAATGCATCATTTTAACTGACATATCAACATAGGTGATCTGGGGAGTGCTTTGTCCTGACTGCTAGCCTTCTGCTGAGAATTTCATCGAAGCCTCCCTTGAAATCACATGCTTCAGGTAGACATTAAAGATTCCAGAAGCAGGAAGCAGTCACCAATCATTCTTCATGCAGCCAGTATCACACAAAAACAGATTACTCCACCATTCCTGCTAATCCTTCTTGTGGGTTCATGCTAAATGCAACACAGTTGTTGTGAATTCCCCTGTATGACTAATTTCTACACTGCAAAGTAAACTCAGGTGAAGTGCCACTGATGATTAGCCACATTTAGTTATTATTTATTATGAATGCGATTTATTGGCCTGGTTATGGAGATAAATTATTAGGTTAATTAATTGAGTTGATAATAGAGGGAAATAGTTGCGGTTCTGAATTGGTAATCTTTTAGAATAACAGTACAGATAATGTGGCTTGATGGATGTATTTTCTGATATTTGCAGGGTAATCTATTGAGATATTTTGTGACCTGCAAACCACAGAGGCCAGGCATTAGAGGTACTTCCTGAAATAAATTCTGGTATGTTAATTTTCAAAAAAACAGGTTATGAACTGAGAACAATGAGGCTGGCTACACCTTGTGGCAAGAATTTTTTACAAAAGGAATCTCTTGCGTTCAAGGAAGTCTGTTAGAAATTCCAGCTCACAAATCTACAGCACAAAGAGTAATTTTCTTACTATCGGGGTAACCATGGCCTTTCTATGGGGTATTTTAGTGACCATCGGGTTTACTTACAGGGGCAAATCATACAGGAGATGTGTCCATTACTATTATGTAGGTAACAAAGGAGTTAAGATATTGATGGATTATTCTGATTGATGGGTTAATAAGGGCAGGTTGTAAAAAATAACATGAATGAGATGAGCACTGCTACATGGAGAAACATCAAAAAGGAATGTGAAAGCTGCAAAATGCAGGACTGCAGGGAATACCAAGCTGGTCAGACCGTTCTTGTGATTAGAGTAAACTTTAGCCAACATTACAGACGTTTGGCCTGCAGCAGCAGGACTAGATAGTTCTGACACAAACATTGATGCTGCTTTTTGATTGAATTGATTGAAAGCTGCAGCATCTGAACAAGCCCTTCAGCCCAGGCACGGAAATCGCTATCAAAATATGGAGGGGACCGGGGCACTGGGGGGACAAAATTTCTTGGCAGCCGCGTGCGCATGCGCACACTCTCACACACACACAGACTTGCGCGAGGCTTCAGAGGCTCATTCCAGCGCTAAATGCAGCTCAACTCCGCCTGTCTTGTCGGGTTAACCTATAGCCGTGCCGGGACAGACGGGACAGCAGTGCTGCTTCTCCGCACTGGCTGTACACCTGGGCCATATTTCCTACAAGTCCAGGCAGGGCTGTAGGTTAACCTGGCGGAACAGGCAGAGTTGAGTTTGGTTTTGCGCTGCTTCTCTGCGCTGGCTTTGGGCCGGGGGCACAGCTCCCCTCTGACTCCTGACGTCTCTGGCCATCCCCGAGCATGGGGGGAGTGGCACTCGGGTGAGGACTGGACAGCGCCGGAGAGTCGGGATCGATCCTGGCTACGGATGAGGTGCAGGTCTGTGCCGAGAGTGTTTTGGCACATCTCCCTCCTCCAATCACCGCGCTCTATCCTCATTCCCCCCCCCTCCTCCCTCCTCCAATGATCGTGCTGAATCATCATGTCCCGCCCCCATTGCCTGCTGACCGACGTCTCTCTCATCCAATCGGCACCCTCGATCAGCAGCCCCACCCCCACTGTCTCGCGGAAAGCGGAGATTTCACCGGGTTTTAAAATCCGGATTACAAAAACTTGGGGTGGACTGTCCCCCCCACCTCTCAAAACGGGGGGGGCGCGTCCCACCTGCCCCCCCCCCCAGGATTTCCGGCCCTGCTTCAGCCCACTGAGTCCACACTGTTCTATCATCGATCACCCGTTTACACTAGTTCTATTTTATCCCACTTTCACAAACACTCCCGACACACAAGGGACAATTTACACAGGCTAATCAACCACACATGACTTTTGTGTGTGGGAGGAAACTAGAGCACCCAGAGGAAACCTACATAGGTCACTGGGAGAATTTGCAATCTCTACACAGACTGCACCTAAGGTCAAGATCGATTCCGAGTCTCTTGCATCTAGCCTGTCCAACCCCTTAAGAATTTTGTAAGTTTCTATAAGATCCCCTCTCAATCTCCTAAATTCTAGAGAGTATAAACCAAGTCTATCCAGTGTTTCTTCATAAGACAGTCCACACATCCCAGGAATCAGTCTGGTGAACCGTCTCTGCACTCCCTCTATGGCAATAATGTCCTTCCTCAGATTTGGAGACCAAAACTGTACGCAATACTCCAGGTGTGGTCTCACCAAGACCCTGTACAACTGCAGTAGAACCTCCCTGCTCCTATACTCAAATCCTTTTGCAATGAAAGCTAACATACCATTCGCTTTCTTTACTGCCTGCTGCACCTGCATGCCTACCTTCAATGACTGGTGTACCATGACACCCAGGTCTCGCTGCATCTCCCCCTTTCCCAATCGGCCACCATTTAGATAATAGTCTGCTTTCCCGTTTTTGCCACCAAAATGGA
The DNA here is from genome assembly GCF_028641065.1 of Leucoraja erinaceus. Lineage (NCBI taxonomy): Eukaryota > Metazoa > Chordata > Chondrichthyes > Rajiformes > Rajidae > Leucoraja > Leucoraja erinaceus. The sequence continues at coordinate 82,637,817 of NC_073378.1, forward strand.
TAACCTCACATTTATCCACATTATACTGCATCTGCCAAACATTTGCCCACTCACCCAGTCTATCCAAGTCACCTTGCAGTCTCCTAGCATCCTCCTCACAGCTAAAACTGCCCCCCAGCTTAGCGTCATCCGCAAACTTGGAGATATTGCCTTCAATTCCCTCATCCAGATCATTAATATATATTGTAAATAGCTGGGGTCCCAGCACTGAGCCTTACAGTACCCCACTAGTCACTGCCTGCCATTGTGAAAAGGACCCGTTTACTCTTTGCTTCCTGTTTGCCAGCCAGTTCTCTATCCACATCAATACTGAACCCCCAATGCCATGTGCTTTAAGTTTGTATACTAATCTCTTATGTGGGACCTTGTCGAAAGCCTTCTGGAAGTCCAGATACACCACATCCACTGGTTCTCCCTATCCACGGTACTAGTTACATCCTCGAAAAATTCTATAAGATTCGTCAGACATGATTTACCTTTTGTAAATCCATGCCGACTTTGTCCAATGATTTCACCACTTTCCAAATGTGCTGCTATCCCATCTTTAATAACTGATTCTAGCAGTTTCCCCACTACCAATGTTAGACTAACTGGTCTGTAATTCCCCATTTTCTCTCTCCCTCCCTTCTTAAAAAGTGAGGTTACGTTTGCTACCCGCCAATCTTCAGGAACTACTCCAGAATCTAAAGAGTTTTGAAAGATTATTACTAATGCATCCACTATTTCTGGAGCTACTTCCTTAAGTACTCTGGGATGCAGCCTATTTGGCCCTGGGGATTTATCGGCCTTTAATCCATTCAATTTACCCAACACCACTTCCCGGCTAACCTGGATTTCACTCAATTCCTCCAACTCCTTTGACCCCCGGACCCCTGCTATTTCCAGCAAATTATTTATGTCCTCCTTAGTGAAGACGGAACCAAAGTAGTTATTCAATTGGTCCGCCATATCCTTGTTCCCCATGATCAACTCACCTGTTTCTGGCTGCAAGGGACCTACATTTGTTTTAACTAATCTCTTTCTTTTCACATATCTATAAAAACTTTTGCAGTCAGTTTTTATGTTCCCTGCCAGTTTTCTTTCATAATCTATTTTCCCTTTCCTAATTAAGCCCTTTGTCCTCCTCTGCTGGTCTTTGAATTTCTCCCAGTCCTCCGGTATGCTGCTTTTTCTGGCTAATTTGTACGCATCATCCTTCGCTTTGATACTATCCCTGATTTCCCTTGTTATCCATGGATGCACTACCTTCCCTGATTTATTCTTTTGCCAAACTGGGATGAACAACTTTTGAAGTTCATCCATGCAGTCTTTAAATGTCTTCCATTGCATATCCACCGTCAACCCTTTTAGAATTAATTGACAGTCAATCTTGGCCTATTCACGTCTCATACCCTCAAAGTTACCTTTCTTTAAGTTCAGAACCATTGTTTCTGAATTAACAATGTCACTCTCCATCCTAATGAAGAACTCAACCATATTATGGTCACTCTTGCCCAAGGGGGCACGTACAACAAGATTGCTAACTAACCCTTCCTCATTACTCAATACCCAGTCTAAAATAGCCTGCTCTCTCGTTGGTTCCTCTACATGTTGATTTAGATAACTATCCCGCATACATTCCAAGATACCCTCTTCCTCAGCACCCCTGCCAATTTGATTCACCCAATCTATATGTGGTACTAAATCTGGATTATCAGCCATGATCACATTGAATGGCGGTGCAGGCTCGAAGGGCCGAAGGGCCTACTCCTGCACCTATTTTCTATGTTTCTATAGAAAGGTTACCAATGTAAAACTCCTATTTATTGACTATTGTTCTGACTGCATCATTATAATCCCAACCAAATTGATCTCAAAACTCCTGGTCCAAGGAGTCAGTATTCCCCTTTGCCACTGAATACTTGACTTCCTGACCAATAGACCACAATCCATGAGAATATGTGACAAAACATCCTCCGCAATAATTCCCAACACCAGAGCCCAGCAAGGATGTGATTACAATCTCTCTATAGACTCATGACTTGGACAACAGCTCTGCTCAAGACTGCAACAACTTGCAGAGAGCTGTGCATGTAGCTCAGTCCATCACACAGATCACTGAACACTTCCCCCAGATGCTCGGATGTGGTCCCGATCTTGCAACCTACCCCACTGCGGACTTTGCATTTATTCTCTGTAACTGGATTTATCCCTCTGGTCTGGAGGTGTATAAAATCATGAGGGCTTAGAAAGGGTGAATGCACAGACTTTTATGCAAGGTAGGAGAATCAAGAATGAGAGGGCACAGATTTTAAGTGAAAGGAGAAAGATATAAAGGAACATGAGAGGCAACATTTGCACATGGTGATTCGTATATGGAACAAGCTGCCAGAGGATGAAGTTGAAGCATGTATAATAACATTTAAAATACATTTTGACAGGTACATGGATATTAATAGAAACTTACAAAATCTTATAGAAACTTACAAAATTCTTAAGGGGTTGGACAGGCTAGATGCAGGAAGATTGTTCCCGATGTTAGGGAAGTCCAGGACAAGGGGTCACAGCTTAAGGATAAAGGGGAAATCCTTTAAAACCGAGATGAGGAACTTTTTTCACACAGAGAGTGGTGAATCTCTGGAACTCTCTGCCACAGAGGGTAGTCGAGGCCAGTTCATTGGCTATATTTAAGAGGGAGTTAGATGTGGCCCTTGTGGCTAAGGGGATCAGGGGGTATGGAGAGAAGGCAGGTACGGGATACTGAGTTGGATGATCAGCCATGATCATATTGAATGGCGGTGCAGGCTCGAAGGGGCCGAATGGCCTACTCCTGCACCTAATTTCTATGTTTCTATGTTCTATTCCTGCTTTTTCCCCATATTCCTTGATTCCATTAGCCCTAAGAGCTAAATCTATCTCTCTCTTGAAAACATCCAGTGAGTTGGCTTCCACTGCCTTCTGTGGCAGAGAATTCCACAGATTCACAACTCTCTAATAATAATAATAATAATAATACATTTTATTTATGGGCGCCTTTCAAGAGTCTCAAGGACACCTTACAAAAATTTAGCAGGTAGAGTAAAAACATGTAAGGGGAATTAAATAAATAGTAGAGACATGACTAGTACACAAAGTAAAGACAGAATACAATTCAAAACACAATATGAGGCAATTAATGCACAGATGAAAAGGGAGGGGACGTGGGGCTAAGGATAAGCAGAGGTGAAGAGATGGGTCTTGACGCGGAACTGGAAGATGGTGAGGGACACGGAATTGCGGATCAGTTGGGGGAGGGAGTTCCAGAGCCTGGGAGCTGCCCTGGAGAAGGCTCTGTCCCCAAAACTGCAGAGGTTGGACTTGTGGATGGAGAGGAGACCGGCTGATGTGGATCTGAGGGACCGTGAGGGTTGGTAGGGGGAGAGGAGGTCAGTGAGATATGGGGGGGCCAGATGGTGGAGGGCTTTATAGGTGAGGATCAGGATTTTGTAGGTGATCCGGTGGGAGATGGGAAGCCAGTGACGTTGTTTGGGGACTGGAGTGATGTGATGCCAGGATTTGGTGTGGGTGATGAGTCGGGCGGCTGCATTCTGGACCAGTTGGAGTCGGTTGATGTAGGTGGAGCTGATGCCAAGGAGAAGTGAGTTGCAATAGTCCAGTCGGGAGGAGATGAAGGCATGGATGAGTCTTTCAGCAGCGGGAGGTGTGAGAGAGGGTCTGAGTTTGACGATGTTGCGGAGATGAAAGAAGGAGGTTTTAATGACATGGCGGATGTGAGGCTCAAGGGAGAGGGTGGAATCAGAGATCACGCCAAGGTTGCAGGCCTTGGGAGATGGGGAGACAGTGGTGCCGTCGATGGTGAGAGTGGGGTTATTGATTTTGCTGAGTGTGAATAAGTTTTTCCTCATCTCAGTCCTAAATAGCCTGTCCCTTATTCTTAAACTGTGATCCCTGGTTCTGGACTTCCCCAACGGAGACAATTTTCCCCGCATCTAGCTTGTCCCATCCCTTAAGAATTTTATATGTTTCTACAAGATATCCTCTCATCCTTCTAATTCCTATCTAGATGTTCCAATGATGATTGTAGTTTGGTGTATGTGTGGACCTATTGCTAAGGGGAGGCACACTGGAGTGGATCAAGGCTGTCTGGGAGGCTGGAGTTAATGTGCCATATAAGCCAGTTAAGAGTACCAGATGAGAATAAATACTCCTCACTTGCAGTTTAAATATCATCAAGTTAACAAAAATAATGATTACGAAACTCAATGATGGTCACAGAAATTATGGATAGTGTGTAAGATGCAAGTTTTGCATGTTTATATAAGTGCATAAGAAAGAGGGGATGTGAATAGAGCTGGATAGAGGTGTGTTTTGTGATTTTTCCTATAACATTTCAGCAATATAGCATTTAAAATCGTTATGAATATGGTCAAAGCAAAATCTTTCCAAGACTTATAATTGAGCAAACTGTGGTAATGTAACTTTAACCTAAATATAGAAAAGGAATTTCTCATTGGCTCATTCTCCTTTAGCATATTTTTCACAGTAATGAAGTGAAGTTGTTTGGTTGCTGATGCAAAATCAGCTAATTCTGAATGATACGATTTGATTCATTTGAATATTTAGTATAACCAGTTGTTCTCCATTATGACATAATATTGTACATCGTGTTAAAACCAGCAGGTCAAATGTCAAGAGATTTAAAAAATGTTATATAAATCTTGGAAATCAAATTAATGATAAATCTCTGCTGAAACAATTTTATCTATATTATTTTTTTATAAATGAAAATCATATACCCTTGATGCAGGCATAGGATTGTATACATTTTTTAAAAAATGACAATACCTTTTGAGGAAGAGAGGTGAAAATTGTGCAAATAATATGTCACATTTTCTCAGTAAAGGATTATACACAATTCAAAATTGTAACTAGCATGCTCACAAAGTCTTGGTTTTAGAGTAAAGAAACAGAACTAGTTTGAGCATAGGATATTTAATAGAGTATTAATTCACATTTTCAGAATCTTTTATAGATTTACAGAAATTCATACTGTTACCTCGAGCAATGGGAATTTTCACCATAAATGCTTTGTTATCAGTTTTAATTTAGAAAGCTGCAACTGGAATTCTAAACTGGCCAGATGTAGTATTTGCATGTCATGGGCGTCAAGAAGTTCACTGTTCCCACCATGCCCTTGCTATTATTCGGTTGTTATGACACTGGTCAGCAAAACGCATTTTGTACAATAACCTATTATTCCAAAAGGTAGTGAGATGTCTCTGTCAATTAGTGTAATGTCATTCTAGTCTATGGGGTTCTTGTACCTCCAGCTGTGGCCTGTTAATGATAAACTTGCCCAAAGGACCACTCCAACATATGGTTGATGGCTGTTCAAGGCTGAAAGGTGCACTACAAAAAATAATTCCTGTCAGCACTAAGTGAATAGGTCATTGGATTTACTACTGACATAGAACAACAAAGTTTGTTTTTGCACATATTTCTGTCTGGTCCCACTGGGAACAGTGCATTATGCTGAGATCCTATGGGTGAGTTGTTAACTAATGTGTCACAGCTGGAATTAGGAAAAAAAACACACAAACTTTAAATACGGCATTAATGGTAATATGCTGAGAGAAAAATACTTTTGAATTGTTGATTATGCCTGTATATGTAAGAAGGCATAAGACTTGCATTTGGTGCTATTCAAAATAGCTATCTGTATCTTGCCCAGAAAATAGTTCAAGACATGACAGTGAAAACTAATTGAAGTCTGGGCATACAATATGTCAGGATATGATTCATTTAATTCTGCATTGTTTAAGGAATTAATTGGAATGGTGGATATTTGCAATTGCAATAGGGCTGCCTATAGATTCATGATACTGTTAACCATAGATCATGTATCTGACACTTCCGTAGACTACTTTAGTTTGAAAATATTCCTCTTGCATTGAATTATAACTTGAACATCTCAGGAATTATTTTTACTGTGGTTCTACTGATTGTGTTGCTCTCCATTCACTGTCTGCTTAAGCACTTCAAAGTCATGAGTTGCATTTGCTGTTGGCCCAAAAATGAGTCTTAACCTTGGTGTCAGGAAAGCACCCACCACTGCATCAAAATGACATTTCTATTTCCCACAGCAGCCATCCCTTTAGCATTTCTGAATGAGTCTGCCAATTTGGTGCTAATTGCTGCTGATTTATAGGCTATTTTGTGCTGTGGGCTCTCACCCTCCAGGAACTGAATAGAGACTGCCCAAACTCATTTCATACAGGCTCCTTTGCAGCTGTCAAAGAGAAGGCTTTTATCCCATCAGTCTGGCATGGTCTCAAACTCAAGTCCCCAAGGTGAAAGGACAGTGTTCTCCGCCACTGAAACATTTATTCTCCCTACAGTGCCCTTTAAATGAACGGGTGTTTCTTTGCTACCTTGAAATTAGTATGACAATATAAAAGAGTCCTTTCTTTAAGGGAGTAGATTAAATCCAAGTTACTGTCTCGTTGTACACCAATACTTATTGTCACTTTAATATGCTATTAATGGAAAATCTTTTTCTTAAAACAAATGCCTTCCTATTACTATCCTTCCAATTACCGTTGGGTGGGGTAGTGCTCAATCCAGCCAATGTTCAACTTCACTCCACTCAATACGTGTGCTGTGGTTTGGAGTCCAGCCGTGGTGGGCAAGTCAATGCCTAACCTCTAGCTCATTTCTGACTTGGGTGATGAGGAATTGTCAGCTGAAAATCAGTACGATCCAGCTTGTTGTATGTGGAGTTTCTATTTAATTCCACATAATTTGCCTTGAAAACTTGAAACTATAGTGTTCTGAGGCTGGCGTTAAACATTTTATAAACTAATGGGCCTGTTCCACTTAGGCGACTTTTTAGGCGAGTGCAGGAGACTCTGCGCTCGCCACATGGTCGCCACATGTTTGCTGGTGGTCTCTGGTGAGTCCCCTTCATGGTCGCGAGGAGTTCCTGCATTCTGGGAACTAGTCGCGGCCTCAGTATGGTCGCCGCAAATTTTTCAACATGCATTCGCCTAAAAAGTCGGCTGTGAGACAGGCCCATTAGTTTATAAAATGTTTAACGCCAGCCTCAGAACACTATAGTTTCAAGTTTTCAAGGCAAATTATGTGGAATTAAATAGAGACCCCACATACAACAAGCTGGATCGTACTGATTTTCAGCTGACAATTCCTCATCACCCACGTCAGAAATGAGCTAGAGAATAGGCATTGACTTGCCCACCACGGCTGGACTCCAAACCACAGCACACGTATTGAGTGGAGTAGAGTTGAACACTGGCTGGATTGAGCACTACCGCATCCAACGGTAATTGGAAGGATAGTAATAGGAAGGCATTTATTTTAAGAAAAGATTTTCCATTAATAGCATATTGAAGTGACAATAAATATTGGTGTACAACGAGACAGTAACTTGGATTTAATCTACTCCCTTAAAGAAAGGACTCTTTTATATTGTCATACTAATTTCAAGGTAGCAAAGAAACGCCCGTTCATTTAAAGGGCACTGTAGGGAGAATAAATGTTTCAGTGGCGGAGAACACTGTCCTTTCACCTTGGGGATTTGAGTTTGAGACCAAGCCCGACTGATGGGATAAAAGCCTTCTCTTTGACAGCTGCAAAGGAGCCTGTATGAAACATGTTGAAATTTTTTTCTGCGACCATAAATTGGTCGCCATGGAGAAAATCGATAATCCTGTAGTCATAGGTGCGGTTGTAGTGGGATCGCCATGTAGTTATAGGTGGCTGAGGTAGTCGTAGGTAGTTTTAGTTAATCGCCTTTGCTGACCGGTCATTTTCAATGGCTCATTGGGGGGAAAAAAACGTGAGCAAGAGTTTTCAGAACCAAGGATAACCAACCAGTAATGTTAAATGTCCGCCGAACTTCATAGCTGTGTACCTCTGGCTTATTAAAAGTTGTCTGGCTTCTTAAAAGTTGACTCCACTCCTTCTCCCCCCTTCTCCCCCATTCTCCCCTCCCCCCTTCCCCCCAATTCCCCCTTCTTTTCAAGGACTTACGATACTCTGTGCTTTAGCTGCCGTCGCTGGAGTCCGCTGACAGTCCGCTGAAAAATCGCCTCAGTGGGACAGGCCCATTAGCCCACTTCAAATTCAAGATTGCTTACATCTCAAAATCATTACTATTTCGCCTGTCATGAACAGGAGTGAAATGGCAGGATTAACCTGGTGGTTTGGCCTACGGTGGTTCTCCATGCTGTGATGACAAGCACTATGAAATAATCCCATTTATTTGTGCTTGCAGCTGCTTACAGTTATTTTATTTATATCCTTGGGTACGAGTTACGTTAAATGAAATAAAATACAGAATGCGTATATCCAAATTAAGTGAATATACGCAACATTATTATTAAAATATAATGTTGCAATATTAATGGCAGTCATTAAGGACTACAAGATTGCATTGCAAAACTTCAGGTATGGGGGTAATGACACAAATTAAAGGAATTCAAGGAAGGTATTGCTGCTGTTAGGAAAGCATGGAATTCAGTGCTATGTCACTGTAGTTTAATCATAAATAGTCCAGAGACTGATATAATGCTAGTAGAACATAAATACTGGGGAAACTGATTAACTCTAGGGAATAACTCATCTGGTATGTAGCAACATTGCAAATGTGTTAATAATAAACTGCTAATCCAGGAGAAGTCTTTATTTTTAAATAATAACTAGACTAAGTGGGACCCGTTGGGTTCCAGCAACACACAGGAGGGCTGGTCCCCCAACGCAATATTCCACCTCTCCACCAATTCTAATATTGGTGGCCAAGGGGGGGGGGGGAGGGGGGGTAGCTTTCTGGAGTGCTAGTATGGGTGTTGTGGGCTGAAGGGACTGGTTTCCAGAGGGCTCGTATGGACCTTGTGCCCCGAATGGAGTCTTGGGCTGGCGGCTCTGTCACTCAAGCCTGTTGTGCTGGCAGCTCACACACGGCTGGTGGGCTCGCAGTTGACTCACAGCTATTCCTTGAAATTCCATTTCAAGCAGGGTGCAAGGCCACCAAATTCAAGTGCAATTTCTTACCACTTCAAGCAGGGTGCAAGGCCACCCAATTCAAGTGCAGTTTCATACCATTTCAAGCAGGGTGCAAGGTCACTAAAGACCGAGTCATGACCTCTCCCTCCTCCATCTTGCAGAGACTGAGCCACGCCCACACTTCTGGGTTTTATTGACCCTCCCCTCCCACCAGAAGGGGTGTGGCCTTCATGGCGTGATTGACAGGAGAGAGAATCTCAACATTTTGTAAACACTAATACTCTTTTCTTTTTCATCGATGGGAAAAATCCTTGGCACCTGATGAGCGGAGGGGGACTCTGAGTAAGATGGCCAAAAATCACAGCCGTACGTGGTAGCGTTTTTTTCTAAAATCACTATAAAGCGCAAACAGGAAGTGGCCAAAACTAGACTTTTAATTATACAGAAGGCAAGGCAACTTTAATTAGGCAAGGCAACTTTAATTAGGCAAGGAAACGTTAATTAGGCAGGGCAACTTTAATTAAGCAACACAGCTTTAGCATTTCCAAACCAAAGGCAACACAGCTTTAGCTTTTCTAAACCAAAGGCAATGCAGCTTTAGAATTTCCAAAACCGCATTAAGGGCACTGACAGGTCAGTAAAACCACTCACAGTTTAGTAGACATGTCTTCAGTGTTATTCACAGCTCCGTCTGAGAGACGTGACTCTCTCGCTCCCCCATCTTGCAGAGACTGGCACTCAACACTTCCAGGTTTTACAGTCCCTCCGGAAGGGGTGTGACCTTCAGGAAAGAGGATCTCAACATTTTTTATACACTAATAACCCTAATATTTTACATAGACAGGAAAAATTATCTTGTCCTGCGCAGTGGAGGGGGACTCTGAGTGAGATAGCCAAAAATCACAGCCATGAGTGGCATTGTTTTTTCTAAAATCAATATACAGAACAACAGGAAGTGGTCAAGATCAGACTTTTAGTAATATAGATAGAGATCTTCAGAAGCTTTAACAGGGACAATTCATTATAGTACTATAGTACTATGGCACTAATAGTTTGAAAGCATGTGCAGGAAAAGGGGGTCTAACTATAAGTCTAACTATAACCCATAGAGGTGCAAAAGCAAGGAGGCTATGTTCAACCAGTATAAAACTATGATGAGGCTACACTAAACTATTTCATTCCATTCATTCCTTGGGATGTAATTGTCCCAAGGAGGGTGCGGAGAAGAGATAATAGAAAGGTTTGTTTTGTGCAGAGATTATCTATGAACTGGAACCCACTGCCTGTGAAGTCAGTGGCACAAAATGAATCGACTTTCAAAAGAGGATTGAATAGACAGGAAAAATTAGACAAAGCAAAGAGACTACAAATGCTAGAGTCTACAACAACAAAAATAGAGGAGCTGAATGGGTCAGGCAGCATCTGTGGAGTTGCTACTCTAGGTCGAGACCAGAAAAGTCGACAGTCTATTTATCTTCCAGCTACTCTACGTTTTATGCCAAGGAAAAAAAAAATTGGCAGCAGTTTGGGGAAATGGTACTGAATATATTGCACAACAAAGAGCCAGGACAGGCTTAATAGCTTTTTGATCTATAATGTATGTTCATGTATAATGAGATAACCTGGTTTGTCACAGTCAGAAATATAGAATAGATTCAGTCACAGATAAAGATTCAGATTCAGATTCAAACTTTATTGTCATTGTGCAGTGTACAAGTACAGAGACAACAAAATGCAGTTAGCATCTCACCCAGAAGTGCCAACACAGAATAATGGGACAGTAAAATATATATATATATATACAGTAGCAGTAGTGCAAATTTCCGAGGGATTTAGGGGGGGGGGGGATCAGTTACTGGGGGAAGGAGTTTCGGGGGGGGGTGGGGGGATGACTGGCAATCACCAGGGTTCAGAGTTACAGGGAAGAAGCTGTTCCTGAACCTGCTGGTCCAGCAACGGAGAGACCTGTAGCTCCTCCCGGATGGTAGGAGGGTAAACAGACTGCGGCTAGGGTGAGAGCAGTCCTTGACGATGCTGCGCGCCCTACGTAGACATCGCTTGCTATGGACAGACTCAATGGAGGGGAGCGAGAAACCAGTGATGCGTTGGGCAATTTTCACCACCCTCTGCAGTGCTTTCCGGTCGGAGACAGAGCAGTTGCCATACCATACTGTGATACAGTTGGTAAGGATGCTCTCGATGGCGCAGCGGTAGAAGTTCACCAGGATCTGAGGAGACAGATGGACCTTCTTCAGTCTCCTCAGGAAGAAGAGACAATGGTGAGCCTTCTTGATCAGTGTTGAGGTATTGTGGGTCCGAGAGAGGTCATCAGAGATGTTGACCCCCAGAAACCTGAAGCTGGAAACATGCTCCACCTCCGTCCCATTAATGTGGATGTGGGTGTGCGTGCCGCCTCTGGACTTCCTGAAGTCTACAATGAGCTCCTTGGTCTTCTTGGAGTTAAGGGCCAGGATGTTGTCAGCGCACCATGCTGCTAGGAGCTGGACCTCCTCCCTATAGGCAGACTCATTATTGTCACTGATGAGGCCAATCACTGTTGTATCATCTGGTGATGGTGTTAGTACCATGTACAGGTGTGCAGTCGTGGGTGAAGAGGGAGTAGAGGAGGGGGCTCAGCACACAGCCCTGTGGAACGCCGGTGTTCAGGGTGAGGATTGAAGAGGTGTGGTTGTCTAACCTCACAGACTGGGGTCTGTTGGTTAGAAAGTCCAGTATCCAGTTGCAGAGGGAGGGGTCGATGCCCAGCTCGATGAGTTTGGTGATCAGTTTGGAGGGGATAATGGTGTTGAATGCTGAGCTGTAATCGATGAACAGCATTCTCACGTAGATGTCTCTGTTGTCGAGGTGGGAGAGGGCAGAGTGAAGTGCCGTTGAGATGGCATCCTCCGTACTCCTATTCTTGCGGTAGGCAAACTGATAGGGATCCAATGTAGGCAGCCTTTGAGGTGTGCCAGGACCAGCCTCTTGAAGCACTTGGTGATGATGGGGGTAAGTGCAACTGGGCAGAAGTCGTTGAGGCTTGCCGCAGTGGAGTGTTTTGGCACCGGCACAATGGAGGTGGTTTTAAGGCAAGTGGGGACAGCTGCTTGGGCAAGTGACAGGTTGAAGATGTCAGTCCAGACGTCTGTCAGCTGCGCAGCACAGGCCCTGAGGACGCGCCCGGGGATGCCGTCAGGGCCAGCAGCCTTTTGTGCATTAATCCTGCTCAGTGCTGCATACACGTCGATGGGGGTGAGTGTGAGGGGTTGGTGATCAGCAGGGAGCACAGCCTTGATGGCCATCTCTTGATTGTCCCTGTCAAAGCGGCCATAAAAGTGGTTAAGCTCCTCAAGGAAGGAGGCGTCGCTGGATGTGGGGGTGGTGTTGGTGGGTCTATAGTCCGTGATGGCCTGGATGCCTTGCCACATGCGTCGGGGGTCGGAGTTGTTCTTGAAGTGCTCCTCGATCCTGAGCTTGTAGCTGTGCTTGGCCTGCTTGATGCCCCTCTTCAGGTTAGCCCTGGATGAACTGTAGGGATTCGGGAATGTGGTAATCCATTTGAGAGAGGTGACACTGTTAATGGTGGAGTTGAGAAAGTCCAAAACAGAGGAGGTATAAGAGTCAATGTCTGTGTGGGAGTCAAGGGTGGCCTGAGCTGCAAACACATTCTAGTTAGTTTTTCCAAAATACTGCTGAAGTGTGGAGTCCGCTCCCTCTGACCAAACTTTAACTGTCCTCACTTGTTTAACACGTCTGATGAGTGGAGAGTACTTTGGGACCAGGAACAATGAGAGGTGATCAGACTGTCCAAGGTGGGGGAGGGGGACGGCTTTGTAAGCTTCAGCCATGTTTGTGTACACTCAATCCAGTATCTGAATGAATAGTGGTGTAATATTATGATCTTTACTTCATTTGCAATTGGTAAAATAGCTATGTTATGAAGTGCAACCGTAGAATATTATGACCAGACAATAATATGCCTAAATTTTACTCATAATTACATGTTGTTCAATGAAAACCATTCTCATCCACTCTTCCTTCATTGCTTATTACACTGATGCAAACAGTGTGTGAAATATATTATAATTAGAGAAAAATCCTGGTCATCATTTAATGTCGTTACTTTACATTGATAGTCCCAAATAGCTCAGACATCGCTCTTTATTAGAATAGAATAGAATAGAATTACTTTATTAATCCCCTTATTCAGGGGAAATTCAGATGTCCTTGCAGCACACTAATAAAAATACAACATAGCATTCAAGAAGTTCAACATTAAAACGTAAAAACATCCCCCCACAGTGGTTCCCACTGTGGGGGAAGGCACAAAGTCCAGTCCCCATCCTCTTGTCCACCCAGAGTCGGGCCTATTGAGCCCTCCACAGTCGCCGTTACGGGGCCCGATGTTCCCGGCTATTCTCGCCGGGTGATGGTACTCTGGCGTCGGGAGAACCCTCAGCGGCTTGGGGTGCCAGGAACGGCCGCCCTCCTACCGGAGACCGCGGCCTCACAAGCCAACAGACCGCGCCGGACGAAGCTCCACACACTGGCGATCTTGGCGAGAGATCCCAGGCTCCGGGATGTAAAGTTCAGCGCCGCCGCTCCACAGAACCGCGGCTCCACGATGTTTCTATCGGCGGTCCCAGCATACTGGAGTTCCAGCGCGGCGACCCAGGCAAGGCATCGCCCGCTCCGCGACAGCGCTCCAGCGCTGTGCCGCCGCCAAAGCCGAGGTTCTGGCCAGGTCCCCTCAGGAAACGTTGCTCCAGGTAGGTAGGCCGCGAGGACAGGTCGAAGGTGCTGCTCAGAGGAAGGCAGCCTCTCCGACCAGGTAGGGACTTGAAAAAGCAGTTTCCTCCTTCCCCCCCACCACCCCCCACACATAAAAAGACTAGACCCCCCCGACTACACACTTTTAACGTACTAAAAATAATAAAAAAGAAGTGAAAGAAACGGACAGCTGCAGGACTGGCAGCCGTACAGGACAGCGCCCCCACCGATTATGATTATCCCCCACAGATTTCTGATTATGAACTATCAACTTGACCTAATCCTGATGTGTTGATATAATACACTTATTATTTGAATATCATGTACAAAAATTCCAAAAAAAGTCACTGCGTTCTGCAAATGTAATAACACAAATAGGAGCAAACAGTCTTAACTAACATCTCATTCAACCTAATAAATTTAGTCCACAAACGGTTTTACATTTGACATTTCCCAGATAAGCTAAGAAGGATAAATTAATACCATAAGTTTTGGACTTCTATGATTCAAGCAATTCTAATTCTTTATGATCTCCATAACTTCTCTCTCATCAGGGCAAGCAATGGTGTATTAGAGCTAAATATTGTGGGAGGCAAACATAGGGAATTTCTCAAAGCATCCTTGACCTCCTTAATTGGTTTATATCGTGCATCTTTAGATCAACAAATCCGCAGTTCATAACATTTTCAGAACAAAATCCGTTCTTTTATAATTTTTGGCAGTTAAACATTGCAGATAATGACTAAGTTGAACTGATGCTTTCATCTTTCATTCTGCAAGGCTTGTCATTGTGTCAGCTTTGTAAAACCATATGAATGTCTTAGTTCTATCCTGATAAATCTTTGACCTTCCAGAGCCCAAAGCTATGAAAGATTCTGACTCTTTCAAATCAGTATTATTCTATTAACCAACTGGGTTCACCAAAATATTGCTAAAATACTTCTGAATCTTCAAAACCAGTTCAAAAATGTTGTTTACAAAGATATTAAACAGGGAAAGGATTACATAGATACATAGATACATAGAAAATAGGTGCAGGAGTAGGCCATTCGGCCCTTTGAGCCTGCACCGCCATTCAATATGATCATGGCTGATCATCCAACTCAGTATCCCATACCTGCCTTCTCTCCATAACCCCTGATCCCTTTAGCCACAAGGGCCACATCTAACTCCCTCTTAAATATAGCCAATGAACTGGCCTCAACTACCTTCTGTGGCATAGAGTTCCAGAGATTCACCACTCTCTGGGTGAAAAATGTTTTTCTCATCTCGGTCTTAAAGGATTTCCCCCTTATCCTTAAACTGTGATCCCTTGTCCTGGACTTCCCCAACATCGGGAACAATTTTCCTGCATCTAGCCTGTCCAATCTCTTAAGAATTTTGTAAGTTTCTATAAGATCCCCCCCTCAATCTCCTAAATTCTAGCGAGTACAAGCCGAGTCTATCCAGTCTTTCTTCATATGAAAGTCGTGACATCCCAGGAATCAGTCATGTAAAATAGGTAGAACGATGTTGTTTCTTCAGAGGTAGCTGATTCTGCAACCTACATTTCTAGCAGATCTCTATAGTCCAGATCAGGGGTCTCCAAACTATGGCCCGCGGGCCACATCCAGCCCGCCATGAGATTTTTTCAGGCCTGCAGCAAACTCTTAACACGTTCCGTGCGGCGGGCTATTTAGCAGGTTCTGTGGTAGTGCAGGAACTTACACGTCAGTTTACAGTAGGCTATCAAGTTGAGGGTTTGTGTGCAGCTGCTGACAGGTTACCGTTAGTTGTATGTGACTAATATCCAGGGGTGCAGTGTTGTTGGAGCTCCCCAGAGCGCTGCTCCGGCAGCTCTGTCAAAAAAAAGTCAAATTAAACAGCGGAGGTACACAAAAATGCTGGAGAAACTCAGCGGGTAAGACAGCATCTATGGAGCGAAGGAAATAGGCAACGTTTCGGGTCGAAACCCTTCTTCAGACAGCGGGAAATTTTAACTGTGGTCGGGGAAGACCCATCACTACTATGTGAGTGTGTGTGAGTTAGTGTGTGTGAGTGTATGAGTGTGTGAATGGGTGAATGGGTGTGGGTGGGTGGATGTGAGTGTGTGTAAGTGGGTGCGTGTGTGAATGGGTGCATGTGTGGGTGGGTGTGTGGGTGGGCGTGTATGTGACTTTGTGTGTGTGTGTGTATGTGCATGTGAGTGTGTGTGTGTGTGTGGGTGTGTGTGTGTGTGTGTGTGTGTGTGTGGTGGTTGTGGGTGAGTGTGTAAGTGTGGGTGAGTGTGTATATGAGTGTGTGTGTACAGCCCGCAAACATGTGCCAAATATCTAATATGGCCCTCATGCTGAAAGGTTTGGAGGCCCCTGGTCTACATTGATGGTCTGGAACTCCAAAATAAATTCTGCATAGATATCAGACATTTCAGCATCATGCACAAATTCAGCAAATCCATATCATTACATTTTAAGATTTTTATTTTCCTAAAAAACTCATTCATTCATAACAGTAGAGAATGATAGTTGAGAAAATACTTTCATTTTACACGGGATTAAAGTGCTGAGGCAATTTGGAGTTGTGATGCCACTATTAGCTAATTATAGGGAAGCCCATGGAATATTGCTTATATTCTATTAGTTCTTTAAAGAAAAGTCGGGTGCATTGGAATAGAGAGATAATCCACGTGTAATGGTTCACATGCTGTCAAGGATCAAGAACACTAAATGTAATTGAAGGCCTGGTTGGCAGTTTTATTTAATTAGCTGTAAATTTGCTTTGGAGCATTGTGATGGGGGTATGAAAAGTGCCATATCAGACTTTCTTTCTTCAGATTACTGGAAGGAATTGGAAAATTGCTGGCAATGTTAGTTCCAAACATCTATATTTTAGAAGGCATAACACAAAATAATTTTCAATCACTTTGTTGTATTCTCTTGAATTATATAGATTTCTATGTTCCGTTCAAGTGACTTAATTCAAGTAGAGTATTAAACTTCAATAAAATTATGAATTCAATAATACGTATGAATGGTGAATTAGTTAAAATAGTCTAGCAGATTGGATTAAAGTCTACCAATAGAATGGACAGCTCTTTAAACATTGTTTGTAATAATACTGACATGTATAAACAAATATTTCAGTTCACAATAAATGAATATTGATAACTAAAAATAGGACATGAAAAGTAATCTAACAGTGAGGATCTAAATGAAATGTGCATAATAGATTAAGAAAGGTGTATAATGCTGCCTGGAAAAGGTGTAAGTCTAAGAATTAGGAGAAGTTTAGAAACTTTCAAAAGACAATTGGAAACTGATAGAGAAGTTATGATTTGTGGATATATGAGCAAAAAATAGTTTTAAAATCATGGTAATGTACAATTATATTAAAATGTGTTGAACAACAAAGAAACAAAGATTCCTCAGAAGCAGTTTCAGCAGAAATTTCATTGGGGAATATTGAAAAGCAACAGACATAAAATAAATATTAATGACAAAAGAGAAAAAAATAAGTAAAAAAGAAATACTGTGACTGTGAGGAACTGGAAATAATTAATTTAATTCAAAGAAGGTATTGGAAGAATTTGGTACAGTATGGTTCACTGGATTGATTCTTGAACGTGAGTGTGGTCCTGTAAGGGGAGTTTTAATATTGGGTTCTGCTCACTAGCCCTAGAAGAAAGAGGGGTGATTTCATTGAGACATACAATATTTGAGAGGAATAGGGAGAGCAGATTTGGACAAATTGTTTCCTTTGTTGCAGACTCTAGGTCCAGAGCTTGTTGTCTCAGGACAATGATCAGCCATTGAAGACTGGAAAAGGAGATATTTATTTTTTCTGTGAAGACTGTGAAGACTGTGAATCTTTGTAGCCCATTACCCAAGAGGATTGTGGATGCTTGGTCATTGAGTACATTCACAGCTGACTATGAAATACCAACGGCACTGATGGATATCACAGATAAATGAACTAAGGGCCAGCCTCCAAGGAACATATGGTCTAGTTATTCTGTTTTGTTCTTGCTTTTATAGTCATAGTATTATAAAGTCATAAAGCACAGGATCAGGCCCTTCAGCCCAGCAAGTCCTTGCTGGCCATTGAATTTCTCTATATTAGTCACATTTACCCACACCTGGTCCATAGCCTTCTATGTTTTGGTGATTCAATTGCTTCATTAAATATCATGAGGGTACTTTCCTCCTCCACCTTCTCAAGCAGTGTGTTTCAGATTCCAGCCACTCTCGGAATGAAAAATAAATCCCCCTCTGATCCTCTCTAAACATTCTATCTCTCACCTTATATCTATGCCTTCTTGCTTAAGGTAGCTCCACTAAGGCAAGAAGATTTTTACTATCTACCTTACCTAAACCCCTCATAATTGTGTATGCCTTTATCGGGTCACCTCCAAGCCTGCTCTACTCCAACAATAACACAAGTAGCCTATTGTTCCAGGGAAAACAAACCCAGCCTAATTTGGTGGGTGGAAAGGAATGGTTGACTTTTCAGGTCCAAACGTCAATCATTCCTTTCCTTTCCACCCACAAAGGTTAAAGGTTATTGCTTCTCCCGATTTTAGCATCTGCAATGTCTTATGTCTCCATCTTGTTAATCTTCCTGTATCTAATGTATATAGAGTCATACAGCATGGAAATAAGCCCTTCGGCCCAGTTTGCCCATGCTGACCAAGATGCCCCATCCAAACTACACCTGCCTCCCTTTGGCCAACAACCCTTTAAACCTTTCCTGTCCATGTACCTATCCAAATCTCTTTTAAATGTTGTTATAGTACTGTTCAGCTGGGCAGTGGGCAGGTGCTATAGACCTGCACGGGAAGGTAGACGCTCCTGCCCCCATGAGTCTCGGGCACATGGGGCTCGTCAGCCTGGGAAGGCAGTCCATCTAGGAGAAGGAAAACTCTGATTTAAAACCCCCACTGCCTTGTGGCCATATCCAGTCATGGAAAAGGCTCCTGGAGTAAACCTCAAGAAAATCCGGAGTCGGAACCCCTAAGGCAGTTCATCGTTGTCTACAACCTCGCTCTGGCAGCTCCTGCGACGGCGCTGGTGCCAAACTGTAACGGCCCTGCTGTTCCTTTGGATCGATCAGCGCCATGGAGAGGGGGGATGTGCTGCCTGGGCAACAGCCTGTCTTCAATATTACATCGCCCAGGCTTGCATCCGACCACAAATCACTTGCAAACTAGGATGCATCACCCATGGTCAGTCATGACTGAAGGGGGCCTACTGCTAGTACTTCAAATACTTCCTCTGGCAGCTTGTTTCATATATGTAGATTAGTGACTCAAGTGATGAGTCATACACTTGCAGTTACGCCCACTAGCTTTTCCGTTATCACTGCTTGCTGCATTCTGTTAGTATAATAAGTGAAACGTGCAAGCGAGAAGTCGTGCTGGTTATGTAGTTAATAAAGTCTTTGAATCATTATCATGGTGTAAGGCTACTGTTATTATATGGACATCAATCAACATTGTGTCAGAAGTGGGATTCGAACCCACGCCTCCATTTGTTACTACGTTCCGCTGCCAGTCTGGCCGTTCTTCGCTGTCCAAGATGAGCTAGTGCTGCAAGATGGCATTATTTTAAAAGGCCACAAAGCCGT
The DNA here is from genome assembly GCF_028641065.1 of Leucoraja erinaceus. NCBI lineage: Eukaryota > Metazoa > Chordata > Chondrichthyes > Rajiformes > Rajidae > Leucoraja > Leucoraja erinaceus. The sequence continues at coordinate 82,657,188 of NC_073378.1, forward strand.
GGTTCCTGCTTCACTGCATCACCAGTATTTTAACGCTGTTCATGCTGGGCACCCAGGTGCTGAAGCCACTGTTTTACGGGCGAGAAGCATGTTTTACTGACCTGGCATGGCCGAATACATCACCGAGAATGTGGCATCCTGCGTAGTGTGCAACAGTTTGGCACCTCACCAACAAAAGCAACCACTTCTGCCACATCCTGTACCTGCACTCCCGTGGTCTACAGTCGCAGCTGACTTATTTGACTGGCATGGCAAGCAGTACCTGGTGCTCGTGGATTCTTATTCAGGATGGTTCGACGTTGATTTTCTCAGCAAGCCCACTTCCAGTGGAGTGATTTTGAAGTTATCTCGTCACTTTTCAGTCCACGGATCTCCAGGCAGACTGCTAACTAACAACGGCAGTCAGTTCACCAGCCAACAATTTAAGGAGTTTGCTAGACACAGGAATTTCCACCACGTCACCGGCAGCCCTGAATATCCCCAGTCTAACGCTATGGCTGAACGGGCTGTCAAAAGTGCTAAACAGCTCATGGAACGTTCTTACAGAGCAAAATCGGACATATTCCTGGATCTGTTCAACTCCCGTGACCCAATCTTGGGTTCGCCCGCTCAGCGGTAGTTGTCAAGGCAACCCCCTGCCACAGTGCCTGTAGCAGATCAGGCATGGATACCACAAGTGTTTATGCCTGAGCAGGTTCAATCCAGGTTGCAACAGAAGCGTGACACACAAAAACAATGGTTTGACAAGACAAGTAGGCCACCACCACTGCTGACCAAAGGGCAGGTGGTCTGTTTACAGACTGACAAAGGCTACGATCATATTGGAGTAATTTCTGGACTTGCTTCAGAGCCATGGTCATATATCGTTAGTACCGATGGCGGCACCTACAGACGTAACAGGCAACATATTCTGCCTGTGAACGAGCCAGTTCCTCCTCTGTATTATCCAGATCATACATGTTCACTTCCATCTGCATCTAGTGGCACTCGCATGCTCTTGCCAGCACAACAATCTATGTCTGCAAGAGTTCCTCTGTCTGTTCCATCTTCGCCTGCACCACAGTCTCCTGCTTCGTCTCCAGGGCCGTTGGTCCAGTCCCCCTCGGCGGTGAAACCGCCTGCTCTTACCCCGGGGAAAAAGAACGGAGATGGTCTCTATCGTACACATGCTGGTCGTGTTTGCATGCCGGTCGTGAAGTATCTGGTCTATGTTTGACTTTCCTCCAGTCTGTCATCGATTGTCATACTTGCCTTGTTTAGTTTATGGGTCTGTATTGTTGTTGATTCTTTAAGAGGTGGGATGTAGATTAATGACTCAAGTGATGAGTCATGCACTTGTAGTTACGCCCACTAGCTTTTCAGTTATCACTGCTTGCTGCATTCCTTTAGTATAAGTGGAACGTGCAAGCGAGAAGTCGTGCTGGCTATGTAGTTAATAAAGTCTTTGTATCATTATCATGGTGTAAGGCTACTGTTATTATATGGACATCAATCAACAATATACCCACCACCATCTTTGTGAAACAGTTCCCCCTCAGTTTCCTATTAAATCTTTCAAATTTAATCCATGTCCTCTGGTTTTACACTCCCCTGTTCTGTGTAAATAACTCTATGCATTCACCCTATGCATTTCCCTCATGATTTATGCGCCTCTATAAGATCACCCCTCAACCTTTTGCACTCCAAGGAATAAAGTCCTAGCCTTTTTTTAGTTTAGAGATATAGCGTGGAAACAGGCCCATCAACCCACCGAGTCCGCACAGACCAGTGATCCCCGCACATTAACACTATCCTACACAAACGAGGGACAATTTACAATTATTCCAAGCCAATTAACCTACAAACCTGTACCTCTTTGGACTGTGGGAGGAAACTGAAGATGTCGGAGAAAACCCACACGGTCACGGGGAGAACATACAAACTTCATAGAGACAGCACCAATAGTCGGGATCGAACCCGGGTCTCCAGCGCTACAAGCTCTGTAAGGCTGCAATTCTACTGCTGCGCCACCGTGCTGCCCCCAACCTTTCAGCTTAGTTCAGGCCCTCAAGTCCTGGAAAAATGTTGTTATGTGTGTTTTTAATTTCTTCAATTGCAGTGACTGTAAGCCAATGCATTAATGGGGAAGATCAAGCTTGGTCCAACACTGAACAATTTCTTCCAAAGCCCCCATGTAATCACATGGCCACATTAACCTTCCACTGCACCCACAATTCTCATCAAGTTCCTGTCTCACTGTTCCAGCCCAAGTAGGATGCTGTGGCTCAGCCCCACATGATGGCCTTTCATCCCCTTAGGCAATGACCTTGGTCCAAAACTCTACAGCCAAAGAAAACAACCACTTGGCACCTACTCTCTCTGTCCATTTCAGAATTGTGCAATGAAATCATTCTCTTCTATTTTAATTAATATTTTTAGGAAACAAAACATACATTTCCATCCAAGTCAATGGTCTCATGTGAATTGATTCAGTCATGCTAGATACAGCAGCCACAGCTAGCACAAAGTTCAGAAGTCAGATTTGAAGTGAATTTGCCTCCTTAGCTCAGTACGACTGAGCAGCATTCTGGTCTAACTGCTGAGAGAAGCAACACAGGGGAAAGTGCCATCATCTGCTTAATTCAGAAATCGGAGGTGCAAATGGATTTGGAATCCTGGTGCAAGGTTCCCAAATAGTTCATTTGCAAGTGGAATTGGTAGTATGAAGACTAATGCAATGCTAGCATTTACTTCCACAGGGCTAGAATACAAAAACAGGGATGTAATACTGAAGCTCTATAAGGCACTGTTCAAACCGCATCTGGAGTATTGTGAGCCGTTTTGGGCCTCATATCTAAAGAAAGATGTGCTGGCATTGGAGAGGGTCCAGAGGAGGTTTACGAGAATTATCCCATCGATCATATTGGGTTAACATATGATGGGCATGTTAGATGGCACTGAGCCTGTACTCGTTAGGGTTTAGGATGAGGGGGACCTTATTGATACCGAATAGTGAAAGGCCTGGATAGAGTGGATGTGAAGAGGATAATAATAATAATAATACATTTTATTTATGGGTGCCTTTCAAGAGTTTCAAGGACACCTTACAAAAATTTAGCAGGTTGAGGAAAAACATGTAAGGGGAATGAAATAAATAGTAGAGACATGACTAGTACACAAATTAAAGACAGAATTTAATTCAAAACACAATATGAGGCAATTAATGCACAGATGAAAAGGGAGGGGGACATGAGGCTAAGGATAAGCAGAGGTGAAGAGATGGGTCTTGAGGCTGGACTGGAAGATGGTGAGGGACACGGAATTGCGGATCAGTTGGGGGAGGGAGTTCCAGAGCCTGGGAGCTGCCCTGGAGAAGGCTCTGTCCCCAAAACTACGGAGGTTGGACTTGTGGATGGAGAGGAGATGTGGATCTGAGGGACCGTGAGGGTTGGTAGGGGGAGAGGAGGTCAGTGAGATACGGGGGGGGCAGATGGTGGTGGACTTTGTAGGTGAGGACCAGGATTTTGTAGGTGATCCGGTGGGAGATGGGAAGCCAGTGAAGTTGTTTGAGGACTTGAGTGATGTGATGCCAGGATTTGGTGTGGGTGATGAGTTGGGTGGCTGCGTTCTGGACCAGTTGGAGTCGGTTGATGTAGGTGGAGCTGATGCCAAGGAGAAGTGAGTTGCAGTAGTCCAGTCAGGAGGAGATGAAGGCATGGATGAGTCTATGTTTCCACTAGTGGGACAGTCTAGGACCAGAGGCATAGCCTCAGAATAAAAGGACATACATTTAGAAAGGAGATGAGGAGGAATTTCAGAGGGTGGTGAATCTGTGGAATTCTTTGCCACAGAAGACTGTGGAGGCCGTCAATGGATATTTTTAAAGTAGAGTTTGATAGATTCTTGATTAGTAGAGGATGGCAGGGATTAAGGGAAGATGGCAGGAGAATGGGATTAAGAGGGAAAGATAGATCAGCCATGATTGAATGGTAAGTGCATCCTTTCTTAGATAAGGAGACCAAATGAATACACTCCCAATGTGTTCTCCCCAGGAAACTAAATGAGTGCACTTTCATCATCCTGCATTCAAATCCTCCCCTAATGAAGACCAACATACTATTTGCCCTCTTAATTGCTTACAGCTTACCTTCAGCAACTTGCATGTACACCTCCCTTTGAACATCACCCAACACTATAAATCAATATCTTGGATTACACTTTTCCATTGTTTGCATCAAGGTGGAGAATGCCTTTTTATTCTCTCTGCCTTGTTCTTACGTATGCACTTAGCTTGTCAATATCTTCTTGAAACCTCTTTGCATTTTCCTCCATATTCACAATTGCACCTAGTTTAATGTTGTTAATAAATCTAGGGACATCTTTAAAGAAGTCAGGCAGAGTAATCAAACATGATTTTCCTTTCATAAATCTGTGTTGACTCTTTTCAATCCCATTGTTCTTTCAAGATTATTCTATTATTTGATACAGGTCCCAACAATTTTGCTGATACTGATGTGAGACTAACAAACTTGGGGACTAACTAAGTTTCCAAATTTAGGTTCCACGACAAAAGGAATTCTGATCTCCGGAGATTTCCTACTGCTCTCGTGCGGTACCTGGCCTTTGTTTGTCTTGACATAATACAATACTAATTATTGGATTCAGGCAGAAATTGAGAAACCTGTATCATTTTAGACCCTACACTATGATACATTGTAATCTTCCTAAATTTGATTGAAATAATAGCATTCCTGAAAATAGAGAAAACCAAGTATTTATGATGTCACTGTTATCAGTCCACAGTCATTCATGTTCAAAATCAGGATAGATAAATATAGAAAAAATCATAACTTCTTAAGCACTGGAAAATTAATTACTTAAAGGACTGTAAAAATAAAGCAATTTTGTCAGATCAATTTGAGCATAACTTGTGCATAACTTGATTGTTGCACGTGCCACATTACCACAGTAATTCTGCTTCAAAGGTACACTTTGGCTATGCATTGTCTTGCGGCATCCTGAGATCTTGTCTGGTGTTTTATAAGAGCTAATCTTTCTTTCTTGCTGAATAATTCACAAATCTCAATGCCTTGGAAGAAGGGTGAAGAAGGGTCTCAACCCAAAACGTCACCTATTTCCTTCGCTCCAAAGATGCTGCCTCACCCGCTGAGTTTCTCCAGCATTTTTGTCTACCTTCGATTTTCCAGCATCTGCAGTTCCTTCTTAAGTATTTATGCCCTGGTGAGATCAGAGTTTACAGTCCTGATGGCCTGTGGGGAGAAACTCCGTCTCATCCTCTCTGTTTTTGCTGCGTGACAGCGGAGGCACTTGCCTGACCGCAGCAGCTGGAACAGTCTGTTGCTGGGGTGCTAAGGGTCCTTACACACCTTACACTAAGTAGATGGTAGCTTTGATCAAATCAAAACCTGTTTCACATCACAGTGTGCCAAAAGACTAGGCTTGTATTCACTAGAGTTTAGAAGGATGAGGGGGAATTTTATTGAAACATATAAAATTATCAAAGGACTGGACAAGCTAGATGCATGAAACATGTTCCCAATGTTGGGCGAGTCCAGAACCAGGGGCCACAGTCTTAGAATAAAGGGGAGATCATTTAAGACTAAGGTGAGAAAAAACTTTTTCACCCAGAAAGTTGTGAATTTATGGAATTCCCTGCCACAGAGGGCAGTGGAGGCCAAATCACTGGATGGATTTAAGAGAGAGTTAGATAGAGCTCTAGGGGCTAGTGGAGTCAAGGGATATGGGGAGAAGGCAGGCATGGGTTATTGATACGGGACGATTAGCCATGATCACAATGAATGGCGGTGCTGGCTCGAAGGGCCGAATGGCCTCCTCCTTCACCTATTTTCTACGTTTCTATGTTTCTAAAACATTTAGAAACGATAAACATGACCAATCAATTGATTTAAACACTACAACTTACACAATAAAGTACAAATACAGCAACCCTTCATTATTATGTAGCTCTATTTAAAAGATTTTGGTTATAGACGGACCTACCGACCTTCACCGCCAGCCTAGACTGTCGTTGCCAGCCCACACAGCCTCCTTGCCGCAACTTCCATACCGGACCTATACTGCTACCGCCAGCACACACAGCTTCATTGGCTGCTTCCACGCCGCGCCTGCCACAACCGACTCTTACTTACACTCCAACCTCCTGTGGGCCTCAACCAATGGCTCTGCCGATCCTTGCTTCTCCTGGATTCCAGGTCTAGTTCCAGACTGAGAGTCTCCAGCACTTTGTGTTCTTTTGTGTATTAACCAGCATCTGCAGTTCTTTGTTTCTGCTGCTTATACAATTACATTCAATTACTCTGTAATGGGGTCAAGGAAAGAGCGTTCACGTCGCGGCCCTGTTTCCACCAATCTTTCCACCACCACGCACAAGAAGCACAAGAAGCAACAAGACAGATACCCATTGTATGCAGGTGCCGAGAGGTGTGTTCAGCTCTGGCTGAACAACTTCTAATCCTGTGTGTGGACTTGATAAGAAGAAGACTCTGTAATCCCTTCCTCGCTTATAGCAGATAATCGGCAATAATGGACACTATTCACACCCCCACCCCCAATGGTCCGTTATAATGAGTATTTACTGTAATGAGATATTGACATTTATGAGTCAATATTATTTTTAAAACTGCATAGAACATTATGGCTCACTTTGTTAGGACTGGCAGGGAGCTCGAAGTTTACTCTCCTTTGCCACCTCCTGGTCCAGGTTACTGCAGTTCATTTCCATTCTTAGGGCATGGATGTTACTGGCAACTCCAGAATTAATTCCTAGTTTCCTCGGGAAAGCAATGGTGACTTGTCTCAAACTGCCATAGCCAAGTGCTGAAGTATATCAGTTAAGTGTATTGGTTTGGCCCCAGTGAAGTTATGTTTCTCAAACTTTTAAAGCTGCATCCTTCCAAGCAGAGAGAAAATATTCCATTACATTATAGATGGTAGAGAAGCTTTGTAGGGTTGGGATATGAGCAGCTTGCTCCAGAATATCTAGCTTCTAACCTGCTCTACTAGTCGCAACAACACGTTTTTGACTGGTCCAGTTGAATTTTCTAATCAATTGTCTACCCCAAGCTATTGACGGTGAGGAATTGGGTAATTTTGGTGCCATGAATAGTCATGCAGACTCTCTCCTGACACAACGTGAACAACTGCTCTTTATTCACCCACTGACCAAGGGCCTATGTACACCCTCCAATTTATTTTAACATTCAAGCAACACACATTTTGGTGATTGTTTTTCTTTTGCAAGTACCTGTAATAAAGTAACCATGAACCAGCCTAACATGACAACAACTGGATATGGTTTAGCCAACTTTCAATGTGAACAGCTGTTGAAATATCTAAATATCTTTCATTTTTTTCAGATGTCTGACAGATAGTGGATATAACTATACCTGCTGAGTGGAACCTACGTGAGTAGGTGCATAATCACCATCCCCCTGCTCCATTTCCACCTGTCTTCATGTCTTTCTGAGCAAGGGAGAAGGATGAAGTGAACAGTCTGATATCACCCGAAGACCTTGACTGCAACTTTACTTGCTGGTTTGAGTAGGAGAGTTTGTGTGAACATTCCGGCTTGATGTTCTTACTGGGAAGTGAATTGGGACAAGAGAAAGCCCAAATTCAAGTTTCTATTTCAACACACTACTTGCCATTTTCATTATCCAAGGCCAGTGTGTATACTGCCTATGATGAGTGGTTTGCCTTTATGTCTGAGGGGGCAGATAAGATTCAGTCATGTTCTTAGATCAGGAGTTGGGGTGTATATAATAGTGTATATAATGTTAGCTGTAACTTTAAGAATGGTGTGATTTGCGTTATGTGATATATTCATTATCTTATCAGTCTCATGAATATGTGTGAGTATATGCAGTGTACTTTTGTAAAATAAAGAAGACCCACACAGGCAGCAGCGTGCACTGAAAACCTGTGCTTGTTTCGATCTAAGTGCTACTGCCGAAGTATCTTCCAGGAGTCACATGTCAGCCCTGAAGGGCATCATAAAGTCAGGTCATTGTACCTGCGGTCCACATTGTGATGACCATTCCTGATGCTAGCAATTTGGCTTTAATTCCACAGGTGTCATTATGCGACTTGAGTCAATAATTTGGCTGCTGGACGCTAATCCAAAAATTTAACACCATTCCACTGTACTTAATGCTACCTTGTGGAAACAAAATTGCTCCTTTGAAACACATGAGGAAAATCTAAGACCTCTTGCCCTCAGCTCCCCACTTCACATGTTCAGGATACTTCCTTGACCTAGATAAGTATCAGTGACAGCTCCCATTTCAGACAGGCAGCTGACTGGAATTGGGCCTAATGCTAGCAGGGTCAGGAGTTCTTGAGGCCACCTCTCCCTTTCCCACCAACCAATTCCCACTCAGTCTTGTGTTTAAACTCTAATGCACATAACTCTACTGTTCTGTTAACTCATTTTCTTCCAAGCATTTAAAGCATATTTTTAAGTTACTCTTTTTAACATATGGCAGCTGGTAAAAATAATCATTTTCCAGGCATCAGCCATGATATGCTGCATAACATCCCTCTAATTCCTTTTTGTGAATAACATTCAATTGAATCCTCTCATTGCATTTTAAAGAAAGCTTTAATTTTTGCAGTAATTCCTTTGCTCTAATAGGATTATTAGCATCTAAACCGCACTTTCCAGTTGCTTCCCCACACTAATTAACTGAACACACTCTAATTAACGTTCAGTAACTGAAGTACAATTCCTCACGCTAACTCCTTCGTTCCACAAAACTGATTGGTTGTTCGTTGCATTATTGCGTTACATTAATGAGGACAGTGGAAACACTTGAAATAGATCAGCTTCTTATATACTAATGTTTACATAAAGTTTGCATGATCTCAGCTGTGATGTTAAATTACTCTTTTTAAGATATGGTCTGAAGAAGGGTCCCCACCCGAAATGTAGTCTGCCCATTCCTCCCACAGATGCTGCCTGAATCATTGAGTTCATCCTGCACTCCAGGTTTTACTCAAGATTCCAGCATCTGCAGTTTTTGTGTCTCTGGCATCATTTGATATTTTTGTACTAATCAAGGGAATATAAATCAATTTGCGACCATCTGTGTTGGACCTGTTAATTGGATGTTAGACCTCTGACTTCTCCCTTATTATCTCGTCAGAAGTGTGTTGGCTCAGCTAATTTTTGATTATTAAGTGTTACTGCCTGACGTGTTAGCTTGAATAACTAGATGTGATTTTAGAGTGCTTTAGAATGTGACATTCAGGTAGGAAGAGATGGAGCATGCATGATACACACTCAACCTATTTGTACCAGACCTGAGCAGCCTGACCATTGTCCTTTAAAATAATGCTGGCGGTCAGTCAAAAGAAAGACGAATAATTGTTCAATTTGTATTTAAAAACACATGTAAAAATGAGTTGGGTTGTTTAATACAGTGCTGAGATTTTTCTGTAACTTGAGTTTTAAGGAGGCTATTCATTATTTGTATTTTATTTGTAACAGTTGTATATTGAATTGAAAACATATAATAAAATTTATGGGTGTTTTTTGGAAAAAATTAGAAAAACAGCTGGACTTCCTTACTGATCAGAGTGGAGCATTTCCTTTAATGATATGTCCAGAAATGGACTGTTTCCCTGGGGCCCTGTAATTATATTGAGCCAAGAACTGGGTCAGGCATCTTACCATGTTGGTGGTGTTTATTAGTAAGATTAAAAAATCTATCACACTGGTACCAGAGCAACAGATCGACAATATCTCTCTACTGAAGATCCCATTGAACAAGATGATTGCTGTAAGAGAAGCAAATCCTTCTTATGATTTATGAGGATTACTTCTAAGATTATTTCTTTTGACAAGTCACTTAATAGAACAATGTGCAAAGTCATTTTAATGTTTAAACCTTATATTTGCAACTTGCTTTGTGGATTTTCTGGGCTTAAAATTGAGAGTAGTTTCCCTGTCCCATTTACAAATTAGTATTCCTTATATCACTGAAGAGGTGTGACTTGTGGATTTCTTAAGTGATTGGCCACTGAAGATACAACCGTAAATTGATTCCATCTGCTGCCTATTTATAATTTATGTTTCCATTTAAAATTTCACTACAAGGAACAATTCATGAACTTCCAATAAGTTGTCCCTCAGGAAAGGTATATATTCAACAAATGCAGGATAGGACAAGGAGAGCAGATTATTTTGAGGTTGAGTTGAGTTTGTGCGATGTGTCTGGTTAATTACCTGAGATATAAAAGCACATCTTCAAATGGAGACAGAGTGGATTATTCTGACCTGCTAATTACTTGGAGAATGTGGATTAAGGAGCAGCAGCAGTTTTGATTGCTGTATTAGTCCCTTGTTGAATCCATAAAGAATGTCAAACAAGTTCCAGTTTTTCAGTTAGGGAAAAAATCTTTAGATGATAAATATTGATAAAACATTTATGGGAGAGATTTACACCATAGTAGAAAAAGAACAGAGGTCAGTAATAGCTTATACCATTGAGTTAATCACCTTAGGATACGAATGCAAAATAGGATACTGCATCGATTATCTGTTACGCCACTGAACAACACTCATTTCCATAGACTCAAGACATTGCAAGATGCTGGGAGGGTTTCCTCCGGGTCTAGCCAAATATCTTGCCAAGGATAGGTCTTGTGCACTTCATTTGTTCATCACTGGGGTGGAAGTAAACCTGTCAGTCCGTTTCAGTGTGTCTTTGTAACCCAATTGTGATCAGCAGCTTTACTGAATTGTGAACAATGACCTTCTGATCTTTCTTTTCTCTGAGTTCACACTTCAAAGTCATGAGAGACCATCAACGTTTTTTTTCAGTGAATCTGTTTGTTCCCGGCAGCCAACAAGCTGGGGAGAGTGGAATGCTCCCTGAACATTCAGCTTAAAAGGGGGGCTCATATTATAATAATTAGATCAGCCTGCAAAAGATCTGGGTTTTTAATATTTTGGAATATGGGCAAAGTGGAATGTAAACTTGTGTAATCTGCCATACAAGGCTGCACGGCGGTGCAGTGATGGAGGTGCTGCCTTACAGCGCCAGGGACTCAGGTTCAATCCTGACAATGATTGCTGTCAGTATGGAATTTGTACGTTCTCCCTGTGACCTACATGGGATTTCCCCGGGTGCTCCGGTTTCCTCCCACACTCCAAAGATGCACAGCTTGTCGGTTAATTGGCTTGGTAAAATTGTAAATTGGCCCTAGTATCTGTAGGATAACGTAAGAGTGCGGGAATCGCTGGTTCATGTGGACAGGGTGGCCGAAGGGTCTGTTTCCACAGAGTATCTCTAAACTAAACTAAACCAAACTAAACTCAACATTCTCGTGCTTCTATTACATTTCTTCTCTAATAAACTGGTTATAGCTGGTTCATTGCTTTTCAGATTGGCATGCTCCTCAGTCACATAGATCATGAGTTTGTAGTAGTAATCCTTACTGTTTTCAGTATGTAGCTCATTTATAAAAGGTTCATTGTTCTCCGTCTGGTACATTATTCTGCATTCATTTGTGTACGGAGGTAATATTTCAGTTCATGTGAATGGTGAGGAGCTTATGGAAGGGGACCTGTGGACCAGGCATGAAAAAGTATCTGAAGTGGCCTTGAAACATAACAGCTTTTACTGTCATCACTTGAGCTAAGTTTTTGGAGCAGACTGTTTCCAACTTGGTGAGGAAACCTACCAAGCCACAAACTCTCCATACTGGTGAGAATGTTTCTTTTGTGCAGCTTAAACCAACACAGCAAGCGTTGTGAAAATATTCACCCTGACACATAATCTAAAGGAATGCACCAGCTTCAGCAGCTGGTCCGAGCAGTTAGCCTGCGTTATAAAGCTGCCCTTTTCTGTTTGTCCCATGTCAGGAGGATTAAAATCAGGCTAATAATACAATTGATGAGCAGACTATCTGCCAGCTCATTACCCACTGGCACAATTGGAAATTATCCCCAGAAGTTCAATAATCAAAATTACAACCAGGCAAATTTCCTCAAGAACTTTCCCTGTTTCCTCATATGAATTTTGATGCACTTTGGAGAATCAAGGTGCAATAAAAAATGACCCATCTAGAAGATCATGTTCAGTCACATAAACTTGTTCTTATCCAATGTTGTAAATGTCTTCATTTACCTGTGCCTGTTGTACATACATTATATCCTATGCAGCATTTTAAATTAATCTACTAACATCAACACAGGGAAGAGATTCAACAAGTATAACTTTGTTCCAGAACTAGATCTACTATTTGTTTTTGTAATAGATTTTCTTTTGCATTCCCAGCCAGCTATATTCTGTGTTACTTAATCCAAGAAGAATGTTATTCTTTAAGACTGCTGGAGGGATAGGGGAAAGACTTAAAAGATTTCAACATTCCCCTCTCCCCTCCGATCGCCAGCATTACTACACTGCCCCCCTACCAACCACGAATTCTGAACCCCTTCTCAAGCACAGCGTCATGCATTTTCTGTTGCTGCCTTCTGCGCTAATTTGTTCAGACCTTGACAGAAACTTGGCGTCTGTAAGTCCTGACTCTGTTTCTCTGACAGGCCGGCTGGCAGCTCTCAGCTGGGCTGCAGGATGTACTAATATTTATAGGCCTGTGTAGGTCTCCTGGTCTGTTGAAATAACACCACTTTTGCAGTTGACTGCTGCTCTGTGGCGGGCACTTACAAACAGCCATCAAGGGAGGGGATTTGGGCTAGGTTTTCATGAAAACATTAAATGTTTAACTTAAAGAGAAAAAAAGACTAAATTAAACTGAGCAGTCTCCTTCAGGCAAAGTATAAATAATGATGTCACTCTGAACGAATATCTCACTTCCAAAGGAAACCTCAAAGGAATTAGTGTGCAATATTGCTAACAAGCATTTTGTACAAACTAATGCTCAGTCTGCGGCTTGTCCTCTCTGTGTACTTAAGTTACTGGGATATTACTGATAAGAGAAAAATGTACTTCTTCCAAAGTGAAAGTTACTTTGCAGATAATTCTCTGGTTACATTTCTGATGCAGCCAGATTACCCCGATGTGTGTTCATCCTCTTCTGGAGCACAACATTTAAACTTGAAATCGACACGAGCTTAATGTCAGATGCAGAAATGCTGCTGCTTCAATGCCACAGATTTTACAGCTAAATGTATTTTTGCTAACAACGAGCTGCTTTTCTAAAGCACTACTAATTCCTGCGTCCTATCTTGTTTCTGATTTATTTCTCGCAAACAATTGTTTAGTGCACGTTCTCGCAGTTGTCTTTTAGGATCTGCCGGCCATGGCAAATTTTCTGTTTTCCCTTGAAGCCAAACTGCTCTTTAATCCTAAAAGAGGTAAAGCAAAAACACAGCTGTATTTGAAGTGCTTTCACACAGTAACGCCACTGTTCAAATTATGTAAATTGTGTTCACAAAATAAAACATAATTAAAAGATTAGAAATATAAGCAGTGGGAAGCTACTCCCACTCTGCTTTGCTATTTAATAAAATGATGGTTGATCTTTTAACCTGGTGCTATTTTCCTATGCTAACTTCATGTCCATTGATCCTCTTTCTATTAATAAAACTATGGATCTCTATTTTGTATAACTTCAGTGACAAACTTCTGAGTCTAGAATTCTCAAGATTTAAGATTTACTATATTCTGGATTATGAAGCTTCTTTCCATTCAAGTCCTGGATGGCCAATTCCATATTCTATGTCTGTGGTTGTTTGTTTGTTCTGGACAGCCCAGCCAGGGGAAACACCATCCCATATCTACATTGTCAAACCCTTTAAGATTTTTGTATATGTTGACCCTTACACTCTTGACCCTTTAAAAGAAAACTAACATAAGATTTGCCTTCCCATTCTCCTGTTTTACCTGAATGTTCATTCTCCCAAGATTTATAAAACACTCTTTCCAATTTTCCCACTAAAGTCAATAACCTTATATTTGAATGAATGAATAAGTTTATTGGCAAGTATTCACATACAAGGAATTTGCCTTGGTGCTTCACTCACAAGTGACAACATGACATACAGTGACAGTTAGGAATGACACATAAAACATTAAACATTAATAATAAAACATTATTGATTAAACATGTGATTTAAATAGAATACTAGAGCAAAAGGAGGCTACAGATTTTTGGTTATTGAGTAGAGCTACTACTCGTGGAAAAAAAGCTGTTTTTATGTCTGGCTGTGGCAGCTTTCACAGTCCGGAGTCGCCTTCCAGAGGGAAGTGATTCAAAGAGTTTGTGGCCAGGGTGAGAGGGGTCAGAGATGATCTTGCCCGCTCGCTTCCTGGCCCTTGCAGTGTGCAGTTCATCAATGGAGGGAAGGTTGCAGCCAATAGCCTTCTCAACTGATCGGACGATTCGCTGCAGCCTCCAGATGTCGTGCTTGGTGGCTGAGCCAAACCAGACCATGATGAAGAAGGTGAGGACCGACTCTACGATGGCCATAAAGAATTGGACCATCATTGCCTGTGGCAGATTGTGCTTCCTCAGCTGCCGCAGGAAGTACATTCTCTGTTGTGCCTTTTTGATTGTGGAGTCGATGGTCCCCCCCCCCCCCCCCCCCCCCCCCCCCCCCCATTTAAGGTCCTTGGAGATGATGGTTCCCAGGAACTTAAAAGACTCCACAGATGTGACTGTGGTGTTGTTGATGGTGAGTGGGGTGAGGGGAGGGGGAGCTCTCTTAAAGTCTACAATCAATTCCACTGTCTTAAGAGCATTTAGCTCCAGGTTGTTGCTATGGCGCCAGGACACATTTTCCCACAGGATATTCCATCTGCCATGTCCATGTCTGTTTTAATTAACCTGTGACATCTCTCTGTATCCTACTTACAGTCAACATAAGCCCCCAGCTTTGTATAATCAGCAAACCTGGATTTGATTCGATTGTTCAAGTCATTGATGTAGATAGTGAACAGTTGGATCCCAGCCCCCAACTCCTCAGTACTATACACAGCTTCCCAACCCAAAGAAATCTTCCTCTGTTTTCTTTCCAAACTTCAATTCATGCCGTTATGGTCCAATTCATGGACCATAATGGTCCATGGTGTTTTCGGGTCTCCCCATGTTTTGCAGCAGAAGCAGTTTGATGGAAGTTCTTAGTCTTGCCGGTGTTGGGTTTGAGGTCCATCCTCGTATATGCTTCAGTGAATGAAATGACGACACCCTGAAGCTCAGCCTCTGAAATACAAGTGTTTGTATACTGTAGCTTGCCCACTGAGTCTTTGGTGCTATGAACCATGTATTAATTCCTCAGATGTTAATCATTGATTATTTTACTATCATACCATGTGATTTTATATCCTTGTCTGCCCTAAGCAACTCATACCTTGCTGCCTGCTTTGTTCAGATTATGGTTCCTGATTTCAGACTGAACCAAATCGTCTTCAATTTTTTAAATAAAACTCTTTCATATTTTGATCCACTGTCCCCTAACAGCCTCTTAAAATACCAGATCACCAACTAATTATTTCCCTTTGCACAATACCAGATTATAAAAAGCCTTTTTCCTTCATTAATCCTTCAACATATTGATCTCGCTAACCATTTCTTATCTACTTCAAGGAATCATCCTCCAATGAATGACTGGTTTGCCCAGTCAATAGTTGATAGAAGACCGTATAACGCACGCTTGTTATATGCACCTTCAATTTCCTGATTTATACTTTGCCCTAATTGCCACTGCTCCTTGGATGCCTATATACAAATGCTCCTTGACTCCACTCAAACTAATTCTGCTTCTTGATTTTTGGAGATAAGATCCTTTCTCTCTGTTGCCTTTATGTCTTTAGACTTTAGTCTTTGGAGTGTGGGAGGAAATTGGAACACCCAGAGCAAACCCACGTAGTCACAGGGAGAACGTACCAACTCCGTACAAAGAGCACGCGTAGTCAGGATTGAACCCAGGTTTCTGCCGCTGTAAGGCAACAACTATACTGCTGTACCACTGTAATGCCCCTATGTCATTCTTTTATATCACATCACCTTTTCACTTTTGCCTATACTGTCTAAAAGTTAACTGCCCTGGCCTTTTTATATTCTATTTAGAAGAGGCAACTGATCAAAATTTATGGATAAATAAACCATTTGCTGAGTTGTGTCCTGTGATTCACAAAGCCCTAAATGACACCCATTTGCAGCATTATGAAAGTGGTGAAACTTTATTTGCTGTGTCAGATTTAATTATGTATTAAGACAAACCAATCCCTTTGCTTTATAGAAACAGAGACTGCATTATGTATGATGCCATCAGTAATTTCCTGGAACATGATTGGATACAAGCTGTTCATAACTAGGCCACATATCACACCTCATCAAATGGAATGACTTTCTCTTTTTAAAATATTGACCTGATATGAGCTTCAATGCCACAACCTGACGGATTACAGAAAACACTCAACAATTCATTGTGCGAGACACAAGGAACTGCAGGCGTTGGAATCATTGAGCAAAACACAAAGTGTTGGAATAACTCAGTGAGTCAGGCAACATCTTTGAAGGGAGTGGATTGGTAATGTTTTGGGTCAGGACCATTCTTCATGCTGATGTTACAATCAATCTGAAGAATGGTCCTGACCCACCAAGTAATCTATATCACCAATGATCCCTCTACAGATGTGTAGGAAGGAACTGCAGATGCCTGTTTACACCAATGATAGACACACAAGCCGGAATGACTCAGCGGAACAGGCAACATCTCTGGATAGAAGGAATGGGTGACAATTCAGACTGATAGTCAGGAGATTCAGAGATATGGAAAGTTAAGGTGGACAGATGTCAAGGAAAATGGAGAGTAGATCATTGTTAGCTAGGGAAAGGTGACAACAAAGTATACAAAGATAATATTTAATCAGGAAGACAGTCAGACTGGTCGGAGAAGTAGGATGGGGAGGGATGGAGAGAGGGGGAAAGTAAGGGTTACTTGAAGTTAGAGAAGTCAATATTCATAATTATGGGTTGCAAGCTGCCAAGTGAAATATGAGGTGCTGTTCCTCCAATTTGCAGTTGGCCTCACTCTGACAACGGAGTAGGCCCAGGACAGAATGGTCTGTATGGGAATGGGAGGGGGAGTTAAAGTGTTTAGCATCCAAGAGATCATGTAGGTTTAGGTGGACTGAGCGGCAGTGTTCAGTGAAACGATCTCTCTCTCTCTCTCTCTCTCTCCAGGCCAAGCTAGTCTTGGATGTCTCTGGGAAGGCTAAGCTTAACATAGTGACATCACAGATGTCCTCATGATATATTGGACCCTTTGACCAATATTGGCCCAAGCATTCTTCTAAAACATCTACTCGTTTTCCTAAGCAGGGTTTGAAATGTTGTGCTGCTAATTTAGCTGACAACTCAATTTTAGCTCACATAGTCTGTATAACCCTTACATTACTTCTGTATTTGGTCTCGCCAATATATAGGAGACCACACATG
Source organism: Leucoraja erinaceus (assembly GCF_028641065.1). Classification (NCBI taxonomy): domain Eukaryota; kingdom Metazoa; phylum Chordata; class Chondrichthyes; order Rajiformes; family Rajidae; genus Leucoraja; species Leucoraja erinaceus. The sequence goes on from NC_073378.1 coordinate 82,674,618, forward strand.
GAATAGGGAATACATAGATAAGGTTGGAGGAGGTGCAAGTGAACCTCTGCCTCACCTGAAAGGACTGTTGTGGTCTTGGACAGAGGCGGTGGAGGAGGTAAAGGGACAGGTGTTGCAACTCCTGCAGCTGCAGGGGAAAGTACCTGAGGAGGGGGTGGTTTGGGTGGGAAGGTGCGAGTTAACCAGGGAGATGAGGAGGAAATGGTTTCTGTGGAAATCAGAAAGTGGTGGAGATTGGAAGATGTGGCTCGTGTTGGTTTACACTGCTGGTTTATGCTGCAGATGCTGGTTTACACCAAAGATAGACACGTAATGCTGAAGTAAATCAGTGAGACAGATGTTGCCGGGCCTGCTGAGTTACTCCAACACGTCAATGTGCACCAAAGTTTCTTGGCAAAAGAAATCTCTTTTCATGTTAAAAATAGAAATGTTTAGAAATTTGTTTCATGGTTCTACTAATCATTCTCAATGTCACCAACACTGACACTATTATTCTCTCAATTATGGCAACACATTTATTTGCAATTTAATGCTTTCATATAATAGTTATTAAAGATGTTTTAAAGTGGTCTTAGAGGTCCCATGGTCTTTCATAAGATGAATTGCAAACTCACCCTATCCACACATAGTTCTTAAACTAGGGGAAGTATATTTACCACATTAAAAACAATATTGAAATATCAGTAGCAAAAGGAACTGCAGATGCTGGTTTATACAAAGGGACACAAAGTGCTGGAGTAATTCAGCGGGTCAAGCAGCATCTCTGAGGAACATGGATATGTGAAGTTTTGTGACGGGACCCTTCTTCAGACCGATTGAAATATAAGTTGCAGTTGTAGTTACTTTCTTGTTGCTGTGCTTGAAACGGCATATACTTCAATCCAATAGTTTTAAAATGCCACCACTTATGCTTGGTACTTTAGCCAACTATTCATTTATGCTCTATCTCCATTATAGCTAATAGCCTCAATAAATTTACATAGTCAGGCAGTTTTCATCACGAATCCTGTATGAAGTGGGAAGTTAAGATACTGCAGACACTTGAAATTTAAAGTGCAAATGTTACTGTGTGATAATCATAGAAGGAGCTTGGGCAATGAATGAAGAGTAAGTCTCTGACTTCACTAAATAGAGCCCCGGAGAGGAGAGCATGGCTGTTGTTTTTTTTATTTTAAGGGTACCTTGTTCTGGAAAAGTCACTTCAAACTGAGACCTGGATGTTACAAAAGACAGAGCAGAACAAATACGACTTTAATTAGGCAAGTCTACAGAACTTCCTGGATGAGATGCAGGTATGGGGACATGTGGCATGGGAAGTACTTGTAGATAAAGTCAGATATCCTGAGGAGGCGGCTCCGGCCCTGTCAACCCCCAATGCCTCATCATGAAGTACAGCTCAGTGCTAACTCAATTCAACTGCCGATAAACGCTAGTTTACGTTCTTTGGAATCTTACTATTATTATTTGAAATCTTACTAAAAGCTATTATGTTCTTTGGAATCCTGAGTGTAAACATAATGTTTACCAATTAAATTACTCCTCAGATTTCCAGAGGAAGAGGATGTAAAAACATTAATCCTCAATATGACACTGTTGAGATTTACAGTACTTCTGGTGTTTAATGGTGAAGCCGCAATCATTAAGTTGCAAGGAACAGCAAGCTAAGTAAACATTGAGATGAGCAGAATTACACATGTTTGTACAATGATTCTTCATTGTTATAGCAGAATGACACCATTTAGTGTATCTCCTCCAATGAATGAAACAATAAGCCTTGATGTAACCATTCCCATCCTTTTACAATTTTAAATACTGCCACAATCTTGTTCTATAGGCAACTGTGTTCCAACAAAAACAGCACAAAATAAAAGTCCCATATTGCCCACAGGCTTGGAAATGTTGTTATAACGTTAATTATGCACATCTAAGAAGAAACAATAAACACATGTTGGGGCCAGATTTTGTTTTGCTGCATAATCTTCCTTAATGATAGACTAGCAATAACAGGCGAGATTCATTATCTGACGACTGAATTCACCTTACTGTAAGCAGGCAGCTCTTCCATTCATTCTTCAAGAGAGAAGAGTGGATATTGCATGGCTCTGAGCTGCTTGTTTAATTTAAACATCATAAAAATCATTACAGGATATACAGAAGTAATTAAAATCTGAAATTTATTTTCCTCAGGTCAGTCGCAGGGATGTCTGCAGAATCACTGCAGAGACAGACCAATATCAGTGTCACCTCATTCGGTAAACATCTGGTGAACACAGTGGTGAGCGGGAGAGGTGCCAGGGGTAAGGTGGGCGGAGGGGAAGGGGGTGGGGGAGGTTGGAACTGCCCTGAAGGCTATGTGCAACAGCACGTTGAATATCATTCAAAAATAAATGTTTACAATTTCAGTATACAATGAGGCTAGAAATTGTTTTTCCGCAAAGTGACTTGATATTTTCCTTAATCTAAATTATGTATTTCTCTGAAAAGTCAGAACATTTAAACCGTGTTGTATTGATGGAATGGGTAACACCGATGCAGCAGGATTTTGTGGGTGCTTCCTGTTTTGGATGAACATTCGCAGATTCTCTCCTGAATTTGAGACAGAACTGGTGCTTGATAGAATTTGTCACAAAATGTGGTCTATCCGCACAAACTGTCGCTCATACAAAGACAACTAGTCTAGATGCTGGGGGAGAAAATGCAGTAAACAGACAGTAGTAAATAGATAAATTAATAAATTGCAATGTTTAATAACAGTCAGCATCCTTAAGGTTAAGAAGGAAAACAGCTTCTTCGCCTAATATCTGGCCTATAATTCGGAGCATTACAGGCAGATGTTGTTGCCATGGTGAAGTGTCTTGCAAGTCGCAAAATTGAGAAATGAGAACAGAGAGCACTGTTGAAACCCATAATACTATCACTTTGTTATTTAATCCTTGTAAAACAAAACTGCATTAAAACCTTAAATTCAGAAACTGGGCAAATTAGCAACTGATGCCAAACTCAAAAGTCCCATAGGAATCATAAGAGTTAGCCCTGTTGTAAGATAAACTGTATGTGAGTGGGTTATGAAATGGCAGGTGAATGTTATTGCAGATAGAAAGGAAACATAATAGGTGACACACACACGCTGTCTAGATAGTTTTCAAACAGCTCAGATTGGAAACAAAAATTTACCCGGAGATGCAATGTTCAATATGTTCAACCAATGCAGTGTTTGACAAACCATACAAATATTTTGCTATGTAAGCAAAGCAATTAAGTATCAAATTGATTGAAGCCCTGGTCAGATCAAACATTGATCCTGATTTTGATAATCTAAACATATAAGGCAGTCATTAAAGTACTGGAAACAATGCACAGAAGACCCCTAGATTGCTCCCTAGTGTCAAGGATAGACTTGGATTTTCATTTCAGAAAGAAAACATCTGAGAAGTTAATTAATTGGGTCATATAATATAGGATAAGATGAATCCAGAACATTACTCCATGTACAACAGTGGGAGCAGGATGGAGGCCACAGGTTTAAACTAGCAGAAGGTAACCTCAGGACTGTAATCGGGTGGCAATTCTCCAAACAAGGAGTTATTAACACAGAATTAATTTCCAGGCAGGCGACAAAAGTCCCCAAATAATTTCTAAAACATCTGGATGCAAAGATTTCTGGAGAGCGATGATGTGGTTCTGGAACAATGACTTAAGGCAGAATGAATGCTTTCCTCATCTGTGAGTATCCTGTGGGCTTGTGACCTATAGTATTAAGGGCCTGTCCCACTAACGCGACTTTTCAACACACACACACACACACACACACACACAACACACACATACACACACACACACACACACACACACACACACAGCAAAGGCGGGGGGGGCAGGGAAAGCGGGGGAGCGCTGTCTGAAATTCACACCATTGATGAGCAGGAAGGTAAAAGACGGCTGACACAGTTACGGTAAGTCCTTTAGTTGAGAAAAAAAAAGGTAAGTAATATGTGATATGTAAGAGGGAGTTAGATGTGGCCCTTGTGGCTAAGGGGATCAGGGGGTATGCAGAGAAGGCAGGTACGGGATACTGAGTTGGATGATCAACCATGATCATATTGAATGGCGGTGCAGGCTCGAAGGGCCGAATGGCCTACTCCAGCACCTAATTTCTATGTTTCTATGTGTAGAGAGCGCGGAGACGGGGGAGAAGGGGAGAGAAAGAGAGAGAAGTGGGGGGAGGAGAAAGGGGGGCGGAGAAGGGGGGGGAGAGAAGAAGGGGGGGGGAGAGAAGGGGGTGGGAGAGAAGGGGGGGGGAGAAGGGAGGGGGTGGGAGAGAGAAGGGGGTGGGAGAGGGGGGAGGGGGGGGAGAGAAGGGGGGGGAGAAAAAGGGGGGGGAGAGAAGGGGGGGGAGAAAAGGGGGGGGAGAGAAGGGGGGGGAGAGGAGAAGGGGGGGAGAGAGGGGGGGGGAGAGGGGGGGGAGAGAGAAGGGGGGGGAGAGAGAAGGGGGGGGGGGAGAGAGGGGGGGGAGAGAAGGGGGGGGAGAGAAGGGGGGGGGAGAGAAGGGGGGGGGAGAGAAGGGGGGGGAGAGAAGGGGGGGGAGAGAAGGGGGGGGGGGGGAGAAGGGGGGGGAGACGGGGGGGGGGGGGGGGAGAGAAGTGGGGGGGGAGAGAAGGGGGGGGAGAGAAGGGGGGGAGAGAAGGGGGGGAGAGAAGGGGGGGGAGAGAAGGGGGGGGGAGAAGGGAGGGGGGGAGGGGGGGGGGGGGGAAGGGGGGGGGGGGAGGTAATGGGGAAAGGGCGGGCAGGGGGGGGAGGGGGGGGGAGAAGGGGGGGGGAGGGGGGGGGGGGGAAGGGGGGGGGGGGGGGGGGGGGGGGGGGGGGGGAGGGGGGGGGGAGGAGGGGGGGGGAGAAGGGGGGGGGGGGGGAGGGGGGGGGGGGGGGGGGGAGGGGGGGGGGGGTGGGAGATGGGGGGGGGTGGATAAGGAGTGGAGACACTTTTAAAAAGCCAGACAACTAGCAGGCATTTAACATTACCGGTCGGTTTACTTACCTTTTTTTTCTCAAGGAGCTTTACCTTCGACTACCTTCGATTGCCTTCGATTTCATACGATAGCATTATGACCTACCTCAACTAAACCTACAAATAAAAAAATATTGATTTTTTCCATGGTGGACCTTTTTTACTCACGGCCATTTTTCAGCATGTGGAAAAACACGCCGCGACCTAGCTGAGGCCTCGAGTACGCGGGGACTACTCTCGAGCATGAAGGAGAGTTACAAAGACCTCCTAGGACCTCATGTCGACCAAGCTGCAAGTGTGAGTCGAGGGCAAACACTCCAGGACTCGCGGATTAGGTCGCCGCAGTGGGACAGGCGCTCAAGAAACAAAAACAATGCCCATTTGTGCTGTCAGATAATCGGATGACAAACTTGCATCATTGGAGCAGTGTAACTAATATTGAATGCACTTCTTTCACTTCATATTTGTCAAAGCTCTTATATTTACAAAATAAAATTCCTTACTTGCATTTTCACAAAGAACATGTATTTTTGTTTTATTATGGTGCTAACCATTCTGCTTAAGGGTTTTCTCTTTACATTTAGCATTTCTATAAAACCAGTTTTATATGCCAGTTTAATTAGTGAGCTCTGTTTCTTCATTAAATAATTCAGTGCATTGACATCTCTTTGGTCTATGAATATACTGCTTCTAAAGAAGTTTATTATTTCAGGTAATTAACACCATGTGATATGCAAGAGTCTGGCATAAAAATACACTAAAGGGTTTAACTCCAACCATCCTTTCTGTAAAACTGTGACTCGTTTACACAATAAATTGTTATTTAAGTCTTACTACTTTTAACTCCTATTTTTGATTCTTTTTTTAGAATCAGTCCCTTTTAGTCCCCAATTTATTCACATAAATGACTGCATCACCGATTTGAAGATTTTATTTAAAATCTTTAGTGCGGCAAGGTAAAGCTATCCTTTTTCAATTCACTCCCTTAAAAGCATACAGAACCCACAGCCAGAGTCTATCCTTTTTCATACTTCAGTGACTGTAGTGATAGGCCTCTCATGTTGAACTTTGAACTTATCAGAGCCAGACATCAACAGGACAGGGTCTGCTGGGACCACACATAAGCAGTAGAGGAGCACACTTTGTACTCTGTGATTATTCCAATGTCAGAGTTCACTCAATCAAACCACTTTGCTGAAAGCATCTTCGTGATTGGAGGCCTCAGCAGAGGGGGTCCGTTTGCACTGAAATGCGGTTCCACTTAAGGGGTTAGGCAATTATATTTTAAATGCTTTAACTGTAAAAAGAAATGTTAAAATTGATACTGACTCACCTAATATTAACTGATGCATATCCCAAGTGCTGGTGGATTGGCATGAAGATGTAGTATTATTTTAAGAGCAATGATATTTTAATTTATCTTTCCTTATTTTTCAGATATTGTAAAAAGCCATATGTTTTCTATTTTGTTTTGGCCTACGATTTTTGCAAGAACTCTAAACCAAATCTAAACATTCTTGATTTATCCGATACTCAGTATTTTCCATTTAATCACAATTTTCCATGTTTAAGTAATTTTTTTTAAACATGTGATGTTCCTTATAAATTTTGCATCATGCTAGAAGCTTAGAAATTATTGTTCCCTTTTGATGATTGCAGTGGCTGTGGTCAGAAATCCAGTATTATAAAGTCATTCAGTAATGTCCCTTCTGCTGAATGTCAAGAACAAAAATCAGTGAAGATTGTTAACAAAAGCTGTTCAGACGACGTAATAGCACTATAAATCACATCATGCTAACTGTCCAATCAGGAATAGTGACTTATTGCGTTAGAATGCATTATATGAAGGTGTATGTAACGTAAAACATTCATATGCAATAACCCTAGCAATAAGGTCTTAGTGGAAGAATACATAAAGTATGGCATGATTAAACTGCTTGAAAAAGTGCTCAAAGAAATCTTAACAGGAGAAATTGTGTACTATAAAAAGGAATACAAAATCTGACCATTTAGTTATTTTGATTGGAAAGCTTAGCTGCAAGAAAAAGGACACTCATTGATTATTTCCAAGGCATTAATGCCATTGCGAGGTTGTTGGGATGTTCAAACCTCAAAAAGCAAGCTTTATAACCAGTATTTGAACCTTGAAGTTTGTGAACTGTCGAGAATGCATTTCCAGCTATAAATTATTTTTAATAGAATGCACAGTGTAGCTGGGAGAAGCAATTTTCTTTCATGCCTTCTGCCCCTTTGTCAATGATTACCATCGAGGGCTGCTGTAGTCAAGATGTTCTGTGAAGTTGAAAATAATTGCGGCAAAAACGAGGAGATAATTGCTCGGTTTAAAAATTGATCAGCAAAGTTGACAACTGGAAAATAATCTTTGTCAGTAGATTACTTTAATCATCACATTTTCATATTTGCTCACAAAGAAGAAGACCATTGGGCCCATCGAGTCTATGCTGGCTCTCAGAGCACCCCCCTCAGCCCCAAACACCTACTTATTTTTCTGTTACCTATAATTCCCATAATTAAGTTATGATTACTTTATAAGACATTCTATCCTATTTTCTCATACCTATTCTTCATAGTAATCTCCCCTGCAGCAGAATGTTTATGTTTACTATAAGGTTCATAATTGAACTTATAATCATCAGAAGGGAATTTCACCTGTTGGAATTGAAAATTAAGAATTTAGATGTGGCTGTTTTTAAATGGCTTGACAATGTTGTGCATAATGCCTTAATTTGCAACATGCACTATGTCAGAAACCTGCTCTCCATTGGCAAGCTAAAGTAAATAGCCTAGCCGCAGATGGCAGTCCATTCTGTTTCTGAGCATCACACAGGCTAAACCTGAGACCTCTTCAAAGTACAACCATTTTGTGCACCGTCTTTTTACAATCGGGCTGCTAATGCTAATGACCTTGCTTCATGTTCACATCCGGGAACAAAATACATCTTTTATTATAAAGCCATTATTTAAATGACTGCATTTACCTTTTGAATCAGCACATCTTTCAAAAAAGCTGCAAACTGTTCCTCATATCCAACTTGAATTTGATTGAATGTATATGGTTATTGCACAAACTATGCTGTCACTGCAACTGCTCAACTAAATGCACATTGAACCGAAACATTTCTGCACAGTGTATGATCTAGGAAGTTAAATCAAGTAATATCTGGAAAATTGTCCCATTGGTGCTGCGATTAGTCTGGGTGTTGAGTGGTGGGGTGGGTTTATGTGCTTTCTCCCTGAAACATACAACAGCATAATCACAGATGCGTTTTCGCAGCAAGTCAACAATTTGATTAGACTCTCAATACCATACATGGCAATGATCCATGGGTGGGTTGGAGAATCACTGGGAACCGCCCACACTCTGCCTCAAATCCAACATTACCAAACATGGCAATAATATCTTCGTAACATCCTGGCTAATATATCTTTTGCCTGGTGCAATATTTTCTTTTGAAAATTCTGTACATGGTGTTTAAAAGATAAAAATAAACAAGGTATTTTGGAGAAATTAGCAGACTGCTTGATTAAACATTCCCACGAGCAATGTTATTGAAAAGTCTAGCGGTATATGCTTTACTGGGGTCCATGTGCCCATCTGTTATGTTGTGCCACAATTGAGTGCCTCTCTGACAACTTTTGCGTTACCATCAGTCACCATTTCAACAAATCAATCCCTAACTTCAGTTATTAACTAGATTGCAAGATTCTGTTTATAGCGCATGATAAATATATTTGTACATGCTTCCGCTTATCTTTCTTTATCAATATGGGAAGGGGGAGGATTTAACTCTGGTAAGTAGATTGGTTTTGAAGTGGATAGAGAGGTGGAGATGGAAATAAAACTGTTAAATAAAACAGTGCCTGAAACCCAGCAGTTTCCTGGTTTGCACTGTGTGTGAATCAGGCTGCAATCAAGAAATCAGTAAAGGAGGGGTGGGGTATGTTACCTTTGTTCTTTGTGACTAATCTTAACAGTAGTTTGCAAATTTACGCAGAACACATGAGCTTCATGATACTCGCCAGGGAATCCATCGCCAGAGCACAGCGGAATTGTAAGAGACTGCAGATGCCATGTCCCCTCTACTCTTTCAGTCCAGATGAGAGATACTAACCCAAAACATTGACAGTCCTTTTCCCACCAGAGATGCTGCTAAGTTCCTCCACAGATTGCTAGTTGTACTTGAGCACAGTGGTATAGAATGAGGGCTATGAAATTAATAATCAGATCAAATCATCAATACTGCAGCTTTCAAGTAACCAGCTGCCTCTGTGATTCTGTCAAAGACTTTCTTCAAAGGACTTAAGTTGACTTTTAGGCACCACAGCAAGGCTCATTGAATCCCCAAAGAATGTAGAAAAAAGGAACTGCAGATGCTGACTTACAAAATAAAAAAGACACAACGTGCTGGAGTAACTCAGTGGGTCAGGCAGCATCACAGGAGAACATGGATAGGTGATGTTTCGGGTCGGGACCCATCTTCGGACCTATTGGAATAGTAGCAAGTTGCTCAGCATCTACTTACAGCTGTACACAAGGGAGGTGTGCGGAGAGGTGCAATTCACAGCCGTTACACAGAGGGACAGTTTTCTTGATGGGTTGGACATCAGTGTGACAAGATGATCAGCATAGCAGGTGGTGGAAGGCCTTTGAAATATTTCAGAGCAAGACCTGCTGGATCTGGTACAATTGCCACATTGTGCAATTGGACCTCGTTCTTAGCTTCTGTACCTTGGGATCCTTCTAGTCCTGCTTGAGATGTGCAGGATTTCACAGAAGACCAGTCGTAAAGTATATCCACTGGCTGATATCTTTTTCTTAAACTTACATTAACTTCACCAGCAGTGAAGCCAGTCAGAATAAGCAAGGGCACAGGTTTGTGGTTCAGACCGACTTTCTACAGGTTTAACCAGTGACAGACTGAAAGAGTGTGATCATCATGGAATGTTCATTCATTGCGTAGGCTTCCAAACCATTAACTTCCCAGACTCAAGTAATTACAAGTGGATCTTTGTCCAAATGAGTTCAAATTTTGTGGGTGGTTACAATAATTCTTTCATCTTGGGGCATCCCTCGTTCCCCAATAAATACACACCTACAAGAAGACATAGAAACTGTCCACAGTCTAAGGAATCTACTGAAAGTGTGCGTATGATATTATCTTCAAGCACAGGAGCACCATAACCAAGGTAATGCACCTGCTAGGAATGTTGTCAAGCAAGCAACAAGAATATTAGTAATGCAAAAGTTGATAGATTCTTCACCCAAGCGGTAGGAAGGAACAGGAGGAAGAAGATGACAATGCAGGCAGTGTCCGAAGAGTAGCCAACTATGATGCAGGTATGTCTCTGTGAATAGACACAAAAAGCTGGAGTAACTCAGCGGGTCAGGCAGCATCTCTGGAGAAAAGGAATAGATGACGTATCAGGTCGAGAGCCTTCTTCAGACTGAGAGTCTCCGTGACTGTCAGGTGTGCTTTACCTGTGACCACTAGTAACTTTGCAACTCTTCCGCCAAACCAAACCAGCCCTACAAATACCTATGCATGTATTGCCTCCGCCCATAGTTATTCCATTGCAGCTATCCACAAATATAACTGCTGGAAACCAGAAAAGGTCAGATTCGCAAAGCCAAGAACTTATGGAAAGTAGGAAGCTTTCCACTGCCTCCACTATCTGCTCTCACTCATGTAACGACCCGGTAGGCGGCACGACTCTGGTCAGCAGCGGCCTCTGCAGCCTGTCCGCGTTTTATTATTTTTTGTCTGTGTTTTTATGTAGTTTTTGTTATTTTATGTTGGGGTGTGTGTGTGGGGGGGGGGGGGGGGTGGGGTGGGGGGGGGGGGGAAACTTTTGAATCTCTCCCTGCACTGGAGACCCGACCTTTTCTCGTCGGGTTTCCGTTGTCGTTGGGGCCGCAACGAGGAGCGGCCTCCAACAGGAAGAAGCCGGGGACTCTGGTGCCGACTCACCGTTGCCGTCGCGGAGCTGGCCGAGACCGGAGCGGGTGGAGCGGTGGAGGAGCGCTGCTGCTGCTGCTGCCGCTGCTGCTGCTGCTGCTGCTGCTGCCGATGCCGCTGCTGCTGCTGAGTCGGAGGCTGCTACTGCGGGTCTGCGGACGGCGGCACCGGGAGCCCGCGGATCCCTGGAGGGAGACCGCTTTTCGGGGCTCCTGCAATGGCGAATTCTCCCGCCCGTGTTGCGGGGTTGAAGAGCTCCTGGAGCGGGGCCTGACACCACTGCCCCGCGCGGCTGGAATGGCCGCGGGACTTTGCGAGCGCACGCCGGGGGCTCCAACACCAAGACCCGGTGTGCGACCTCGCACCACCCGGCGTGGCTTCAATGGCCGCGGGACAATCGCCATCGCCAGCCGGGGGCTTTGACTTTGACTCTGACATCGGGGGGGGGGGAGAGTGCAGTGGAGAGATAAGTTTTTTTGGCCTTCCATCACAGCTATGTGATGGATGTTTATGTAAAATGTAATTATGTTGTGTCTGGGGTCTATTTGTGTGTAATGTATGGCTGCAGAAACGGCATTTCGTTTGGACCTCCAGGGGTCCAAATGACAATTAAATTGACTCTTGTCTTGTGTGAGTCATCAGGAACACTTTACCAAGGCATATGGAGCTGGTGTAGAGCAGACATCAACTGCATCTCAGTATGCAAGTAGAGCATGTACCTTCCTCCAAGGAGCAGATTTTTTTCATTCTCCAGCTGCACACTATGACCTCCTGACAAATCCTATGGCTACCTCTGTCAAAACATCTTTGCAGAGTTCCCATCAGCAAGGAACATAATACCCCTGCTTGGTGTGAAGTCCACTAAGACTCCAGTGAATCTGTGGGTAGTTGTGCCAAGTCCATCAAATGTCCTCATTCTTCACGGAACGGGGGTTCCCCTCCCCTGCTATAGATGAGTCTCTTACTAGGGTCTCTTCAATACTCCGTAACACTGCTCTCTCTCCCCATCCCCCCACTCGCAACAAGGGCAGAATCCCCCTAGTCCTCATCTTTCACCCCACCAGCCGTCACATACAACAAATAGTCCTCCGTCATTTTTGCCACCTCCAACGTGACCCCACCACCCGCCACATCTTCCCATCTCCACCCCTGTCTGCTTTCCACAAACACCCCTTCGTATCTCCCTGGTCAATTCTTCCCTTCCCTTCCGCACCACCCCCTCCCCAGGCATTTTCCCTTACAACCGCAAGAGATGCTACACTTGTCGCTTTATCTCCCCCCTCGACTCCATTCAAGGACCTAAGCAGTCGTTCCAGGTGCAACAGAGGTTCACCTGCACCTCCTCCAACCTCATCTATTGCATCCACTGCTCTAGATGTCAGGTGATCTACATCGGTGAGACCAAGCGTAGGCTTGGAGATCGTTTCGCCGAACACCTCCGCTCGGTCCGCATTAACCAACCTGATCTCCCTGTGGCTCAGCACTTCAACTCCCCTTCACATTCCGAATCCGACCTTTCTGTCCTGGGCCTCCTCCATGGCCAGAGTGAGCACCACCGGAAATTGGTGGAGCAGAACTTCATATTCCGCTTGGGCAGTTTGACCCTAGCGGCGTGAACATTGACCTCCAATTTCCGGTAGCCCTTGCTGTCTCCTCCCCTTCTCAGCTCTCCCTCAGCCCTCTGGCTCCTCCTCTTCCTTTCTCCTTTCTTCTCCGCACCCCCCCCCCCCCTCCACCCCCCACCCTACATCAGTGAAGAAGGGTTTCAGCCCGAAACGTTGCCTATTTCCTTCGCTCCATAGATGCTGCTGCATCCGCTGAGTTTCTCCAGCACTTTTGTCTAACTTCAATTTTCCAGCATCTGCAGCTCCTTCTTAAACCATCAAATGTAATGCCTGCCGGGTGTCCATACATAGTGGGACCATAATTGTGCATATCTCCATCATGCATCCTCAGCCCAATTGGTTACTCCATCTACCCCACAGTTCAATTAAAACAACCCCCAAATAAAACATTGCGGTCATCTGGTGAAACCCACTGCTACCAACATGTAGAAAATTAAAATTCAGCCCCAATTGTTTCCACAATGTAACCATCTTCCCTTTCTCACACTCATAGCCTTGTGAGTGCCTCTGGATCAATGACTGCACTGCTGCATCTGAATCAGAATGCAGTCATTGGATCAAGGTCAACTCCACAATTGTCTCCTTACTCTGTGGGCTGATATTTCCATGTAGTTAAATCTGCCTGATGTTATGTGGACATAAAGAGCGGTGAAGCATTTGTGTCCTGAGATTGTGAATGATGGTGTTTAAACTCAAAATCTTCATTGATAATGTGGTCACCAAGGGATCTTAGCTGTTCTGACAATGCATTCATAATTATGATGAGTTAGCAGCTCTGCTAATTTTTTTTGGAATGAAATAGCAATATCATAATGATAATGTGATGAATTACAATATTCTCTTCCACATGTGTTGTTATGGATATCACCTCAACCTTACCAACAATTATATTTTCTGTAAAACACACTCCTACAATCTGAATAAGGGTCCCGACCCGAAACGCCATCCATCCTTTTTCTCCAGAGATGCTTCCTGACCCGCTGAGTTACTCCAACACTGTGTCTATCTTCAGTATATACCAGCATCTGCAATTCCTTGTTTCTACAACAGTATTTAGTACTTGCTGCTCATTCAGGCTGTGAATTGCGGATTTGCTGTGTTGATTGAAGTGAGAACCTGATGCTATACATTTATTGTTAACAGATGAATTCCAATGTAAAACATCTTGTTGAGGCTGAAAATATTAAGACTGGTCATGTCAGGGAGCCAGGTGGTTGTATTGGTGGCTTTCCTCGTCATTTTAGCATGCACTACAATCCTGTTAGGAGCGTCAGAAGGACATTGTATAGGCCAAAGCTATAAATCTTTCTGACAAATTTAGATTTGGTAAGACAGAAACATTGAACTCTATTATTATCATCAATCACCTTAAGAGTTTTAACTTTTCAAGTAGGTAATTTTTCACTTTTCTATGAAATGCAAAGATCCCCCCCCCCCCCCCCTCCTCCCCACCAATGACTCTAATGTGATGTCACGTCACTGTGACCCCACAAGGCTACTTTAGTTTGACTGTTCTGTATCTAAAAAATATGGTTCTGTCTTTTAAGGAGCATCGTTGGTTTTCTGGTGACTGGCAAGTCTCTCTTTCACAGCTGACTAAAGACCCCTCCATCTGGCTTGAGAATGCCAGTTCATTAAATACCTTTTACCACAGCAATTACACAGAACAGTTCTCAACACTTGTGCCCCTTCCCCATCGCTGACCACCTGCACACCACCATGTGGATTAACCCATCTGTTTATCTACTGTACACATTCCAAAACTCACATTTGAATGAGAAATATTTCAAGTTCTTGGCCATTCTCCCCTACCCCTCCCCTCCGCCCACGAATGTGGAAGCATTCTTGAGTAATGCCCAGCGTCCCCTTCCACTTGTGCTGATGATTGTGATGGTTGGGAGATGATTAATGAAGAAGGAAATATTTTCACCACGCTAGTTCATCATAATAAATGGCAGGGACGGATGACTGCCTGTACCATAGCAGACAATTGGGATCTTAGCCTTCCGATGACCTCCTTATCTTCAATTTCCCAGTGTAGTATAACTTGTCTTGCATTATTACTGTTCAATTGGTTGAACACCACTCATTCAAACCCAATTGAAGATGGTCAGGCCCAATTGACGAAAAATGAGTATGACATTTTAACATATGATTGGATGTAAACAAAGTAGCTGCTACAAAAGGCAGCAGCACAGGGCTTTCTGTTAGTGTTTGAGTCCTGACCACAATTCATGAAAGCTACAAATGAGCAGGAAAAAAAATGCACATAGGGTGTGCTAGACAACATGGGGGCTTGTGATTGAACAACATTGATATATCTCCAGGATCATCAATCAGAATGTCATTCTTAACTCTTGTACAGTGTAAACAGTTGTTCATTTTTCCTTTAAGCAGATAACACATTTCAGCTAGCCACTTATACTACCCAAATAAACTGAAAAAGGAGGATTATTTCACCACAAATTTGTCATTTAAGTCTAAGAACGTCTGTAGTCAATATTAAGTGAACACATAAAGTTTACATGTTACTATTTGCCACTGTGACACAGGCAGCCTTCCATTTATTAAATCGGTTACCACTTAGCTCTTAGGGTAAAAGGAATCATTGGATATGGGAAAAGAAAAACGGGATACTGATTTTGGGTGATCAGCCATGATCATAATGAATGGCTCAAAGGGCCGAATGGCCTACTCCTGTACCTGTTTTCTATGTCTCTAAGTTTCTACATCTACTTGCACAGGAAAATTGTCTGAATAGATTTCAGAGTCAATCTCTGACATTTGGTGGTCATCACCACCGGTAATTTCTTGACGTTCGGCAATCTTTACCTGTAATGGACACAAGCAAAAATATTCTGACACCAAGACATGTTTGCAGAAGATTTGAAACAAAACTTTATATCACTGACAATTTTAGTATTTATTGAAATACAAGATATTTTGTTTGCATTCAAGATGTTTTCCTACCCATAGCTTGATGAATAACATCTGTGATATCACTTCCTTTTCCTCAGAGCATATTTTAACTTTGAAATACAGTCAAATTCGCCAGAAGGAGGTTTGAGGTCATTTCTGTGGAGATGGCTGAGAACAGAGAAGAAGCAGAGCAGGAAATCATATTATTCGATGAGTAAAATAACATCCAGGTTGTAATATTAGAGACAAATAACTGGCCTTAAACAGTACTTGGCCATGCACTTGAAAAGCCATGATCTGACCCCCAATGGACCCCCCCCCCCCCCCCCCCCCCCCCCCCCCCCCCCCCCCCCCCCCCCCGGTGGAAAATACTGTTCTTAGGTGGCAGAGAGCAAGTGTTCCATTTGAGTCTGCTTTTCAGATAATCAATATACAAGTACTACCATTGGGAAGGTATTAGCAATAATTCAGTCCTGCACAGTAGAAATTTAGCAATTTTGGTACAAAATACTGTAAAACATGGTACAAAATAAACAGCACTTGATAAAGTCAGTCCTTTTGCATTAGATTGAATTATTGACCATTTTTCCAGTGCTATAGATTGAGACTAAGATTGTAATTGAGCCCAATGGAGTGTCAAATGTTCCTTTTGCCTGAGAATACACGTAATCATCCCAGAACATCCTTTGGCATCCTCAGAATTCAAAACATTTCTCTTGTTTCGTTTTAAATGAAATCCGATTCTATGATTCTGAGTACATACAGAGAAAACATAAAAAGCTCAATGAGTTATGTTTATGCAATTGCCTAGAATAAAACATCTTGAAAAATGACAAGAAGTTTATCACTGTGGTTAGCAGACCTGTTGAGTAATGAAGAATCTAACTGCATTCCATTCAACACTGAATTCTTTGCATGCTGAGCACAAATAATGCACATACATATAAAGCCTTTAACAAGTGGCCATCATCCATGAAACAAGTTAACTCCGCTGAAGAGAACTGGAACTAGCTGTGATTGAAATCCGATCTCCACAATGAAGCCTATGAGCCCAATTTAACTCTAACAAGTTACAAAGCAAATAAATTAATTTCATGATACTTAGATGCTTGTCAGTATCAATTTTGAATCTGTCCATTATACCAACCAAATCCATTCATAGAAACATAGAAAATATGTGCAGGAGGAGACCATTCGGCCCTTCGAGCCATTCATTGTGATCATGGCTTTCATACTGGTTAGCTTTGACTAATTGGTCACATTTTTGCCACTTTGTCAGAAGGTTGGGATATGGATTCAAGCTCAGCTCCAGAGCAGAAAAAATCTGTCTGCCCTGCATTGTATTGAGGTGATCCTGCAATGTCAAAAGTGTAATTGTATTACTAAAATGTCAGAAGGTTTGCCTGCCAGTCAGAGAAGAGTTTCTCATCCTCCTACTATTTCCCAGCACTAGGTCCATTGTCCGTCAGATCATGGCTTTTCAAGTGCATGGCCAAGTACTGTTTAAGTGACGGTTTCTCCCTCTACTACTATTTCTCACAATCAGTACCAGACTTTTACCACCCACTTGGTGAAAAGAAATGTCCTCATTTCCTTTCTAATCTTTCTATCAGTTACTTTTAATCTAATCCTCCTGGTTTTGTCCCTCTACTGAGGGAAACAGATCCTTCCTGTCCATTCTGTCCTGATCCTTAATATTTTTTATACATCTTGATTAAGTTTATTTTCAACTTCCCTTGTAACAACGAAATCAACTCCATCTTATCATTATAGCTACCTTTCCGCTCCTCCCAACATCATTATAAATCTCTGCACCTTCTATTGCTTATCTCCATGGCAACCCCGATCTCACTCTATCAGAGACATTCCCATTGTCCCATATGTCACCCCCTTACCCACCCTGTAATTTAAAACTAACTTTGATTTTCTTTTCCCTAGTTCTGATGGGTCTTTAACCTAAAATATTTCTCTTTCCTTAGATGCAGTCTAACCTATTGGGTTTTCCCAGTACATTATTTTTATTTTTGTATCCACCTGAGCTTAGAAGAGTGAGAGGGGACTCAACTGAAACATGAAAGATACTGAGGGGGTTGGCAAGGTGTATGTGAAGAATGCCTCTTCTCATGAGGGACTCCAGTATCAATAAATAATGGACCACCCTTTTCAGACAGACCAGGGGTGAAATTTATTCTCCCAGATGCCTTTGAGTCTTTGGCATTCTCTTCTTCAAAGTTGGGCGAAGGAGAATGTTTGAAAATCTTAACACAGAAGTAGATAGATTCTTGATAATCAAGGGGTGAAAGGTTAACAAGGGTAGTCAGAAATGTGAAAGTGAGGTTATCAATCACATCAGCTATGTGCGTACTGAATGACAGAGGTGGCTTGAAGAGCCGAGCACCTAATTTGTATTAAATTCCACATATCATATTTCTGCCCAACTGACCAGACTATTTGTACCTTTCCTCCTCACTGCTAAACATGTAGTCAATACTTGTATCATTTACAATCATAATAATCGTGTCTCAATATAAATCATTGAAATATATCTGCATTGAGTCCTGAGGAATTCCGCTCGCTGGCAGCATAAGAATAGAAGATATAGAAGCGAAAAGGCCATTTACATACTCTGCCTGCTTTGCATTTCAATAAAGCCATGACTGATCTTTTACCTCAGTACCATCTTCCAGCACTTGTTCCATGTCCCTTGACACCCTAAATATTCAGGAATCTGACAATTCCTGTCTTGAAAATACTCTTTGGCAAAGTATCCACACCCATCTTGAGCAGAGAATTCTAAAGATTCTCCAGTTTGGATGAAGAGGGTACGAGACTTTCAATCAGAAAAGCACTGGTTAACCATTATTCATTTCTTCTTCCAATTGGCAGAAGTTGTATCTAATGCACCACTCTCCCTTGGACCACACGAGAACTTTTTAGATGAGACTGACAAATGGGACTGTTATAAAAAGCTATTCTGTATTCCATGTAGTCCTTCAAATACCAATTAATTTGCTTGTTATAAAGTTAACTAGATTTATCCGTGAGCAAACAAAAACAAATAGGTGGAGGAACTCAGCGGGTCAGGCAACACATGTGGAGACAAAGGAATAGTCGGTGTGTTGGATCAAGATCCTACACCAGGACTGAGAGTGTGGAGGGAAAATAGCCAGTATAAAGTGGTGAGAGGCAAGGTGAGGCAGGGGCTGGCAGGCGATAGATAGGTGGAATTAGGTGAGGAGGGAGATGATGAGGACAAGGGGTCACAGCTTAAGGATAAGGGGGAAATCCTTTAAAACCGAGATGAGAAGAACATTTTTCACACAGAGAGTGGTGAATCTCTGGAACTCTCTGCCACAGAGGGTAGTCGAGGCCAGTTCATTGGCTATATTTAAGAGGGAGTTAGATGTGGCCCTTGTGGCTAAGGGGATCAGAGGGTATGGAGAGAAGGCAGGTACGGGATACTGAGGTGGATGATCAGCCATGATCATATTGAATGGCGGTGCAGGCTCGAAGGGCCGAATGGCCTACTTGCACCTAATTTCTATGTTTCTATGTTTCTGTGAGCAGAGAGAGCCAGGTGGAGAAGAGAGGGGTGGAATTTGGACAAAGTAGCCTGTGGGTGATCATTTGGGACAGATAAGGAGAGAGAAAAAAGTAGGACAGATGGAATCAAGTTTGGGAAGGGAGGGTGGAGGTAGAGACAGAGACTAGTTTGTCACTGTATGTCATGTTGTCACTTGCGGGCAGCGCATCAAGGCAAATTCCTTGTATGTGAATACTTGGCCAATAAACTTATTCATTCTTTCAATCAAGATGATATGTGGAGAAACAAGAAGCTGTAAATGCTAGAATATGATAAGTGATGAAGGTGACAAGTAAAACCAGATAAGGTAGAGATGATGGGTTGGTGGAACCAATTGTGGGAGTGGATAGGAAACCTGGTAGGTTTAGTGTGTGGGTGACAGGCAGAAGGAACAGGCAGATGGAAGCAGATAATGGGAGAATAAAACTCTGGACGCTGGGGGGGGGAGTGGGGGGGGGGGGGGGGGGGGGGGGGGGGGCTTGGAGAGGAGAAGGGGGAACCAGTAAGAGTGAAAAAGGAATGCAGGGAGAAAACTTGGAAAACTCAATGTTCATATCATTGGATTGTTGATTATCCAGGTGGAATATGAGGTACAGTTCTTCTTGTTTGCATTTGGCCTCACTCTGGCAGTGGAGAAGGCAAGGACTGACAGTTTGGTGTAGGAATGGGAAGGGGAGGTGAAAGGGCATGCAACCAATATGTCAATGTGGACATCATGGACAGATCACTGGTGTTCTGCAAAACGGTCAACTAGTCTATGTTTTGATCTCACCGATGTAGAGGAGCTTACAGTGAGAGTGTAGCGCAGTGGCACAGTGCACTGCCTTCTCAGAGCTGCTGCCTCACAGTGCTAGAGACCCAGATTCAATCCTGACTACGGGTCCGGCCTGTGTGAAGGTTGTACATTCTCCTTGCCACCATGTGGGTTTTCCCCGAGGGCTCCAGCTTCCTCCCACATCCCCAAAGACTTGCAGGTTTGTATGCCGATTGGCTTCTGTAAATTGTCCCTAGTGTGTAGGATGTAAAAGTGGGATAACCTAGAACTGGTGTACGGGTGATTGCTGTTTGGTGTAAACTCGGTGGGCCAAAGGGCCTGTTCCCATGCTGTATCTCTAAACATTAAATGGAGTAGACAAATTTGGAGGAGGTGAATTTGAATCATTGTCTGACCTGGAAAGACTGTTTGGCTCCGTGAATGGAGGTGAGCAAGGTGATATAGGGACAGATGTTACATCTCCTAGAGTAGCAAGGGACTGGGGATGGGGCATGAGTGGGTAGGGATGGGTGAACCAGGGAGTGATGTAGAAAGTGCTCACTGTGTAAAGCAGCAAGATGTGGGGAGGGAAAGATGTGAGTCATGGTAGGATCCCACGGCAGCTAATGGAAAAGAAGAAGGGTGATGCACTGGATGCGGAAACTGGTAGGTGAAGGGTGAGGATCAGGGAGCTCTATCACAATGCTCTCCGGGTGGGAGGAGGGGAATGAGAGCAGAAGTCCAGGAAATAGAGGAAATGCGGGAGATGGCTCCATCAACCACAATGGAGGGAATGTCACGATTCCTGAAATAGGGGGACATTTCAGATGTCCTGGAGCGGTAAGTGTCATCTTGATAACAGATGTGGTGGAAACAGAGCAACTGATAAAAAGGAATGACAAGAGACATGTTGGGAGGATATGTAGTCAAGGTTTCAGTGGGAGTCGGTGGGTTTGGACTAAATGTCAGCAGATAATTTGTCTGCTGAGATAGAGATTCAGAAAAGGGAAAGAAGTTTCAGAAATGGTCCAAGTGAAGTTGAGAGCATGGTGGAAGGTAGTAGCAAAAGTGATAAAATTAACTCATCAATGTTTCATATTTTCCCAGGCCATCTTCAATACCGAGGTCTCAATATGACAAAAGCTTCTCAGCCTTTTTCTTGCACAATTTCACCTTGTTATCTGGGAACTCCAGATTTAGCAAACCCGCATTTCTATTTTGTTGGAATATGTTTGTCGTGAACCCTTTTTTAAGTGTCTCCCATTGCTGTTTCCAGTCTCATTTTGCTGAATCCTCAGCCTAAAAATAACTTCTGTAACTATCTTATCTTTGCCCATCTCTTTAACTGTGATCCTTAACTTAATCTACCTAAATTATGATTACTGCTTTGGAAGTTTTCCTCACAAAAACTGGCTCCACCTGCCAGTGGCGTAGGGTGGGTTTTGAGCGCCCGGGGCAGTTTAAAGTTTTGCGCCTCCTCATTATTAGGGGGGGGGGGGGGGGGGGAGGGGGGGAGGGGGAGGGGGGAAGGGGAGGGGGAAAGGGGAAGGGAAGAAGGGGAAGGAGCACGTTGTTGGTCTCTTCCTTCGGGGGATGTGACTTCTTTTGTCGTATCCCCCGTCTCCGCCTGCGCCGAGGCCTAATGGCGGAGCTGGCGGCCTCGGAGCTGGGGCGGCGGCAGCGGCGACCTGGCCTCGGAGCGGGGACAGCGACCTGGCCTCGGAGCTGGGATGGCGGCAGCAGCAGCGACAGCGGCAGTAGCAGCGACAGCGGCGGCCTGGCCTCGGAGCGGGGACAGCGACAGCCTCTGTAGAACCAAGCCTCGCGCTGTTTTTATACTCATAGCTCCAGGTAACCCCTCCTCGCTCCAACGGCTCCCCAGGCCTCTGTAGAAGCAAGCCCCGCGCTGTTTTTATACTCACAGCTCCAGGTAACTCCTCCTCGCTCCAACGGCTCCCCGGGCCTCTTAATTTTATTAAAAAATGTATCCAACAATATTTTTGTGCCCCTAAAAATTTAGCGCCCGGGGCAACCGCCCCTCTGCCCCCCCTCCACGCTACGCCACTGCCACCTGCCCAGTTTCAATCACTAAAGCTAAATCTGCCCCCTGCCTCCACACCCCTAACAGCTAGTTGCTAAACAGGGCCCCTCCCTATTCTAGGTGGATGTAAGAATTGTCTCACTAATATTTGGGGACCTTGCTCGATGTAAAATTACAGTTGTCTGCAATAGTGAGACACTTCAAATGAATTTCATTGCCTGTAAACTACTTTGCTACAATGTGAAAGGTTGTATATAAATGCAAGTCTTTGTTTACCAAGTACCTCGCACCACAAAAATGCCATTCTGCTTGCTGCCTCAGCTGAAATAATGGCGATCGTAACATATGCTGAAAAGATCTAATACGAGCAGACCCGACTTCACTAATCTACCAGTATGGATTTAATATGCCGAGGCTGGTTTTCAATATTGGATCTTAAGACAAGCTCATTAATGTCACGGCCAGCATTCTGTTTCCCTTCCTTCATTTCCTCTCTGTTTATATTTAATTTCAGAATGCACGCCTGCTTCATTAATATTGTGCAGCCGCCCATCTTTATGTGTATGCGACACACATGTGGGATTTACGGTCCAGTAGTTACACTGTGCATTGAACTTTGGAGTAAAATCAGGACATGGACATAAGTTCCCACAAATCCCAACCTCGGCAAGAGCTGGAGAATTCCATCTGAAATAATGCCAGCAATCTCAGTCAAATCTTCACTGATATTCATACAAGATCTCTAAACTAAACTAAACTACAGTCGTGGAAATTTTCATTAAACTCCACTATCTGTAGTCAGGAATATCGTCAATAAACTGAGCTGACAGGAGATGGAAGTAGTGACCAATGCAATTTTTTTTAAAAGATGATGCTTTTGGGCAAAATGTTGTAAGTTTGTAGAAGGGCTAGAGGGCCCTGTGATATATCATTAATCATTGTACAATGTAAATGGAATGGAGATCAGGTTTGTCTCTGTTTAAACAAGCAATCGCATTGCTCTGGGAACATTATGGTTAAATGTCTGCCAATCAAAGAAAAAGCCCACAGGAAACTTTGCTGAGTATGTTTACAGAAAAAAAAAGTTTCAAAGGATAAGGATATAAACAGAGATTAACAATAGAGGGAGAGTTCCTGCATACCAAGGTTCAGATTGCGAGAAGTCGGTTTATTTGTGTTCATTTGAGAGATAAACATCTGTGCGATTCACTGGAGGCAAATTGAAACATCAGAGATTCCATGCTGGTGCTTTTGTGGTATTTTTCATTAACTCTTGTTCTGTTGTTTGTGCAGTCATAAATAAAACTTTTGGCTCCCAGGCACAACTCTTCCCATGGCAACGTGTCAGTATTGGGGTTCTTGTGCCAGGTCATTGGCAGAAGGAAGCAAAAGAAGTTCCAAACTTCAACTCCATAACACAGATTGACTTTGCATTGAACAACCCTTTTCACAAGGAGGGGTTGGTAGTGGTAAACATCACTGAGGTCACTGGTGGCACTCCCTCATAACTTGATATGCATGTCGTAAACAGGTGACCTGCTTTAATGTGATATAGTGCCACCACATGGTTAGCAAATCTAATACAGCAACTAGTCATGAAGAGTTTCTGCAGTCTTTGATCTGACTTAATGAAGAAGATGGCTAGCACACAGATGAGCTACGAGTCACCATTTCTTACGCACACTATGCATGTACTTTGACAACCATTTCTTTCCCCCCCTTTCCTTCATTCAATGTGCTGCAACATAGATGTCACAGTGGGTTAAAACTCCATGTTAAACCTGTCCTCAGGTCTGGAGAAGCAATGAACTGCATATGCTGGAATCTTAAGCAAAACACCAAGTCCTGGAGTATCTCAGTGGTTCGGACAGCATTTCTGAAGAACACGGATAGGCGACGTTTTGGGGGCAGGAGTAGGAGGGAGAAAGTTGGAAAAGAGGTGGGGGCAGGACAAGTCCTGGCAAGTGGATACAAGTGAGAGGGGCTTGATTGGCAAAGCCCAGACATAAAAAGGAGACAAAGGGGCATATGTGAGATTAGGATTGAAGAGAATTAAATATTAAACCAGAAGAAGGGATATTGGTGGAAGGGGAGGGGGTGAGGGAAGAGGGTGGGTATGTCCTGGATCCTGGGATCTGTTTGATATCATCACTAACATCTGTCACTTAAATCTATAGTTTATTTTGAAATACAATCCTATGAGTATAGAATCAACTGAGATTCCATGTTAGAGAAGATTGAACGTTCACACCTCCCTCCAGCATACTCTCTCTGGTGCTGTGGTGGTATATCATCAAACTGAGAGAAACTGTGCTAGAGCTCAGGGTAAACGGTTGTTAATCACCTACTCACCACGGATGCTGCCCGATCTGTGGAGTATGTCCAGCATTTTATAGTTTCATTTCAGATTTCAGAATATGTCAGGGTGAAAATGCTGGCCTTTCCATCACTGAGAATTCCCTCACTGTGTTGGCATCAGACTCATATTCAACACATGGCAGATGTCAAGGTCATCTGACCCAGTTAGGTCATGGCCTGCAACACCTACAAAGACTAGAATCAGAAGGTTTGCCTTTTAATGAATTATGTAAGATGCTTTTGAAAGTAACCCAACTAGTTGCTTTCAGGGAGGGGTCATGTCACCAAACCACATCAACCCAGACCAAGTCGATCTGACATTGCTGAAGCCATGACCTCAGATCCATCCTAACCGGTGCGGTGACTCACAGTCTGTTATGCTGGGGTTGCAAACACTTCGACTAGTTTTATATCTTCAATTATGGTGAGATTTAAGAATAAGGAGTAGGCCATTTAGAACGGAGATGAGGAAAAACTTTTTCACACAGAGAATTGTGAATCTGTGGAATTTTCTGCCTCAGAAATCAGTGGAGGCCAATCTCTGAATGCTTTCAAAAGAGAGTTAGATAGAGGGAACAGGGTATTGATTGCAGATGATCACTCAGCCATGATCACAGTGAATGGCGGTGCTGGCTCGAAGGGCCGAATGGTCTACTCCTGCACTTATTGTCTATTGTGATGCAGATATTGTTCGTGAATAGTTTAAATAAAATATAGGCTGCATTAAATTACCTGGTGCTAATAATGAAACATGTACAAAAAATACATTCTCATTATAAATAACCATAACGTTAATAACATTGTAGGGGTAAAAAAATAAAATAAAAATAACATACAGGAATATTTAATTTAGCAGTTGGCTTCTTCCTGCTCCTTTTCGGACACATACGATTTCATTTATTTATTGATATTGTTTATGACACTTTATTAATATTCTTGTTTTGTTTTTTGTATGCTGTTTCACACTTGCTTTTTATTCTTTTATTCTGTTCGAAATTTAAAAAATAAATAAATAAATAGATTTAATTTAAAAAAACATTAATTATGTCCCAACATTTTTGACACAAAAAAAATCAAAGTGGTATTGAAAGTGGTATTGCATCAATGTTGACAATTGATTTATGAAATCCTCAAGGTACAATGTGCTTTCTCCCACATAGATTCTTTGGTACTACGTGTAAATTGTAATATATCCAGCTGATTCCTTTTATAACCAACAATAGGAATATTTTTTCTTGCCCTTCTATTAACAGTGTGGGTTAGATGTAGGCTTGTGCCTGCTGCTCTGCCTGTGCAGTGTTGCTCGTCACTGCTGAATCACCAAAGTGGAGCCACTGAACCACAGCAGCACATTCATCTCTCACCTTTGATGATACAGTTCCGGAGCAGAGGAAATCACTGTCAGCACTTTGTCATGTTGCTGCTGTAAATGCCAGGCTGGATTGAAGCCTCCATTTATATTGTTGAATGTTTCTCTTTACAGTTGAACCTGAAATAAATACTATATACATAACCAACTTGAGAACACAAGAAGAACCATTCTACTGTCCTATGTCATTGGAGCCATTAATACATTGAATAACCTATTTAAGAGAACTTAGAAATACAGCACCATAAATGAGACGGGTTTGCAACATGTAATGCTGGTATAATAAACTTTTATGAGACATTTATTACCATTTTTTTCTTATTTAAGCACATGGCTACTGTTTTAAATTTTGCCATTTGCTTTCCAAAATGAATCGAAAGTCAGCATATTTCCATAAAATAGCTTAATTGTAATTGTGTTGAAGGTTCGTGGTTTATCATTAGTATTCCAAAACAAACTCAATGGGGGTCGAGCATTATCTTTGGGGGGGGGGGGGGGGGGATGTGCCTTCTTAAAATTAGAGAGGAATGCTCACTTATTCACAGAATCTATCGTTTACTTTCTTCTTCGGCCCATTGGTTTGAAAAAGACTGTGTTTTCCTGACATAGTTGACATACCAGTTACCAGAAAGCAAAGAAATCTATCTTTGTACCTCAAAGACACTGTATACAACCAACTTGCTCCTCTCAGTCCTCCCCGTAATAAATTAAATTTCTCACATGCTTTGCTTATGGTATCAGAGTGAGTAATCTCAGCCAAATGTTTAAGGGAATCCATTATCCAGCCTTTTAATTACAGACAGTTTATTGTCTTCTCTTAAAACATTTACGCTCTTGGTTGTTTACACTGTTTTGACAATTTTCACTTTATGGTAGATTCCATATCATGTCCAGGAGAGGCAAGTACAATGATAAGTCCACACACACACACGCTTCTATCCTACAGAGGGAAACACATTATCGAGATGACATATTAAGAGTGTTATAATTGATTTACAAATGACGACTGCTTGATAATTAAAGAAAAGGAATTACATTCCCTATAGTTCCTTCAAATAAACTCATCTATGTGTTAAAAGGTAACTGTGTGATATGACTGTAGTAACAGCGGCAGATCTATGAAAATATGGAGTCACACGGATTGCTGATGGGCTGCCTGCATTTGGAAGCAACCCCCACACTGTTTGACTATGCAGTATAAATTGCAGCTCCCTATCCAAAGAGCCACACTTTCAAGTACTTTTCACCACTATTGTTTAATGTAATGTGTAGCGATTAAAATTGATCCACGGGATATTTTAGTGAAAGAAAAGTCATATTTCCACTGCGAAGGAAAAGTAAAATTGAAAGAGAACCATAGTTTAAATAAAATGACCACAATGGGGTATGTTTGTGATACAACTACAACCTGATACATACAGTGAGTCAGTCAACGTGCAGCAAGAGTAATGGTACAATGATTGTGCTGTGTTGCAACCATTTCACAGAGCGCAGTTGTGACTGTCTCAGGCTTGGGTTCCTGCACCTTTAAGATCTGTGTGATCAACAATTCCAGCTCTGCCACCTGGATGTAGCTAGGCCTTTTAGCAACCACTGGGAATGTGCCCCAGGCAAGCCCAACTCTTCCCCTATCACCCCTGTGGCATATTGAAACACAACAGGGTCTGTTGGATGAGTGACACATTCCTCTTCTGTCAGCCTCTGAAAGGACTTCATTTACAAGCCCTGGAGTTGTGCTACTTGACTGACAGGTCGTGGAAAAAAAAGTCATTCAGTTCCATTAAGCTCAATAAATCCTGCAGAACAAAACACCTAAAAGAGGCTTTAAAAAAGGCCGCGGAGAGTGCGGGCATGAGCTCCAGGAAAAAAAAAGTAAATTCTTTTCAGGTTCAAAGACATTATTTCTCATTGTGTTCTGTCTATCAATTACACTGGCATTCCCAGAGGGTACATAGATCAGTTCTCATTGGTGTCATTCACGTGTCAATCAGACTGGCATGAACACCAAAGGGCCTCATGTTGTGCTACGGAAACTGTCTGTCAGGCAATCAGCAGCTGCTATGACATCATCTGGGAACACTTTAGTAAAAAAAAAGCCAAATCCCAGAACTCCAGTTGAGTCCGTGTTAATATTTTCCTTTAGCCTGACCCTCACTTTTCAAAAAAATAAAACACGTTCCAAACTGTCTGCAAGATGAAGATAAATAATTCCACATCAGGAGAGCGTCTGCCACGACCTAAGGTAAATCATTACAAAGTAAGCGTTTTGGGCTGTGCACATGACAGCGCAGATACAGCATGTCAAGGGAGAGTTGAGAACAGACAATGTAGTCAGCTTTTATCATTTTGTCAAACCATCCATCTAATTAACATTTGCCGCATCTTCTCTCGTTGGAATGCGCTCCCTTTTCCAGGACCTGCTATAACCGGAGCTGAATGGTAATGGGGAATGAAGAGAATAAAATGCCCCTCGTCGTTAGTCAGAGTATATGCAGCCGAGCTAAAGTGGAAATGCAGGCTTCAAAGTATAGGAGTCACCACAACGCTAAACAAACATTGCAAAAGCCTGCACCAGTTCATATCAATCAAAGTGCCTCAATTTTTTTTTAAATGATTAAAGTAGAAAAACATGCCCGTGGTGTGGGATGGATCCTTTCTCAAAACAAGCTGACAATCACTGCCATTAAATTGCAACTGAAATAAGAATTTATAAATGATTCATCTTGGAAGGACTGGTATGGCTGTAGGATTATTGCAGAATATATTTAAGCTCCTTGTTGGAATTTGTTCATCAGTGGTGGATATCTTATTCTATTAAAATTGCCAAAAATCATGTAAAATGATCATGAGCAAAAAACTGGCTATGGTCATACAAACCTGAGAACTGATCGTCCTCTCTCCAAAGAAAACTGATGTTGTTTGAACAGATAAATACAACTCTTCTTTAGTTGGCAGGGAAAGAGCAAAGGGACAAGGGCCTCTCTGTGATTCTCTCCCCGTGCTCTTCCCCTGCCTCCTCTGCACGATCATACAGAGGGTAAATAGGTTCCAGGCACACTCATTTCCCTGATGATTCTCATTGGTTGGACATGAGGGTGATTCAGACTTTGTTTATCTTTCTTGTCCAATGAAGAAGAATATAACTATCCTTTGGCTTCACTGCTGTGAACATTGCCGAAGCGGAGAACTTGAGCGCAAAATCATAAACATTTATTACCTTCACAAGGGAGCCCACGGCATCATGTGCCTGAGGCTATATAGTTAACAAGAAATGTGATTTTACTATCATATCAATATCTTAACGCCAGCTTATTTCAAGCTGCTTTTCATTCACATGGCTGCCACGTACAAATGAAGAAATTGTTATCTAAATTCTAAACAGTTTTATTCCGTTCTCTTCAGGGAATGGTCTTGGAAAAACTAATGTTGAAATTAAACAGCAAGAACAAAAGTCTGTTAGCACCAGGGTCCCTTTTAAGGGAAACATGTTGCTTCTCAATGCGGTCCACTCGGCCCAACTGCAATTCTAACCCAATGGCCAGAATGGTAAATGGAAGTAAGGTTTTAAACACACTGATTCCGAAATGCCCAGGCAGGTGTCCTTTGGATTTGGAATGTTTCTTTTGCTTGCTTGAATCGAGGAACATTTCCCAACCTCCGCCCGATGGGAAAGCTTTTCCCGAACCTTGCCCTTGCTGTGGGTGCCCTTCCACTCTCCCTGATCAAGAGAGCCCCGTGGGCCTGCCAGTGTCATTGTTTATCTGACCTTGGCTGTGGTTTCCCACTGATTTCCTGTCTGGAATGATGGGGAAATCAACCCGAGGTGTATAAATGGAGCTTGTTGGTCAAAAATGTAAAGCCAAATGAATCCCTGCAGGCACAATGGCGCCTAAAATAAAAATAGACTGTGCTGGACATGCTCAGCAGGTCAGGCAGCATTTGAGGAAAGAGAAACATTGTTAATATTTCAGATCAAGAAACTTTTATCAATTTCTGTAAAGTCTCTTATTGGCCTGGTCATTATGCTTGCTGTTCTCAAAAGCAAAGAAATCCTGCAGATATCTCTCTTCGGCACGGTGGCGCAGTGGTAGAGTTGCTGCCTTACAGCCCCAGAGTCCAGGGTTCGATCCTGACTATAGGTGTTGTCTGTATGGAGTTTATACATTCTCCCCGTGACCTGCGTGGGTTTTCTCCGGGAGCTCCGATTTCCTCCCACACTCCAAAGATGTACACTTCAAAGGCTAATTGGCTTGGTAAAGATTGTAAAATGTCCCTAGTGTATAGGATAGCAATAGTGTGCGGGGATCACTGGTCAGCGTGGACTCGGTGTGCCGAAGGGCTGTTTCTACACTGTACCTCTAAATTAAATAAAGTATAAAATATTGGAAATTGAAATAAAAGTAGGATATGCTGGAAACACACTGCAGTCTGCTCAACGCCACTCCGCGAACTGCTGTTTTGTTGGTGCTCTTGATCTTCCAGGTCAAACATTTACAAGTGTGACCAGCAGTAACTGCTGAGCTTGTTACCATGGAGGAATCTCCATGCTTGGGAGAGCTGTTCGGCCAAGCACAGAGAGCGAAGACAGCAGCTTCAAAAACAATTTGCGCTCACACCCATCATGACGGCAGGTGTGTGGTTCTGAGTGTGAGCCACACATCTGAGCCGCCTGACACCAGCCTTCACAGGCAGCCTCTCCATAGCCAGCACTGAGGCCGTTCATTGCCGGAATCACACCAGATTCCTGGCACAGCGTTATGTAGTACTATGAAGGGCAGGGACTCATAACAAATTCCCAGCACAGGAGCACACCTCTCTACATGTAATGAGCTAATGACTCCATTTTCCACTGATTTCCTTAGTGTCCTCATTCCTGGGAGCAGAGTCTAAGCTAAGAACCAGTGACCCCAGCAGGTCAAGCAGCATCTGTGGACAAAGTTAATGTTTCAGGTCAGAGATTTTGGGTCAAAACTGATGGAAGGCCATTACCCTAAAAAAATTATTTTGTCCTTCTCACAAAAGGCGCTGCCTAGTCTAATGGGTATTTCCAGCATTTTCTGCATGGTTACTAACTTCCAGCATAGTCATAACATGGCACAGACCTTTTTGCCCATCGAGTCCATGGCAACCAACAAACAACATTTACCCTCACCCTACACTGATCCTATTTTATTCTCCTCACCATAAAATCCCAAAACTGCTTTTGGCAAAGTGTAGATATCAGATAGTAGGAACAGAATCAAATGTTGCTTTATATTGGCAGTCGACAGCATCTTTAGTATTTTTTGATACATTCAAAATGTTGATGAAGTATCAAAATGTCAATTATAAAACATTGACAAGTCACAATTGTCTGCAACAACTATAGCAAAATGTAAAAAAAGACACAAAGTGCTGGAGTAGCTCAGCGGGTTGGGCATCGTCTTTCAATGACGGGCACTGAATTAGGCGATGCTAACTGGTCTCAGCTCATCAGCACCACCAAACTTTCCATCCCTTTCGTGTGTGCAGCCAAACCACTGCTGCCAGCAGTTGTTAAATTCCACTTACAAATCCCAGGGTTGTCTAACAAAGCTGTTCTTTAACGCTAATACCAAGAGGCAGCAGCTTCAGGATGCAGAAATCTAGTCTGACAAGTCTGCATTTCTAGATAGCTGGCATGTCGAGTCTGCATAGTGCCTCTGCCTGTGGCCCAGAGAGTGACATATGCTCACCCACATGGTGGTCCATAAACCCGCACCAGTATGAGGTGATTTTGTCTGTGTAAGCATAGGCTCATCATTTCTGGAGCCGTTAACCCGTCATGAGCAGATCGCAAACAGCCTCTCCTTCACCTCCTCAGTGAAGCAGCAAAGGAAAAAAACAGTTTGGTGTCCATAGACCCCATCAATGTGATAGAAAGGAGCAACTGAAAATCAATCTGATGACTCATCAATCGCAATTCTTCCTATTAATTGCAATTCTTTTTTTTAACTTATAGCAACAATAATATCCCAAAGTAAAGGTAAATTTTTATTCACATGAAGAAGGGTCCCGACCTAAAATGTCACCTATCCAGTTTCTCCAGAGATACTGCCTGTCCTGCTGAGTTAATCCAGCATTTTGTGTCTACCTTTGGTGAATTTTTATTTGATGTTTTAAAGAAATGTCAAGCCAGAAATTTTAGTGCATTAAAATGGTGGAAGATCTGTTCTGTTCTATTGTTCTGTTCTTCTGTTGTTTTGCACAATCCCGCAGGCAATGCCACTTTCATTTCACTGTACGACTTGCATGTGCATGTGACAAATGAAGTTGACTTGACTGCGTCTGCTTGTGGATTGCCCAAGAGGAGCAATCTTCTATTGTGCATGCTACACAATGTGTGTGCAGGTATCATGGACTGATCAAAGACACCATGCCCATACATTACTTCGAAGATAACTGAGAGGCACAAAGTTAAAAATTAAAGAAAGCAGAAACTGGCACATATAGTCATGGGATCATTTTATGGGGGTTTATATTTGAGTAGAACATTGAACAGAAAATGAAGACACAAAATGCTGGAGTAACACAGCGGGACAGGCAGCATTTCTGGAGAGAAGGAATGGATGACGTTTCGGGTCGGGACCCTTCTTCAGACAGATGTCCGAGGAGGGGGTGGGACAGAGGTAGAGTGTAGTCGGAGACAGTAAGACTGGTGGGAGAACTGGGAAGGGGGAGGGGATGGAGAGAGAGGGAAAGCAAGGGTTATTGGAAGTTAGAGATGTCAATGTTCATACCGCAATGTTCCCTCAACAACTCCCTGGTCAACTGGTCGCTTCCCACCCAAACCATCCCCTCCCCAGGTACTTTCCCCCTGCAACAGCAGGAGTTGCAACACCTGCCCCTTTACCTCCCCCTCGATTCCAGCCAAGGACCCCGACAGTCTTTACAGGTGAAGCAGAGGTTCACTTGCACCTCCTCCAACCTCATCTACTGTATCCACTGTTCCAACTGTCAACTTCTGTACATTGACCAAGACCAAGCGGTTTCGCTGAACACTTCCACTCAGTCGGCCTTAACCTACCTGATCTCCCAGCTGCTCAGAACTTTAACTCCCCTCCCATTCCCAATCTGACCTTTCTGTCCTAGGCCTCCTCCATTGTCAGAGTGAAGCTCAGTGTAAATTGGAGGAACAGCACCTCATATTTCGTCTGGGTAGCTCACACCCCAGCGGTATGAACATTGACTTCTCGAACTTCAAATAACCCTTGCTTTCCCTCTCTCTGCATCCCCTCCCCCTTCCCAGGTCTTCCATTATCATACCGTCTCTGACTACATTCTATTTTTGTCCCGCCCACTCCCCTGACATTAGTCTATAGAAGGGTCTTGACCTGAAATGTCACCCGTACCTTCTCTCCAGAGATGCTGCCTGACCCGTTGAGTTACTCCAGCATTTTGTGTCCACCTTTGGTTTAAACCAACATCTGTAGTTCTTTCCTACACATGGAATGGGGACAGTACAGTGCAGGAACAGGCTCTCCAGCTCATTGTGTCTCTGCTGAATATGACGCCAGGTTAATCTAATCTCCTCTTCCTGCACATCCTGCACCTCTCCATTTCATGCATTACCATATGATGTCCAAAAGCCTCTTAAACACCATTATTTTGTTTGCCTCCACCTCCAACCCATGACGGGGGGGGGGGGGGGGGGGGGGGGGGGGGGGGGGGGGGGGGGGGGGGGGAGATCCTATCAGTAAGGAAATCTGGACTCTCTGTCAGTGATTCTTGAGCCCCAATCTCTGGAATAGATCTTCTTCCCCAGCTTAAATATGTCCTGTGTTAATTTGCATTGCTACTGCGTATCCAGAAGCCTGCAAGCCATCCCGCATCACACAGATGGGAACCACAATAACCTTTTCTGCTCTTTGCTACTCATGAGTGTTGATTGCTTTAATAGATTTTCCATTTCAAAAGCATCACAAAGCACATTAAAAACCATTTACTACACGTTATTATGTCTTACCCCATAACCATAGGAAAGACTTTGACTAAGCTTTTATTTTCAGAAGGAAAATTACTAGAACTACCTTTGCATAACACAAACAAACATTACTTTTATATTGTGTCCCATTTTGGCAATAAAGTGGCTTGAATTTGCCAATGAACCTTTTGTTAAGATGGTGTCCCTTTAAGGTGGTTTTCATTGACCTTTAAACTCTGCAGTTTCTATGATGCTCCCTACAAAGGGACCTTTGCCTTTCTGCCTTATGCTCAAGGCTTACTTTAGTAACATTAAGTTGTTCAAGGGCCAGGAGGATTGGTAAAAAATGTTCCATATTTGTGAGATATTTATCCATGGGGAGCATTTGCAGAAACCCAATGCTAGCATTACTGGAGAATTAAAATATTTTTCCAGCTATCCATGCTGTGTGCATGGCCCCAGGCAAAACTTTGTCGCTGCTTGAATTCACATAGGAAACATTGGTTTAGACAGGGATTATATTCTTGACAATATTGGAATCTTGCTAAATAGGCCCTGAATAAATAAGAACAAAATAACACAAATTTGGGAATAGATGATAGGGTCGAAGGAGTTTCATAATGAACAGGTTGTGGGGGTATATATTGGGGAAGAATATTTGGGGTTTATCATTGTTTTACTTTGCAGTAAGTTTTACTTTTTGTAAATGGATGTTTGCAACACCCTCATATGCAGTTACCTCACTGTTTTTGCAGACTTGCAGCTCTCAACAACTGGATAAAATCTGGATATTCCTGATATGTCATTCACCACCATTCTCCACATACACAACCTTTGTGCATGATTTCTGGCTATCAGTCCAGAGTTAAGGTAATCTGTCTGCGTTGACCTTTGGCAGTCTTCAATTGTCTGTCCCGGTCACCAATACAGATAGTCTGCTTTAATTTGTTTATTTATTGAGCTAATTGCTATGTTTTATTTCCCTTTGTGGTTTATCCCTGGAGATTACATGCACTGAGGGCATGGCATTCATTCCAATTAATGTCTTAATGTCTCACATAGTTTCCATGTAAACAATTTTAACTCAGACAGAGAAGTAAATGTTGAGAAATAAATTACATTTTATGAGCAAGATAGTTGGGGACATTGTTACAGACACAAATTATTTTATTTTGAATTAATTCATTACTTTTTCGAAAGATGAAAAGTTCATGCAAAGCCACAGCCCCAATTTTAAACCACTGCATTGTTCTATTCCTCTTTACCTCCTCTTTAATTTCATTCATGTACAATCGTAATCGCTCTCCCTTTGAAAGTTTATGTCAGTCCAACACCTCAATTGTGATGTGTAGGAAGGAACCGTAGATTCTGGTTTACACCAAAGATAGACACAAAATGCTGGTGTAACTCAGCGGGACAGGCAGCATCTCTGAAGAGAAGGAATGGTTGACGTTTCAGGTTGAGACGTGATCATGTGATAACCTCCCGATCAAGTGTGGTGGCCCACTTGGCTTCTGACTGTTCACATCAATGGAGTTGAACGTGGAAGTGGGATACAATGGATTTGCACATTTAGCCCATGCAGCCAAGACTGTATTTCTACTCTTTAACTAGGCGACTAACTAAGTGTGATTGAGCTGAAAAATGAATGGTTTACCCCTTAATCTGTACTCTTTGCTCATTATCTAATCTCACCAGGAAAGAAATTCAACAGCAGCAATGGGCATAACATAAGACCAAGAAAACCCCATGCAAATTCTTTCCGACAATCTAGACGAGTCCATTTGCTTGTTTATGTCAAACCAGCCTGGTTTTACTCATCTACCTGGCACAAAATGGTTGTTAAATGAAATATAGTGTATGGAAACAGACCCTATAGCCCATCAAGACCAAGGCAATCTCAACATCAGCAATTTTCATTTAAACTGCGGATTTACCAATTATGTCTTTGCATTCACATTAATTTGTTAATGTATAGCACAAACATCAACAGTCACAGCGACTTGTGATATTTCACTGCTGTCAGGCTTCCAATCAGAATTCAATTGATCATTTTCCCTCCTGGGATAAATAAAGTTCTATTGTATTGTACAGTAGAAATAAAACCACCCGCTACCACCCTCCACCTCCTATTATCAAGCCAATTTTGGTTCTACTTTACCAGCATGCCCTGGATCCCATGGGCTCTAACTTTTGGAACAGCTTGACAATGTGGGACATTGTCAAACGCCTAAAGTCCATGTAGACAACATCTACTATGCTGCCCTCATCAACATTCTTAGTTACTTCTTCAAAAAATTCAGTGAAATTCTTGAGACAAAATTTTCAACGAAGGTAACTGTTTATGCCAGCCAAGCTTGAACAACTATGAACCCAGGAGCATTGACCTCAAACTGCACTGTCTCATTATGAAAGACAGTGGCCTGGGCTGCTGGTGACAGGCACAGAGTCTCTTGCCCAGAGTTCGTGAATCAAGGACCAGAGGACAAATGTTTTAAAGTGAAGGGGAAAAGATTTAATAGGAATCTGAGGTGTAACATTTTCACACAAAGGGTGGTGGATGTATGGATCAAGCTGCCAGAAGAGGTAGTTGAGACAGGGACTGTCCCAACATTTAAGAAGCAGTTAGACAGGTACTTGGATAAGACAGGTTTGGAGGGATATGGACCATATGCTGGCACATGGGACTAGTGTAGCTGGGACATGTTGGGCAGTGTGGGCAAGTTTAGCCGAAGGCTCCGAGTCCACGCTGTATCACTCTATGACTTTAACAGAGAGAACACTGGGAGATCAGCAGCAATGGGAGCATGTGTGCTCCATGGAGTCACTGCACATCCCTGCAGATTAGGCATGGACATGTCATGCATAACTGTAAATACAGCCCTGCCTCTAGCCAGAGATGCATAAATGTCCACTCTCTTCTCCAGAAAGGGGGAGAGGAGTTAACGTGATGTGGCCACACCAATCCCATGACAATTACCTGCTGCTGCATCTTTTCAAATACCTTGACCAACAAGCTCTTGTGAGGGGATTAGCGAGTGCCTTGTCATGTAAATGCCCTGCCTCTGCTGCAATAGTTACATTTGTGTGTGCGTGCTGAAGGAAACTTACAGCAGGCTTAAGTATGTGAAGATGGGGTGGAGTACAGCTCCTGGCTGATAGAGATTGTCAGGAGGAGAATGATGAACAGTGCAGTGTTGTTTGAAGCTAATGCAGCAGCCGGTGGGATATTGCATTTAACATTGCTTTCACTGACCTTGAACTCACATGCAAGGTCACAAAACATCTTGCACCCCTTCATTTAGCACTGAAGAGATTAAGATTGGACTCCTAACATTCACCCTCACAGCGATCTCCTGCTTCACATAGGTCCCTCAAGATAAAAAATATCTCTTCTCCCATCTCCAAGACTTCCATTGCAAAACCTAAAATTGCCTGCACTGGCCCAAGCTGTGTCATGCATCCTTTTTGCCACTTGACACCATGGCTTCCACCACCTGATGACAGGTTCCCTTTAAGAGGTGCGGGGTGGTTTCAAGGAATGCAAGGCTTAAACAGGTGGTGGCCATTCACAAAACGGTGGCTCCTGTAGATACAAGAGGCAACAGCAGCACTGTTAGCACAGGAAGGCTTGGTGAATACGTTGCCACTAAATAGCAGCAAGAGGTTTCATGGTCAGCAGCATGTTAGACAGGATCATACACTCCATTTATAGATGGACACAAAATGCTTGAGTAACTCAACGGGACAGGCGGCATTTCTGAAGAGAAGGAATGTGGCATTTCAGGTCGGAACCCTTCTTCAGACACAGTTCTTTCCTACATCGGCTCTATCTGATTTAGAACATTCTTCTATTCTTTGCTCTGCAGTATTCAGCTTCATTTATTTCATTGGACAGGTTTTGTGATTTTGTTAAATGGACAAGATCCCAAACCATCTATGTCACATTTGGTCCCATTACAGGAAAGCAACTTCACATCCCTTGATCAGTCCAATGCTAGAAATGGCCCTGAACCACCTTCTTCATTTGTAGGTTACACACTCATCACTCTCTCCCATAATAACAATAAATCAGTAAAACATCCGGCAATTAAATCTTGATTTGCATTATTAATTTGGCAGCATTTGCCCAGTAATGAATCAACATAGCCCAGTGTCAGTAAGAAACACTGTTACTATTGACATCTGGAATCAAGAAGTAAATAGATAAGAGTAGTGCTTCCTTGAGAATATGTATTTATACTAGCAAACATTGTTCCAACACCTGATTTGTAAGCAACATCGTGACAAAAAGGCACATAATACACAGCAATATGCCCCAAATGACTGTTGATTCATGGCTAATGTTTTTTAATTGGCCTTTAAAGTCTATTCATATAAAACTCCAGCATGGAAACTGGTCATTCAGTCCAGCAAACCCACACCAAATGTCAACTACCCAGAACACGTACACAAAAAGCTGGAGTAACTCAGCAGGACAGGCAGCATCTCTGTAGAGAAGGAATGGGTGACGGTTTGAGTCTGAAGAGGGACCTCGACCCAAAACGTCACCCATTTCATTCTCTCTAGAGATGCTAGCTGTCCCGCTGAGTTACTCCAGCTTTTTGTGTCTATCTTCGGTTTAAACAAGCATCTGCAGTTCCTTCCTACACATGTACATCAAGCTGATGTTCACAGACTACAGCTCAGTGTTCAACACCATCATTCCCTCTAAACACATCTTCAAACTCAGGGCAATGGGTCTCTGCTCATACCTATGTTATTGGATCTTTGACTTCCTCATCAGCAAACCTTAATCGGCAAGAACTAGCAACAACACTTCATCTTCGAA
Source organism: Leucoraja erinaceus (assembly GCF_028641065.1). NCBI lineage: Eukaryota > Metazoa > Chordata > Chondrichthyes > Rajiformes > Rajidae > Leucoraja > Leucoraja erinaceus. The sequence continues at coordinate 82,713,020 of NC_073378.1, forward strand.
ACCTCAAGGCTCAGACCCCTGCTCTACTCTCTCTATACCTTTGACTGTGTCGACAGACACAGCTCCACACCATCTTTAAATTCACAAACAATACCACCATATTTGGACAAATAACAGAGTACAGGAAGAAAATTGATAGTCTGATTGAACTATTTGGTGCCGGGACAACAATCTTGCTCTCAATGTCTTCATTTTTGGGATGATAGTGGAGAGAGTCAACACCTTCAAGTTCCTGCATATCTCTTAATATCTGTCCTCGGTCCAGCACATTAATGCAAAGAAAGTTCATCAACACCTTTAGAAGATTGGGGAGATTGAGTGTATTAAGAATTACTCCATCGAACTTCTACAGAAGTACAGTAGAAAACATTGTGACTGGTTGCATCACAGCCTGCTTTGGTAACTCAAACATCCAGGAACAAAGGACGCTACAAAAAGTGGTGGACATTGCCTAGTCCATCACGAACAAGGACCTACCCGTCATCAAAGAGATCTACAGGAATCACTACCTCAAAAAGGCAATTAACATCAAAGACCCACACCACCATTAACACATTTTTATCTTGCTGCTACCATCAGGAAGGTGGGACAGGAACTCTAGAATCATGATGTCCAGGTTCTAGAACAACTTTCTCCCGGCAACCAAGAAGCTCTTGAATCACACTGCACAATCCTACCATTTGTTTGGATTTTGTTCCGTTTATTTTTATAAATGCAGCAGGGAAACATGCCCTTCGGCCCATTGAGTCCATGCCAACCATTCATCACCTGTACATTAGTTCTACCCTACAAATTTACAGAAGCCAATTAACCTACAAACCTGCGCATCTTTGCAATGTGGAAGGAAACCGGAACACCCAAAGAAAACTCATGCTGTTGCAGGGAAAACGTACAGATTCTGTACAGACAGTACCGTGTGGAGACTGGAGGGTAACACATGGTGTGCCTCTATTTAAGGCTGCAGGAAGAAGTCTGGGAACTGCACGCCTGAGAGTCTAACATCTCTGGTCAGAAAGTTACTGAAGAATATTCTGAAGGAAAAGATATACATGCATTCAGTTGGACAAGGCTGATTAGGGATAGGCAGCACATTTCTGTGCGTGGGAGATTGTGTCTCACAAATCTGGTTGAGTATTTTGAAGCTGTGAACAAAGAGGTTGATGAAGGCAGACCTGGAGACATTGTATATGGATTTCAGCAAGGCCTTTGCCAAGGTTCCACATGTTAGGATGCTATGGTAGGTTAAATCCCATGGGGCCAAAGGAGAGATAGCCGATTGGATAGAAAATTGGCTTCATGGAAGAAAGCAGAGGGTGATGGTGGAAGTTGCTTTTCAGACTGGAGGCCTTTGACTAGTGGCATGCCTCATTGTTCGGTGCGAGGCCCATTGCTGTTTGTCATCTATGTCAATGATATTGATGAGAACATGCTACGCATGATTAGCAAGATGACACTCAGGTGAGTGGTATTGTAAAAAGTGAAAATGGTTGTCAAAAATTGCAGCAGAATCTTGATGGTTGATGGAATTTAATACAGAGAAATGCCAGATATTGCATATTGGAATGGTGAACATGGGCAGGACCGACACAGTGAATGGTTGGGCTCTGGGGAGTGTTGTAGAGCAGTGGGATCTAGGAGAGCAGGTACATGGTTCCTTGTAATTGGCATCACAGGTAGATAGGGTGGTCAAAATGGCTTTTGACACTTTGGTCTTCGTCAGTCAGAGTGTTGAGCGTAGTTGGTAGGTCATGTTACAGTTGTACAAGACATTGGTGAGGCCACATTTAGAGTATTGTGTTCAGTTTTGGTCACCATGTTGGAAGAAAGACGTTGTCAAGCTGGAAAAGGTGCAGAAAGGATTTACGGGGACTCAAGAGCCTTTGTAGGGAGAGGTTGAGCAGGCTATTATTCCTTGGAGCACAGGAGATGATGAGTGATCTTAAAGAGGTATACAAGATCATGAGAAGAATAAATTGGGTAAATGCACAGAGTCATTTTGCTCAGAGAAGGGGAATCGAGAACCAGAGGACATAGGTTAAAGGTAAGGGGAAAGATTTAATGGGAAACTGAAGGGTAACGTTTCTTTTAATCTATGGATCTATGGAACAGGCTACTGGAGGTAGTTGAGGCAGGCACTATCATAACATTTAAGAAACATTTGGACAGGTACACGAGTAAGATAGGCTTAGAGGATTATGGGCCAAGCACAGGTAGGTGGGACTAGTGTGGATGGAGACATCTTGGTTGATGTGGGCAAGTTGGTCTGAAGGGCACGTTTTCACACTGTAATACTTTACCACTTTATGAGCACCCATGGACAGGGTTGAACCTGGGTTTCTGTCGCTGTAGCGTAGCAACTCCCCTGCTGTGCCACGGTGCCGCCACTCTGTGGTTGCTCTATGTACTTCAGTTTTACGCTTTTATGGTATAATTGCGGCCTGCAGCAGATCAGGCACGAGACTTGAAGAACTAGGTGGACTATTGCTGGTTCTATTTCCTTGTGTTTTCCGTTATCATGTGTTCTTCAGCTACATGTGCAAAATAATTCTACCCCATTTACAATTCACAAAAGTATTTTAAACTTTCACGTTTTATTCTTTGGTTTTTATTTACTTCCCATGTAGCATTCCATGGATTAGGAAACTGACCAGAAAAATGTGGGACAAAATTAATACTAATATCTGTGACAGGACATTAGGTCAAATGGCTTCCAATCAGAAGGCCCGGGGTCCAGGTGCATGATGTATTTAGCATCGTGTTTAGAAATAAATGCTCCATCTTAAAACATTCATTTTAGTTCACCATTGGAGTGCTCGTGTAAGTGTATTAAGCCTGGCTTGATGGTAATTGATGTTGAGTGCCTAAGACAGAGAGTGCTTTCATTAACACTAACATCGATCATGTTTCACAAGATTTACAAAAAAAGAAAATGCCAAATTATTTATGTAGAGTGCTACATTATACCTTTACTACAGGTTTATTATGGTTTCATCTTTTTATTCCATGGACATTTTTTGTGGACTGTATATTTTTGAGGGAAATTATGAAATGCGATATTAGAAAACGCTATAGACTGGCAGATATTATTTTTTGATTTACATTGGATTTGATTGCTTGTTTCCACTACTGACAGAAAGTGGGAAAATAAGCACCTTGTGGATTTCCTTCATACCATGTATGAGGTTGAGTGGTGCTGATATTTATATCACAAAATATAGAACAAAATCTCCACAGATGATAAATCTTGGTGCTTTTGCTAAAGCTTTCATTTCATGGCACAACACGTTGTAGTCTTAATTCTGCCTACACCTGGCATATTTTCATTGGCGAACCTTGCTCTCAACTTTAGAGTTTGCATGTACAGAGGCGTGAAAAATCCTACAACTTTCCAGGAATTACTTTTGCATAGTTGAAGGAGGCTTGAAGGAACACAAGCAATGTGTGAGCCAAATAAACAAATAACAGCTGTTTAAGGTTTTAACACATTTGTTCCACCGACTTAAAGAACATAACATAAATGTTCATGCAGAAATAAAATTAAATAATAAAAAATAAAAGCTTTGATCATCCCACAAGAGGACTTAGTCCTTCCTTACATTGGCAACCTCAAAAATGGCAAGGAAACCCTTAATCAAAGTACAGTTCCAGTCCACAGTAGATCTTGCTTCATCAAACCTTCTCTGAATATTTTTATTTTAGGTTGTGTATCTTCTGTATTGGATAATACATCATACATTAAAATATGAATGTTTTGCAGCAATAAATATTGATTTTGTTTCTGGTCACAAATAATACAAAAGATGCTGAAGATAAGGACAGAAATTCAAATGTGTGCAGAATTTATCCAATGTGTGAGAAAAACTGTTGACAGCATCTTGAGACATTAACACCAAATTGCTTTGCTGGATGATCAGAGCCTGGAGCCTTTTGCCCAGAAAATTCAAATTATTGAAAATTATTTACTTAAAAGAGATGACTTGTTAACTGCATTTTTTCAATGTTTTAGTCTACACTCACAATAATATTAACTCTTTACTTTGGTTACATGAGCAGAAATTCAATACACATTAATACCATGTACCTCAGTCTCTTTACATCTGCAAGCTATTATTAATAGTTTTACACTTTAATGGGAAACTATTATATTTCCATATGTGTTCTAAACCAAAAACTTCGCTACAAATAAAAAACATTCGATGTAGTAGCTCATTCCCTCAAGTCAGCTCTGCTGGTAACACTCAAACATTGAAATTCATCTCTTGTCAGTGGTACCCAATGTGCTATATGGTAACACTGTACTCTACATCTGATTATTTCCATTAAAGGCCATTTTAATGAAGCACACCATGTTAACGCCACGGCACTCCTACAGACCAACAATGAATTTCTAGGCAATCTCCATCACATCTCTTAACATATCATCAGGCAGCAATATTTGGAACATAATTGTAAAATGGTCACATTTTTTAATAAGCATCTAGAGAGAACACACATTTGCTCTTAAAGTACTGTATATGGATGGTGTTAATTAACTTTTCAATTATACTTCTAGACATCTTAGTCTTCTAGATACGTTGTGATTTCATTCATTGTGATGTTTTAAATAATCTGCTTCTTCCTCATTGATTAGGAGCAAACTTGTTATTATTATAATTATGATATTTTCTATTAAAGATGTGCGAACTAGAGAATTAAGTATACAAGAAGGTTGAGAAAGAAAACATTCATTAAAATTGACTTTGAAGTTTGTAAGCTGCCTGTACTGAGTCGTACCAGTAGCATGTTGTGATCACTGAAGCCATTTCGTGGAGTTAGTCAACTTATCCTTGATATACTTTAATCATTTAGTCATGGCATTAAAATTATCCTCCTTGCTGGGTTCTAAATCAGACCTTGCTGAAGTATGAAGAGATCAAATTTAAGATTCCTTCAAATATTTTTTCTCCTCAGCTTTTTATTAGATCTCATGATGTCATTTGACCTTCTTCTCTAGACTTAGCCTCGTCGTCTCTGCATATGCCATGTAAGTCTTTGACAAATTGGTCTGCAATTCCCATCTCTACAAATAACACTCCTATCCAACAAGGAATACACTTCCTTGGCTGGGTTTTCTTTGGTAAAGGGATTTTTGGATAGTTCTTAAAATTATAGTTCTTAAAATTACATTTCATGCCGCAGCAAATTATCTCCACCCTTGCAAACGTCAATCAATTTACTGAACAGATATTATTTATTTGACAACCACGAAAATAGTTTATTTCCACGATAGGCAATCAAGCAATCTGACGAAGTTTGAGTCAGAAGATGGGTCCCAATCTGAAACATCACCTTTTCCATTTTCTCCAGAGATGTTGCCTGAGCTGTTGAATTACTCCAGCATTTTGTGTCTATCTTTGGTGTAAACCAGCATTTGCAGTTCCCTTTTACTAAACAATAAATAGCTTAATACAACTAAACATGTGTTTCACTGAGCTCTTCACATGTGTATCTGGTGGAACTCCTGTTTTCTTCAATGGCCGGCTCACTTGCTGCCCCTGGAATCCACCTTCTCTTATCTTTGCCATTACAGCTCCATTCTTTCCTATTGCCCATCACTTTGATAACATATTTCTCAAATACTGACCACTTTATCTTTAGCCTCTGATACTATTCTAGCAAGAGTCAACCCAAATCCAGGCAACTGCACGACAAGCATCTCTGGACTCAACAATAAATTTAATAATGTCAGGCAATTACATATTCCGATCTTGTTCCTCACATTTCCACCACTCCCAACTTTTTTTCCACTCTGTCTTCTGATACTTTTTACTTCATAAACCCCTTACATTCACCAGTTTCAGACACACCTCTACCCCCTTGCCACTGCCATCACCTCCAATTGATGCCTCATTTGATGATTCCTGGTTTCCATCTCCTCACAGTTTTTTTTATCTTTTGTTCTCCCACTTCCCATTTCCCTACAACTTAAAACTTGGTTTGTTTTATGAACAAGGAATTGAATTGCAACCTGATGCATATGACAATAAACTAATCTAATTTAATTTCTACCTTTTCCTAGTTTTGATAAAGGGATGTGATAAACGGATAATTTGTTTCACACAGTAGATGCTGACTGACCAGCTGTGTTTTTCTAACATTATCTGTTCTTATTTCAGATTTCCAGCATCTGCAGTATTTTACTTCTCACTTCCATTCTTGGAACAACAGCCTCTGGTAATGTGATTGTCTCTTGACAAGACCAAGAGAACCAGCTCACTTTGGAGTTGTTAATATTTCTTTATATCGCTGTTCATTCTAAACATTCAGTACTTATATTTGAATATGGGAGATGTTAGAAATAACTCTTAAATGCCACTTGAGGTTTTCTTATTGTTATAAATGTTTAATTCTGTACTCAAAGTATGCGTTAAGAAGCTGTTAAAAGAAGCTTTATATCATTTCAAGAAATGATGATTTCCAATAAATGCGAAACTAACCATTTCCACTTGACATTGAACAGCATTGCATTACCATGTCTGCTACAAGCAACATCCCGAGGGTAAACATTAATCAGAAATGTAAGTGGACTACATAAGGAACTGAAAGGCAAGTAAGAAAGATTGTTCTCGATGTTGTGGTAGTCCAGAACAAGGGGTCACAGTTTAAGGATAAGGGGGAAATCTTTTAGGACCGAGATGAGGAAAACTTTTTTCACACAGAGAGTGGTGAATCTCTGGAATTCTCTGCCGCAGAAAGTAGTTGAGGCCAGTTCATTGGCTATATTTAAGAGGGAGTTAGATGTGGCCCTTGTGGCTAAAGGGATCTGGGTGTATGGAGAGAAGGCAGGTACAGGATACTGAGTTGGATGATCAGCCATGATCATATTGAATGGCGGTGCAGGCTCGATGGGCCGAATGGCCTACTCCTGCACCTATTTTCTATGTTTCTATGTAATCTCCCAATATCCTGTGCCTTTCCACCATCTACCTTGCTTCATCATGCAGGGTTCAAAATGTTGAAACTATCTAACAGCATGGTGAGAGTACCTTCATCAAATGTTAGCAAACACACAACAAGCGATTCACATCCAAAATGAAACTGAGAGTGGCAATAAGAGTTGGCATTGTCTTGTCTTTAAATATAAATTAAAATAAATTACACATGCTCTTCAATTAAGTCGGATTTGAACAAAAAAAAAATTAAACAGACAGGTTTAATGTTAGACTTTATTGCCTAGAAATTAAAAGATGTCTGTTGAATGGTCAGACTCTCTGGGATGGTACTGGCTCTGGCAGCCGCTGTGTAACGCAGGCTGAATAAAGGAGGGCTCTTGAAGAAGGGTTTTGGCCCGAAACGCTTCGCTCCATAGATGCTGCCTCACCCGCTGAATTTCTCCAGCATTTTTGTCGACCAGGGCTCTTAACTGTTGTGAAGCCTGCAACTGCATAGCTGGCTCTTCAGCCGAACCAGCCATGGACGGGTTAATGAAAATCCCAAGGTGCCATTCAGGCCTGTACAGCACAGTGGCACAGGTGTAGAGCTGCTGCCTCACAGCGCCAGAGTCCTGGGTTTGATCCTGACTATGGGTGCTGTCTGTGCGGAGTTTATATGTTCTTCCTGTGACTGTGTGGATTTTCTCAGGGTGCTCTGGTTTCCCCGCATGTGCCAAAGATGAGCAAGTTAATTGGTTTCTGTAAATTGCCCCTAGTTGTAGGATTCGAACGTGGGATAACGTGGTCTCCTCTGCTGTCACTCCCCGGTACAGTCCGCCCCTTCCTGCACCATTGCGTTGAGCACCACTGGAGCTGAGGGACGCTCAACGTGGCCGGCCAAATTTTTCTAACTGGGCACAATTTTCTGAGGGACCCGAAGCGGCCCGAGCGCGGGTGATCAATGGTTGGCGTGGACTTGATGGGCCGAAGGGCCTGGTTCCACACTATATTTCTAAATTAAACTAAACATTGAACACTACTTTGTGCAATGAGAGTGGTGTTCAACAGAGCTTGTGGAAGGAATAACATTATTAAATGCAGAGCAACTTCTGAAAAGGTAGGTACCAATGCCAATTGCAAGTTTACTGCAGTTTCTTCCACAACCTAGACTTTCTATTTAGAACTTCCCTCATTAAATTAACAATATTTAGTTTGTTTATGAGCAGTGTTTTCTGGAAAGTATTAAGTGCAATATCTCAGAAGCTGATGCAGGATTCTTTCCAGTCAATTCCACTGATGCTGAAAGAACTGACATTTTCTTACACATAAATGTTAGTGTTATTTTGGAAGTACAGATTAGAATGTGTACCAAATGAGTTTCATGAATTTATGGATGAAATCTTGATCACTAAAACCAATATTCCCACAGGCACTTTGATATGAGAGATAAAGGAAAACAAGTAAGGAAATGCAGTCCCTTTAACAAACTAGACCATCCCTCCCAACAAGGATGACACATGGCCCAAGGAGAGTAGGAAAAATTCTTTAATATATTAAATATAGCCCATTTATAAAAAATATAGTGTTGCTTGATTTATCACTTATGACTTGCGGGCCCGATACAAGAGCTCTCAAAACATAACTGACAGGTAGCAATGCGGCAGTTGCAACACGGTCACAGCATGTTAAGTATCCTTACTACCCATTACTTCACTTGCCTGAAAAACACAGTTGCTAATTATCCCTTTGAGAGTGGCAGCAATGTTTCTGCACCGTATCCACATAAAGCATTAGCTTTAACTTGTCCATTCCACTCAGCCGGACTTTATAAGTATTGCACCTGCTCTGCTGTACTTTCTCACAAATTAATTTATTTCCCCTTCATACATGCATGAAGACCATTGTGCGTTGATAACAAATTTCTCATTCAACGCTCCGCAGTTTTTCTGCAGCCTTTACTAAGCTCAATCATAACATTCATCTTCAAACTTTTGCCTCTTGTTGTCCAGCTTCAGAGGATTAATCCCACTTGGTTCTATTCCTGTCTATGTAATTGCTTCTCCAGATTCGCTGCCTTTGGCTTCCATTCCCTTTTTTCTTGCAGTCTCCCAATACTTCACTCATAGTTCTTTCTGTGGAACCATTCTGTTGGTTGACTTGAAGGAGGCCATCCAGCCCCTCAAGCTATTTCCATCTTTCCACATGATCAAAATTAACATATGACCTTATTCTACATACCATTTACAGTGAGATGCTCTTCATTATTGAGTTACAGGTTTGTCATCTAGGACATTGTGCTCAAGGGGAAATCACAAAAATAAGTCTAAATGAGAATAAACTGTGATGAGATTTGGAATTGTCTGTTATTCATCTTGCACTTGGCAGGATAAAATTTCATTTGCAATGCTCCACCCAACTTTCCATCTATATCGTGCTGTAGCCTTAGAATTATAAAAACACTATAAGTGCAGACCCGTTGGGTCTGTTCCCCTAAAGCAATATTCCACCACTCACCCATAGCCCCCAACTGCACAGGTGCAGCTCATTTTCCCCTATCCCCCAGCATTCCCTCCCCCTCTTCTTCACTCTCATTCTTTCCCCTCTCCTCCTCCCATCCACTGTCCCTCCCTCACCTCTCACTCACCCTCCTTTCCCCTACCCTCAGTCACTCCCTCCATCCCTCCATAGCTCCTCTCCCCTCCCCACCCCCCTCCTATCCCTTTATTCCCAACTCTCCCAATCCTCACCTCCCCCTATCCCCCCTATCACTATCCCTTCTCACCTCCCCGACTGCCCTCTCTCCTCTCCCTCTATTCCCACACTCCCTACCTCCCCCACTGCCCCCCCCTCCTCCCTCTATTCCCCTCCCCACTCTCCCTTATCACATCCCCCACACTTCTCCCCTCTCTCTCCGCAGCCCCTCCTCTCCCTCAATCCCCCCACTCTCCCTCCTCACCTTCCCCAGGATCTTTCTCCTCTACCCTCCCCCAATCCCCCCTCACCCCTCCCTCCCTCTCCTTTCCCCTACCCCCAGTCACTCCCTCGCTCCCTCCTTAACTCCTCTCTCCTCCATACCCCTCTCGTATCCCTCTATCCCCCACTCTTCACCCCCCCTCCCCACTATCCCTCCCCCACAATCTCTCCTCACCTCCCCCACTGCCCTCTCCCTCTATTCCCAATTCCCTATCTCCCCCCACTCCCCCCCCCCCCCACCTCCTCTCTCCCTCTATTCCCCCTCCTCCCCCACCAGACATGAGACAAGAAAAAAATGAAAAAAAGAGGAAGAGATAGATTTATCTGCGGATTTTCAAATTCGGTAAGGCCCCACCACCTCCGTGAGGCCCCAACGCCTCCGTGAGGCCCCACCACCGCCGCAAGGCCCCACCACCGATGCGGCCCCATTGTCGTGAGGCCTAACCGCTGAGGTCTCGATGTCTCCTGGATCGCCGCGTAGAATCCCGGCCGGTAGAAGCCCGGGTCAGACAAAACAGCCGATGGCACCCGCGGCTGGGCACCACGGAAGCCATGAAGTGGGCTCGGCCGCTCACCTGCTCGGCACCACTGAGGCGCCCACAGACGCAGCTCCAGCCAGCAGAGAGTTAGTGATATTTAATCCGCTCCTTCAGCTTTATATTCTCCATGCTGGACGAGAGCGTTAGTGATGCTCACTCCGCTCCTTCAGCTTTATATTCTCCTCGCCAGGCGAGTCGGGCGCTGCCTGTGACTGACAGCAGGCCCGGCCAATCAGTGCGGCAATGGTGCAGAAAGAGGCGTCACCGTCCCAGGGACTGACAGGAAAGGAGACCAATCGTTGTGGCAGCAACTGACAGGAGAGGAGACCAATCTGCGCATGCGCAGTTTTTAATATTTTTAAGCCTTAATAACTTTTAAAATATTCCATTGATCGGAACAACACTTGTTGACCTTGTAGCACAAGAGAATGTTGAGTAAGATGGCAAAGAAATGTAGCGCTATCGCGTACCATTTTTGGCAAATAGAAAAAAACGCAAAATCGGAAGAGCACAAGATCAGAGTTTTAGTTATGTATAGATAGAAAATAGGTTCAGGAGGAGGCCATTCAGCCCTTCAAAATGATCATGGCTGGTCATCCAGAATCAGTACCCCATTCCTGCTTTCTCCCCATAACCCTTGATTCCGTTAGCTCTAAGAGCCACATCTAACTCTCTCTTGAATACATCCAGTGAATTGGCCTCCACTGCCTTTTATGGCAGAGAATTCCACAGATTCACAACTCTTGTAACCCTTGGTTCTGGACTGTGACCCTTGGTTCTGGACTCCCCCAACATCGGGAATTTTTTTCCTGCAATTATGTTTGCTTATGCAAACTTAACCACTAATACAGCAGTAATTTATGGGGCCTTGAAAATATCTGAACTGAAGTACTGGCAGTTATGCTTTATTGTGGACTCAAGGCTGAACATTATTGAACACAGAATTCTCAAACTTATGCAAAAAGCAAAGTGCTAGGGGATCTTACAGGGTCAGGCAGCATCTGTGGAGGTAATGGTTTCGGATCGGGATGCTTCTTCCATCCATCACTTGCCCCACCTCATCGCTCATTTCCCATTTTTCCCATCTGTCTGGTCCAAATTGGATTTGCTGTCGATCCATTCCGTCCACAAATGCTGCCTTACCCGCTGAGTTCCTCTAGCACTTTGTGTTTGCTTAAGATTCGAGCATCTGCAGTTCCATACGGCTCAAATTTACTGATTTATTAAGTACACCAAATCCGTTTGCTACCCTGTGAGACTCAATAACGATTTCAGCACAGAAATGTATCCACTGCTATAATGGAGAATTGCCTCTTGCATCATAAGCCAGGTCACCCCTATAACTAGGCTGGCATCCCAAAGATTTAATATTAATTTAATAATAAGTTTGGAATGCTAAAACAACGGCAAAGGTAAACTCTGTTTTGCAAATATATTTTGTAATTTTTTTAATTAATCCTCAGTTTTCATTCATCTTTGTTATTTTTGAGGTATTACATTAAATTTTTATTAATTTAAGGGAAAACAATGGTCAAGGGCATTTAGTGACATTTAATCCTGGCTTTGACAGTACAGCTGAGACTGGGCTTTTGCTGGGTGTTTGACCCCAGTACAGCTGAGACTGGGCTTTTGCCCCCCCAGGGATGTGTCAGAGTCTGAGATTCTTTGTTCCACCATTGCAGTTTAATTTAGTTTAGAGATACAGCACAGAAACAGATCCTTTAGCCCACCGAGTACACACCGACCTGAGATCCCCTCATATTAACACTATCCTGCATACACTAGGGACAATTTACAATTTTACAGAAGACAATTAGCCTAAAAAAACCTGAACGTCCTGCACCCTTAGAAAATCCATGCATGCCACAGGAGAATGTACAAACTCCGTACAGATATCACCTATAATCAGGTTTGAACCTGGGTCTCTGGTGCTGTAAGTCAGCAACTCTACCACTGCACCACCGTGCAGCTGGACATAGGATAATCTAATCCAGTAAAGTGGTGCTGCATCCGAGCCAGGTAGGGGATAGGGGGGACACGTACCCCTCTGTTTTGAGAGGTGGGGGACATACCCCCCCCAAGTTTTTGTAATCCGGAGTTTAAAACCCGGTGAAATCTCCACTTTCCGCAAGAAAGTGGAGGCGGGACTGCTGATCGAGGGCGCCGATTGGACGAGAGAGACATCAGTCAGCAGGCAAGGGGGGCGGGACATGATGATTCAGCGCAATCATTGGAGGAGGGAGGAGTGGGGGGGGTGGAACTGAGGATAGAGAGCGGTGATTGGAGGAGGGAGACATGGCACAGACCTGTGCCTATTCCGCAGCCAGGATCGATCCCGGTCGGGACTCCGCCGCTGTCCTATCCCCTCCCGAGTGCCTCCCCCATGGGTGGCCAGAGAGGTCGGGAATCAGATGCGAGCTGTACCCCCAGGCTCACAGTCAATGCAGAAAAGCAGCGCTAAACCCAGCTCAACTCTGCCTGTCCCACCAGGTTAACCTACAGCCCTGCCTAACTTGCGGGAAATATGGCCAGCGCGGTGTCCCATCATCCAGGCAGGGCTGTAGGTTAACCCAGCGAGACAGGCTGCATTTAGCGCTGGATTGAGCCTCCGAAGCCTCGCGCGTGCGCGTGTGAATGTGCGCATTTGGCCGCCAAAAAACTGTGTGTCCCCTGTCCCCCGGTCCCCTCCATATTTTGATAGTGATTTCCCTGCCTGATTCTGGGTAAGACTGCTGAGCAATTGCAGTGAGCAGGCCCTTGCAGGCAAGATCTGGCTCAATAAGATGAATGAATCCAATTAGTTTTCAAGAGATTTACCTTGGTATTATCAATGTCCAGCCATTTTATGTGCGAACGGGCTTTTTGCTTCTAAAGCATTCAGTATAAGTTTCTTAAATGTTTCCAATGGCTTCATCATAGCCAAATGAATGTGAAACTCAGGCTTTGAGAGATCACCACTCAGCTGCTGGACAAGCCTGAGTGCCTGCAGTATCTTGACAGATCCTGTCAACAGAGTGAATCTACTGTTGTTTTTTTTTTTCCACATTCTCTCAGCCAGGGGTCCATTGACTATTTGATAATTTTCCACAACGATGCTCAAGTTCTTTCGCTGCCTTTCACTCAACCTCTGTTCATTCACGAGAGCTTTGCCCAAAATAAAAATGCAAACTCCTTGATTTTCAGCTGACAGTGTGTATAAAGGAGAGGTCACTATAGGTCAGGGAAATGCCAAAAGCACTCTTGGACCTCTTTTATATACTGAAGAAAGTACATTCACACAAGGTTTGAAACATATTTAAAAGACTGGTATAAGCAATAATAGAAATGCTACCTCTCAAGCTGTCCAAAGGTTCAATGCACTTTGCAAATAAAATATATCTAAACTCCATTTGGTAAAAGACCAATAACTGGTAGGTTGGTGTTTCACATTTCTACACAATGATCTTTATTGCAACAATGATCTTTATAGTAACAGAGTCCTTTTTGCACAGAGAGCACGTCCCATCGGCTGAGAACAAGGCATTACAACATTACCAGACAGCAGAACCCGGGCCAAATTCAGACCCCTCTTCACCAAATAAAAATAGAGATGGTAAAGCAACTATTAATTAGGAAAGAACTAAAATAATGAATCCAAGATTTCACAATCTGCTTTGAATAGCTGAAGCTTGTCCATGAATTAGAAAAATGCTTTTCTCACACTTTATTGCTTTGTAAGAATTGATTGCATTATTTTCTGAGGTTACAGCTAAAAAGTAAGATATGGCTTATCACACCAGCAAAGCAATGTGATAACTATATTTTTAATTCTGTGCAGACATATCTAATAAAGCTGGTTATTTTTTCTCTTAGCCAACGTATATATCAATTTGCACTTACACTCTACCTCAACTGCGAAGTCCTTCAATAAAAACATGTTTTTTAAAAGAGATATTAAGTATTTTGCACAATCTTAAGGTAATCTGCATCTAAAACTGCCAAATTACTTCATTTTTCTGTGTTGGAATTAAATCCGAACTGAAGAGATATATTTGCAAAGAGAAGTCACGAGCGGGGAGAGTTAACATCCTGAATCTATGTGGATTTGTTTTTTGGAGGAAGTAAAAAGGTCAAACATCTTAAGAAGAAACCAGCCCATCTGAAAACAGAGTATAACAAAAAGGATTGAAGGCCAGGTCACGGACCCACCACAGCATCAGGTTAATAATTGAAGCCTTTTAAGTAGTCTTTAGGATTCAATTTTATCTAAGTATCTTTTTTTCATTCGGGCTTCAGACGCTAGCAAGGTAAAAGATACAAGAGTGACAAACCCATAACCCGTAACCTCCATCGGAGCACTAAGCCAGGAGAACAAAGAGTGCTGAACACAACCGACCCGTCTACTAATACCGATAAACCGGCAATACTCCAGCTCTATGGCACCACGAACCTCTCCAGAATGCACCGATCCCCTCCCATTTCAAAACACTTTATTTTCAGCATAATACTTTAAAATGCAGTAAGCACTGTGTAGGAAAATGTAATAGACATCATATACTCCAAAATAATGTACAAGGTGACATGACTGACCTCCAAGATTATTTTTGCCATTGGTGATTGAAGGAAGATTAGCAAAGATATCTTCAAAGCTGCATCTCAAGTCAAGCTGTCCCAGTAACATACAACATGGACATCTACCCATCAATGTGAAAAATTGCCTAGGAATGTATTATTCACAAAAGCAGCACAAATCTAATCCAGTAATTTACTCTGCTCAGTCAGACTGCTTTCAATTAACAGCAAAGCAATGGAAGGGGGTCACAGAAAAAGTTATCAAGGAGAACGCACCCTCCAATAATTTGATCATTAATGGCCAGTTTGGGTTTTACCTGCTCAGACCTTAAAGAGTTTTGCTCTAAATGGACTAAGAGCTGATTTCTAAAGATGATGTGAGAGTGGGTATGGTTTACACAAAGGCAGAATTTAACTGAGTGTGGTATCAAGGAGTCCAGGAACAACTAAAGTCAATAAGCATCAAATTGTGAACGAGCTTCACGGTCAAAGGAACTCTGCACTTACAACTTTGCAACTACTAAATCTCGTTGCACTGACGTGGAATGACAATAAAAGATATTATTATTATTATTATTTAAGACTTGAAAATGGCATCAAACTGGCATCTCTGTATACTGTCTCAGTGTACTACTACTATACATTTGTACTGTTCTGAGATGCTTATCTACGAGCCTATGTAAGAGTTAATTTCCTGGTGGCTCAGCACTTCAACTCCCCCTCCCATTCCTAATCTGACCTTTCTGGCCTGGGCCTCCACCATTATCAGAGTGCGGCCCAGCTTGGGGGAACAGCACCTCATATTTTGCTTGGGCAGCTTACACCGCAGCAGTATGAACATTGACTTCTCTAACTTCAGGTAGCCCTTGCTTTCTCTCCCCATCCCCTCCCTCATCCCAGTTCTCCCACGAGACTTACTGTCTCCGACTACAATCTATCTTTGTCCCAGCCCCTCCCCTGATATCAGTCTGAAGAAGGTCTCAACCCAAAATGTCACCCTTTCCTTCTCTCCAGAGAAACTGCCTCACCCGCTGAGTTACTCCAAAATGTTGTGTCTACCTTCGATTTAAACCAGCATCTGCAGTTCTTTCCTACACAGCCTATGTATAGTGATACTTGCACTGAACTGTATACAAAAATAAATCTCACTATACTTCAGTACATGTGACAAATAAAGAACAAGTAAACCATTGAAACATAATTATCCCAGGCCCAGAAAATCACTACACAAGTCCCTCAGGACAGTGTGCCAGAACTAACCTTCCTCAGCTGCTTCATCAGTGTTGTTCATGAATGATTGGACAAGCCTTCATCCCTTCATTTTTGTTGTTACTCATTACTGCTAACTAATGAGAATATCTTCACTGTTCAGACTACAGCAATTCAGGAAGGAAACCCATGATCATCACCCCACTTCGAGAGGATATTTACATGTCCTGGAAATAAATTCAAAGCAACAAACACTGTATTGAAGAAGGAAGCCCATCACGTATCTCAGCTGAAATCAACCACACAAGAATATGTTTCAAAGTTAGTGCATTTCTATTATGCCACAAGCATTCTTTTTTGTGGAAAATTGAATTACTTCCTAAGTTGTCATAGTCATGTGGCAACTAATTAACAAATCTAACTACTTATGTGTGCGTTTTCATAAAATTCCAGGCAAATTACATTAATTAAAGACAGATAAATTATTTACGGTGGATTATATATTAAAACATATACTAAATAGTTAGCTACACATTGCCATTAATGTTCACAAATAAGGCAATCTATCCCATATTCTGATTATCCATTTTGTCTCCTCTTAAGTAGCCCTTTGGGATCCAGGATGGGCTGTGGATTTGTAGATCCTGCTGTAAATGGATGTCAATGTGGGAGCAGTGGGTTCTTCCACAGATGGGGCAGGAGGTACCTAAAGGGGTTGGTGGATGCTTAAGTTCTGAGGCGGTGCGTTCTTTCCATCTTTATACTGGGCTTCTGTGTGCTCTTGGTGCATAAATTGAAGTTCTCAATACCATCCCAAACGTTCCTTCTCCACTTTGAATGTCTGTGGGTGTGTCGATTGTTATCATGTATTGTCTTTCCGCTGACAGGTTAGCACAAACAAAAGCTTTTCACTGTACCTCGTTACATGTGACAATAAACTAAACTCCAGAGCACATCTTTGAAACTTTTTCTCTGTTTTCCTGTTAATCTCTTCCATTGACAGAGCTTGGAATATTTAGAATGTCCACATTGCCAATGCTGTTAATAGTAAATGTTTTATCACAAAATGAAATAAGTCAATAGTAACAATCTGGCGGATTGTAATTCTTTCTTAGAGTACAAGATTACCTTCCTTATATTTGTTTTAAGATTGAGAATAACACAAAGAAGTTAAAAACTTGATAAAATCATGTAGTTGAATTCTTGAAAATTTTAAGGAATTCTTTATCTCTGTTTGGCCCTGTGCAATGGGAAAAATAGGCAATTTACGTAATTTTGTCTGCAGCAGATGAATTGCATTAATGCTGAACATTTCCTGAATTTCTAGTTGTCGTGAATGTAATAAGATTGTGTAGCTATATGTTGTTCCATGAACCAAACTTTTAAATCTTTTTAAGAATTCATTCATTCAGTGATGCAGCTACAAGGCCAACTCATGTCGCTTTGAGAATGTGATCATTGGTTCCTTTACTTCAGCTGACGGTAACATTCATATGTGGTAAAATAGCTGATTAGATACTCTCTAACCAGATAGTAACCAAAAGATTCCACTCCAGGGATTACTTATGGATCAATCGTGTTAGTATGGGACTGGATTTCCAAGCGGGTGAATGCAAGTAAACATGATTTTGTTTAGTTTAGAGATACAGCATAGAAACAGGCTCTTTGGCCCACTGGGACCACGCCAACCAATGATCACCTGTTCGTTAGCTCTTTGCTATTGCAGTTTCACATCCTATGCACTAGAGCAATTTACAGAAGTCAATTTACCCAGAAGCCTATAGGTCTTTGGAAAGTGATGCTCGTGAACATGTTGATTCCTGTGTGTGTGTGTGTGTGTGTGTGTGTGTGTGTGTGTGTGTGTGTGTGTGTGTGTGTGTGTGTGTGTGTGTGTGTGTGTGTGTGTGTGTGTGTGTGTGTGTGTGTGTGTGTGTGTGTGTGTGTCTGTGTGTGTGTGTGTGTGTGTGTGTGTGTGTGTGTGTGTGTGTGTGTGTGTGTGTGTGTGTGTGTGTGTGTGTGTGTGTGTGTGTGTGTGTGTGTGTGTGTGTGTGTGTGTGTGTGTGTGTGTGTGTGTGTGTGTTTTTCTGCTGAATCCTCACCAGTTTGGGCAATTTCATAATTTGATAGGCCAAATTCAGATGTAAGAGTTTGCAATGCTTCTTTCAGGTCTCGGACTGCAGGTAGCATTTCTAACGTACTCTGGTAGTAACAAATCTATATCTTAACACACAATAAGGAAATAAATAAACATTGCTTTCTAGTACACAGAATATGAGGATGAGCTCCGCCTTTAAAATTAAGTGGCAGATATCCTCTATCACTAACAAACTGAGGGCAAAAGGTAGATACAGTCATAGAGGGATATAGCACAGACACATATCTTCCACCCCATCAATTCTGCAGATTGTCAACTTCCCATTTGCACTAATCACATCTTTAATGCTCCCCACTATCTCATGAATTCTCCCCAGTTTCTACCACTTACATGCACACTAGGGGACATATGCATGTGCCAATTAACCTTCCAACCTGCACATCTCTGGATCAGGGCTCCATCCCTGAACCAAACTCCAAATCAATGTAAGTGTCAACAATCCAAGTTGAAGGAGGCTCTGAACCCCAATTCCAGAAAGCTTCCAAATAGTACATTCAGTTCATAAAGCGACTCCTTCACCAATTCCATCTCCAGCTCCCAAATTCTCTCACATCTCTACCATCATCTAATTGTGGAAAACCAGATTTTCTAAAAACAGTCATGGAAATTAACTGCTGCCCATTTATGGTGCTCATCTATTGCTGGTTCTTTTGCACCCATTCACTCCTTATTACATATGGCTAATATTCCTTCCAACAAGCTATAGCATTCTGAAATATTGATTGTAATGGACATGTAATTTAGTGCACTAATTATGAATTTAATTTATGTGGACTGAAAATCTAGAGAGGCTGAATTTAATGTCATATCAGTTCCAGAAGCCAGAATTAAGGAAGAATTAATTAAAAGAGAAAAAGAGGCAGGAAGAAAAATAAAAAATTAAGCCATTTACATTTTTTTATTGGACATCTTAACACGTTCAACGTTAAAAAAAATCCTGATAGAATGTAACTGTGCACTTCTAATGGTTAATTGTCAGTGCCATATGTTGATTGGCACGATATTATCTTGAGCACTCCATCTCCAAGCTGTTTTGCATGCATATTTAACCACACATTTGCAAAGTTGCTATCATACACAAAGTTGCTATCATACATGTGCCAAATATTGTAGTGAGCTCATTAGTTTCATCATTATTTTGACAGAAAATAATGACGAGGTTATCCACTTCAGTGGCAAAAACAGGAAGGCCGATTATTATCTAAATGGTGTCAAGTTGGGAAAAGTGGAAGAACAACGGGATCTGGGGGTCCTTGTTCATTAGTCACTGAAAGTAAGCATGCAGGTGCAGCAGGCAGTGAAGAAAGCAAATGGCATGTTGGCCTTCATAACAAGAGGAGTAGAGTATCAGAGCAAAGGGGGGAAATGGAGGAGGACTGGCCAAATCTGTGCCTTCCACCACAGTGATGAATGCTGTGGTGGATGTTTGTGTTAAATTTTTATTGTGTTTTTGTGTGTTCTTTCTCATTGTACCACTGCTGGCAAGTTCATTTCACTTGCACTTTATGTGCAAGTGATGAATAAAACTGTATTGTATTGTATTGTAACTGTATTGTATTGTATTGTATTGTATTGTATTGTAAAGAGATCCTTCTGTAGTTGTACAGGGCCCTAGTGAGACCACACCTAGAGTATTGTGTGCAGTTTTGGTCTCCAAATTTGAGGAAGGACATTCTTGCTATTGAGGGAGTGCAGACTAGGTTCACGAGGTTAATTCCTGGGATAGTGGGACTATCATATGTTGATAGAATGGTGTGGCTGAGCTTGTATACTCTGGAATTTAGAAGGATGAGAGGGGATCTTATTGAAATATATAAGATTATTAAGGGTTTGGACACACTAGAGGCAGGAAACATGTTCCCAATGTTAGGGAGTCCAGAACCAGGGGCCACAGTTTAAGAATAAGGTTTATGCTATTTAGAACGAAGATGAGGAGATACTTTTTCACACAGAGAGTTGTGAGTCTATGGAATTGTCTGCCTCAGAGGGCGTGGAGGCCGGTTCTCTGGATGCTTTCAAGAGAGAGTTAGATAGAGCTCTTAAAGATAGTAGAGTCAGGAGATATGGGGAGAAGGCAGGAACGGGGACTGATTGTGGATGATTTGCCATGGTCACATTGAATGGCGATGCTACATCGAAGGGCCAAATGGTCTACTCCTGCACCTATTGTCTATTGTCTAAAATTGCGGTTTAACATCTTTGTACAATTATCAATAGTTCATTGTATCATCAAGTTATGGAAGATATAATAAATCTTGAGATAGGAAGCTCGCAGATCTGGCCTTTAATTTTGCTCAACACCAGCCAGCCAGACAGCCAAAAAGCTGCAAATCTTTAGAACTGCATCGTGGTGCCAACAGAACATCACATCATAGACTGGAGCCGACAGTGATCTGGCATCAACTACTGGACAGTCTATATTGTATAACAACTTCTTTGAACATTTTGTTACAATTAGTTGAGATATTTTACCATGTCAAGCCGGTTGCTGGTTTGATTACCTGAATGCACACAATCAATCGACATCTATTACATCCAAAGCATAGAACTCAAGGCCTGATCGGAAATACTGACTTAGATCAAAAAGAAGTGGTAACACAATCTAACCTTTTGGCATTATGTAACAAATAATCTCACATGTGTTTGTATAAACATTTAAAACCTGCTCTTTGTTAGATGTAAACCTACCGCTTCATCTTTCTACACATTACAGATCCTACTTTAATGCACAAATTCAATTCCACTCTTCTCAAATTGATTTGCCCTGTTAAAGAAGTGACTGAAGATGAAATTAGATCTCTACCGTATATGGAAAACTGCAGGAAGAATGGACTCAGCTGCTTTTATATAATCACTTTTATTCCAGAGAAATGTTGGCAATATCAATCCACAAATACAGATGGGAAATGGGTTAAGTTTTCATTAAATTAATTATGCACAGTTCCCCAAACTTGCAGTCTGGGGCTTTGTAGTTACAGCAAAAGATTCTATCCTGCTGCTATTTGCATTGCTACAAATTAAATGGCACAATAAATCTACACTTGGGTAGGTTTCAAAATACACTCCCATGTGCGACGATTGAACACGATAGAAAACAGTTTCACCTCCGTCCATATCACATGTCTCTGTTTGACATAGAGGGCAACATTTATTAAAAAGCAAGTGAATACATTCCCACTACCAGAGATCAGGCATGGTCATTTGAAAATAATACTAAATCATACAGAGGTGCATGGCAGTCCATTGGCCCCGAAGTGATCGTTTTCATACAGCCACAAGGTTTGAAGATTTGGTGGTCTGCTTTATCAGTCATCAAACCGTGAAAATTGATCACATATGTTTTTCTTCTTTCCACCCCACCACACCCACCTTACACACCGCCCTTCTCTCTGAGGTTCTGCAATGTAGACATTTGTTTGCTCTTTCAATTTGCCACAGTAACTCATTCCAACCCAGCTGCAAGCCCTTTCTGTGGGGTTCAGAATAAAACTGATGGACGTGCTCAGACAAGGATTCAGCGCATTTGATGTCCTTTAAATAGCTGCCTTAAGAATCTAATCTCCTTCAAGCTTGTTATGAGATGTCTAGTAATAGATTTCAGAACACTGACAAGTTATCCTTATTGAAAAATAAAAACTACAAAGGAATTATTTAATATATGCCATTGCATATGGCATATACAACACAAATCTGTTCACTGAAAGATACTTTTTGAGTAAAATATTGTACTAATTATAAAATCATTTTGGTTTCCACTTCCCATTTTAATGTTTTTGTTTGCATGATTTGTACCAATCTTTGTTCTGTGCCAAAAGTACCTCACTTGATGTGGAGTTTAATAGAGTGATGGAGTCATAGAGTGCTACAGTTTGAAACAGGCCATTTGGCACAACTTTCCCACACCGGCCAACATGTCCCAGCTACACGAGTCCCACCTGCCTGCGTTTGGTCCAATCCCTCCAAACTAGTCCTATCCATGTACCTGTCCAAATGTTTCTTAAATGTTGCATTAGTACCTGCCTCAACCACCTCCTCTGGGAGCTCATTCCATACACCCATGAATCTCTGTGTGAAAAAGTTACCCCTCAGATTCCTATTAAATCATTTCCCCTTCACCTTAAACCTACGTCGTCTGGTCCTCGATTCCCCCATTCTGGGCAAGAGACTCTGTGCATCCACCCGATCTATTCCACTCAGGATTTTATACACTGGAGGGGGGAAATGCTGTGCCTCTTTTCATGAAGGGCTGCAGGGAAAATGCTGGGAACTATAGGCTGGTGAGCTTAACATCTGTAGTTGGAAAGTTACAAGAGAGCATTCTGAGGGATAGGTTATACAGGCATTTGGATGGGCAAGGGCTGATTAGGGACAGTCAGCATGGTTTTATACGTGGAAGGTCGAGTCTCAGAAATTTGATTGATTTTTTTGAAGACGTGACCAAAAAGATCGATGAGGGCAGAACTGTAGATGTTGTGAACATGGATTTCAGAAAGGCACTCGACAAGATTTTGCATGGTAGGCTGCTCTGGAAGGTTAGATCACATGGGATCCAAGGAGAGATAGCTGAATGAACAACAAATTGGCTCCATGGAAGGAATCAGCGGGTGATGGTGGAAGGTTGCTTCTCAGAATGGAGGCCTGTGGCTAGTGGTGTGCCTCAGGGTTTGGTGCTGCGCCCATTATTGTTTGTCATCTACATCAATGATTTGGATGAGAACATACAGGGTTCGCAAGTTGCTGATGATACAAAAGTGAGTGGTTTTGCAGATAGTGAGGATGGTTGTGAACGATTGCAGCAGGATCTGGATCGATTGGCCAGGTGGGCGGAGGAATGGTTGATGAAATTTAATGCAGAGAAGTGTGGGGTGTTGCATTTTGGGACATCGAACAAGGGCAGGGCCTACACAGTAAATGGTAGGCCTCTGGGTAGTGTTGTAGAGCGGAGGGATCTAGGAGTACAGGTGCATGGTTCCTTGAAGGTCGAGTGGAAGGTGGATAAGGTGGTCAAAAAGGCCTTTTGGCATTTTGGCCTTCATCAGTTAGATTATTGAGTTGGGAGGTCATGTTGCACGTATAAGACGTTGGTGAGACCGCATTTAGAATATCGTGTTCAGTTCTGGACACAATGTTATAGGAAAGATATTGTCAAGCTTGAAAGGGTTCAGAAAAGATTTACAAGGAAGTTGCCGGGACTAGTGGGTGTGAGCTATAGGGAGAGGTTGAGTAGGCCAGGTCTCTTTTCCATGGAGCGCAGGAGGATGAGGGGTGTTCTTATAGAGGTGCACAAAATCATGAGAGGAATAGATTGGGTAGATGCACAGAGTCTTTTGCCCAGAGTTTGGGAATCGAGGACCAGAGGACATAGGTTCAAGGTATAGGGGAAAAGATTTAATAAGAATCCAAGAGGTAACTTTTTCACACAAAGGGTGATGGGTGCATGGAACGAGCTAGTTGTGGCTGGGAATATCCCATTGTTTAAAAAACAGTTAGACAGGTACATGGATAGGACAGGTTTGGAGGGATGTGGACCAAGTGCAGCAAGTGGGACTAGTGTAGCTGGGACATTGTTGGCCGGTGTGGGCAAGTTGGGCTGAAGGGCCTGTTTCCACACTGTATCAATCTATGACTCTACGATCTCTATAAGACAAGCCTTCATCCTCCTGCGCTCCAAGGAATAGAGACCCAGCCTACTCAACCTCGCCCTATAGCTCACACACTCTCCTCCTATCAACATCCTTATATAACTTCTCTGAATCCTTTCAAGCTTGACAATATATTTCCTATAACCAGGGGCAGAAAATCTGGGGGGGCCAGAGGGCCCCATGTTTTGAGAGGGGGGGGACATCCCCCCCCCCCCCCCCCCCCCCCATGTTTTTGTCATCCGGATTGTAAAATCTCCGCTTTCCACGAGACAGTGGAGGTGGGACTGCTGATCGAGGTCGCCGATTGGACGAGAGAGATGTCGGTCAGCAGGCAATGGGGGCGGGACATGATGATTCAGCGCGATGATTGGAGGAGGGAGGAGTGGGGGGTGGGACTGAGGATACAGTGCGGTGATTGGAGGAGGGAGATGTGGCACAGACCTGCGCCTCATCCGCAGCCAGGATCGATCCCGGCCGGGTCTCCGGCGCTGTCCCGTCCCCACCCGAGTGCCCCCCCCCCCCCCCCAGGTGGCCAGAGAGATCGGGAGTCAGACGCGAGCTGTGCCCCCAGGCCCACAGCCAGCGCAGAGAAGCAGCGCTAAACCCAGCTCAACTCTGCCTGTCCCGCCAGTTTAACCTGCCTGGGCTTGCGGGAAATATGGCCAGCGTGGAGAAGCAGCGCTGGTGTCCCGTCAGTCCAGTCAGGGCTTGTAGGTTAACCTGGCGAGACAGGCAGAGTTGAGCTGCATTTAGCGCTGGATTGAGCCTCCGAAGCCTCGCGCATGTGTGTGTGTGTGTTTAAGTGTGTGTGAGTGTGTGTGAGTGTGCGTGAGTGTGCTCATGCGCGCGAGGCAGCCAAAAAATTGTGTGTCCCCTGTCCCCTCCATATTTTGATAGCAAGTTCCGTGCCTGCCTATAACATGGTGCCAGAACTGAACACAATTCTCTAAATGCGGTCTCACCAATGTCTTATACCTGCAATATGGCCTCCCAACCAACTCAATACTCTGACTGATGAAGGCCAATGTGTCAAAAGACTTTTTGACCACATCTACCTGCAACTCGACCTTCAAGGAACCATGCACCTATTCTCCTAGATCCCTCTGCTCTACAACACTCCCCAGAGGTCTACCATTTACTGTGTATGTCCTGCCCTTGTTAGACGTCCCAAAATGCAACGCCTCACATCTTTAAATTTTCTTCCCAACCCTCAGAGACATGTTTTATTTTTGATCAGTGTATCAGTAGAATTCGTCCATTTGAGGTCAGGAATCAATAAACTTGTTTCCATTAACTTAGGAGACTTTTACAAGGTCCCTCGTCCTTGTATCAATACCAATCAAGAACTCAATATGGCAGCATCAGTATTTTGCCCACTGCTTCTGAAATTTGTTCACGTGATTTCTACATGTACATAATATTCACATCAAAATAACAAAATAAATAACATTCAGCCCATTCACTCATTTTTAGATAGACACAAAATGCTGGAGTAACTCAGTGGGTCAGGCAGCATCTCTGGAGGAAATGGATAGGTTTGTTTATCTTTCATGCAACCAATAGCCCTAACCCTATGTGCCAGATCTGTTTCCCTACCTTACATCCTTCTATCTTTCAGCAATCCATGTAACTTCTCTAAAATGCTGATATGGTCTCCAGTGAGCATTTGTACTGGTACTGCATTGCACAGCCATATGTGTAAAAATCCTGCACTCTGTGTTAAATCTAACACTCAAATCTAAATTCCTGGATGGAAATAGGAACTGAAAAGAGAGATTCATTTTTGGTATTAAACATGTAATATGCTAGAATCGGTATGTAATACACAAATATAAAATTCTGCTTTTTTTAAGACAATCGCGGTGAATTTCAGAAGCAGAGGACAAAAGGCTGATACTACCATATTGAGATTTTGAATGGAATTGATATGAGGAAGAGTAGTCTTATTCAAGATTCCCAGGTTATTGGAAACAGTTTAAAGTTCATCAGTTTCAACTTATCCTAATTTAAATGCCTTTATCAAATCATTCAATTTTCTGTCTGGTGAGATCAACCTTTAACTATCACCTTAATATTCTGGATTGTTATCCATTTGATCTTTTGTCAAGCCGTCCTGTTGGTAAAACCATGGAGAAACTTAGAAAAGTGCAGAAGAAGTCGAGTAGTGAAATAAATTTTGATAATGGTTTAAAAACCACCAAAAAACTATTTTAATCACGATTCATTGCATTCCAAATTTGAACCAACTGCATGACTGATGAGTTTGTATTATAACAAGTTTCCCTTGAGTCATAAATTGCTGGCTTTAGTTAGAATGATGAAATGGTTCACATTTTAAACACACTGCCCCAATTATGCCTTACATCTTTGTGACCCTGGGGCTTTTTGGCAGTTGTTATTTTTCCAGCAGAAGGAAATTCTATAATTGCTGACTCACCTTGGATAGTTCAGGAATAAATAAGAAGACCAGAGTATGCTCCGTAATGTGAACAAACCAGTAATAGTATGTTCCCTTTTGCTGGCTTGCAGACAGACCTTTGGCCTTTTGCCTGTGTGTGTCTGTATCTGTTTGGATACACATACTTATAATCAAGCATGCATCATTAGTATTTGTAAGTGGTGCTCATAAAAATATGTAGGGCTACAAATATGTATGTGTATGTGTACATGTGTACAATTGCATGGTGGTTATTCACAGATTATATGATATGAACTGCAAATAATGTCATTCTATAAAACAAGTCATACTTCAGTGATGTAGCACATCATCGGTGCCCCGCTCCCTGCCATGGATGTCCTCCACCGAAAACGGTGTCTGAGACGGGCTGGGAAGGTCATCAAAGACCCCTCCCACCCCAACCATGGACTATTTGCCCTCCTCCCATCAGGGTGGCGGTACAGGAGCCTCAGGTCACGTACTAGTAGGATGAGGAACAGCTTCTACAATAATACGATCACATTGCTGAACTCGGAGTCCCGCCGATAGATTTCTCCGGTCCCTCCGTCCCCATTGTTTAATTATTCTGTATTTTTTGATTATTCTGTATCTTCTCTCTTTCTATTTATTTATTTATTTTTTTAATTTCTTCATGCACAACTACTACGGACTGACGCAAAACTGCATTTTGTTGTACTCATACTTGTATTTGTGCGATGACATTAAAGTTGAATTGAATTGAATTGAAATGAATTGAATGTTTAAGAAGGAACTGCAGATGGTGGAAAATCGAAGGTAGACAAAAATGCTGGAGAAACTCAGCAGGTGAGGCAGCATCTATGGAGCGAAAGAAACAGGCAACGTTTCGGGTCGAAACCCTTCTTCATACTTCAGTAAAGTTTATTATAATCTCATTAGGATTAGCAAAGCAATTCTTAAAAGTATCTCCATCACTGCTAAGTAACTAGAATAGCAATAAAAATAAAATATGAAATGGCTGGTTTATAAAAACAAATCTTACAAATAAGTGCAACCTTCACTTTGGAAAGAAACAAATTGGATTATATATTTATAAATTACTGGAATTGCATTTTGGATTTTGTCTCAAATATCGCCCTCAGTTTTCTCTTTAACTGGCTGAAATCATTTTTTTTCATCAGTCAGAGGCTAAATGGAAAATGTTGATGAAGACTTCAGAACATTTTTTTCAAATAGCCCCTCTTCTCTTCCTCGTCTGTGTCAAGGTAATATCAGAATGTCTCCTTGATTACAGCATCTTATCCATAGCCACCTTGAATATCAGCTGCAACATGCACAGTAGATGCTAACCCATGCCATTGCAACAGCATATCTCAAATTTCTCACTTCCACCATGAGCAAGCAAAAGGCAGCAGGTGTGTTAGAGCAGGTTCCCCTTTCAAGCTGCACACCATTCTGACTTCTAATTATATTCCCATTCTTCACTATGTGGAGTACAATGGGAGTACCTTCACTAGACAGATCATAACAGTTCAATAAGATAACACTATTATCTCCTTCAGGGCAATGAAGGAGATGCAATTAGTGCTGGGCTGGGCAGTAAACACCCACATCACAATAAAAGGATAAATAAACAATGCAGCTAACACCCTGCCTCCCCCCATCCCCCTTTCACCCTATATTACCCAGACATTACAATCCTAGAAAAAGATCTGTATCACAATTTTCCATAACGCAAAGCCACATCATCTGCACATGTCAAGAAAAGTAATTTGATAAAATACATTTTTGTTCTTTTTTTTTAACATAAATTCCATAAGAATAGACAATAGACAATAGGTGCAGGAGTAGGCCATTCGGCCCTTCGAGCCAGCACCGCATGTCAATATTTTGTAAGGTGATTTGTGCATTCTGTAAGTTTAAATTTCCATTACCCAAACAGCCATAACATGGGGGTTTGCCAGTAGTTTGTGACTACAATGATTTGTAGGTGTTAATTGTTAAGGAGTCTCAGCTTTCTTTCTTCCATGCTAAGTTTGGCATTGGCCAAGTTATTAAGGGTGTCGGTTGCTGCCTAATCATGGGACAGGGATGGAAGGTAATGCGTATCAACCATCGATCTGTCAAGGGTCACTTTATCATTCATCACTCACACACTCTTGTGCCAATTGAGGACACACTAGTTTGTTCACTTCTTTTCCCTGGACTTTAGTTCACAAGGAACCAGTCAAGATTTAGGATAGATACATTTTGCACTTCATTTAACATGCATACAGGGTATAAGCATATGCCCTTTAAAGCCAAGCTATGAATCCTTGCGAACCTTCATATTGTTCTAAACTTATCTAAACATAGTTGTGTATTCAGATATTATCAATCAATTTTTCAGCCAATTTCACTCCAGCTTAGATAACCAGCAACTGTAACTGGTAGCCTTGCCTTTTGTCCATTTTGGTTCTATACATGCTATTTTTCCTTATTTACTCAAGGTCTCATCAGACCATGTACTCAACTTTAATGTATTTTTTGCTAATGGCATTTTCCTGAAGAAGGGTCTCGACCGAAACATTGCTTATTTCCTCAGACTTCAGACTTCATTGTTTCTCCTAATGATCTGTTACTGCATGTGCTTCAATATTCTGCTCTGGCCAATGTTCCTTGGTATTTGTAGAAGTTAATTCCACAATGTGGTATTTTGCAGACCCGTTCAAATATTGGACTCGCTGGTGCAATGTAATTTCTAATACCCACCCATGACTCCCGATTACAGGCTCCAAAATTATAACTCTCCACAATCTCCAGTCTTGTTGGGCTGAAATAGTTTTGCAGTTTTTCCTTCCTTTTATAAATGGACCATCAAACATCATATGGGAACAAGTACATTTTCCACCTCTGCATAAGTATCTGATTCTATTTGTAAAAGCAGAGTCACCTTCTTATATTCACATATGGCTTTATTCCAAGCATTTTGATCCTCACCCTCTAGTTTAATGATGTCATTTGCCCTAAAAACCTTCTATGAGCCAGCCCCGTAAGGCAGCATATTAAAACTTTATGGTTTTGATTTTTCTTCCCATTAAAACAAATTCATAACTTAGGGTGGTAACTTGGTGCAATTTTATTAGCAGTGCTGAACATAACTCATCTCAAAAATGAAGCAATTTTGACTGTTGCTTAATGATTTACCTGACTTCAAATGATTGGAAGCAATTTTAAGAACAGTGCAGTGTTTCTTACCAATTTCAACACTGATTTCTATGTAATGCTTTTTTACTTTTTGAAAAGTTTGTGAAGTTCCTTGCGAGATGTCGTCTTCCTAAATAAATTCCTATGAATCTTCTTCAAGGGCTACAAATAGAGGGAACTTGGCTTGGTGACTATTTTAGTATGACCAACTTTGTGCATTCACCTTCCAGAATTGCAATTGTTAAGCCAGCTATAAAATCATGGAGACTAGATTTACAAATGTAATGATTCGCATTTAAAACATTTCAATCTCAACCGGCCAATTAGACCATTTTCTGGAAAAATCCATTGACCAAACTAATGGGAGATCAAGGCCTGCACTTTCCCTTTTCTTTCCTGCAGAATTTAATTCAATTTAATTGTCATTTGGACCCCTTGAGGTCCATACGAAATGCCGTTTCTGCAGCAGCCATACATTACAAACAAATAGACCCAAGACACAACATAATTTACATTGTACATAAACATCCATCACATCGCTGTGATGGAAGGCCAAAAAAACGTATCTCTCCACTGCACTCTCTCCCCCCCCCCCATGTCAGAGTCAAAGTCAAAGCCCCCGGCTGGCGATGGCGATTGTCCCACGGCCATTAAAGCCACGCCGGGTGATGCAAGGTCGCACACCGGGTCTTGGTGTTAGAGCCCCCGGCGTGCGCTCGCAGAGTCCCGCGGCCATTCCAAGCCGCGCGGGGTGGTGATGTCAGGCCCCGCTCCAGGAGCTCTTCAACCCCGCAACTCGGGCGGGAGAAGTCGCCGTTGCAGGAGCCCTGAAAAGCGGTCTCCCTCCAGTGACCCGCGGGTTCCCGGTGCCGCCGTCCGCCAGACCCGCATTTTGCAGCCTCCGAATCTCCGGAGGTTGGGCCGCAGCAGCAGCAGCAGCGCTCCACCACCACCACCGCTCCACCCGCTCTGGACTCAGCCAGCTCCGCGACGGTGAGGTGAGTCGTCGGCACCAGAGTCCCCGGTCTTCTCCTGTTGGTGGCCGCTCCACATTGCAGCCCCAACCGTGCAGGGAGAGATTTAAAAGTTACCCCCTCCCTCCCTCCCCCCCCCCCCCCATACACACACCCCAACAAAAAATAACAAAAACTACATAAAAACATAGACAAAAATAATAAAAACGCGGACGGGCTGCAGAGGCCGCTGCTGACGTGAGTCGCGCCGCCTACTTAAATAAATATTATTTATTTAAGTACGTTCTGGTTTCCGCAATAGGAAAGGTTGCATTCTGTTACTTGCGTGGTTTGTGCTATGTTATTGTTCATGTTTCCTGCACTGTTCATTTTACATAGAGCAAAAACCATGAGGAAAATATATAATCCTAGACGTTATCATTCCAAGGAATGAGTGGAATTGTTCCATCTGAAAAAAGGAGCAAAGAAGGCAGGCTATATTCCTCAGGTGTTCTCGTGATGATGAAAACCATTTGAAAGGACACAAAGTACTGGAGTAACTCAGCAGGTCAGGCAGCATTGATAGGTGACGTTACGGGTTGGGGCCTTCTTCAGATACGTCCCCACCCGAAACATCACCTATCCATCTTAGTTTGATGAAGGATTCCGACACAAAATGCCACCTATCCATGTTCTCCAGAGATGCTTAGGTAGATGCATTGTCTCTTGCCCAGAGTAGGTGAATCAAGGACGAGAGAACATAGAGTTAAGGTGAAGAGGATATTATTTAATAGGAATCTGAGGGGTAACTTTTTCACACAAAGGGTGATGGATGTATGGAACAAACTGCCAGCTGAGGTAGTTGAGGCAGGGACTATCCCAACATTAGACAGATACATGGATAGGACAGGTTTAGAGGGATATTTACTAAATGCAGGCAGGTGAGACTAGCGTAGCTGGGACATATTGGCCGGTGTGGACAAGTTGGGCCGAAGGGCCTGTTTCCACACTGTATCACTCTATGACTATGAATCTCTGCTGCCTGACCTGATGAGTTATTCCAGCATCTTGTCTCCTTTCCTGTAGACCTGCATCTGTAGTTCATTGTTTCTACATTGAAAGCATTCAGACTTGTTCAGTAATTAAATCCTTGAGACATTTAGTTTAGTTTAGAGATACAGCACGGAAATAGGCCCTTCAGCCCATCAAGTCCGCGCCAACCAGTAATCCCCGCACACTAACACCATCATACACACACTAGGGACAATTTACATTTATGCCAAGCCAATTAACCTATAAACCTGTACGTCTTTGGAGTGTTTGAGGAAACCAGAGCACCCGGTGAAAACCCACGTGGTCACAGGGAGAACATCCAGACATAGAACATAGTCAGGATCGACCCGGGTCTCCTATGCTGTAAGGCAAGAACTCTACCACTGGCCCCGCCATGCTGCCCTTATATCTTCTATGTACATAGATAATAGATGTCCCTAGATGAATATCAATAAACTAATACTCGTCTGGTACATACAGGTAAAAGGGTCTTTCATTACCTTTTAAAACAGCATTTTTTAAAAAATCTAATTAATTTTAAGATTCTGCCTTTATTGTTTTTGTTCAATCGACATGTTGGTTGTATGACAGTGTGAAGAAAGCACAAGCCTGAAGGTTAGCATAGAATTATTATATATCATATTAAAGTAATATGGTTCACAAACTCTACCATCAGATGTATTCTGCAATGTCAGATTTGTTATCCCTTTAAGTTTTAAAATTATTATTTTTTAAAATGGCTAAACATCAAAACAAGCTAATGATTTTGCCGTTATTTATAAACTGGTCTGATCTCAAAACTGCATTTAATATTGTGTAGGAAAGAACTACAAATGCTGGTTTAAATCGAAGGTAGACACAAAATGCTGGAATAACTCAGCGAGACTGGCTGCATCCCTGGAGAGAAGGAATGGGTGACAATTCGGGTTGGGACCCTTCTTCGGACTGATGTCAGGGGAGTGGGTGGGACAGAGATAGAATGTAGTCAGAGACAGTAAGACTGGTTGGAGAACTAGGAAGGGGGTGGGGATGGAGAGCAAGGGAAAGCAAGGGCTATTTGAAGTTAGAGAAGTCAATGTTCATACTGCTGGGGTGTAAGCTACCCAAGTGAAATATGAGGTGCTGTTCCTTCAATTTGCACTGGGCCTCACTCTGACAATGGAGGAGGCCCAGCCAGGACAGAAGGTCAGATTGGGAATGGGAGGGGGAGTTAAAGTGCTGAGCAACCAGGAAATCAGGTAGGTTAAGGCGGACTGAGTGGAGGTGTTCAGAGAAACGATTGCAGAGCCAATATACATCGGCGAGACCAAGCATGGGCTCAGCGATCGTTTTGTTGAACACCTCTGCTCAGTCAGTCTTCACATACCTGATCTCTTGGTTGCTCAGCACTTTAACTCCCCCTCCCTTCTGTCCTGGGCCTTCTCCATTGTCAGTGTGAGGCCCAGCGCAAATTGAAAGAACAGCACAACAGCATCATGTTGTTCTTCACTCAGTCTTCAGTGAGACCACAGTATCTAGTTTATAGCATTGTGATGTGCACAGCTGATTAGACTGACCTGGTCTCGAAACATCCTTCCACACAGCTGACAGATATGTAGAGATGCTGTAGCATCAGTTGGTGTCAATTTTCAAGATTCTTTTCCTCTTTGCTTCTTCCATTCTAGCTTCCTCATATGAATGAACACTTCTCTTTATGTGAGTACCTCAAACAGGATGGACCAGTGCTTGTTGTTGAACAATGTAAAGTAGTCAAGTCTGGTAGTCTGTAACTTTACTGAGTATTTAATAAAGGCACATGTCAAACACGTCTCAGTACTCACTGCATCTAGTCTTCAGGCGTACTGGAACCAAGGGAGGAGTAAGGGGAAGATATCACAGTTATACTGAGATGACTGGGCGTGGTTAGTGGTATTGAGGTAGCTACATTATAGGTTGCATGCATAAACCATCTACATCCGTTCCCTTGGAAATCTAAAATTGAAGTTATAACAGTGGCAGTGTGATTATACAACACATGCAAATTTAAACAAAATCACCGTAGCGGACAGGAGGTTTTACAACCCGACCCGAGCGTGTGCGTATAGCACCATCACCCTCCCCACCAGATAGAAGAGGAGGCGGAGCAGCAGCAGCCGGGAAGGAGGAAGCAGGCGGGGACCCAACCGGGAATGCGGGAGGTGACCCAGCCGGCACGGGTGATCCAGGAGGAGGAGACGGGGGAGAAGGAGGAGAAGGAGAACGAGCAGGGGAGGAGATCATCTGCCCGAAACCAGGAAGCGCAGAGGGAGGAGAACGCGGCAAGCGAACTGACCGGGGCATGCAGGGAGCTGTGGGGTAATTAGTAACAGCAGGCTCGAAACGCAACGGAGGAGCGTAGGGATCCGCAGGAGGAGGCTGAGGCTCGTTAGCGGCCAATAGGTGCTGGCGTCTCCGGCGGTAGACAGTTCCATCAAAGTCCACCAGGTAAGATCTCGGGGAGTCGTCCACACCAACAACGGTCGCGAGTCGGGAGAACCCGGTTGCTGTCTGCATGCGGACGACCTGGACAGGGAGTAGTGGTGCGAGCGGGCGGCAGGACTTGTCGTGAGAGCAGCACTGTACCTCATGCTTGTGATCAATCCGTTGCTGGACGGTGGCAGGCTGGAGGACCTTGGGCACCAGGGATTGTTGGGCGATCGGCATCGGTGGGCGAAGCATGTGGGACATCAGACGCTGGGCAGGGGATCGCATGGTAGGGTCCCGTGAGATGTTGCAAAGGTTGAGTAGACCCAGGTAGAAGTCACCATTGGAGAGACGAGACTGCTCGAGCAAATTCTTGGCACTGCAGACAGCTCGCTCGGCCAGGCCGTTGCTCTGCGGGTATTTAGAGCTGCTGGTATAGTGAGTGAAGTTCCACTTCGCAGCAAAAGCCTGGAATTCTGAACTGGTGAACTGACGGCCGTTGTCGGTCTGTAAGCGGACCGGGGACCCGAAGGTAGCAAAATGTCTGCGCAGCTTACTGATAACCATTTCAGAGGTGATAGCAGGGAGAAGATCCACCTCGAACCAGTTGGAGTATGAATCAACCAACACCAGTTAGTGCTTGCCTCGCCATTCGTGCTGCAGAAGTGGCTGGCGCTGCTGATGTGGGGCAAGAGTGTTGCAATCAGGACAGGAGGCTACTCGGGCTTTAATGTACTTGGCCATGCCGGGCCAATAGTATTGTTCTTGGGCATGTGAGACGGTGGCATCGGCTCCGGGATGCCCCATGTGGGCAGCGTTGTAGTACAAGTCGTATAGGGAGGCAGGGACGACCACCTTGTGACCCTTGATGATGATGCCGTCCCGGAGCACAAGCTCGTCGCGGACCAGAAAGAAAGGGTGGGCACCCGCAGGCAGTGAGGTGCATCTGCTGGGCCACCCCTGCTGGATGACAGCTGCGAGCTGTTGCAGGTCGGGGTCGTTGACGGTGTGCTCAACCAGGCACTGCAGCTGCTTAGAGGGAACAAAGTTGACATTTAGTACCTGCAGATCCTCCTGCTCATAGGGGTGCCTGTCACAGGAGGACCGGGGGGGCCCGGGACAGCGCGTCGGCCACATGCATCTCGTTGCCCCTCTTGTACACGATCAGAAAGTCGAACCGCTGGAGCTGTAGCATCATGCGCTGGAGTCTGGCTGGAGCGATGTGGATGGGCTTATTGAGGATGGTCACCAAGGGTTGATGATCCGTCTCGACGGTGAACCTGGTACCGAAAAGGAAGTCCTTGAACTTGGAGCAGGCGAATACAACCGCAAGAAGCTCCTTCTCGATTTGTGTACATAGCGCTGCTCAGTGTCTGTCATGGTACGCGAGGCATGAGAAATGGGCTGCAGCGAGCCGTCATCATGGAGTTGCAGGCAGGCAGCACCGAGTCCGAAGCGGGAAGCATCACACGTAACTACAATCGGACGTTGCAGATCGAAAAACTTGAGAGTCGGTGTGCTGATCAGCTTTGTTTTGAGAAAGTCGAAAGCCTGCTGGTGTTGGGGAAACCAGGACCAGGCAATGTTTTTTTTCGTCAGTTGCCTCAGGGGTGCACTCAACTCGCTGAGGTCGGGGATAAACTTCCCCAAATAGTTGACCATGCCCAGGAAACGCTGCAGGCTGGTCACGTCGGTCACATTATACGTTGCATGCATAAACCATCTACAAACAACAAGAGTCTTTTCTATCTTTTAAGCAGACATAGATTATTGATAACCAAGTGGTTAATTTTCCCCAGATGCTGCCTGACCTGTTGAATGTTTACAGCATTTTCCGTCATTGTTTGATTCTCACTGTATGTATATAACTTTAAAATAACAAGGATACACCAGAGAATGCAGATGCTAGAATATTGAGGAGGGGGAAACTGTTGGAGGGACTCAATGGATCAAGCAGCATGTTTGTAGGTTTAGGTTTAGGTTTATTATTGTCAGATCAAAAAGCTTTGTTCCATGCTGTGCAATCAGATCATTCATTCATTCATCATCGTTGGAAACATTAGTGACGCAGTGGTGCTGGTTTCCAACGAGAACGGTAATGGACACACCACACATCTCTGTCCTCCAGTTCCTGCGGACTTCCGCCGCTGGAAGTATAGGCTTTTGGTGTGTGTGCTTTATCATCATTCCTTACAATGTTATGTATGACAGTGATCGCAACTTCTACTGTAATGTGGATGGCTACTGGCTCGCTAGAAGCTCATCCGCCCTTTGACAGGTCGTGTTTTTGGTCCTGCTTGGGGTCCACAGCCTCCTCCTCATCTGACAAACCAGGTGGGGGAGGCAGTTTAGTAGCCGACTATCTGACCATGGAGCAGGGAGCACAGGATTACATGGTACTCGTGCGGGGGGGGAAGCTCCCTCCAACCTGACCTGTAATAAGATCAGATCATATTATACGCAAAGACAATCAAGCCAAACACAAGTACAATGCCCCTCTCCTCTTCCACCATTCTTTTCCCGCTCCTATAATCAGTCTGAGGGAGGGTTCTGACCTGAAAAGTCACCTATCAACGTTCACCAGAGACGCTGCCTGATCTGCTGAGTTACTCCAGCACTTTGTGTCTTTTTTTTCCCCCAAGTGAAATAGATTGATTTACAGGTGGAAAGGAGATTTAAATGGGCTGGGCGATTGTATTGGATGCCAGTAGTTCCTCCTCTGTGACCAGCAATGTGCCACCATGCTTCAGAAAGGAGCAGCATCAACATTTCTTTCCCCCCCACAGATGCTGCTCAACCTGTTGAGTTCATTGAGAGTTTGCTTGTTGCTTCCTGCAAAACAACATTGCTCCTTTTCAGAATGGGATGTATTGACTGCGAGCTGCTTTGGGAAACGCTGAGCATCTGAAAGGGGTTCTTGAAATACACATTTCTCTTTAAAATCAGCTTCAGTTTCTCAAATGCAGTCTGCGTTTTTCCTGTGTTGGTTAGAAAATCCCCATCATTACTGTGGACTTAACAGCTATTCATTTTGAACATGCATGGAAACCACTGCCACAGTTTCAATGAGATACTGATTGAATGTAACTCAATGATACAGATTAAAAAGAGCCTCACAATCAGCAATGGACCAACAGTGAGTGAATCCTGGGCTGTGTTGGAACATTAAAATCTTGCGGCTGTTTTGAAAATTGCAAAATGTAACCAAATGCAATGTGAGCTAATGAGTAGCTTTAAAGTGGTCGTGGTGAATAAAACCCCTTTAGAAACACATTAAAAGACATGAACTTATTATGACTTGTCAATTTGAAAAGGTTACAGAGTAATATGATTTTTTTTTCCATGTTCTTTCAATGAAAAATGAATGATAAAATATATTGTCACAGTTGTCTTCCCAGCCACTGATTTTGCTACCCGTGTTGAATTTAAACTTGAAGATTTAAGATCGGAAGATGTATAAAATAACCATAAATTGGTTGTCTGTGGCTACATGTCTGTGGCTTCAGAAGAAGAATGTTTATCAAGCAGAACTCTGCTTATATGTATACTCCGCTTGTATATATCCTATCACTCCAGCTTCTATAATGCTCTGGCTGCAAACAGAATTTTCCATCTTCCAGGCCAAGGTTATTTGATGATTTTTGTCATTTTCCAT
Source organism: Leucoraja erinaceus (assembly GCF_028641065.1). Classification (NCBI taxonomy): domain Eukaryota; kingdom Metazoa; phylum Chordata; class Chondrichthyes; order Rajiformes; family Rajidae; genus Leucoraja; species Leucoraja erinaceus. Next base: position 82,750,705 of record NC_073378.1, read on the forward strand.
TTGCCCGCCAACAACCCAGGGATTTATTTTCCATTTCATATTCTTCAATTCTTCAACGTGTAAGATCATTGGTTTGGACAAAAATACTTTGAAATAAATCGATATTGACAAGCTCCTGCATGGTGGACTGAATCCGAATGTTAAGGCAAAAGGGATCAGAGACATGTTGGCAAACTGTATCTAAAATTAGTTTGGATATAGGAAGCAGAGGGTAATAGTGAATGGGCGCTCCTCTAACTTGAAATCTATAACAAATGGTGAACGGCAGAGATCTATGCTGAGACCTTTGTTGTTTGTAGTATACATACAGTGGATGACATATATTAGTTACATATATATATTACATACACATATATACTTATATCTATATTACTAAAAGTCTGATCTTGACCGCTTTTGACTTACTGTGATGCAATTTCCGAGAGAACGCCGCCACTTACGGACGTCATTTTTGGCCACCATCACTCAGAGTCCCCCTCCGCCGGACTGGACTGGAGGATTTTTCCCATCAATGAAAAATCAGAGAGATGTTCATATTTTTTTAAAATGTTGCCATTCTCTCTGCTAGCGGCAGGGGGGGACCCGGAAGTGTCGTGCCTCATTCAGTCTCTGCGAGACGGAGGAAGCAAGAGGGTCACGGCTCTCTGAGCTGTGAATAACAATGAACGCACGTCAATTCCACGGTGAGTTCCCGGGATGTGGTTTTCAGCAAATTTGTTTGTTGTTTGCAATGAGTTTGCCCAATTGGCTTTTTGGCTTTTTAAAGGGCTTTCAGCAAATGTGTTTTGTTGGCTTGCAAAGTGTTTTGAGTCTGTGTGTGTGTGTGTGTGTGTGTGAATGAGTCTGTGTGTGTGTGTGTATGAGTCTGTGTGTGTGTGTGTGAATAAGTATGTGTGTGAATGAGTATGTGTGTGTGTGTGTGTGTGTGTGTGTGTGTGTGTGTGTGTGTGAATGTGTGTGTGTGTATGTGTGAATGAGTCTGTGTGTGTGTGTATGTGTGTGCGTGTGTGTGCTGTGTGTGTGTGTGAATGAGTCTGTGTGTGTGTGTATGGATGAGTCTGTGTGTGTGTGTATGAATGAGTCTGTGTGTGTGTGTATGAATGAGTCTGTGTGTGTGTGAATGACAAGGAGCAGAGTGGGGGGGTGGGATGGTGAAGGGAGGAGGGGCGACTGAGTGAACTGCCAGCACACCAGGCGTGAGTGACTGCACTGCCAGCCCACGAGCCGTGAGTAAGTGAACTGCCAGCCCACCAGCCGTAAGTGACTGAACTGCCAGCCCAATAATCCATTGTCCACCCTCTCCCCCTTCTCTCTCACAGTCTGTCATCTGTTTTGTGCAGAATTCCTGGCAGTTTCTCAGCTGCCAGCCTGCCAGGTCCAAGTGACTGTACTGCCAGGCCTCAGTGACTGAGCTGCCAGCCCAAGGATCCATTCGGCCCACAATGTCTACACTAGCCCTCTGGAAACCAGTACCTCCGGTCCACAACACCCATCCTAGCGCAACAGACAGCCCCCCCACTGGCGAGCAATGTTGGAATTGGTGGAGAGGTGGAATATTGCGTTTGGTGACCAGCCCTCCCGTGTGAGCTGGGACCCAATGGGTCCCACTTAGTCTAGTGTTCTACTAAAATTTGACGGTCCAAAGTGCATTACCTCACTCTTGTCAGGATTAAATTCCAATTGCTATTGCTCTGCATAACTTTCCAGCTGATCTATGTCCCATTGAATCCTTAGATAACCTACTCTGCCCTTTGATGCCACCAATTTTTTTATCATCTGCAAATTTAATAATCAGATTATCTATATATATATATATTACATGCACACACACATATTATATATATACATTACACACACACATATACACACACACACACACATGTGAATATATATATATACATATATGTAAGTATATAATATATAGTATTAGTCACATATATCTATATTACTAAAGTCTGATCTTGACCGCTTTTGGCCCACTGTGCTGCGATTTCCGAGAGAACGCCGCCACCTACGGCCGTCATTTTTGGCCACCTCGATCAGAGCCCATGTTTGCCTTCCTGTACCAGAGGATTTTTCCCATCAATGAAAAATCAGAGAAATATTAATGTTTTTAAAAAATCGCCATTCTCTCTGCTGCCCCTGGTGGAGGGAGGGGGAGGGATTATAAAACCAGGAAGTGGTGTGCCTCACTCAGTCTCTGCAAGATGGATAAAGCCAAGGGTCACGTCTCTCTGAGCTCTGAATAACACTGAACACGTGTCTACTCAACTGTGAGTGCCCTTAATGTGGTTTGAAAATGAAAATATGGTTGGTTTGAAGTAAAAAGGCATTGCCTGCAAATGGTTGTTTGGGGGGTTTGGGTTGAAGTAAAAAGGCACTCTCTCTCTCTCTCCCCTCCTCTCTCCTCCCCCCCCCCCCCCCCTCTCCCTCCCTCTCTCTCTCCCTCCCTCTCCCTCCCCCTCTCTCTCTCCCTCCCCCTCCCCTCCTCCCCCCCCTCTCCCCCCCCTCCCCCCCCTCCCTCCCCCCTCCCCCACCCTCCCTCCTCTAAACCACCCCTCACCTCCACAACCCCTATCCCCTTCCCTCCACCCCTCCCCCCTCCCTGCTCCCCACCTCTCCCCCTCCCCTCACCTCACCCCCCCCCTCTCAGCACCCCCTCTCTCTACCCCTCACTCAGCATCCCTCTCTCCCCCCCTCTCTCTCCCCCCCCCTCCCTCTCGCCTCTCTCTCTCTCCCCCCCCCACTCTCTCCCCCCTCCCTCTCTCCTCTCTCTCTCTCTCCCTCTCTCCTCTCTCCCCCCCTCTCTCTCTCTTCCTCTACCCTCCTCCCCTCCATCCCCTCCCCCACCCTCCCTCCCCTAAACCCCCCTCCCCTCCACACCCCCTACCCTCTTCCCTCCACCCTCCCCCCTTCCTCCCCCTCCCCACTCCCCACCTCCCCTCATCCCCTCTCAGCACCCCCTCTCTCTCCCCCTCACTCTCACCCCCTCTCTCTCCTCCCCTCCCCTTTCTCTCTCCTCCTCCCCTCCCCTCTCTCCCCTCCTCCCCCACCTTTCCCCCCTCACCCATGAAGACTCTAAAACCAAAGGTACAAAATTAAGATGAAAGGGGAGAAATTTAAAGCAGAACTGAAGGTATGTTTTTCATAGCGAGTAGTGGATATTTGGAATGAGCAGTCAGGGAAATTGGTGAAGGCAGATACAATAACGACAGTTAAAAGGCATTTGGTCAGGAAATTGACAGGAAAGGCATAGAGGGATAAGGGGCTAGCATGGGGAAATGGGACATAATGTGGCATAATAGGGTCAGGTAAAAAGGTAACCCAAAGGTCCATTTCTCTGCTGCTTGTTTCTACAATTCTATGTCTGAGCCTTTAAGTGACACGCTGGCCTGCCAAATTCCTGATAAAGCAGCAAATCAAAATTTTCCCCAAATTCTTGATTCGTGATAGAAGACCTTATGGTTTGGGCAGGTTACAGTGTCAGTGCAGCACACAGTGGGAGAACTAAGGCAAAGTGATCCCAATGCCTCATTACTTATTGCCGGGGATCTGCATGACTCCACCATGGCCCCAGACACAACGCATCAGTTCTCAGCTGGGTCTGCAGGACTCAGGCTGCAGGCCATATCCTTCCACGCTTTGAGGGGAGAGGGAAGACAAACAAGTGTTTAAAATAAGCTGATAGGTAAAAGGCTTGAGAAATACTTTGCTTGCAGCTGCCTCCAATGGCCCCATCAAGACCCACTGCTGCTTGCTTGCTAACGGCCTGAAGAAATTGACTGTGGCATGTGTAGTACGTGGTGCCAATCTGCACAAACGGGTCCCCAATAGTGTGGAGATCCATTGCCTATGGTCCTCCCACAAGTTTCTCACACCTCCACTGCAATACCTCTCTACATACAGCGCGGTGAGGCTGAATTTTAGCCCTACACAACAGGCTTAGCCAAACCCCTAAGTCTCAAGACTTTGTCTGACTGTGAGGAAATTTAAAAAAAAGTATTGCAAACTTATTTGTGAAAAGTCATGTGAATTTTTAACAGCAAAGAGAAGGAATCAGGTTGGTTTAATGGGATATGCATCTATAATGGAATCTGTCAACGCCCATATTCCGTGCTGTAATCGTTGCGGTTTGTGCACACTGTCATTTTTTCCTGAATTGGTGCCAGAAGTCATTTTGTGTTTCTTTTCACCAAAACCACATTTCACAGCTGTCATCTGTCGCAGCTGCAGATCTGAGCTGCTTCCATCCCCGAGCCATGGCCTTGAGCCTTTCTTTCATCATTCTCTCTCTCAGGTGTTTGCAGCAACTGCCTCGCCCACGTCCTGCTCTCCAGGGCCTGTCCATCAAGCAGCTCCCGCCTCGGGCAAAAGGGCTGCAACCAGCTGAGAAAGCAGCGCAAGAGAAGCAGGCAAGCTGGCAGCACACTGAATGGGACACGACTCTGTGACAGCTCCTTTGTTGCCTTTGGCTTTCAGTGCTGTCTTTGCATCTTTTTTGATGCTTTTTGCAGGGTTTTTTTTTTAATGCTGATTTTGAGTGGCTCACAAAGACAGAGAAAGCTCTTTAGCCAGCTGGGCTTTGTGTTTTGTTTGCAGATTGTAAGATACAAACCTTATCAGCATGGGTCATCTCACACAGATGTCGAGCATACCAACATAGCAGGCATTTGATGCTAAGCCACAAAGAACAAGTGCAAAACACCTGAGGCCTGTGGTGAACAAGTACTTTCCACTTCGTGGGCACCATGGAAGCTCCTGCAGCCCCATACAGTTTTCCTTGCTTCTGCCCTCTTTCCTCTTTTACTATCCGCAAATAAGACTCAACAGCAGAATTTCTGATGCTGATGGCACCATCTTTACAATAAGATCTGCCATTAATAGAAAAAAAGGATCATCAATTATGATACATCATTTCTAAGTTCTTTACTAACCTATGAGAGACTTACCGGTACTTTTTTCTTTGTATGGATAGTCTCTTTAAATGTTAAATAAAGCTTTAGGCATTGCTACCCTTATGTTCTCTCTTCTTTTCCGTTCCGTACGGAAATGAGTAATCTTCATGAATATAATCTATGCCTTTGGAGTCTCTTTATTTTGTTTAGGTTTTGCTTGATATTTATTCTGTTTCATCAAGACCACCCTGAGATAATTATGACCACCAGGGATGTAAACATTCACACCTGTATGGCCTGAAGCTAACATCTCCAATGAAGGTTGCTCAGATTGGCTAAACCTCTGTCCAGCTTTAAAAAGCTCTCCTTGTTCTGTGCGAGTGGGCTTGAGTTCATACATGTGGATCCCGTGTCGCTTGCTGCATCCCATCCCCTCTATCATCCCAGACTGCAACCCTTGTAAATAATTCACCGGCCACAAATCAAAGCATGTCACTTTAAAACCCATGCATACCCCAGCAGGAAGATTCTCGGGCGCTTCACTTCGCAATAAATTGCAAATAAAATTTAAGTCAGAAATCTAGGATTGTTTTCTAACAGACTTTAATTGCTATAATTAAAGAAGATAGAAATTTCCCCTTATGATTTCTACCATCTGTTTTATTATTTAGTTTTCTTTCATACATCGTAAAATTTGATTAGTTCTTCCCGGCAGTATCAGCTCATTATTGTCTTCAGTTTACACTCAAATAAATATATACGTTGCTCTCAAAACTAGCAATTAGCGCATTCCCAAATTGTCCTTGAGAAATTAGGGTGCGAGATTGCACTCCTTGTACTGAACATACTCGGCTGTGTTCTTGGATCTGGGATTGCAAGATTTTGAACCAGTGCCTGCGACAGAATGTTAGAGTCATACTGTCATACAGCACAGAAACTAGCCCTTTGGCCCAACATGCTGACCAAAATGTCCCATCTAAGTTAATCTCACTTGCCCGTGTTTGGCCCAGACCCCTCTGAACCTTTCCACTACATGAAACTGTTATAATGTCTTTTAAATGTTCCTAATGTACCTGCCTGATATATCCAGGTCAGAGTAGAGTACACCAGGGTGCAGAATTAGCAGCTGTTGACATCCCCCTCTGCCCTCAGCCACCCGGTGTCGGTGGTCATTGAGTGGGAGATGCAAATGAAGAAAATATTTTCTGACATACCTTTGGGCATCTTGAGCCACATCATAATCACATTTGCTGGATTTTGAGGGAATGAATGTTTCAAATGGTTGGTGACAGTTGTGGGGGAAACAAAGCAACCTGTTTGGTCCTGCGTTATATGGAGCTTCTTGAAATTTGTTGACTCTGCATCTATCCAGGTAAGTGGAGAGTGTTTCATCACATGTCTTAGTTTTGCCCGATATTAAATGGAATTATTTGAGGCATCAGCAGATGAGTCCCTTACCACAGGATACCCAGCTTCTGATCTACCTTTATAGTCATAGAGACTTTCCTCCAGCAATCTCAACAATCTTTCTCTATGATTCCAATCAATGCAAAATGTTTCTTCTTCATTCATTTTGACATCAACATTGCAGGAATCTCCTGATATCACACTCAGAATAATGCTGACAACACTGAGAATGATCAATTTCACCTGATACTCCAATTACAATGGTTTTGTTCAGGGCTGAACAAAGAAATGAGCTTGAAGCCAATATCTCTGACAGAACGATGTCAGGGAGCAGATTATTGTTGAAATGTCACTTGGTACCACTGTCAATTACATATTTCATGACGTTCGTGTCTGCCTAGACAATTGTTGGCCAAATTGGATTTGTCCTATCCTTTCTGAACAAGATATACCTGAGCATTTTTGCACATTACGCTGTAGATACCAATATTACAACTGTAATGACAACTTGGCTAAAAGCATGACTAGTTCAGGACCACATGTCGTCAGTATCATAGCCTGGATTCTGCAATGGCTTGGATCCCTGGATTAGAGGAGCTATTTGTTCAGTATCTCTGGCTGAAAATGTTTTAACAAACACCATTAAATGTAAAAATTGCTGAGCATTCAATGAATGGCACCAACATTTTTGCAAGTGATTGTGGTAAGTTGGTGATGTGCTTTTGTAATGGTTTCACATTCTCAATATTACACCAATAACATCATCAAGATCTCATCACATTGATGGTTCCCCCATTGAGCATAAATGGAGTGCAACACAGTGACAGGTCTAGCACTATCATCTTGGTAAAGGCAGGGTACCAACTCTTAAATCTCGATGATTGTATTTTAAAATTCCTTTGAAACAAAAAATATTCACTTACCGCTAAAGCATTTACAGTTTAATAAAGAAGATGATACCTGCTTAGGCAGAGTCGTATATCTCACTTTAAAAGAACAGTGTGTCACTTAGGCCTCATCCCATTATAAGTTTCATAATGAATTCTCAAAACCTTGTAAGTAACTTGAATATATTTTGGAATTTCATGATCTCAGTATGCCTCAAGTCATTTACACCCCTAAAGAATAGTCACTGTTGTCACATGGAAAATACGGTAGAAGGTTTACAAATAAGAATCTCCCACATGCACAAGGTATAGAAAGGACCATATCTCTGATTTTTGTAAAAGGTAAAGGTTGTTCTCGACATCAGAAGAGCTCTGCTGCTCTTCTTCTGATTCTGCAGTTCAACTATTTTCAGCCCTGTTTTAATAAGTAGCTTAACTGACACTGCTATAATGTTAATAGAAGTACCTGCCTCGTTTATGTTCTCAAGGCGTGGAGCTGGGCTTAATTTAGTTTAGTTTAAGGGCCTGTCCCATTTGACGATTTTTTCGGCGACTGCTGGCATCCTTGACTGACGGATCAGGTCACCGAAAAATTAGCAGCGTGATGCGGCGTGACGCGTCGGAGATGCGCCGTGACACGGCGTGATGACGCATTGATGTGCGGTGTTTTTCAAGTGTTGCAACATTTTTTTGTCGCTACTGGATTTTGAAATGTTCAAACTTTTTTGGCGACACTGATATGACGCCAGCAGTCGCTGAAAAAATCGGCAAGTGTGACCGGCCCTTTAGAGATACAGGCCCTTCAAGCCACCGAGTACATGCCGATCAGCGATCCCTGCACACTAACACTATCCCACACACACACACGAGGGATCATTTACAATTATATCATGCCAATTAGCCTACAAACCTGTACGTCTTTGGAGTGTGGGAGGAAACTGGAGCTCCCGGGGAAAACCAACGCAGGTTACGGGGAGAACGTAAAAAAACACTGTACAGACAACACCCGTAGTCGGGATCGAACCCGGGTCTATGGCGCTGTAAGGCAGCAACTCTACCACTACGTCACCTGGGCTTGAACCAAGACACTCCTTATTTCTGTGAGTGCTGCCAAAGAGCCACAAGAAAAGAACCTGTAATATACTGCAGGTCAAGTGGGGAACAGTGAGTGGTGAGGTGCAATCGGCTTATTTCCGTGGACATCTGCTAATTACTAACTTTCTCTGTTGCCGCATAAATGAAGTGCAAGCACCAACCACTCTCCGAACTCTGCTACAATTCATTGCACTGGCTGGGAGAACATCATGACTGCTTTCACAGTGAGCAGAATCTTCACCATCCTCTATGGACATCATGTATAGGAAAGAACAGCAGATGCTGGTTATTCCTTCTCTCCAGAGATGCTGCCTGGCCCGCCGAGTTACAGCAGCGTTCTGTGTCTTCCTTCTCTTTGGACATCATGTCCACAGTGCACAAAAACTGAGGAAGAAGTAAGATGTCTCCATGAAAACATAAGTATTATCAGCATATGAGATACTCTGACATGATTGGAAACTACAATTGTTGCCAATAGCAGATGAACAATTGATGCAACTGTATGATGCAGCTTTGCCCACTCATTTAAGAGGGTAGTCTGCCCTTTCAGCAACTAACTGCAAATGTGACACTTTACACAGCAAGTCTTCAGTAGTGCACGAGAAGAATCATTCAACTATTAAAGGCAATTTTATTTGAAGTTTTGATGGTCTCTTTAACGTCACAATAAAAACACGCAGTGAAAAAAGCTAAACACCTCTCGGGTTTCCATCAGTGAGCTGAAGTTTCAGTTCCGTTTATTTTCAATCACAACACTTGGAAACCTGCAACGTGCAATTTTGTGTAATTTTATACAGGCAACAGCTATAGAAGTTCGAAGAAAAGAGGGACTTTTAAATGAAGCTGCATGAAGCACAGAGGGTTTCTTTAAATGTGAGTGCAGCTCTGAACTATGTGGCATGTTCACACTGTACAGGGATTCCTGTGGTTGTTTCATTTCCCTCCAGGTATCCTTTAACTCTGTTGCCACCTTTTGCCTTTAAAGAGTTATAATAACAACATTCAAAGCTGTCAATGGGACCAGTTTCTTTCCCGAGTATGATCTATTAATGACAGCAGGTATCAAATGTGTAGTTTCATCTTTACTGATTAAAAATAGCCGAGACAAGCTTAAAGGTCAGTTTACTGGATGAATTGCTGATTTGAAAACCAGGCGTTTGAAATCTGTTGAAAGGGATTTAAAGTATGAAAATGCCATCAGGTTCCTTGTAAAACAGCCGCCTAGCTGATAACATTTAAGATAGAGTGGACTGTGTCCATGTGTATATGTCTGAAGAGTTACTTACATAACTTGATCAGGATTCATAAGGAACTGACTTCCCTTGGAATGCACTGGTGTGGGGAAGGAGCAAAATCAGACTCAGCGGGGCTAAATCAAAGCATTAGGGCTAGCTGACTTGCGTTTTGTAAGGATCTGAAGAGGAGAAGTTTATGGTGAACTTTCCAAGAAGAGCAGCATTGTCTGAATTTCCAGATGAAGTTAACAGCCAACAAATTAAATGCTGGCACGTAACCCCCCCCCCACCCCACCCCACCCCCCACCATAATCTCAGACACAGATCATGAGAACTGACAAGGACTCTCAGGGCAAAATGTTTAACCAGTGAAGCAGACGGCAACTCTAATTGTGCATAATGAACCCACAAGTGGTGATTTACCCATAAACCTCAGACTTCATAAAATCTAATCCAAGAAACCCTGTCCCTTGGGCTTATACTCATCATTCACACACATTAACTTTTTTCTGCGTGCCCATATTTTGAATTTTTGTGGTTGGACTCCAATTGAGAAACTATAAATTACTTTAAAACATGGCTGTCAGGAGTAGGATCGGTGCCAAACTTCAGCAAGCTGTCGCATGGGGCAACAGTTGTTCACCTCTCATCATCCCTGAACACCATAGTCCATTGCTCCAACTGAGTCTCCTCATTTGGCAGTTTTTTATTAGAAAAGTGGTCAGTCGTGTTATTTTGGGGATCTGTAAATTGTTCAGGAATGTCAGCTAAAGGCTTCGAGAAACTACAAAGAGTTCTGTGCTCACAGCCTCACAAGAACTGACTCCTTGAAAATTCTAAACATATTCTGTTGCACACCAACTTCTACTAATAATTGTGTAGGCAGGAACTGCAGATGTGAAAAAAAGAACTGCAGATGCTGGTAAAATTGAAGGTAGACACAAAATGCTGGAGTAACTCAGCGGGTGAGGCAGCGTCTATGGAGAGAAGGAATGGGTGACGCTTCGGGTCGAGACCCTTCTTCAGACCATTCACACCTACTTGACTGATCCATAATGCCTCCTCATTTTGTTTCCTGCTGCCTTTAATCCTTAGCAAAGGATGCAAGATTTTTTCATATGTGATGCGATTAGAAGTAATTCATTGGGGTTATTTGTGTTAGGGGTTACACAATGTAGAGCTGTTACTTTTATTTTGCGGGTACGAGAAAATGAGCAGCAAATTTTATAGCCATTGACTGTGTATATGTTGCATAGAGCACAGAAACAGGTCCTTCGGCCCAACATGCCCGTGTCGACCTGAGCTCTCATTTGCCTGCGATTGGCCCATAACTCTCTAAACCTTTCCAATCCGTGTACTTGTGCAGGTGTCAGTTAAATATCATAATTGTACCTACCTCTACAACTTCCTCTGGCACTTGTTCCATATATGCAGCATACTCTGTGTGGAAGAGATACCTCTCGGGTCTCCTTTAATCCTTCCCCTCACAAAATAATTCAATGCCCTCTAGTTTTAGTCTACTCTATCCTGGGGAAAAAACTGACCATTCGCCTATCTATGCTGTGATTGTAAATTATGAGTTAATTGGAAATTTAACTTTTAAATGGTTATTTAAGAAGAATAGTTTGACATATGAAGGTTTGCTTACATATATGTGTATATACCTACCTTCAAAAACCATATGTACCAAGTAGCACAACATCTGATACTAGCTGTACCAGCCATTGCTATTCATTGAGGAAGGCTCGGCTTTGATAAGGGTTGTTTGATTAGAAGCCTTATCTCTGTTACCCACCTTACTAATCAGTAATATAGAATCATCTTAGATTGATTATCTAAGAATATAGAATAATCTGTCTGAAAAAAGGTCCCAACCCAAAATGTAATTGATCCATGTTCTCCAGGGATGCTGCCTGACCTGCTGGGTTACACCAGCATTTTGTGTCTTCCGTAGAACAATCAAATACACTGTGTGTGATCCGAATCCTCCCATTACCCATGACCTTTCTGCCTTTTGACTCGCCCGGCTCAGTTCCAACTGGAAGGTGCTTGCCACAAAGGGAAAGTCCTTCCCTTCATTATCAGGTCATTTCAGTAACGTGCCTGAAGTTTTAAGAGGGAGGCTCATAACCAATATCATCTTTGCATGGCATGAAATGACAGATGAATATGCTTCTGTGGGTTCAAATGGATTTCTTGGCCACTGTTCCCAGGAGCTTTATCGGAAACTTGTGCTGAAGATTGAAAGAAACTCCTGATAACAGGAGAGATTTCCTGCATTTATTGTGGAACAATTGATCCAGAAACAACCTAAACAAAGGCACTTTGCTATCTGTATCTCCCGCAGCAGCTTGATATGATCAGTGAGTGCAAGGGACACTGGTAAACTATGAACCCTATATCCCGGGTAAAAATCTCCGCTGGTAAAAATTCAAAAGGCTGTAGTTTCCGATTCATAAACTATGAGCATTTTGTTATTGGAGTGAGTAAATTGCTCTTAACCTACATTGCAAAAGCAGAGATTTTCTCATGGATGAATTTCTATTATCTTCACCAATCTTCCAGGAGTTACAATAGGATTGATTTGACAAAGATAAGCACATACTAAATCATACAATTTTTGCAAATTTGTTCTTACCTTTACTAGTTTATACAAAAGACACATTGACCAAATTTATGGGAAATCTGTGCATGGTTTATTGATCATAAAGTGACAATCTAAAAACTATAGGTGTCTCAACGCATCAGATACTAGACTCACTTTTAATGAGTCCTAGTGTTGGAAAACCTAAAGCTACACAAGTTAATCTGTTCCCAATGTGTTCCTTTTTCACACTCAGGTGCTGTCTTTTTCCAGAATATAGTTTGTTCTTGGCTTCATCACTACATTACCACAAATCATCTGTCCCGTTTTTCTGAACGGTGATAGCCTATTTGATTGTGGCAATCAGAAACTGTTCAGCTGTAGTTCTTAGATGACAATCAGGGTGTAATCCTGATGCCTTAAAATGAAAAAAATATGAGGAAGCTAAAAGCATTTGAGAAGGATAAACTATGTCTTTCTCTAGAATTGCAAATATAGGCTCTTTAGAAAAAAGCAGTGATTGCCAGAAAGTGCCTGTAAGGCAAGAGTGATATTCTGTGAGGCCATATCTCATTCAGGCACTGCCGCTAATTAGCATGGGGCAGTGATCAATAGAGGCCTGTTGTTAGCATTGCAGGTTCACTGTTGACTCAGGAAGCCAGTAGTTCCATGGTTTAAGTTAAGGCCAAAGAGGACTTAGAGCACTGCCCTGCCCTCCTTGCAAGCCACCAGGCTGCACCGATCTCATTAATTATCCCCGGCTAACTGGCAGCAGCCATTATGATGTGCAAATTTAAAACGTCAAGGAAAAAGGGAGGTCACAAGCAGGCCTGCTTGAAAGATTAAGAGAAGAAACGAATGTGCTGTTTAAGCTTTCTAATACTGTGTTTAACATAATTATCCCACCAACTGCAAGGCAGCAACAGGAAGAAAACAGCCTTTTCTGTTAATGTTAACAAGTACATTTAGTAGCGTCGAGCAAACAAATGGATAATCAGCAATCACAGCTTTGAAAACGGATTATTTCCAATGGTTAATTGTTCAATGCTATGTAAATAATGATTGTGACTTCATGACTGTAGTCAATGGATGTACTTTTCCAACAACAAACAAAACACTTATTTTGCTACAGATGGAGAATTTGAGTGTCAGAGTAGAATGAACCATTGCATGGAGATGGCACAGTTCTTTCCAATTCCTGCTTTGTTTGTCACATTACTCCAATGCCTGATGTTGTAAAGCTGATACAAATGTATGTGCATATATATTTTTCTCTGCATTCAGACTCACTCCTTCCAATTCCCTAACATTCATTCCCTGAATGCACAGTTCAAAGTTTTAAGAATAGTTCCTTGCATTCTTTAGGTTCCTGGAGATGGAACAGTTTTACACTTATTGGATACAAAAATTAAAAGCACAATCCAAAAGTGATTTTCTTGCCTGTAATTAAGGGCAGATTCTGAAGCTGCTATACTGATGTTCACTCAGGCAGGTTTCTGCTAACCTGAATTTTCTGCTTGTCGCTTGAAGTTTATACCTTATTATATGAATCAGCCATCGAGGCAAACAAGATCGCTCTCAGAAAATATAAAGTATTGAAAGATTTGCCTAATAATATTATATGCATTGTCGGATATTAGGGAGAATAGAATGAAGCTGCAAATGCATACAAAATATGCTGCTATGTTAGAGTTTAATACATGCTCAAACCTTGAAACTCAAGCCGTTTATAAGCTAATTAAAGCCTTCCATTTTATGAGAATACATAACATGGTCTCGGCATTTTCATTTTGTTGACTACAGAATTCTTTCATCTTTGAGACCTGGGGTCACAAGAAAACATTACTCCTGTGGTGAATGTGTTCCTACGTACACAGAGGGATTGTTTAAACTCAAATCTGGTTCTTAATGATTATGAAATCTTGCATCCCTGACTCAGAGCTAGAGTGACCATCTCTCTCCCAGTGTTAACTTCCAGGCTGGAGCTGAGGCACAGCCCTTGGCCATCTTTCATACAACCTTTGGAGTAAAAACTATCGGCACAGTTTTAATTTCAGGTTCTCTGACCTGTATAATGGCCAACAGAGAGAATATTCCGGAAGGTACTTGAATATATCAGGGCAAAGAGTAATAATGCACCTTTGGATTGACTGGTCTACCCACACTAACAGCCGGGACCAGTTATAAAATGGACTTGTGCATACAGGTGGTCATATCAGCCACAGCCAGTCTTTGTTCTTTTTTTTCCAAATGTTCCAAGTCTGCTGAAGCCGGATTGTTGAATTACTGCATCAGACACCAGGCATTTGTTTTTTTCCCCCAACCTTTCCTTCAGAATATTTGGTGCTGGGTGTGTGAGTTGCTGTCTGCATGTCCAGACATGGTTTCCCTCATTGAAATCTACTTCGAGCTGACACTGGGGGTACTGTGCAGTAACTTATTTGCAGCATGTAATATCCTTCTTTTGACACAAAGTGGTGTTGTTTACATCTGGGGAGATTTTATTGCTGTTTTCCAATATTTTCACTATAACGTCAATAGTAATATCTTAGACCAGGAATCTGGAGCACACCAAAATTGGGCATCATTCTGACATAAAAGGACACAAAATGCTGGAGTAACTCAGCAGGTCAGGCAACTTCTCTGAAGAACATTGATGTTGCGTTTCGGGTCAGGACCCTTCTTTAGATCCGATACAACGCCGGAGTCCCAACCCTGAAACGTTACCTATTCATGTTCCCCAGAGATTCTGCGTAACCTGCCGAGTTACTCCAGCACTTTGCGATTTTTGTGTATTAACCAGCAGTTTACAATTCCATGTTTCTAATAATTCAAAAATGATGCTTTCTCCACACATCCACTATGACCTCAGCTTACCTGCATCACAGTGCCCCGAACCCTACAACTCAAATCATAACAACTTGAAAATGTGTGCATGTATGCACACTCAGAGAAACACATATAAGCTCACATATACATTCAGACCTGCACGCTTCCTTAAAATATTATTTCTCAGTGCAGCCAGCTGAATGATGATTGACTAGTCAAAGAATATTCCATCATAACTTCTCAATTTCTGCTGTCACTTTGAGAACAATGTTAATGGTAGCTACTTTTTTTTAAATTAAATGACTATAAAAATAATTACTGCGTGATTTTCAATTAGTATCGTTGCTTTTAAAGAGCAAACAAACACTATACAGCTCATTACTTGAGATATCTATTGGCTAATTACAATGACCTTACTTCACTTTGCAAATTCTACTCTTTCATCAGCCAGTGCTCAGTCAATAGCATATTCATACTGCATCGTCAACTGAAAGAGGTTTGCTGTCAATAGCAGACACATTAACAAGTGTTGGAGACTCACTGGCTGTCACTACTACACTACCCAAAGACACTATGAATAGTGATAGTACTTAATCAGCTGCTAGCCTGCATGAACCTGTATTGATTAGGAAACAACATGCCACTTGGATCTTTGCATGTGTACCTGCCGCTTTGAAACCTGCACAACAGTGTTCAAGATCGAGTGCATTTATTTGTCATATTGTACTGGATATGAACCAGAACAGACATTCTTATTTGCAGCAGCTTTACAGACACATTACAGGTTTACAGCTGATACAATCTACACCACATTAATCTTCTCACAAAGTAGTGGTAATATCTCGGGATCAAAACATTTTAATCAGCTCTCAGGAGATTTATTGAGTTTGCAAAGCCATCAAGTGCCAGTGAGAAGCCAAAGCAGTGCCATTATCTGGGGCACGTCTCCTCAGTCAGGGTCTCAGGAGAAGTACTTCTCAATGACAAAATGATGACCTTACAGGTAGCTGCATCAAACTGCTGATGTTATTTCCACTGGAAAGTGACCTCATTTTTTTGTCATTTTAGCCAAAAAGAGCATGTTCTGCATGCAACAAAAATCAAATATTCACAACTTACTCATCAATAGATCGACTTTTACTGTCTATTAAAATGACCTTGCTCTGCAATTGGTGTTTAAGAAGGAACTGCAGATGCTGGAAAATCGAAGGTAGACAAAAGTTGTGGCGAAACTCAGCGGGTGCAGCAGCATCTATGGAGCGAAGGAAATAGGCAACGTTTCGGACCAAAACCCTTCTTCAGACTGATGTTGTCAGAAGAAGAGTTTCGGCCTGAAACGTTGCCTATTTCCTTCGCTCCATAGATGCTGCTGCACCCGCTGAGTTTCGCCACCACTTTTGTCTACCTGGTGTTAACTGCTTTGTGACAAGAGATGGCCACGGTCATATAACTGGTAATTTGACCAAATAATTACTGGCTCATATCTGAATGCCACCATCAGGAACAAAGATGTGTGTCGAGCCCGAGTATGCATGTATCACCATGTGCCGACTGCACACCTGTACATGGTACTAACACCATCATCAAGTATGCGGATGATACAACGGTGATTGGCCTCATCAGCAACAACGATGAGTCGGCCTATAGGGAGGAGGTCCAGCTCCTAGCAGCATGGTGCGCTGACAACAACCTGGCCCTTAACTCCAAGAAGACCAAGGAGCTCATTGTAGACTTCAGGAAGTCCAGGGGCGGCACGCACACCCCCATCCACATCAACGGGACGGAGGTGGAACGTGTTTCCAGCTTCAGGTTTCTGGGGGTCAACATCTCCGATGACCTCTATTGAACCCACAATACCTCAACTCTGGTCAAGAAAGCTCACCATTGTCTCTTCTTCCTGAGGAGACTGAAAAAGGTCCATCTGTCTCCTCAGATTCTGGTGAACTTCTACCGCTGCACCATCGAGAGCATCCTTACCAACTGTATCACAGTATGGTATGGCAACTGCTCTGTCTCCGACCGGAAAGCACTGCAGAGGGTGGTGAAAATTGCCCAACGCATCACCGGTTCCTCGCTCCACTCCATTGAGTCTGTCCAAAGCAAGCGTTGTCTGCGAAGGGCGCTCAGAATCGCCAAGGACTGCTCTTACCCCAACCATGGACTGTTTACCCTCCTACCATCCGGAGGCGCTACAGGTCTCTCCGTTGCCGGACTATGACTGTATGCATGTAATAGATTTATAGATTTATTTATTGAAATCATATTCTATGTCGCTCTCCAGGGAGATGCTAACTGCATTTCATTGTCTCTGTACTGTACACTGACAATGACAATTAAAGTTGAATCTGAATCTGAATCTGAATATACCTGTCCCCATTGGTGTTGAGAATGAGCCTGGCCTCATTGGTACACAATACTTAATTCAGTTGAACGTTGCCATACCACCTGTCTCTCACGGAAAGGGTTTCTGCATTAAAACACCTTTGACCATGGGTCTGTCTGGCAGTGGTTGGCTGGGAATGGCCTCCTGGAGGTGGATCATGTGGGATGGTCCCCCAAGCACATTCTCAAAGTGATTTTGCAGAATGCCTCATCACCAGGACTTTCAAACAAGTGACAAGGCATAAAGCCAATGGAATTACATGATTTACGCTGTTCTTTGTTATATGCATTTGCAAATACATTTAAGAACAGAGTGATATTTATAGAATAACATATTGTGTTGTAGAGATGAACCACCATTTTAAATGAGCTTGGTTTGCTTCAAATCTATCCGCAATAGAACAATAGATCTACATAAAACCTCCTACAGCACACCTAGAATCAACATGGGTACAAAAGTATCTAGATTGCTTTAAAGCAAGTGGCATCCGACTCTCAAGAAGCAAACTTCATGCTACATTATTCAAGCTGAGGCTTTTTAGCAATTGGAGATCACAAAGTAATTTTGGATCTATCAGGTTTTCATTGTTCCAGCAAGTAATGGTCTTAAAGTAGTACCTGAGGTGCAACATTAACTTAGATGTGCTGCCAACTAAGCTCTGCTGTTTATAGTTATCAGCATCTAGCACTATAGTTGTACAGTTAGGTCCATATTGCTTTCTAGCCAAGGAAAAGAGCAACTTGAATAAATAGGTCAATTTTGTCAGCATCCGAATGCTGGCTTCAAAGTGTATTAACACATGACTCTGTCTATTTCTGTGTGCACCAACATATGTATTGCTGACGGTACACAAAAAAGCTGGAAAAATTCAGCGGGTGCAGCAGCATCTATGGAGCGAAGGAAATAGGCAACGTTTCGGGCCAAAACCCTTCTTCAGACTGTATTGCTGACTGTTGATTTCAGCTCGAAATAGTAATATAACCACCAACACCAATATTAAATCTTTAAAGATGTTAGCCTCTGTAAATTGGCTTCTGCTCTTCTGGTTGAAAGAGTGATCAGTCTCAAATGTAAGTATTTAAAAGGCATCCAAGTATTTGGATTAGTGGCACTCCAGATGGAGAGGCAGTCAGCAGCACAGCCTGTCATAGCACCTTGACCACGCTGACCCTTTGGCCATGCGGGAATGTTCACAGCCTGCTGAGCTGACATCAGCGCGCGGATTCCCCTTTCTTTGGCTGCCAAATGAGCTTTGTCAGCTTATCACCAGGGGCTCTCCCTATCAAGCCAGCAGCTGAGCTCTTGAAAAATAACTCATCACACAGATGACTGGAGTGAAAGGATCATGTCACAATGTGCAAGTGTACGCAGAAACCCTGTAATCCAAGTACTGTACAAACACTTCCAACAAGAGGACTTAACTGTTGTAAAGTGCTGAATGTCTGTGCGTGTAGAATGAAGATAGAAAAGTAAGGAAGTGGCAGGAAAAAAAGTTAACCATGTTTATGAAGCATTGCATCACAGCTGGGTACAAATATAAAAGAATACAGGGTGTTTGGAGAATGTCATTTGTTAACATCCGACAAACCTCAAGCTTTATCCTTGGAGAAAGGCCAGCTGGTTTCGGGTGCTGCTATATTGTGATATCCTTAAGTGATAAAATTCAGTATCATTGGGAAATGCTACTGGTTCAGAAAATTTGACACCAAAAGAAAGAAGCAGTTACCACTAGAAGGTCAACCAAAGCTTGTTCAAAGTCCTAAAGGAGAAGAGGGACAATCCAAATCGACTGCCCAACCCCCTTTCCGGGCTTAGGTCCATGCCTGCGTGTCCCTGGAGAGGGAGCACACAGTATCTACGGGGATTTTACAGGCCTTCCATGAACACAGATCATTGCGGGGGCTCAGGCGTGTTGTGGATATGGCTGACAATGTTCTCATCTGATGGTTGATGTTTGAAAACTGCATGAAAAGCAGAGTTGATTATTGCAATGCTTTTGTAAACTGTGAATATGCAATAAAAGCTTCTTAAGGAAAAAAAAGGAGAAAAAGGAAAGATAGGGAAGCTGAAATGTGTGGGATGAGAATTCTAATCCAAGAAGGCAAGGCTGTTGGAGACACAGTTACCAATAGGGCAAGGATTCGTGGAACGAGTGAAGCAAAATGTTGCCATAGATGATTCAAAGGATGTGGCGAACCCCATAAAGAAATACAAACTTTAAATTAAGAAGCACAGGGCACCAATATAAATCAGCAAGGGAAGAAATGCTGGCAATTAGCACTAGGCTTGCAATATGATATGATGTGATATGATTCAACATAATATAAGATGATATGATGAGACAGGATATGATGTAACATGATACATGTCTTTACATGATAGTAAGCAATTCTTTGAAATGTGATCAATATAAAATAATTTAAATATAGTTTTCTCCGTGAAATTGCAAAGCTTGGTCAGTACTGATGTGAACTTTATGGACTGCAAAGACGGTGGGCCCTTTATTTCATTTTTATGACAGTGAAATTACAGTCAAACAAACCTCAAATAAACTTCTGACCCATAGCCGTTAACCAGTCAAGTAATCCAGTTAGACTCACAGCTGCAGCAAGCCATCAGCCAGGAAAAGAGAATCAAAACAAATGTAAAATGCAATGCTCTCTGAGTGATCTTGAGGACTTGTGTCAAAATTTATAATCCATGACAAATACTAACTTTATGAAAGGTCCATAAGTTAAAACTCTGACATGGATGACACACGCAGCCGCATTGGTGAGAAAGGCAAGGCAATGCTTTTACCACCTCAGGCAGCTGAGGAAATTCAGAGTCTCCCTGAGGATCCTTCAGTCCTTCTACTCTGGAGCTGTAGAAATCATCCTGTCCGGTAACATCACAATCTGGTTTGGGAACTGCTCTGCCCAGGACAGGAAAGCTCTGCAGAGAGTAGTGTGTTTGGCCGAACGCACTATGGGAACTACACTCGCCCCCCTGCAGGACCTATACACCAGGAGGTGCAGATCCAGAGCCAGCAAGATAATGAAGGACCCCCACCATCCCAGCAACGGACTGTTCCAGCTGCTACGGTCAGGCACGCCCCTCCGCTGTCATGCTGCAAAAACAGAGAGGATGAGACGGGGTTTCTTCCCACAGACCATTGGGACTGTAAACTCTTATCTCACCAGGGACTAATTTAATGTTGTGTCTTTTTTATCTAAAATGTAAATACTGGTTCTGTTCTGTTCTGTTGTTTTTGCACAATCTGCAGGCATTGCCACTTTCATTTCACTGCACATCTTGTATGTGTATGTGACAAATAAACTTGACTTGACTTCACTTGGGAAAATTACAGGATGTGCTGCAATATCTTAACATGAGGCAACATTGTCACCTATCTCCCAGGAGGTACAAAGACCTGTGACATTTACCCTTTCAACTTTGCAGCACCATATCATTCAAACAATGTGAAAACTGAGGTCAATTACCAAGTGTAACTAGAAAAACATGCTGGAAAATGAAGGAGTAAATATTGGAAGGAATTGCTCTTTCTTACATCTGCCTCCGAGATGCTAATTAACATCATATTGCTGGCTGACCGTTTTAGATAGACATTAATCCCTTTGCTTCAAACAAGTCTTGGTAATTTTTCTCTTGAGCCACAGCACACCATGGGCCAGAGACCACATGTAAACACAAAGCCTAGTCTATTGTTCCCACCCCTGCACCATGGCACCATGCAATCTTTCCCCAAGTGGCCTAGTTGGAATTCCTCCTTTAGTGCAGCAGGCATAAAGAGGATTTAGTTAGCTCATTGATATTTGCATCTTGCTGCGCACAAAAAATTATTCCCAATTTTATCCCCCTTACATTAGAAATGTGCAAGGTAATTAATTCAATGTGAAGCACTTATATGCCTTTTAATACATATACCAAGACTGAATTAGTTATTTTTGATGCACGTTTTTAGAGAGAAAATGTAAGTCAGCTCCCTTAGAGAAAAGTTAGAAAATTAGCCATTTCTAACAGTGTTTCCAGGCCTCTTTTTTTTTTAAACAAACTTTATTCAAGAAACTAGACCAAGTGCAGACCCGTTGTGTCTGTTCCCCCAATGTGCGGTTGTGGGGGGGAGGTGGCATGCAGCGTTACACGCACTAACTATCCCCCCCCCCCTGCACTCACGCTAATTACCCCCCTTGATATTATATTAATATTATTAATTTGCTCCTTTAACGCCATAACCACCATATCTACTGACGCATAGCCCCCAACTTGCAGTCACATCTAGAGAGGGGGGGAAGGGGGGTAGAGAGTGAGGGCAGAGACACAGAGAGAGGGGCAAGAGGGAGAGGGGGTGGAGGAGGAGGAGAAGAGAGAGGGTGGGTGAGAGGGGAAATGTGGGGGTGGAGGGGAGGAGAGAGAGGGTGAGAGTGAGAGGGAGAGAGGGGGGGGAGAGGAGAGGGGAGGGGGGGGGGAGGGGGAGGGGAGAGGGAGAGGGGAAGGGGGAGAGGTGAGAGGAGGGGGGAGAGGTGGGGAGCAGGGAGGGTGGAGGGAAGGGGGTAGGGGTGTGTGGAGGGGAGGGGGGTTTAGGGGAGGGACGGTGGGGGAGGGGATGGAGGGGAGGAGTGGGGAGGAAAAGAGGGGATAAGAGAGAGGGGGGGGAGGAGGAGAGGGGAGGGAGGAGGAGGGGGGGGGAGAGAGGGGAGGGGAGAGGGGGGGGAGGAAGGGGGGGGGGGGGAGGGGGGGGGGGGGGGGGGGGGAGGAGGAGAGGGGGGGGAGGGGGGGGGAGGGGAGGAGAGGGGGGGGAGGGGGGGGGAGGGGAGAGGGGGAGAGGGAGGGGGGGGGGGGGGGAGGGGGGGAGGGGGGGAGGGGGGGGGGAGGGAGGGGGGGGGAGGGGGAGGAGGGGGGGGGGGGGGGGGGGGGGAGAGAGAGGAGCCTTTTTATTTCAACCCAAACCCCTCAAACAACCATTTGCAGGCAGTGCGTTTTTTACTTTAACCATACTTTCATTTTCAAACCACATTAAGGGTACTTACTCACAGTTGTGTGGACATGTGTTCAGTGTAATTCACAGCTCAGAGAAACGTGACCCTCTGGGGAGAAGGGGGGGAAGGAGAGCTTGCAGACTAATTGGGGGGGAGAGAGAGTGCCTTTTTAATTTCAACCCAAACCCCCCAAACAACCATTTGCAGGCAGTGCATTTTTACTTTAACCATATTTTCATTTTCAAACCACATTAAGGGTACTTACTCACAGTTGTGTGGACATATGTTCAGTATTATTCACAGCTCAGAGAAACGTGACCCTCTGCCTTCCTCCAGCTTGCAGATTAATTGAGGCACAATACTTCCTGGTTTTATAGTCCATCCACCCTGCCGCCAGCGAAGACGGCAGAGAGAATGGGGAATTTTGTAAAATCATTAATATCTCTGTCATTTTTCTTCGACTGGAAAAATCCTCGGCACACATGCGGCGGAGGGGGGCTCTGAGTGAGGTGGCCAAAAATGACGGCTGTAGGTGGCGGCGTTCTCTCGGAAATCGCAGCGCAGATCGCCAAAACCGGTCAAGAACAGTAATATAGAAGATAGTATCCAGAAAATATAATTTACTCAGATCGGACCTCACTCCACTTTGTGCATCTCTGGTCATTTTGTAACGTAGTGGAACACTTGCTTGCAAGACATTTTCTGGCTGCAACGAAGATATAAGAGACTACAGAGGTCAGGGAGATAGACTGCACAATAATTCAAAAGAACGTGCAAGTCCTGGTCAACGGATTATATGCCAAAAGGAAGCTATCTTGCATGGCCAGGATGGGAGTGGAGAGAGTTGCAAGTGGTGGATGGGGCCAGGAGCATTGCCAAGTCCACAGTAGGAGGAGGCAAGGAAGAAGTGGCTACAACCACCTCCTCCAGCAGCGGTAATCCCCACAAATCACAGCAATGCTGAAAGAAACCTCACGTTATGGTGATCAGCACACGACTGCTTGCACCTGCAGTGTAGACATCCTCACAGAATATGTTTTTATTCCAGGTGTCACTTGTCAGCTAACATAGTGATGCAGCCAGACATTTAAGTAACTGAAGAAAGAATTCTTTCATTTGTGTTGTCAACCTGCAAATCAGGATTTACAGTTTTGACACATCAGCTGGGCTCCCTGGCCTAATTATCTACCTTCTTTCCTTTTACCACCTGCTTAACCTGTGTCCTTTCATACAAGAATGTTTGAAAGGCTTCTCATCTGAGTGAAAAGTCACTCTTTCAAGCAGAATATTTGAGTCTTTATTACTTAGTGCCCCTACGTTCCCAGAAATTACTCATCACTCTCTTTAAAATCCTCAACACATTTGCCAGCCACTGTGATAGTGAATCAGACAAGTCCACATAGTAATCATCAAACCAGCCAGGCAGGTAACGGCTCCTTAGTAATCTTCAACCTGGACTGCTAAATTGAAAGCTGTACCAAAGACCACATAAGTAACTACTCTCCAACTGAAATGCTCATAAACAATAAGACCTGTGTCTATGACCTTAGTTTAGTCAGTATGCCAGATCCATTAACTGCCTTGTAAACTCTATAGCTCAGTTATATATCTCGTCACTGTAAAATAATAATGTGGAGGAAATGTTAAACTACACGGCATTTTTTAAAAGAAAATGAACAAATGAAGAAATCGCGTGCATCTTCAAAATTGTACAGTTCTCTTTACAGTAACTGTAATATGTCATATATGGGATGGGGACTGGACATTGTGCCTTCCCTCATAATGGGAACCGTTGTGGGGGGATGTTTTTATGTTTAAATTTCTTTATTACTGTTATGTCTGTATTCTTTCTTTATGTGCTGCATTGGCAAAAAGCATTTCACTGTACGTGACCAATAAAAATAACCTTTGAACCTTTAACCTTTGAACCTTTATTTCTCATATTTTATATTTGAATTTAAGATTAACATCCTTTGCCATGTTCCTGGGAGATGATTTCTTCTGAAGATTCTGGGAGTGTTTCGAGTGAATCAGTGGGATTGCCATTTGAAGCTGGAAACACAGAGAATAAACACAATCGCAATTTGCATACTGCATTGGATGAGAAGTTTGTTTTTTTCGTCACAAAGTTTAGCTTTTACGACAGTAAATTTCCCTGGAGTTTTCATGAGCTGCCCATCATGCCATTCTCTCCGTCAAATCAAGACAAACCAAGTTGATTGTCATATGCACAAGATTGGCGAAGTACAAGTTCAGAGAAGGCAGGTACGGGATACTGAGTTGGATGATCAGCCATGATCATATTGAATGGCGGTGCAGGCTCGAAGGGCCGAATGGCCTACTCCTGCACCTAATTTCTATGTTTCTATGTTTCTATGTTTCTACAATTAAAAACAATGTTAGAAACAAAAACAAGTCCATGGTAATGCCATTGTGTTGTCGAGGTTGGATTAAGGTTGTGTGGGTTGCTTCAAGAACCTTATAGGAATAGGAAAGCAACTGTTCCTGAAACAGGTTTGATCCAAAGTGAAGGCATTAGTAGTTGGCCTACAGAAACTGAACCCAAGGACAAGTCACTGGCTACAACAATACCATGCACCTTTACCAACAAAGTCAGGACAATGGAACGGAGGATGGATCTGAAGCAACTGGAAGCTAGACTACACTGTGGCAAACAGACAGATGTTTCAGTAAAGAGCATACATAGTCCACACTCAGTGCTGAGTGCCATAAGCTGTAACATGCCTTTTGTACACCATAGAACCTCAGTCCAGGTAGCAAAAGATCTTCTCTTTAACAGAAAACTTAGAATAGGATATCTTGGTCATTTTGTACTGTTTTCAGGACACTAGCGTCTCAGTGTAACTAAGGCGGCACGGTGGCACAGCGGTAGTGCTGCTGCCTTGCAGCGCCAGGGACCCGGGGTCCTATCTATGGACGCTGTCTGTGTGGAGTTTGTACGTTCCAACTGTGACCTCATGGGTTTTCTCTGGGGCTCTGGTTTCTATCCACACTCCAAAGACATACAGGTCTGTAGGTTAATTGGTTTCAGTGAAAACAATGTGTAAATTGTCCCCAATGTATAGAGTACGAGCTGAGCGTTGGTCGGTACGGACTCAGTGGACCAAAGGGCCTGTTTCCGCGCAGTATCTCTAAAGTCTAAAGTAAAATAAAGTCTCATTCACAATAATATGGAAGCCTTAAATTACTCCAGATTTGTCATGCAGAATGATTGATGCTTCCAGGATCTTTCAACCAAATACTTTATGACAAAACATAATGTAGCGTCTCAGCCTACCTACTTCAAAATGCAATGGGCATTCGTAGAGGACTTTGATCTTGTGTCCCAGTGTATTCCAATCTCCCTTGATGTGATAGGAAGCATTTAACAAAAATTCTTTCTCATCAATGATACAAAATAATACTGATCATTTTCACCACTTGGTTATATAAGGCATAAACAGAATATCTCGGTGCTGGGACCCCAGTTTTTTACGATATATATTAATGATTTAGACGAGGGAATTAAATGTGATATCTCCATGTTTGCGGATGACACAAAGCTGGGTGGCAGTGTGAGCTGCGGGGAGGATGCTACGAGGCTGCAGGGTGACTTGGGTAGGTTGGGTGAGTAGGCAGACGCATGGCAGATGCAGTTTAATGTGGATAAATGTGAGGTTATCCACTGTGGTGGCAAGAATATGAAGGCAGATTATTATCTGATTGGTGTCAGATTAGGGAAAGGGGAGGGTGCAGCGAAACCTGGGTGTGCTTGTACATCAGTCACTGAAAGTAAGCCCACAGGTACAGCATGCAGTGAAGTAAGCTAATGGCATGTTGGCCTTCATTGTGAGAGGATTTGAGTTTAGGAGCAAGGAAGTCCTACTGCAGTTGTACAGGGCCCTGGTGAGACCACACATGAAGCATTGTGTGCAATTTTGGTCTCCTAATTTGAGGACGGACATTATTGCTAGCGAGGGAGTGCAGCGTAGGTTCACCAGGTTAATTCCCGGGATGTCGGGACTGATATATGATGAAAGAATGGGTCAATTGGGCTTGTATTCACTAGAATTTAGGATGAGAGATCTTGTAGAAACATAAAATTCTTAAAGTATTGGACAGGCTAAATACAGGAAATATGTTCCTGATGTTGGGGGAGTCCAGAACCAGTGGTCACAGTTTAAGAATATTGGGTAGGCCATTTAGGACTGAGATGAGTGCTGTCTATTTTTCTATGTTTCTATGTTTCTGATAACTAAATAGGTGACTCAACAAATCATTAAAAGGCATCTGTGGGTTGAAACCCTCTTAATGGTTCATAAATCAAATTAATTGTTTTTGACTTCTTTTGAAGCTGTCACACTTAAAAAATTATCTTCAGTAGAAGAATGGGGTAGATGTTGATGCATTTAAATTATGAATAAGACATTGATAATCATGTTCCGACAAAGCACATGGGGCGCATCTATCTTCAGAGATATTTTAAACCTTAGGAAGGATCTGAATTTACAATGGTGCAACTAATTGGAAAAAAAGATTTGAATTCATCTATTGTTTCAAGCTATTTAGTAAAATAAAAGTATAGTATGGTGTGAATTCACTTGCTGAAACTCTAGTTACACGATCCAATCTCCAGTCTCTGGGTCATTTGCATATCCATCAAACATGCAAGCTTCATCTGTGAAGGCATAGTCACTGTACTTAAGTTGCAGTTAATGGCGTAGAATTTCCTTGAAGTACTTGGTCGCCACCATTATAACTTCATTGGAGGTGCAACAAGATTGGCATTTAGGTGGAGAAGCAAACTTACTGTCCCATGTTCAAAATCAAAGGTTTTTGTCTATCTTCGATTTTCCAGCATCTCCAGTTCCTTCTTAAACATGTTGTCTACTCCACTGCGAAATCTCTTCAAGGTATGCCTACTTTAAAGAAGTTTCTCCTCCCTCCGAAGACAATTTAACAACCTCCTCTCTCACTGCCCCCCCCCCCCCCGTGATTCACCCTTACATTCTCCTCCCCTTCTCAGCTCTCCCTCAGCCCACTTTCTCCACCACTTCCTTTCTTCTTCCCCCCCACTCCCCCCCCTCACATCAGTCTGAAGAAGGGTCTCAACCCGAAACGTTGCCTATTTCCGTCGCTCCATAGATGCTGCCTCACCCGTTGAGTTTCTCCAACATTTTTGTCTACGTTCCATGTTCAAAGATACTTAGGGATTTTCGGAAGTTGAAAAATTGGGGGGGGGGGGGGGGGGGGAGTGCACCCCTGCACACTGCTTCACCAACGACCACACCCATGCCGTGGAGCAGGGTGCTTTGTTCTGGCTGCTACTGAAGTTCTAAGTGGTAGGCACATGTGCAGGATAGTCATTGGGCTGCACATTGAGGAAATTCTAGGCCTCTAAATGAGAAACTCAAGAGCTGGTGGAATTGGTAGCCTGGGATTCACGCAGATGAATTAATGAATCAAACTTTACATGAAACATCAATTGAAACTACCGATTCAGCAAATGAGACAGAGAAGAAATTACAATAAAAGTTATGACACTTACTTGGCAAGGTCTATTTAAAGATTAGGAAAGAATTTGTCTTTAATTACTCGCACTGGATAAGTGCAAAATTGCTGAGCTGGTTCTTTCATATCCAGGCAGTTAGTTCCACTGACTTCCATTGAGGTACTGGAACTAGTAGTCTAAAGGCAAATATTTCTAGCACCGTCTATTTAAAAAAGGCATCTACAAACAATCATCTCCAGTCAACCCATGATCTGTGATCATCACTACATGTGAGCAAACTGTGTTCGCATCCCCCAATAGTAGGTATCATGGCAACCCCAAAGATATAAAGACAACATGTTAAACTTGTAAAATAGGAACAAAACCGAATATATATAAATGCCAGCAACGTTTAAGCCAGCAGATCCATTCGCATTGTGTGAGTGCTGCATTCAGGCTGCAAATGCTTCAGTGCCAGTGGGAGGTGAATAGTCAGTGGAATGAGGGGGAGTTAGTGTTGGTGGGGGGCTTTGTTGGAAGTCTACTCATAAAAAGTCCGACCTCAGGTGGTGTCTCTGGTGCCTGACTAAAGCCTTCTCCGGAAAAGTGAAGCAAGTCTAACAAACTATCAAAGGCATGCATAACCATGGATACATATGTGTCACGTCTGCATAGCCTGCCTCCGCAGAAGAAGATGACTACGCATGTCAAAGTCATAGTTGGACAGCATAGAAAGAGGCCACTCAGCCCACTCCACCTCTGCCAACCACCATAACCATCTATACCATTCCATTTGCCTGCATTAATTGCATATTCCTCTGCTCCCTGCTTCTTCCAATATCTGTCCAGGTGCCTCTTACAGGGTGCTACTATTTCTGCCTCTACCAGCTCCTCTGCCAGCTCATTCCAGAAACCAACCTCTTCCCTCTCATCTTAAACTAAAGTTCAAGTACATGTTCCTTTCCATTGAAATTGAATAACAAAACACACAAGAATATGATGCCCTGTGAACCACTTTCAAACACAGATGTTTAACCTGCTAAGCTAGTTAAATAATGTATTTGTATAACATAATTCACTTTGGGCATTTGTCAATATTGGCTGGTGCAGTGGTGACTTACAGAGAGGAGGATCTGATAGTGATCACTGGGTAGGTGTTGGGGCCAAGGCTCAAAGGTGGCAGTGAAGACGAGTGACCTTTGGTGCTAGCTCAATGTCTGACCACTACAGCCCAGCAACAAGAAGAGAACAGCAAAGGAATGGCCAAAGGGGCAAAACTGGGGGGCCTCAAATAGATTGGGTCCTCGTAGTTCTGAAAGGTTTGCAAGTGAGGAGGACAGTCCTTGGCTGATTGTCACAAAGGGAGTGGCCAGAGTAAAAGTTAAATAGTTGAGGGAAGCAGAGTAGAAAATAATATCCAACTCAGGACTAAGGTGGGAACAGGGTATATGAAGATCTTCTTTAACCTGTCTCAAAACTTAATTGTCAATGATAAATAAAGGAGTTTACAGTAGTCTGCCCTAAAAATTGAATGAAATGAAATGAATGCAATCACTGGAGATTTGGGTAGAAAGTACAATGGAAATAGTGTGACAGCCCAGCTTGATAGGAAAACTGTGCCAGAAGAAACATCGCACTTGCAAGTTCATATTGGTCAAAGCTCCTGAATAAATCATCCCCAGCTCAGTCGTACTTCATGGGTCAGATCAAGGACATTTAATTTGATGGAATGAGGTTCAGCGGCAAAGCAGAGCACACAGACACACACACATTGCTTGTTTAGTGCTATCATCCAGGAGACTTCTGGGCAACAAAGACAAGTGACCTGTGATTTTGTCGATAAGAGTCATACCTTCAATTGTCAGTGTTTTTCAAATATCACAAAAAAATCAGATAAGCTTCAACTGAAGAATATTCAATGTGCTGAGCAGTCACCTCCATCATGTCGCACACACTCCTCAGTGAGTATTACCAAGTCAGAGAGAATGGAGCTATATTTCCTTTCAGCCTCATTTTAAATCACTTTTTCTGAAAATGTCAAAAAGTTTAAACTTTTGTAAAGTATTTGAACAAGCCAAAGCAATAGACAATATCTGAGGTTGAGTGGTCATATTCTCTTAATTGACTCATCTCACTTGAAAAAGATGATAAAAGACAAGGACAGAACCTTTAGCCTGAATACCAATGTGATATATGCACTTGGATTGTCACACAATTTAAAAACAATTGATTGCAATTAATTGAGAAGAAAAAAAGGTAATTCATGACTTAATCACAGTTTCAATTATACTGTCAAACAATAATAGAAAATCAATATTTGTTAATAGTCTAATGAAAAGTGCTTTACTGATAAAAGATCCAGGGTCGTAATGTGGAACTCTGACCTTTTGCTAAAATTGCTTCACTAACTTCCCCTTGTCTCTCTAAATTCCTCCATTCCTCAGATCACAATTTCTCACTAATTTCAGCCTCAAGCACATCCCTGATTATTTCCTCCCTAGTATTAGTATGACTCTGAATCTGTTAATGGTGAAGATAGCACAGGTGTCGTGTCTGTGCCATGGGATTTGCCCCAGTGCTAGTGCTGTGTGAGACCAGGAGGCGAATAAATGCAACCCAGCCTTCAGTAAAGGGAGCTGAATCCAACCATCAGGTAAGAAACCAAGTCCAGAGAGAACAGGTCTGCCCATATCCAGCCCATCCCCACTCCAATCTTAATTTTCCCTCTTACCCCTAATTCCAACAGTCCTAATGGCCTGGAACTCAAATCTCACCTATGACTATTGTGAAGTAGCCCAATATCAAAACTTAGCACCCTAAACCAGGGAAAGGTATTAAGTTGAGGCTTAGGAAGTTAGACCTTTTCTTTGAGTCATTATTCTGATGATTTTAATGGTATTGGTTTACCCAGACACAGCAAAAGGTTAGTGTGTATGTGCTATCCGGTCAAATCATACTATACATGAATACAACCATGTACAAGCACGACAGATAGTGCAAGGAAAACAATGTCAGAGAATATAGTGTCTCAGTTGTTACATTTATGGGGGAAAAGTTCAAGGTCTGCAGTGAGGCAGGTTGGAAGATGGAGACTACAGCCTACTTGTGAGAGAACAGTTCCGTAGTCTGATAACAGCAGGGAAGAAGCTGTTCCCGAATCTGGTATTACGTGCTTGAAAGTATTTGCTATGTCGGCAGCTTTCACAAAGCAGTTTAACTGGAGTCGATGATGGAAAGGCTGGTCTGTGTGATGGACTGGGCTATATCTATAAACTACAATTTCTTGCAATCTTGGGCAGGATTGCTACCAAACTGGTTGTAATGCATCCTAACAAAATGCTTTCTACTGTGCATCTGCAGGAGTTGGTAAGAGTTGTTGAAGACTTGGCGAACGTCCTTACTCTTCTATGGAAGTAGAAGCAACGGTATGCTTTCTTGGCCGTAACTTCAAACTGTTTGACCCTGGACAAATTGTTGATGTCGAAAATTGTTGAAAGAACAAGTACTTTCCCCTGCACTTTTCCCTTCTAGTTGTTGATTTCAAGATTGGATCAAAACAGCAATTACATCAGGAGCTGAGGGATTCACTCAATGTCCACTTAAAAGCTATTGCAAGCAGTGCTTTCAAAGAGATGTAACTTTATCACGATCACAGCATACCCTTGTTTGAAATGGCCATGCCACTAGAGCATTTACCTCCAATAATGTCACTACGATACGGCTGGTTCTCTGGATGTATCCGCTTAAGGTAAGACCTTACCAATCACCCTGCTCACCAATCACCGGGACAGATGCCGTGGTGTGGGAATCTTCACCCCAGAGTGCTGGTCTCTATTATTGCCCCCAATAAAGGTTTGACCCAGGCTTTACTGTGCAAAGATGCTGAAACACGCGGAGGAGAGGATAGCAATTCGGGGAGGACCTGGCCCGTGAACATGCTGTAGAAACCCCCTTGTTTTTCTCTCACGTGTTCAGCCTTCCTTCAAAGTCCAAGGTGGTTTGCTGCAGCGCCGCCACAAGCAGGGTATTTGCTACTATAAAAGACCCCGACAATGTAAAGGTTTGTTTTGCATGGTACACATTGTAATGGGGCAAGAGACCACAATTAACGCCTGAGATATGAGCCTCTAAAACATACGTGCAGATCATGATTATTCCACGTGCAGCTTGGATAACACATATAATGGGGGGTTTTAATGGTAAACCCAGTTACAACGTCCGTTTATATAATGTTGGGCCCTACTTTAATTGAATGCGCATGTTGCGCAGATTATTTAGTGCTCTGTGAAGTATTTTATTGATTAAACATTCTGGCTTGCCATGTGATTTCATGCTCTCATGTGATTCCATGCTCAGAGACAGTTTGATGTCAAGTCTGCTGCTAAGCACCAGAGATCCGAGATGTTCAGCGCCACAGGTTTACCTCCACGCCACAAACTCTGCTCAGTCTCGGTACGCACTTCTCCTCGAGGTCAGAAGCAAGCGCCATCGTTTCTTTGCTGTGTACGTGATCCAGCCCCTGATAGTCAGCCACCACACTGCGCTTCGTCAGATCTCACTGAGCATGAATTGGCTGCTGAGTTTTCTACAGCCTTTATTATCGGATGGGATTATGTTAAAATGTGTGTGTGTGGGGGGGTGGGCTGCAGATGCTGGTTTAAACCGAATACAGACACATAAAGCTGGAGTAACTCAGCGGCTCAGGCAGTATCTTTGGAGAAAAGGAATAGGTGACGTCTTCTTCAGACCCGGAAAGTCGCCTATTCATTTTCTCCAAAAATGCTGCCTGACCCGTGAGTTCCTCCAGCCTTTTGTGTCTGTCTTCTGTTTAAATGTGTTACATGGTATAATATTTATGTGCAACAAAATTACATTCTGCTTTACCGGGGAGATGCTGCCACCGAACAGTCAATTAGATACACAGCAAAAACACAAAGTGCTGGAAGAACTCAGTGGGTCGGGCAGCATATGTGGAGGGAATGGACATATGGGCTTTCTTCAGATTGATTGTAGTAGGGGAGGGGCAGAGCTGGAAAAGACGTGGGTGAAATCTGCTGACTTTCAGCAACATTTTGAGGTTTACTCAATATTCCTGCATCTGTACTTCCTTGCGTCTCCATAGTCGGCTAGATATTCTCAGCTCGATTTTTATTTTTGAATTTGCTTTTCCGATGCAGTCGGGCCAAGTATTTAAACTATCAGTAGAATTGCAAACTCCTTGCTTCCGGTTGGCTGGAGTGGATGTAGTTTTATAATGTGTTAATTGGAAGCTGTAAATATAGGGGTAACAGGGGCCGTGAAACACTGCTGATCAAAATAACAGCAGTCAAGTAGAGGGAAGATTTTGCAAAAAGGGATGGAGCACTTGAACTGGTTTTCTGTGGGAACTAAGCAAGCGATCAACCGCAAGCAGCCGGCCTGAGGCCACTTGAGGAATGAAGGCAGAGACTGGAGAACAGCCCCGCCTTTGAGTCCCATGTAATCCCATGCTCTCCACAGCGCTTCCCCTGTTGACATAACTGGTGCTATTTGTGTTATTTTCCACCAAGAACCTAGGCCGGTCAAATTTACCGAGATTTGTAGTTTTTAAAAGCTAAGATTAGATCCACGGTTTGCTTTGACCTAAATAGTCTTAACTCGGCGCCCTGTTTAAAGGCATGTTCTTGCGCCCCGGTTATACATGGGGAGATGCACCGGTCCCGTATCAGGGTCTCCTGGTTCAGGCAAGGTCGAAAACTGAACCTTCCCACCCACCCCCTCCCGTGTTACAATGGTTACAGTGTCCATCTCAAGTCGGAATAGCAAATCAAATATCCTCAACAACAACAAAACACCTTTTTTTTTAATGAAACATCGTTTAATTTGTGCCCTGCTCTGATGTGTTTGCTCTGTAACTGAGAGCACTTCCTTCAGTGGTGCTGCGGTGTGTCTCGTCGTGAGAACAATGAGCCGCTAACGCCGCCAGTAAATTGATGAATCGTCGGTCTGAGAAATGTGAAGGGGTTTCACAAACACCGCGCGATCACTAACAAAATGTCCACGTTGCACTGTAAATAGTGAGAAGGAGCCATGGAGCGGACTTGAATCGAAAATGGAATACAAAGCACGAAAAAGTGTGCGGCTTAGATGATATACTGATCAGCTGAACGCGGACTGCAGACTGTTGGAGCGAGTGCGGAGACAGCAGCAATGAGCTATGCTGTGTACACTGCACTCAGTCCCGGAGTCTGTCATTACTCGGTGATCGGCAATTAATCACAGGCAGCAGCGCTCACTTTTCTGTTTTTATGGAATACATTTCAGACATTATCTCTTGATATGCAGCAATGCTGTAGGCCACTTCATGTGTGCCACCCTTCCCCACAGCCTCGTTGCAGCTTATTTATATATCTTCCATCCCAGGTGTTTATTTATTCAGCCTTTTCTCTTGGTTTTAAATATAACCATCGCTCTGGTTAACCAGCGGGACATGTGCTGCAGTTTGGCACGAAAATCAAACTCGTGCTGGCGAGCGGCAAGCTTAAACGTTAATGTGAACCTGTCAATGCCACTTCGAGGACATCTTGATCAATTTTAACAGTTCTCACAGGCGCTCCGACATCTCAGCCATGAAGTGTGGCCAATTGCTATTTTGTTTTGGAATATCACACTGCCATCATTTGGGGTTGGAATAAAAATCACGGTTGCGTGACGGATCCCACCAAACTACGGTCCCTTCATGGTCCATGCACTGCCACGGTGCTGAGAGATCGCACCGTTCCCACAATGTGCAGCGTTAATTATGGGTCGAGGTTTCAGAGTTAACCGCTTCATATTTCACACGGTGAGAGATGAAGTCGAGCCATTGGTAAACAAGGACATGCATTCATGATGTGCGTTGGTACCAAATGATGATTCATTTTTGCATAATGAATGGGTATAATCGGGTAGAGCAGAAATTACTGAAGCTACATCCTTCGTATTGTTAATATTAGACGGTGGTATGAAACTTTAATTTTCACGAGGTGTGGCATACTAAGCTATTATTTTCCATTATTTAAGAGGTGTGAAAGCCATTTCAGGCAGAATCAAGACATAAACAGCGCTAAAAGTGACAACACTTCCACCGTTACTATAAACTGAACACTACAGGACAATCTATTTTCTATTCTTGCTGATAATTTCACACAGGGCATTTTATTTCCAACTGTCAACATAAAGTTCTTGACCCAAAGCTACTGCAACTGTGGGCAGAGTTTAGAAATATGCCGTTTTAAACAAGACGTGGTATATGTTCGCAGGTTGGAGCTGCCTCTGGTGTCTACCGCCCTCTGGTGGAGCTGACAGGACCGTCGCTGATCGTTGACACTTGGTTTTAACTTTTATTTTGCACGGTAAACTTTTACTAATTCGAGCATTAAATTAAAGCATTTTGTTTCCAGAAAACATTTTTTCTAAAATATATGGGTGCAGGTTGAATGAAAAATATATAAAATTTCCAGTCCTAAAAGGATTAACATGAAATGCATTCAACTGAAAGCGCTAATGTTTTTGGAGACCAAGTCATTGCTAAAACAAAAACCTACACAACGAGGAGTTCGGCATCCGTCCCACGAATCATAAGTTATTCAGCTTTGGAGATATGTAATTGAGCATTCTAATAGAGAACTTTCACGTGTAATTCGCAAAGAAATAAAGTTGGACACGTTATTAACATTTTCCACTAACAGTGAGCTTAATGTTTTAAAATACGAAAAGTACTTAATTACATCTCACAACTTTGAAAGATATATCAGTGAGCGCTGAACCTGTTCGAGTGATGGTTAGTTTATTTGATTTTTTTTCATCAGAATTTCATTCAAATTTCTCAACTGGCACCGAACTCCTTTCGGGTTTCGTCCCAGTATATATAGTCGAGTCGTTAATAGGGTTCAAACCCGCATTTTGTACGTTTTCCGCACGCTGTTATGAGCTGTTTCGTTCTATATATATTTACTATTGGAAGATTTTTTATACTTGGTGCTGTAGGTACGAAGGGCACCTCCCGCATTGGACGTGTCAATCAGCAGTCACTGAGAGACCTGGTCTCCATCTCTCGCCAGCTACTGAACAAAATCCACTCAACCTAATGCTACTGTAACACCAAATGCACTCTGACAAGACTTCAAAGATACTTTTATGTGTTTTTGCACTAAGAGTTACATGTGGGGTCTCTGTCTGTTCTCTGCACCTAATGACTGAAATGTCGAAAGCTAAAGCAGGCAAGGATTTTTTTGTCTGCATCTTGTCATCCAGACACTCAAATGGGAAGCAAATAAATGCAACAAACACTTGAAATCAATTTAAATAGATGCTTAATCCGAATGTCACAGCTGTAATTGGGTTGTCATATACAAACCCGTCTCAAATTGTAGAGATATGTCAAAGGTGCGCAGAATGTAATTAAATTATTCAACACAGTAACATTTCAGAAAAGGTTTATTTGTTTGTTCTTTATTTAAAGTATTTTTTCGAGACGTACCTAGATTTAGCCAGTTCCTACCAATTGAATATCTATCTCACAAATTACAATTATCCGCATTAATAAAATAATGCAAGTAGTGTTTAGCAAAACATCTTCAAATCACTACCATATGCGTTGGACACGATAAAAGCATTGCACTGGGCAGCTTCAATATGGAAATCAATGATAGCAACTTGAGCCGCACACAAACTGAACAAGTTTTATAAGAAACTAAGTAAGAACCCGTTGCTTGTGCTGCAACATGCATTATCACGTGGTCTTGCCTTCGGCGCATTTAACATATATAACCCTGGATGATTGAAAGGAAAGTAATCAAACAATGTTAATTAAAGGAAAAAAAACAAAAAAAAACATTCAATGCTTGATTTATGAAATGAACACAATTCTTCGCAGCAAACAATGTAGTCATCTGGTTGTTAGAGTCCTCTGTTTAAAATGAACGGTTGACTGGAAGGTACTTATTTGTGGGGGGCGGGAGATGGGGCAGATGAGCGAACTATCTCGGGTCTGAAAGGACGATGTAATATTAAGAGAATACAAGAGATGGACGAGTCCTTTTGTGTAAAAAGCTACAAATGTAAAGAGCCGAAGAATCAATTAATTCCTGCTTCAGAAATTAAAATGACGAGGAATATTTTAACAGAGAATGCTGATACACACAGGCCGGACTAATGCTTCAGTGGGTATTTAGTGAGTTCTGTACTTCTTTACGTAGAATACATTTTTTTTAAGAAAATTCTAAGGAATTGGATCTTCAGCATTTCAAGTCATACTTGGCTTTTGAAAACGACTCCAGGGCTAATTTAAGTATAACATTATTTCCCAAAAAAATTTATTTCCGAATTTAAAAAAAAATAATGATTTTGAAAACTCGACAATATACTGTACTATTTATTAAGAGTTCCAAAAACATTGGAGCAATTTTATTTTTTGTCAATTTTCACTTGTTTCAAGATTTCGGAGGTCCTCTATGTTGTACCTTTTAAAAAATAATCTGGGTACGCAGTATGTTCTACTGCAGTCTACCATGAATCATTCGAACTTCAAATGGCTGTTTGAAGCATTGAAACGCAAATCTTTCATTTTCCGATTTTCGGTGTTTCGAGATCTGACTTTGGAAAGAACGTGCAGTATCTTTCAAGCTCGTTAACTTTTATTTTCGGTTAATGTGCAAATTTGAACAATTATTATTCTTTACAAAAAGCAATCCAAATTAATTGTATGACACTGTAAGCAATGACAGTAAGCCGCCCGTCTGGTGAGATGCACTCTGCCGCTTGCTTGTCTCAATCGCCGCTCGAAGCGGGGCAAAGAATTGACTCGCTGCGCTACCGGCTGTGGACACGGTGGGGCGCTCGCCCTCATCTGCCCGACGGCTGTGAGACTGCGCCAGCGAAGCCACGCCCTCCAATGCGTGACGACACCAAGGCTTCAACCAATCCAACTCGTCGGCTGACGTAGCGACTGGTGATTGGTCATCTGTCATAGAGAATGATTGATACGTCACCAGAAGGCCATGATTAATGCGCAGGCGTCTAGGGAAGCCCACGTGACTCACTTCCGCCTGGAGAACTTGCAGTGACGTGTGTGCAGGGGGCAGCACCTCATTGCCTCCAGCACCGGGGAACCCAACTAATGCATGATGAATGTTGCAATGGAGACTTGGCTGCATGTTGTTGCATTAATCCACAGTAGTTAACTCATGGCATACATATGAAGTGGGGCTGCATCGCCGACAGCTAAAATAATACCTTTAAAAATGCACAAAGTATTCATCAATCGGCACTAATTTTACATCGTGCAATGTGATTTATTGAAAACAAAAGTTAAACTCTAATCGGCCTGCGTAAAAATAAAATGTAAATATAGTGAGGTTACGTAAATCATATACAACGTTGGATAGAATTCATAAAGCAAAACACTCCAAATGATATTAATGCAGAATTAATGGGGTAGATTTATGGTAGGAGAATTGGGAGTATTGTTGAATGGTGATGGATGCGTGTGAGAGAGTAGATTGCGGGGAATAATGAGGACATGAAATTGATGAGATTGGTCTGGAAAGCAGGGAGACACTCAGTGGGCAGAAGGGCCTCTCTTTGACACAAGGATATTTGAAATATGGGGAACAATAATAAACGCTAGACGTGTCCCCGGGAGTGGACCCGAGGGTTCACGATACATGTCGATGACTGAATGCTCATTTATGTAAATAATGCGAGTGCGCAATCGTAAAATAAATCTTCACCCTCTCATCCCGGACATGTCATTTAGATCGCAGTAAACGCTCTATTAGAAATGGTGATTTTGATGTTTTCTCTTTTGAAACATCTTTAGCAACTGGAAAGAGCTGTCCGCAAACTCGCTGAACTGAAGCGCTGCTTCTTCCACTTATTATATCCCAAATCAGTGCATCGTGAACAGTCTGCGGGAAGAGCTCTTCCAGAGCCAGCCGTGGCGTCACCCAACTAAAGAAGGCAGAAAACGCGATGCTGCTGCCAGCTGCACCCGTCAAAACAAGCGGGTGACCTGGCAGTTCTTGGATGGATTGCAGCCAACGATCCTCTGTGAAAGTAAATAGATGATACAAATACTGTATGTCAAATCAGAGACCGAGCGCTGCGCAGATGTTGAAATAATTGCAGGACACCGAATCCGATGAAGGATTGGAGGGATTGGTACCTCTTGAGATTAGAATTCAGTATCAAATCCCTGCAACGTTTCCTAAAGCGCCCGTCATAGCTGAGATCACCGAAAACTCACCAATCATTCTCATGTCTTCTTTAAACATGCGCAACCCATGTACAGTATTCCAATGGTGTACAGCTTGATACGATCGCAGTTACTATTTCTTTATCTATATTTTACCATCTGATGCTCAATATTTTAGCACGTTTTATTTGCCCATTTTTGTTCTCCTCGCTTATAGGTATTTTGCTGAGTATTTTTATTCGATTTTTTTTTTTCATTTGAAAAGTACGAGTCTAGCCAGTGTTTGTCTTTCTGCACATGTTAGGACGTAGCTGGGAAAGCGAGTGGAGCAGGGGCAGGTAGGATGCGCAAACGTGTTGAGCCCTATCTCCTCAGGCCACGCAGAGTGGTTGTGGCCTTTTGAATCATCGCCATACTGTGCATGGCCTGGCATCAATCTGGATTGAATTTATATTTCCCCTTTCCGAAAAACAAAATCAAGGTGATAATCCAGACAGTTTCAATAGGATAGGCACAAAATGCTAGAGTAACTCAGCGGACAGGCAGCATCTATGGAGAGAAGTCATGGGTGGCGTTTCGGGTCGAGACCCTTCTTCTAACTGATTTTCTGTCAATCTTCGGTTTAAACCAGCAACTGCAGTTCCTTCCTACACTGTTTCAATAAGATGATCTTTCGATGAACAAAACCACTTCACTTGTTAAGCAATCGTCCATCTTTTGCTGTACATAGTCTGAAGGTTTCCGACCCGAAATGTCGTCTTCCATGCGTTCCTTTAGCAGTTTGTACCTGTCTAGTACACTCATATTCCATTAGTGAGTGGGCTGCATATGGTCTTATTAAGAATACCTTTGCTAATACATTGTTTTTGCTGTCACATATTAGTTAACCATATAAAAGGAACGCATGCCTTTTTATATTTATCCGTTTAGGAGTTGAGAATATGTGTCGATATTCAAATTGGCCTTTGTGGCAGTAATACAATTGACACCGTGTACTTTATTCAATTATTTTTACTCGATTTGGGAAATTAAACACTTGTAATCGGTTAGTGCCGAAGTGTAGACCATACAACTGGTGACCATTCAAACAGGGAACATATGCCGTTTTAATGCAGTGATTGTGTGTCGTAGAGATGGATCGTGAAAATGTTTCACAATCTGCAGGCATTCGACTGGATGCACTAAAAACAAATATTGTTGGACTACAATCAATATAACACTCAAATATAAAATGGTAATCTGGCTCGTCGTGGCAGTGCGGGCAGGCACTGTTTGTTGTTGTTTGCAAACTGTCGCTCCTTACTATCCGCACCTTGACATTTCCTTTGCGTGTGTTGGAGAGGGAGGAACACATATCTCTCACTAACACCAGCAAAAATCTTATAGCGATCTCCGCTATAAGATCTTTGAACACCAGTTGGATGCCTACGTATGGAGGTAAAGAGATCATCTCTGGCAAAGGGGAGTCAGCTCCATGGGTCTACCTAGATATGGGTAAGGATTGCGCATTTGATCTGAGTAGATTGAAATGCTGACAGGAGTTTACAGATGTTGGAATCTTGACCCAAAAACGACTTTAGATTGAAGGGACCCGACCCGAAACATCATCTGTCCATTGCATGCTGTGTGACCGGCTGAGTTCCTCTGGCACTCTGTAGATTGTGCTGCTTGCCCCCATAGTCCCGGGTGGTCGCTTCTTACTGCAAATCAAGTGTGGCGCGATCATTGAAAGCATGATGGAGAACACTCGCACTCGAGCATGACACACAGTCCTCTCCAAACCAAACCCATACAGATGCCCGCGTCTGTGACATGTGCAAGCAGGGAACCATGCTGCTGTCGTTGTTTAAAATCTATCCAATACGGAAATCCAACCTCAAAGTTATAAATCATGGGTAAACAAGATTGATATTGAATGGGCACGTTAAATTACTGTCAGTTTTATGAACGTACACAATTTTGCCGCTAAATTTCAATGCGCTGCATAAATACATGATTTGAAAAAGACTGCAAGCCAGGCAGCATCTGTAGAGAGAGAGGGAACAGATTAAGATCAATTACTTTTTACCAACTGGTACATTTATTGTCAGGTTTTGAACACAGATATGCCTTTATGCGGCGGTTGAGTCATGCATCGAATTTACAGCATCCCACAAGGTTGCAGAAAATTCAACCTAGAATGTTGTGTTGAATAATCACACAAGTTTAATGTATCTGTTGATCTAGCCTGTCATACATCTCTATACTCCATATATGGTGAATTTTCCATTTGTTACTTTCTTCAAACTGGTGAGTTGTTCGTTTACGGATTTAAAGGTGTCTGACTAAAGTCAGACAGCGCCCTGTGCTGTTGCGCGCCAACCCTTTATTTGGCACATGTCGTCGAGAGAGGTCGACTCCTATTTGTTGCAAGTGATCCCCCCGGAAGGAAATGTTCTTTCACTCTTTCTTTAATAAAAACAATTACTAGAAACCGATAGGAATCGAACCTGCTCCCTTCGATTACACGTGAAGTCTGAAAACACTCATGAAAGTTAAGGCCGCACCACTTCTCGGCGTCATCCTCAGAGGTTAATGATGTGGTAGTCAGCCAGCCGTAGGATGATATATTAATTTCACACTGGTGTACATCAATAGAAAAAGAAAAAAAACATACTTTTTTAACCGTTTTAGTTTCTGGAGCAGTGCCAACACTGATAAATCAACGCGAGACCCCATCGCCGAACCTGCTGGGTAAAAGGCATAACATTTACCTTGCGCGGCGGCATGAGTCAAGTCGCTCCAATCAAAGTAACTATACTTTACAACTATCAACTAAGCCTAAAGCACACGACGCCCCTTCCACATAAATCAACTAAATTCCTTGCGATGTTTACCCAATTAATCTGGGAACAGGACGGCAACATGAGGTGATATTTCACCCGCATCGTTTCTTCTGAGGACCGTGGCTAATCACTTCCTAACAGTATCATTTATTTATTTTTAAACACGACACCTAAACTTGCAAGATGAGATTTCCAAAACTGCGAATGGCGTTATCAGATATTTGATGTAAAGCCGGGAGGGCGAAAAATGCGACAGGCTGCCGCTTCACTCCTGTTTGCAAGCTTTGAATTGCATTAGCTGTAACACGGTGTGGAGTGGCTCGATCGATCTCATGTAATACCACACACCTTCAAATCAATAGCGAATTTTAAGCTTTCATGTTCGAATGTCAATCCCATTAATAAGGGTTATTCAAGACTCCTGGCTGTGCCCCCAATCTGCCTTTAATGATCTGAGCATTTTATAGACATTGTAAACTATGAATGACACCACGCCCGAAAAACCGGCAACTCTGCACCAGCTGCGTGTTATTTATTTGATTATTTCGACTTTTTTTTGGCAAGATAACTTGCAAAACAAACAAGGACCATTAAACTTAAGCTCTTGCGCCGTGATCTTGATTTGCCCTGTGTCCGTGACCTCGTTCTGCATCCCAAAATTGATTTTGTCTACCTTCTAACATGTTTAGTTCCAATCAGTATCAACGTTGAATGCACACCTTGGCGGGTACAAAAACATTTATGCGCAATGCAATTAGTTAATATTATAGTTCCTGATATTTTCTAATTCAATGAAGCCGTGTATTTCTCTTCGACTGCGG
The DNA here is from genome assembly GCF_028641065.1 of Leucoraja erinaceus. Lineage (NCBI taxonomy): Eukaryota > Metazoa > Chordata > Chondrichthyes > Rajiformes > Rajidae > Leucoraja > Leucoraja erinaceus. The sequence goes on from NC_073378.1 coordinate 82,793,351, forward strand.
ATAAAATGCAGTCATTTCAGGCTGCAGATTGGAAATGAGCAAACTGTAACATTTTAGCGTTACAATTACCACAAACGATCTCACATCCGATTTAGCTAGCATTTTCCAACAAAAATCCAATGTATTAAATTAACCAGGATTTGAAATGTAAACAGATTATATTTCTAATAATATAATAATTATTTTGTTGGAAAAATGTGCTTAAAACAAAAACGAATTCTGGAAGTAAGAAAGTTAGTAGTAATTTCTGGATATGTTATAATAATTAATTAACTTCGTTAATGCTATTTTTATACTTAGCATGTCAGCCTCGAATACTAGCATGCTGATCAATGCTTATTTCGTTCTTGTATGAGACATATTTGTGGGGGGAAAATCAGGAAAATATCTTTCTGCTAGAATCTAAGTACTCGTAGAACCAATGAAGTTATTAAATTCCCTTTCGTTCGATATGTTTGTTCACTTTATAAAGTACTTGTGAAATAAATTTATAATTGCATGAATCTTTGTCGTTTTCACGTATACTCTTTTTGTACGAAAAATCCATGCAAATTATTTCGATACAACTATCGGATATTGCAGTGCAACGAATAAACTAATTCGTTTTAATATTAACAAATATGTTTCTTATATAATGTCAACTGACAGGGTTTCAGATTCAATACGTGTAAACATAAAGAAAATTCCACCTTGCGCTACACGTTTTGTAAACATTTCGAAATATTCAGTGTTTTAACCCCATATTCAATTAACACCGACCTAAAGGATAAATCGTTTATTAAATCCTATCAGTCCCACCACAGTGGCATGTCGCGGTGACTTTGATGAACCGTAGCGTTAAAAGTTAATAACATTTCATATGCAGACAATTGAATCTGTGAAAGATTTAAAAAAAAACATTCATGTTTGATAACGATGTCGAAAATTTAAAAAACAAACTATTCCCTCCAACATTTTTGAAACTAATTTTCTGTGGAACTTATTTTATTAAACACATTGCTTTTTTGTGAAAACGATTAAATAGTGACTTAAAACATTAAAGGAAATGTAATCGAAATTTCGTTTTACTGCTAATCCAAGATGTTACAGAATAGTCAATAGAGGAAATATTTCCCCGAATAAAATGTTTAAATCTGATAATGGATAATGTGGATAATATCTGCTCTGCCTGCACCAGCAGGATGCGCTGCGGGGGATCTGGGAGGTGCGTCAAACATCCTTCTCATTGGCTCTGAACTCTGGCGGCCGCTCATGAATATGCAACTTCCGGGGACGTCCGCGTTGTGATTGGGTAGCTAGCAACGTATAGCGTTGCCTCGCCTTGCTATTGGTTGCGGGTCGGTAGAGGGCGGCCTATAGGAGGCGGGGTCTGCTCTGTGACGAATATTATAATCAGGCCTTCGCTTCTCATTATGACGTATCGCAACATTAACCAACCCGGGAGCAGGGCGTGCGCAGGGAGCGAGGGGCGGGATTTATACGTCAGCAAGTGCGTCACGGCCCCCGCCCTTCCCCGCATCCACCAATCAAACCAGGCAAGGATGCGACAGCGATGGCCAATCAGAGTGAAGTATGTAAATCCATAGCTGCGCGTGCGTACCACACTAGTACACTGGCTCCGCCTACGTCCGCCTCCGCGCTGTCCTTTCTCCCTCCCACGTCGGCGCTGTCGCCACTTCCTTTCGCGTCCGCGCTGTTGCTCTCTCCCTCCCACCGCCGCGCTGTTACCTCTCCCTCCCGCCTCGCTGCTTCCCACTCGCTATTGACATGCTCATTCCTGTTAATGTTTACTCATCACCCCTAGAATAAATTCCAGACTTTGCACCGCCACATAGAATACAGTCGCGGCATAGCACATTAAGGGTTTTAAGCTCATTAATTGATTAATATGAATGCAATTGAACGAATTGCATGCACAATTACTTAACACATGTCGTTCTGCAATAAATCGGAGAAAATACATAAATCATTCATCCTACATATATTCCGATTGCAATTTTCCATCCGCGTTCGGATTATAATGTTAGAACAATCTTGACATACATTCATATCGTTATTTCAACAAGAAAATTACAAGTAAATTAAGCGTGTTTATTACGTAAACAATTCGTGGAATGAATACTTATGAACTCCAAACATAATCTAATATCTGCGAGTTGGTAAGAGTTGTGAAGAAATGTTTTTGATTGCATTCATTTCCAAAAAGGAAAATTCTGCAAAACAGGTCGGATTTTCTTCACCAACGAAGGATATGTTTGTAATTAAAGTAGTCCCATTCCTGGGATGGAAAAATTGTCCCGCCAGGACAGATTAAGCAAACTGGACCAGCGATCTCAATAGTTTAGCAGAATGAGAAAAAACGGGCAAGGGTTCACGGGCAATGTTCACAAACTCAAATTAGGTGCTCAGCCATTCAGGAGTGAGATGAGAAGAAATTTCTTCCATTGGAACAAGCACACAAGATCGTGGAAGTTCAGCTATATATTTGAGACATATTTGTGAGTTATATACGATAAATCAATAGATTTTCGGACTTAATGAAATCAAAGGATATGGAGTGAGCGCAGGAAATTGATGCCCAATTAAAAGATCAGCATGTTGATAATGAATGATGCCAGTGAATGATGGAACAGGCCTGAGGGGCAGAATGGAATAACCCTGCTTGTATGTCCAATGCTCTAACAGTATTACATTGATTTTCCTTTGCATCTAATCCCATTCCTTATCTATTTTTAATCTGACCAAAGTTCATAGGCATGTGCAGCAACCTAAACAACATTTGTTAGATTCTATAGAATCTAATTTCAAACATGTGATATTCAATGCTATTCCTTCCCATCACTGAGGCCTCGACTATCAGCATCCTGGGGGAGGGTGGAGGGGGAGACACTAACCAGAAATTCTCCTGGACCAGTAGTCTAAAAATGGTGGCTGTCAACAAAGGGCAACATTCACTGTCTTTCTTTGGCAATGTTGAGTCTTTTTCAACCAGTAAAGAGACAATGAGCCAAATGGCTTCCTTCTGCTTCATACCTCTCAGTAAAGCTACAGTATGTACCCAAAAGCAGGTCCGAACCTGGTACCCTGTCGTGAATGACTTGCCTGCCGACATGCAAAAGTCGTTCTCTCATTGACAAGACACAGGTCAGGTGTGTATCAGAATAGTCTCCAATTGCTTGCATGAGTGCTGCTTTATCAACACATGAGGTTCAATGCCATCCAAGAACCAGCCGACTTCTTGCCATTCCTTCCTCCAGGCTCTGCCTCTGCCACCAACATGGAGTGACTGGACCATATACTATGAACTCCATTTTGCTCACCTAGACTATTTGGACATCACAACCAAAATTGCAGCCTCGGCCACCAAGAAGAACGGACACACAGGAACACCTTAACTTGCAGCTTTGTTTCCAAGTCACACACAATACTGTCTTGGGAATAATTTGCTGGTCCTTCATTCACTTACTTTTGGACAGCCCTGAGGGAGCATCTTCAGCAAAAAAGAATATGACCCTGCATACAGGAGCTCCACTGATTTGAGGATATCTTGTGGCCGGTTTCAGCCAGGTGAAGATGGGGGAGTTGCGTGGCTGGGAGTTTGTAGGAATGTATTTTGTAACCGTCACTTGCACAAATCTGCCAGGTGGGAACGTCACCATACCCTTCGTAGGGTCACACTGCAACAATGCTTTCCTAGCCATCACCTACCTCAGCGTGACATGTACAGAACATGCCCCAAAACCTCAGCAGACAATTAGGAGACAGGCATTCTTTTATTTTGTTCTTTGTATCTCCTCATACCTCCAGTTTCCCTCTCCCCTGATTCTCAGTCTGAAGACAGGTCTCTACCCAGAACGTCACCTATTCCTTTTCTGGAGAAATACTCCAGCATTTTGTGTCTATCTTCAGTGTAAACCAGCATCTGCAGTTCCTTCCTAGATAATTTGGAGAACTGCCTCCCTTGAATCTATTTGCCCCTTTGACATTTGTGGCTATTAGATACATATACTTCAAACTAAAATATTTAAATATTTAACATAATAACCGTGAAAGAATGTCCATTTACAGTCAAAAGTATTCTAAAAAAAATTGAGTAACCGTGGCAAGTCAGTTTTGCACTCAGCTAAATAGTGGGGTTGTTGCATCCAACCTTTAACTTCAACTTCAACGAAGGACTAATCTGAAAGTATTGCTTTCATACCAGTTGACAGCACTGCCTGGAAGCTGCTGCAATTTATTCCAGAGACATTAATTATTTTCGGATCCATCTTCTGCCCATGATATTTTACACTAGAGAAATAAGATATCATATTAGGGAACTTTGGGAGTTAAACAATTTAATTAAGGCTGTCATATTTTAATTGAAGTGTTCACAGGTAATAAACCACCAAGATGATATCTGAAACCTTAGATTCAATTACAGCAATTGCTTATTCTTCACTGCCATACACAGTCAGTTCCTTTTCTCTTTCTCCCCCACACTGAATGTACCACCCGTTCTCTCCTGACATTACTTCCTCACAATGTACATGATGTGCAGGCCACGATTATGAGCGTCACCAGGCTGTTCAATTATTGAGTGGATTATCTGCTTCATGTATGGATTTTCTGGTAACTGTCACTGAAAATCAATCAGGGGCAGGAAGCTCAACCGATTCTCCATTCAAAGCTTGGGAAGTGCTTGTAAATCTGTAATACCATTCCAACCAGAATATAAATAACCCAGAAAGATGCCTCTAATCATCCAGCTTATTAATGCTTTCGCGAATAAACTATCCACTAAATAGTTTGCTTACATCAAAAATGTTGCAGTCAAATGTAAATTTGCAGTCAAATTGCAAATTGTTACATAGGATTTTAGTAAGTAGCTTTGAAATAGAATGGTTTGTAACTTTTAATGCACTAATACCTGGTTATTTGGTTCAAAGAAAATATAATTGACTACATTTGTGCTGCAGATGAATGGTTTGGTTTATTCCGTTTTAAACACTGCTCAATCCATTATCAATAAATGTTCATTCACTGTTAGCAAAGCTTTCCTATTTGAAGAAAATTGACATGACAAAATAATTTAGGATTTTCCGTTTTTAAATAATATTTATTCAACATATTTTATTGATTATGCTTTTAATCTTGGCGTGCAAATGGCGTGCACAGCCTAAAGTTGTAGGTCAACTTGTTCTGATCTTTTTTTGTGCATGTCGGATTGATTGCATTAGACGAAACAGGGCGGACCACATGAAGGTTGCAATCTATTGTTCTGGTCGCAGTGCATACGACAATTAAACACTCTTCACTCTTGATTTTTTAACAAAGTGCAAAGTTCAAAAACAGAACCGGAAAAAAGGCACAGGCATCTCCTTTCGGAATACTGGGAGCTGACGTTTGGCCAATTGAAGCTGCTCCGCTGGCAGGAACATCCCGATGTCACTTTCTGAAATGAACTTAAGATCCTAATCCAAATCTGCATCTGTAGTGTGAGGAGGAGACCAGAGTGAACCTCCCTCTCTTCCACAGCAAAGAATTTGAGTCTGTGGCGGCTCAAATTGCTCCGTCCTTCCTTCGTAGGATGCAATAGTGACTCAGGCCTTCCCTACAGGTCACTTCCATCGACTATTCCTTGTTTACAATTCCCATGGGAAAGTTTCGGCAGGCAATTTGGCTATCTGCTTCGACTCAATGGGTGGCCTGGAATCCGTGCGCAGTTCTGCGACTTCCCAGCTGGGATTGAATGGACACAGGCCAGGCAATTTAAATTAAATAACCAGGATCTTCTTTCAGGAAGAAGGGGGGTGCATTCCCTACTTCACATTGCAGACAGTTGGTGCAAACTGGCCAGCAGTTCAAAATCAGAAACTATGGAAAATTGTCTGGATGCAGCATGACAGCAGAAATTACAAACACCATTCCTTTCCCAAATAAAAAGCACACACAATTTTTAATAGAAACACCAATTTGATCTCTTCTCTCTAGTGTGACACAAAGCTGGGTGGCAGTGTGAACTGTGAAGAGGATGTTAGGAGGTTGCAGGGTGACCTGGACAGGTTGAGTGAGTGGGCAGATGCGTGGCCGATGCAGTATAATATAGATAAATGTGAGGTTATCCACTTTGGCGGCAGAAACAAGGGGGCAGATTATTATCTCAATGGGGTTAGGTTAGGTAAGTGAGATCTGGGTGTCCTTGTACACCGGTCACTGAAAGTTGGCGTGCAGGTACAGCAGGCAGTGAAAAAATCTAATGGAATGTTGGCCTTCCTAATAAGAGGATTTCAGTATAGGAGTAAAGAGATTCTTCTGCAGTTGTATAGGGCTCTGGTAAGACCACATCTGGAGTATTGTGTACAGTTTTGGTCTCCTAATTTGAGGAAGGACATCCTTGTGATTGAGGCAGTGCAGAGTAGGTTCACGAGATTGATCCCTGGGATGGGGGAACTGTCATATGAGGAAAGATTGAAAAGACTAGGCTTGTATTCACTGGAGTTTAGAAGGATGAGGGGGAATCTCATAGAAACCTATAAAATTGTAAAAGGACTGGACAAGCTAGATGCGGGAAAAATGTTCCCAATGTTGGGCGTCCAGAACCAGGGGCCACAATCTTAGAATAAAGGGGATGTCATTTAAGACTGATGTGAGAAAAAACCTTTTCACCCAGAGAGTTATGAAATTGTGGAATACCCTGCCACAGAGGGCAGTGGAGGTCAAATCACTGCATGAATTTAAGAGAGAGTTAGATAGAGCACTAGGGGCTAGTGGAATCAAGGGATATGGGGAGAAGGCAGGTACGGGTTATTGATTGGGGACGATCAGCCATGATCACAATGAATGGTGGTGCTGGCTCAAAGGGCCGAATGGCCTCCTCCTGCACCGATTTTCTATGTTTCTATGGCGGTGGCTGCCGCAGATGCTGGTAGCTCTCTACCATCTCTTCATGTGCCGTGTGTGAGCCCAGCAAGTCATAAGCAACCAGCCAGTGCTCAGCTATCATCTTAAACTTCATCTTTGAATCTAAACAAGCACCCAGCCACCTACACTCCAATTGCGTTTACTGGAAGGAAAAACAACATCAAACCGGCCAATTCTCCACTAAATAGTTTAATTTAATTTAGAGATACAACTCGAAAAAGGGCCCTTTGGCCGACCGAGCCTGCACCAACCAATGATCACCCACACACTAATTCTAGCCTACACACTAGGGGCGATTTACAGAAGTCAATTAACCTACAAACTTGTGGGTCTTTGGAATGTGGGAGGAAACCGGAGCACATCGGAGAAAACTTACGTGGTCATAGGGAAAACATACAAACTCTGTACAGACAGCATCCATAGTCAGAATCAAACCCGGGTCTCTGGTGGTCTAAGGCAGCAGCTCTGCCACTGCACCACTGTACCACCCTGCTACCGTTGTATCACTGTGCTGGCTTTCTATTGCTGCGTCACTGTGCTGCCACTGTATGTAGCTGATCTGAAACAATTCATCAGTGCCCTGTTTAACAAAGATGGGAGCAGTATTCAAAGCCTTTTATTGTAGCTCAGTGCCTGTCCTTAGATGCCGACGAGAAATACATATTGAGCCACTCTGTAGGTGCTCCGATTCTACTGTTAGGTTCCTGGATTGTTATCCAGGAATAAAGGGCGTGTGCATTGGAGGGAGAGTTGGTCTGCTGCTCTTCTCTGATCAGCTGGGAAGGAGAGGCATTTTGGGAGGTGTTGTCAAGGGTGTTGCCAACAAGATTACAAGTTGCAACAGAACATTTTGGAGATGATGCACCCCAGTGCCTATGTCAAGGATTCCTCTTTCCTGAGTAGTATGAAGTTACCTATATGTTGTCAGAGCTGCACACATCTAGTTAAGCACAGTATCCCTTCACACCCACAGTATGCTGAACAGAAGAAGAAAAAAAAGCTTTGTGGAACAAAGAGAGGAGTTACCCATTCTGTCCACACTTCTGTTGACTTCACATGGAATTGGGTGTTACTGGTCTCCATTTATTACCATAACCACCCTTGAGAAGATGGTAATTGCAAACTAGCTAAACATCATATTCTATTTGAGCAGCTTACAACCCAGCAGTATGAACATTGCGTGCTCCAAATTCAAGTAATATCCCCCTACCTCCTCTTTCTTCCCCATACCTTCCATCCCCACCCCAAGGCATTCTCATTTCTCCTACTATCTCCCACCCACCAAAGCCCCTCCACCCCAGGGCCCCCAGTCACCATGCTCCTTTTCCACCCTTTGAATGTACAGTGGGCAGGTGCTATAGACCTGCACGGGAAGGTAGACGCTCCTGCCCCCATGAGTCTCGGGCAGATGGGGCTCGTCAGCCTGGGAAGGCAGTCCATCTAGGAAAGGGAAAACTCTGATTTAAAACCTCCACTGCCTTGTGGCCATATTCATCGTCATGGAAAAGGCTCCTGGAGTAAACCTCAAGAAAATCCGAAAGAAAGTCAGAGCCACTAAGGCAGTTTGTCGTTGTCTACAACCTCGCTCTGGCAGCTCCTTCGACGGCGCTGGTGCCAAACTGTAACGGCCCTGCTGTTCCTTTGGATCGATCAGCGCCGTGGAGCGGGGGGGGTGTGCTGCCTGGGCAACAGCCTGTCCTCCATATGACATCGCCCAGGCTTGCATCCGACCACACATCATCTGCAAACTAGGATGCATCGCCCATGGTCAGTCATGACTGAGGGGGGCCCTACTATGTACAGTACAGCTCCACTCCCCAAGTCCCTAATTCCCTTCTATCCAATCTTTCCCATTCCCCCTTGCCCTCTTCTACTCGTATCACTCTCTCCGGATTTACATTTTGCTCCTTCTCTACTTATCTGACACCTTTTTGTCTTCTTTTCACCTCCAGCCTTTTTGCCTTCCTCCACCCATCTGCAAGTCAAACTGCCCTCCTGTATTTAACTACCATTGTCTAGGCTTTGTCCTACCCCACCTCTTTTCCAACCTTCTCCCCCTACTCTAATCAATCTGAAGAAGAGTCCCGACTCATCATTTGTCCATTCCCTTCCTAATGCTACCTGACCAACTGAGTTCCAGCATCTGCAGTTCCTTGTGTGTCTCTCATTAGAAGAAGTTGTTGAGATGCCTCTTTGAACAGCTGCAACTCTGCTGGTGAAGGCACTGCCCAATGGGCAGCAACAATAAAGAAGCTAGATAGATAGCCTTTTATTGTCATTCAGACTTAGTCTGAACGAAATTGCAGCAGTCATACATATAATACAATACAATAAAACAACAATAAACACACATTAACATCCACCACAGTGAGTCCACCCAGCATCTCCTCACTGTGATGGAGGCAAAAGTCTTAGGTCGCGGCAATATATTTCCAAGTCAGCTGCTCATTTGATCCCTTTGAGGGTTGAGATTTTGGATGTGCTATCATGTAGCACAGCATATGAACAGCTGATTAGGATAAGCTTGTGAAGAATGATGGCCAAATAGTTTACATCAACATATCTGCTTCCCAGTGTACAATGATACAGAGCTACCAACATAACTCTGCAAAGACAGCTGACACCAGATCGAGGTGCTCCCTAGTAACATGGACAATGCACTGAATGGCATGACTCTACAGAGAGCCGTGTGTTTGGGTATTCAGAGCATAGCATGAGAGTTTTGGTATACATCTGGAAGTTGGCAGTCAAGTCCAACACAGTTGTCAAATGGACACCACACAGGTTAAGTAATTCGGTAACATACAACAACTAACTGAGCAGGCTACAAAATGTTGCCCTTCAATCTGTTTCACCACTTGCCCACAATAAAATTCCACATAAACACACTCAGCAGTCTTGTCCTTCCAAGGAGTCATGGAATTGGAGAGTTCTACTAAGTTAACGTCATGGCTCCATTTTAAAGAAAGCAGAATAGTGCATCCCTGCAGCAATACCAGAGGGCAGATCAATTCTTTATTATCATAATTCATTTGAGGAAGCTTGTAGAGTGTAAATTAAATGCCTGCCATGTTTCCTACCTGCCAACAATGACTTCACGAGTTCCAATATTGGCATTGAGGTGTCCCGAAAGTAATTCTGAAACTGCAAAGGCTAAACAAGCAACACCAGATTCTAGTCTAAAGCCAGTTCCACTGAAAGATCATCAATCTGAAATTTTACTCCCGTCTCTCTGCAGATGCTACCGACCACCTGAGTATTTCTGGCAATTTTGTTTTAATTTTGTATGAATTTACATGGACATTTCTATCTAAATGCAAGGCTACCAAGATGAGAAAAACATTTTTCACACAGAGAGTGTTGAATCTGTGGAATTCTCTGCCACAGAAGGTAGTTGAGGCCAGTTCAGTGGCTATATTTAAGAGGAAGTTAGATGTGGCCCTTGTGGCTAAAGGGATCAGGGGGTATGGAGAGAAGCAGGTACAAGATACTGTTGGATGATCAGCCATGATCATATTGAATGGCGGTACAGACTCGAAGGGCCGAATGGCCTACTCCTGCACCTATTTCCTATGTTTCTATGTTTCTACCTTTCTTGTCGCACAATCGAGCAACTTAATCACACAGATTAGTATGCGGGTTTATACACTCACAGATTCACCACAGTAAATAAAACATTATTTCAACTTAATGATTGAAGATTACATTTCTGCAGGCATCAGGAGACACAAGGTAGAGAAGACCCATTGGATAAAGATGTCCAGTTCATTGCCATTCGTTTCTCCTTTCACGGACAAAACCATGCATGCATTTCCTAGTCAAATAAGGATTCTGCCATTGCTGTATCTGTTCACAGATTATCGGGTACTGGTCATTTTTTCTCAATAACTCTTTGAGAAAGTCCAGTGGCATTAACGGTCATTGCTATGCTCCTAGAGGCAAAAAATGTGATTTAAGATATACCATAAAGTGCCGCAGTAAATCAAGAGGTCAGGCAGCATCTCTGGAGAATATGGATAGGTGTGTCCAATGATGAGTTGAGATACATGGTAATTTGCTGAGGCACTGAAAGCTTTCTTCCACTACTTCTCATTCATTGTGACTAATAGCAGGTACTTAAGGGGCATTTTCATGAGCAGCTATGATCTATTCTGCAGGATAAAGATCTTTCTCTCACTTGGTTTAGAAACATTGCTGTTCTCCAAAGGAATCCCCGCATTAAACTATTTGGCTGCTATAGATAAGAACAAGGTAGACATCTTTATGATAGATTGGAGCAAACTCTTGGATTTTTACCAGGAATTTTACAAGTTCCAAGGGAAGCAAGCAAATTAGTAGTAAACTATTCGTGGAAGTCCTCCTCTCCTGTAAAAAACAAAATCAGTCAAAAACAAAATATGAGAAATTTGTACCTGTTCCTATAGCATGAAATGTTGCCTTGGAGCAATTGCCATGGTTTTGTATGGAGTTAAAGGATGCAATGTGTGTCATGGGTACATGTCTTGATAAGATCTGGAACTTATCTGTCCAGAAGTGAAGAGCTGCAAAAGTTTAATTGCGATTGTTGCTTATGTTAAATAGCCTGACAAAAATTACTCACTTGGCTTATAGATGAAGTCAGATGGAGCTAAGTGTTAAGTGAAATATTGCAGAGAAATTTAAATATCCCGATCCCCTGATTTATTTGTTGTTGTTTTGCAAATTGATTTTTCACTGGCAAGACCAGCATTTATTGCCCATCCCTAATTACAATTGAATGGGTAATGGTGAGCCACCTTCCCAAGGTCCATCTGTTGAAGGCATTCCCTATGTTGCTGGTTTGGAAGTTCTAGGGCCTAGACCCAGCAATTGTGGATGCCCTTGTCTATCCAGAGTTCGACCAAAACACCTTATTTTGGTTTTCTCCCATTTATTCCCCAATTTCTTCTCAAATTAGTGTTGATTTCAGCTGGATTACAGTTCCACGAGTGTCAATGAAAGAAGCAACAAAGAGCAATGAACTACTCAACAATGGGAAACAACCCTTCTATTTTAATCCTCATATTTAATCTTATTGCCTATATTTCAGTATCTACATTACAGATGCACAAGAATAAGTATTCTGAGAGATGGATCTCAGCCTGGTATGGCAACTGATCTGCTCTTGACCACCTGAATGTGCAGAGAGTGGTGAACACAGCTCCATCCATCACATGCTCATCACTGCTTTCCGTCTAGTCCAACTTCACTGTGCATTGCATCAGGAAGGTTAGAAGTATTGTCATGGGTGCCTGCCACCCTGGCCAATCCCTTTTCTCTCCTTTAACTTCTTGGGGAAGATACAGGAACTTGAAAGTCTTGACATCCAAACATAAAAACAGCTTCTTCCCCTCTGCTATCAAACTGCTGAACTATTCAACTATTTCACTGAAATCCTACTCTTAACTAAGAGTTGCATCTTTAATGCACTTTAGTTATTTTTGCACTGTTGTCATTTGACAAATGTCACTGCATTCTTTGAACCATTCTGATGTTTTGCACCGGTTGTTGTATTTAATGTTGTATTAATTATTAACCTTACACTATTTAATCTGTGAACTTCATGCGGACAAAGAATTTCATTGCACCCTAGTGGGTGACAATAAATTCATCTGAATCAGAACCCAAATATTTCTGTCTCCTTACCCATCATCTGCATCCTTGGACCTTAACATTGGCTCCCAGTCGTCCGACAGCTCAATTTTGAAAATTCTACTGTTAAATATAAGTATCTGATGAATTTCCCCCTACCTAGTGAGATTACTTCTTACAGAGGTGTGAATTTCTGGAATTATCAGTGCAGGGAGTTGTGGAGGTACTGTACTTAAACTGGAGATGGATATATTTTTGTAAGATCAGGGGATTGATCGCACAAGGAAAGTGGGACACAGAGAAGGAGTTGAGGTCCGGGGCAGATCAACCATGATCGCAGTGAATGGTGGGGCAGGCTTGAGGGGCCAGGTGGCCAACTCAATAGACAATAGACAATAGGTGCAGGAGTAGGCCATTTAGTCCTTCGAGCCAGCACCGCCATCCAATGTGATCATGGCTGATCATCCCCAATCAGTACCCCGTTCCTGCCTTCTCCCCATATCCCCTGATTCCACTATTTTTAAGAGCCCAATCTAGCTCTCTCTTGAAAGCATCCAAAGAACCTGCCTCCACCGCCCTCTGAGGCAGAGAATTCCACAGACTCACCACTCTCTGTGAGAAAAAGTGTTTCCTTGTCTCTATTCTAAATGGCTCACTCCTTATTCTTAAACTGTGGCCCCTGGTTCTGGACTCCCCCAACATCGGGAACATGTTTCCTGCCTCTAGCGTGTCCAAGCCCTTAACAATCTTATGTGTTTCAATGAGAAATCCCTCTCATCCTTCTAAACTCCAGTGTACAAGCCCAGCTGCTCCATACTCTCCATACTCTCAGCATATGACAGTCATGCCATCCCAGGAATTAATCTTGTAAACCTACGCTGCACTCCCTCAATAGCACGAATGTCCTTCCTCAAATTAGGGGACCAAAACTGCACACAATACTTCAGGTGTGGTCTCACTAGGGCTCTGTACAACTGCAGAAGGACCTCTTTGCTCCTATATTTGATTCCTCTTGTTATAAAGGTCAACATGCCATTCGCTTTCTTCACTGCCTGCTGTACCTGCATGCTTACTTTAATAGACTGATGTACAAGGACCCCCAGATCCCGTTGTACTTCCCCTTTTCCCAACTTGACTCCATTTAGATAATAATCTGCCTTCCTGTTTTTGCTACCAAAGTGGATAACCTCACATTTATCCGCTTTAAACTTCATCTGCCATGCATCTGCCCACTCCCGCAATCTGTCCAAGTCACCCTGCATTCTCATAGCATCCTCCTCACAGTTCACACTGCCACCCAGCTTTGTGTCATCTGCAAATTTGCTAATGTTACTTTGAATCCCTTCATCCAAATCATTGATGTATATTGTAAATAGCTGCGGTCCCAGCACCGAGCCTTGTGGTACCTCACTAGTCACTGCCTGCCATTCTGAAAGGGACCCGTTAATCCCTACTCTTTGTTTCCTGTCTGCCAACCACTTCTCTATCCATGTCAGCACTCTACCCCCAATACCATGTGCCCTAATTTTGCCCACTAATCTCCTATGTGGGACCTTATCAAATGCTTTCTGAAAGTCCAGGTACACTACACTGGCTCTCCCTTGTCCATTTTCCTAGTTACATCTTCAACAAATTCCAGAAGGTAAGTCAAGCATGATTTCCCCTTCGTAAATCCATGCTGACTCGGACTGATCCTGTTACTGTTATCCAAATGTGCGGCTATATCATCTTTTATAATTGACTCCAGCATCTTCCCCACCACCGATGTCAGTCTAACTGGTCTATAATTCCCCGTTTTCTCTCTCCCGCCTTTCTTAAAAAGTGGGATAACATTAGCTACCCTCCAATCCACAGGAACTGATCCTGAGTCTATAGAACATTGGAAAATTATCACCAATGCATCCACGAATTCTAGAGCCACTTCCTTAAGTATCCTGGGATGCAGACCATCAGGCCCTGGGGATCACCCCTGCTCCATTTTTTCTTGTGTTCAACCATGTAATACTCACAACTCCAGATTGTCACTCTAATTGTGGCATCTTGAAAATCCATTGGCCTGACACCCGACCAGTGCCTTCAAATAAAGGGGATTACCTCATCCTGGGACTTCATATTCTTACTACTCTGCCTCTCCAGCTCCCCGTCCTCCTTCATACTCTCCTTACAATTCGATAGCATCACCCTCATTTAATATCTTCTTCTCTGGTACGGATATGTTGCCTTCTATCCCCTGCCTTCGATGTGCAAATACATGCAAACAGCCCCTCCCCCACCAAATTCTATTCCCAGAATTACACTTTCAAATTAAGTGGTTGTTTTCAGGATAAAATAAAGAAAGAAAATTAAACTAGGTCAAAGTTAAACACTGCGAAATGTATAAACTTTGATGGTGGAGGGTGTGGCGGTGGGGACAGTAAAATGCATGCTTGGTCTCTAAAATCCAGATCCACACCTGCAGTCGCTACTCTATAATTGAACGGGATGTGTTTGAAAATCAACTTTACCTGTCTCCAATATGCCCCGAGCCGGATTCCGGGTTTTATTGCATTGCCTTGCCTTCTCTAATTACCATGAGAAAAATACAGGGTCGTTAATTCCAACTACAAAATGCCGACAAGCTCAAATAACAGCCTGCCTGCCCCAGGTCTCGGGCGCAAGACCACCTGTTTGGAGAGCAATCACTTTATCTACCGGACACCAGGTCATGCCTTGTATGGAGCGAGTTCTTGTCACAGAGCAACTATTACAGTAACATCTGACCTAATAACTCGGGTTATATTCAGACTTTCTAATTTCTTGTAATTGTGATGATTAATTCGCACCTTGCCAACATTTTAATAAACTTTTGCTTACAATTGCCTCATTTTTCTTCCATTATAGAGAATTGCATTTCTGAAATAAAATAATCAATAAGTGTTCAAGCAACTGTAATTGAATTGAAGAAAATGGAAAGCTGGGCGGGTCCTTGCTTGGGACGGAAATGCTGCCAGGCCCGCTGGGATCCCGCAGCACCTTGTGTTTTACCAGGGACGTGGGTGGTTGCTGGTTTGCAGAAGGAGCGCTAGGGGTCTCTCTAACACCACGTATGGCTTTGCTCCGAAACGGAACAGCGCAGTAACCCTAACGCTGCCGGGGCGTGTGAAAATCCAGTGATGCCCGCTGCAGCCACAATGTGCAGGAAGGAACTGCAGATTCTGGTTTACACCGAAGATACACACAAAATGCTGGAGTAACTCAGCAGGTCGGGTAGCATCTCTGGAGAGAAGGAATGGATGACGTTTCGGGTTGAGACCCTTCTTCAAACTGAACCCCTGAGGGTCTGGACCCGAAACGTCACCTATTCCTTCTCTCCAGAGATGCTGGCTGACCAGCGGTGTTATTCCAGCATTTTGTGTATATTCCCATTGCAGACGCTTGTTTTTACATTTATCGCTGCCCAAAAAAGCTTCGCAAATGCACTGATCTGTAAAAAAAACCTACAATTCGTTTTATCCCCCGTTAAAGAGGATAAGATATGCACATATTTAAACAGCAAGCTATCTACCTGAAGACCTCAGTGTATGGAGAATGCGAGAAAAAAAGCATCCGTAAAATGAAAACCAAGAGATAGAATCTCTGATACACTAAATGTATCTCTGTGTACCAACCACTTACCCCACACACTCATACACACACGCTCACGCACACTCACGCTTACACACACACTCACAAACACACACTCATATTGTCTCCTACACACTTACATACACACTCACATTCGCATACACACATACACCCACTCACGCGCGCTCACACACAACATCGACACTGTATCAGTTTGCCCACATGTCATTGAGTGTATGCTACATGGGATATTGATGAAGTTAGTCATCATCTGTCGCTTGGGACCAACCAAGACGCCACCAGATAAATAATCCCAACGACCAGATTGTTGTCAGTAATTCTCTGCAGTAGATTGAGAAATTGAAGTCGGTGTTTTCATGTAAAACCAAAATTCATCATAGTGGGCCATCTACCCTGTTATGCCTGGTTTCAACCTCACAGCAGCTCGCTGTTCTTGACAGGAAAGCAAAATGCTGCAGATATTGACATATAATCGGCAATGGCCGGAGGTGCTCATTGGGTGAGGCAGCATCTGAGAAGGAAGAAACAGAAACTCGGCGCCATGCTCTTTCCTCGGAAGTGTGGAACGTTAGAGATAAACAGGTTTTAGGATCTAGAGAAAAGAGGGCAAGAGGAAAGAACAGCAGAGGTTTATCATAAAATGGAAGGGAGGCGAGATTAAATGATAACGGAGTGATACCGCCAACGATTTAATAATAACAAATAATGTACGTTCCCCTTTGCTTTACCTGTTGCACTTGACTTTGACTCATTGGATTTATGTACAGTATTATCTGATTTGATTGGATAGCATGCAAAAGAACGCTTTTCCCTGGACCTCGGTACAAGCGCCAATAATAAACCTGAACATAAACCAAAAAACTTGTTGGCTGGGCTGTGAGATGGGATCAAAAAGTACCATGTTGCAGCTCTGGGATAAAATAATAGGCGTGAAAGGAGAGGTGCAGGAGATTAACAGACACAGAGGGAGGCCCCTCAACCACTGTGAGATGGAGTCTTCCATTGGGAAAGGGAAGTGCATATAAGAACCACTGAAGTGGAAGGTACTCTTGCACAATGAAGGCGGAACAGGGAGACTGGGAGAATAAGCAAGAGATAGCAGTGGATGTCAATGTCTTTGTATTGATAATAAGTCTTTGTTAAAGACTAAGAGACTTTTATCACTACCTAGAGTGGTCCCTGGATTCAATTTTTATTAGAAAAAGCAGTCTGGTCCAATTAAGTATATAGTTTTTTAAGAACTGTTTTCAACCCCATTAATTTATATGGAAACCCATTCTATTAAAGGCTATGACAGTGAAAATGTATAGTTTTGCAGTCTATAAACAGGAAGCACACTTAAGCAGCAGGTTACTTGATTGCTTCCTCTCAGCTTTTTAAATGTGCTTTAGTTAGGTAATCAAATAAATAACTCAATTACTGACCCAGTATTTACCACCTGTTAAATATCTCACCAGTTAAAAAAAATGCCTTCTACAAAATGAAAGGGTTTTACTAAATAATTTGGTTTGCATGTCTTTACATGATTCTTTTAATAATACATCTGGAATTTATGTATGCAAATAGTGGGAAATCACTTCAACACTTGAATAATCTTGACTTGAAATATCCCTCCATAGTTTATTTACATTCATTTATGGTGCAGGTAGAGGATCATGTTTTGTAAGTTTAATGACTTGGGAAGACACCTCAATGTTTCTTCAAAATGTACTTGATATTTTAGATTTAATATCAACATTGCTGCAAAATCCTAAATTAATTGGGTCAGACAAATCAAACCCTTTGGATTTTATTCAGCCCTACATTAATATACATGCGTGCTTAAATTCCTGTGGATATGTACGTGGTGGATAATAAATTTCCATCTAATTTTACCTGAAAATGTAGGCACCAAATTATATTTAAACTTGGTATTGTGAAGAGTTGGTACCTTAATGCAACCCAGTCCTTTTGGTAGTGTTGAACTACTATTGCTTACTCAAAATACTTGTATTATTCAGAAATGACAGCAATGAAGCTGCCACAAAAGATAGTGTGTTGGGAGTAGGGCCTGTTTAGCTGTGCTCTGCGCAGCTGGGCATGGCTGTCGGTACTTCGAGCGGACAGGGGATGGCGCCCGCTCTGCTCGGAGCGCTCGCCGGCTGGGGAGGAGGGGAGGAGGGGAGGCGGGTGTCGGCTCGCCCGCTGCACACCAGGATCTTTGCTGCACACTGCTGGGCATGGTGGCGCTCCCGACTTCACGGAAACGTGGCGAAGACGGGAGGATTGTCACCAAGGCTTGTTTTGCCCTGGGATAAACCTCCCTTCCCCACTTATTGTGCCGGGCTGCGGCCGGGGCGGAATGGAGCAGCTTGCTCGTTATCACTAACGTCCTCACGCTCAGCACGTAATGAATTTAAATGACTGGATATCAACGAGCCTCTCAAATGTCTCCCGCGACCCGGCGAGTCTCTGGGCGGAGACAGTCTGCTCGGGTGACGGGTCAAGTTTATTGTCATATACACAAGGAAGGTGAGATACCGGTGCACGTGAAAATCCTGCTTGCAGCAGCATCATAGGCGCTCACAGACAAAAACATCAATTATGCAAGACTGTGAAATGAAAACTAAAACGACGGTGCAAAGGCAAGAGATTTGTGTAAAAATACAATTGGAAAATGAATCCATAATAGGGCAAATAGTGTTCCATAGATTTGGAGTGTGCCCAGGAAGCACAGGCCTGAAATTCCACACTACCGGGTTCTGGAACCTACCTGGGTGTTAATATCTCGGATGACCTGTCATAGCCCCTGCACATGATTGTTACCAACTGCACTCACAAACCTCTACAGATGTATTGTAGATAGTATTCTGACTCTACCTCCTCCCCATTGTTAGCAACAAGGAGAAGGCAGAGCCGGGATGGTGCCGGATTTTGATGATACATGCCACCTTCTTGTGGAACGATCGCGTAGATGTTTTCGATGGAGGGGAGGAGGGTTATGATGGATTGTGCTGGTCCACCATTCTCTGCAGCCTTTTTCATTCTGGGTATTGGAATTGCCGAACCTTGCAATTGCATGGATCTGCAGATGGAAGTCAGTGGATGAAAAGGAATTACTATACATTCCAGGTCTAAACTGCCATAGGGTTAGCAAGTAGATTAACCTGTCTGATCTGCAAAGGCATGTTCTGTTTTTAATCCCAGTTTTTAATCCCAAATTGATGTAAATTGCTCCATGATCACAGTGCCAGTGTTCTGAGTCAGACCCCACTCAGTGGAAAACTGCCTATGCTCAGGAATTGCCCAGTCCCAGGAATATCAGTCATTAGACCCAGGCAATTTCAGTGGAGGATGTGCCCTAAGTAAATGGATAAGTCATAACTTATCATACACTTTGATGCCAATTTTGCAATATGCTTTAGATATTGCAGCAAAAAAAACTAACTGGAAATCTAAAGCAAACTCAAAATCCCAGATGTTCTCAGCAAGTCAAGTGGCATCCGTGTAGAAAGAAAGAGTCAATGTTTTTATTTTTATATTTTTATTAGAAGCGTAAACACATAATAGCAACACGGTTTGTTTATCAATTACATTCATACAAGGCTTCTATTCTGTTTATAGAATTTTTTGAGAGATAGAACTGAAAAGAAAGATCTATAAACTAATAGAGAGGGAGGGGTAAAAAAAAGAAGAAAAAAAAGAAAAACAAACAAAGAAAGTTACCAATAACAATTTTGGAGATAGGTCCGTAGTTATTCATCCAATCCTGAGGCGTAGTTATTCATCCAATCCTGAGCTCGGGTTTCAGTCCAGTTTCTGTGTTGAACCAATTTACCTCTTTAAAAAATCAATGTTCTAGAGACCAAGTTCAAGTGAGTTTATTGTCATGTGTCCCTGTATAGGACAATGAAACTCTTGCTTTGCTTCAGCACATTGAACATAGTAGGCATTTACTACAGAGCATATAAGTGTGTCCATATACCATAATATAAATATATACACACATGAATAAATAAACTGATGAAGTGCAAATAACAGAAAATGGGTTATTAATAATCAGAGTTTTGTCCGAGCCAGGTTTAATAGCCTGATGGCTGTGGGGAAGTAGCTATTCCTGAAACTGGTTGTTGCAGTCTTCAGGCTCCTGTACCTTCTACCTGAAGGTAGCAGGGAGATGAGTGTGTGGCCAGGATGGTGTGGGTCTTTGATGATACTGCCAGCCTTTTTGAGGCAGCGACTGCGATAAATCCCCTCGATGGAGGGAAGGACCATATTCTAGCAAATTTGTCAATGTTTTATATGAAGGTTTGTTCATAACTGGAAGAGTAAGCAAGCAAGTGTGTTTTTCCTTCCTGTATTAATGTATGTTATCTGATTTAATTGGGAGCACACAAACAAAACCTTTTCATTATATCTCAGTCCACGTGACAATAATAACCCAATACCAATCTTAAATTGTATCATGTGATTCAAGGGTTTCCAGAATCTTGCCGTATAGAAGCAAGGGAATAATGCATTGGAAAGTGGGTGCGCACTGAATCAGTCTCAGAGCACAACACACTCAATACCCACTGCTGCTTTGTTATCAACCAAGTTTCACAATACTTTCTGCACTCCAGATGGTTATTCTACATTTGAGCTTGATCTATCTGATATATATTGCGTCCACATTAGGGAGAATGATTTTCAGCCACTGAAGAAATTGCAACTCCCAGAGCAGTGATAGCTGAGTATGAGAAAGCAGAGAGGAAGGTAACAGTAAGGAAATAGGCAGAGGATAGCAGAGAAATGGAGGAGGCAGCAGTGAGGGGAGGAGTTGAGAGGTAAGCAGTGAAACGGACTAGAGCAGGGGGGGCAGAAACAGAGGGGGGAAACAGAGGGCAGTCAAGAGAGGGAAAATAGGAAATCCTATCTGTGCATTGTTCACTGCCTGCTGTATCTCAGCCATCATTGGGAGAACTGGGCCTCTCTACATAAAGGGAACAAGGTGCGTCACCCAGCCACGTAAACTCGTTTGCCATTCTTTTAAATAATGATTGACCTCTAACTTAATAACAGGTATTTTTGCATGAATTGTTTTACAGTATTTGCATTAGAAAATGTAATCAAGTTTGACATCAAAATAAGCCCACAGGTTCCCAGAAACTTGGCAGTGCAAGCAAGCTGTTCATGCAGTGGGAATTGAAGCTTTGAAGGTTGCTGGACATCCTTGGGATGATCAGACAGAGTCTGTGGCCAGCAACAGTCCAGATATTATACAAGATTAGGGTTTGTATTTTTTCTTCCTTCTCACTTCCTGCCCACCCAGTCTTCTTATTTACAGGATGCAGTTAGAATACCATTCACCTTTTCCTTGCAGTGCACCAAGCACTATGAATGACCTACCCCCAACCATGGAACAGGGAGGTAGAACCAGAAGGCCTGACAACCAAATCAAGGTTTGATTTTGACAATCAATAGTGCAGGAACAATCCAAACATCACACAGACCTTTCCAAGGACGAAGCCCTGGCTGTTTAATTCCCACAAGCTGAAAAAAGATATGAAGTTCACATGTGATTTCAGCTCAAGTACAGCTTAAGTTACCAGTAATTTATTAACTATGTATGACCTTTCTTAGCATAAGGGTTTAGAACACATACAACATTTTAAACATTTGTAAGAATTATTATAAACTACAATACGAACAGAAACCATGCACTACTTTCCTGAAATGTAAATGAGAATTGCAGTGCATATACAAACTGGCTCCAATTAATTCACATTGCTCAATATAATTTAGTCCGTTTAAGGACAAATGCAAAACAGTTTATGCAAAGATAACTCAAATATTTGTTTCTACTATTTTCAGAAATGTATCAAATCTCATTGATGACCAGCATGATTGTGTTAAAAGTATATGGGCGATGGAGTCTTCTCACTATCCGTTTCACTGTTTAGAGAGATCAAATATGAAGATGGACGTGATTTAACTCCATCCAACTAGTATTGACATATGATTTTAATAACTTTGACTAAGAAAAGTCAATTAATTTCAAATGTAAATTTGACCTCACATCAATTACCCCACCAGGAAGAGTTCCAAATTTTGCAACGACACTTACACGTGGAGAGTTTCCAAACAGGTTACATAGAAACATAGAAAATAGGTGCAGGAGTAGGCCATTCGGCCCTCCAAGCCTGCACCGCCATTCAATATGATCATGGCTGATCATCCAACTCAGTATAATGTACCTGCCTTCTCTCCATACCCCCTGATCCCTTTAGCCACAAGGCCCACATCTAACACCCTCTTAAATATAGCCAATAAACTGGCCTCAACTACCTTCTG
Organism: Leucoraja erinaceus; assembly: GCF_028641065.1. Lineage (NCBI taxonomy): Eukaryota > Metazoa > Chordata > Chondrichthyes > Rajiformes > Rajidae > Leucoraja > Leucoraja erinaceus. The sequence goes on from NC_073378.1 coordinate 82,815,800, forward strand.
TGGCAGAGAATTCCAGAGAATCACCACTCTCTGTGTGAAAAATGTTTTTCTCATCTCGGTCCTAAAAGATTTCCCCCTTATCCGTAAACTGTGACCCCTTGTTCTGGACTTCCCCATCATCGGGAACAATCTTCCTGCATCTAACCTGTCCAACCCCTTCAGAATTTTGTAAGTTTCTATAAGATCCCCCCTCAATCTTCTAAATTCTAGCGAGTACAAACCAAGTCTATCCAGTCTTTCTTCATATGAAAGTCCTGATATGCCAGGAATCAGTCTGGTGAACCTTCTCTGTATTCCCTCTATGGCAAGAATGTCTTTCCTCAGATTAGGAGACCAAAACTGCACGCAATACTCCAGATGTGGTCTCACCAAGACCCTGTACAACTGCAGTAGAACCTCCCTGCTCCTATACTCAAATCCTTTTGCTATGAATGCTAACATACCATTCGCTTTCTTCACTGCCTGCTGCACCTGCATGCCTACTTTCAATGACTGGTGTACCATGACACCCAGGTCTCGTTGCATCTCCCCCTTTCCCTAATCTGCCACCATTCAGATAATAATCAACTTTCCTGTTTTTGCCACCAAAGTGGAGAACCTCACATTTATCCACATTATACTGCATCTGCCATGCATTTGCCCACTCATCCAGCCTATCCAAGTCACCTTGCAGCCTCCTAGCATCCTCCTCACAGCTAACACTGCCCCCCAGCTTCGTGTCATCCGCAAACTTAGAGATGTTGCATTCAATTCCCTCGTCCAAATCATTAATATATATTGTAAATAGCTGGGGTCCCAGCACTGAGCCTTGCGGTACCCCACTAGTCACTGCCTGCCATTCTGAAAAGGACCCGTTTACTCCTACTCTTTGCTTCCTGTCTGCCAGCCAGTTCTCTATCCACATCAATACTGAACCCCCAATACCATGTGCTTTAAGTTTGTATACTAATCTCTTATGTGGGATCTTGTCGAAAGCCTTCTGAAAGTCCAGATATAACACATCCACTGGTTCTCCCTTATCCACTCTACTAGTTACATCCTTGAAAAATTCTATTAGATTCGTCAGGCATGATTTACCTTTCATAAATCCATGCTGACTTTGTCCAATGATTTCACCACTTTCCAAATGTGCTGCTATCCCATCTTTAATAACTGACTCTAGGAGTTTCCCCACTACCGATGTTAGACTAACTGGTCTATAATTCCCCTGTTTTCTCTCTCCCTCCCTTTTTAAAAGGTGGGGTTACATTATCTACCCATCAATCCTCAGGAACTACTCCAGAAACTAAAGAGTTTTGAAAAATTATCACTAATGCATCCACTATTTCTGGGGCTACTTCCTTAAGTATTCTGGGATGCAGCCTATCTGGCCCTGAGGATTTTTCGGCCTTTAATCCATTCAATTTACCTAACACCACTTCCCGGCTAACCTGGATTTCACTCAGTTCCTCCATCTCATATGACCCCCGGTCCCCTGCTATTTCCGGCAGATTATTTATGTCTTCCTTAGTGAAGATAGAACCAAAGTAGTTATTCAATTGGTCTGCCATGTCCTTGTTCCCCATGATGAATTCACCTGTTTCTGACTGCAAGGGACCTACATTTGTTTTAACTAATCTTTTTCTCTTCACATATCTATAAAAACTTTTGCAGTCAGTTTTTATGTTCCCTGCCAGTTTTCTTTCATAACCTATTTTCCCTTTCTTAATTAAGCCCTTTGTCCTCCTCTGCTGGACTCTGAATTTCTCCCAGTCCTCTGGTAGGCTGCCTTTTCTGGCTAATTTGTATGCTTCATCTTTTGTTTTGATACTATCCCTGATTTCCCTTGTTTTTCACGGATGCACTACCTTCCCTGATTTATTCTTTTGCCAAACTGGGATGAACAATTGTTGTAGTTCATCCATGCAGTCTTTAAATGCCTTTGATTGCCTATCCACCATCAACCCTTTAAGAATCAATTGCCCGTCTATCTTGGCTAATTCCCATCTCATACATTACAAGTTACCTTTCTTTAAGTTCAGAACCCTTGTTTCTGAATTAATTATGTCACTCTCCATCCTAATGAAGAACTCAACCATATTATGGTCACTCTTATAATAATAATAATAATAATCTTATTTATATAGCACATTTTCAGTCAACTTGCATTGACCCCAAAGTGCTTCACATAATTACATTACATTACACACAGGCAAAGGTGGGTGAAGTGTCTTGCCCCAAGGACACAACGACAGTATGCACTCCACGCGGGATTCGAACCAGCTACCTTCCAGTCGCCAGCCGAACACTTAGCCCATTGTGCCATCTGTCGTCCCTCTTGCCCAAGGTGACACGCACAACAAGACTACTAACTAATCCTTCCTCATTACTCAATACCCAGTCTAGAATAGTCTGCTCTCTCGTTGGTTCCATTACATGTTGGTTTAGAAAACTATCCCTCATACATTCCAAGAAATCCTCTTCCTCAGCACCCCTGCCAATTTGATTCACCCAATCTATATGTTCTGACAGACTTGACTCTAATTTGTTAGATCACACCCGCAGACTTAAAGGGCTTGTCCCACTTGGCGATTTTTTCGGCGACTGCCGGCATCATATCAGTGTCGCCAAAAGATTTTGAACATTTCAAAATCCAACCGCGGCAAAAAAAAGTTGTGACACTTCAAAAAACACAGCATGTCATACATCATCACGCCGTGTCATGCCGCAAATTTTCCGGTGACCTAATACATCAGTCAATGTTGCCGGCAGTCACCTAAAAAATTGCCAAGTGGGACTGGCCCTTTAGACTCCTCAAGCCAGCAAGAAGTTTTTCTATTCCATGTAGTTTCTCGAGGGTTCCCATTTTATAAGCCTTAGTTCAAGCAACATATGAAACATATAAGATTATTAAAGGTTTGGACACGCTAGAGGCAGGAAACATGTTCCCGATGTTGGGGGAGTCCAGAACCAGGGGCCACAGTTTAAGAATAAGGTGTAAGCCATTAAGAACGGAGACAAGGAAACACTTTTTGCCCCACAGAGAATTATGAGTGTGGAATTCTCTGCCTCAGAGGGTGTTGGTGGCCGTTTCTCTGGATACTTTCAAGAGAGAGCTAGATAGGGCTCTTAAAGATAGTGGATATGGGGAGAAAGCAGGAACAAGGTACTCATTGGGGATGATCAGCCATGATCATATTGAATGGTGGTGCTGGCTTGAAGGGCCGAATGGCCTACTCCTGCACCTATTGTCTATTGTCTATTGTCTATCTTTGGAGGTAATGAATAGGCAATGTTTCGGTACCTGAGATGTTGCCTACTCATATTCTCCAGGGATGCTGTCTGACCCGCTGAGTTACTCCAGCACTTTGTGCATAGCTTTTTGCATCAGTTATGCATAACTGACATTTGGCAAATGGTGATCTTCATCCCTCAGGGTATAAACTGATTCTGTAACATATTAAGATGTTTATTGAATACTTTCTGTTGAATAGATATAATTTTACCTATTACCAGATGTGCTGAGTTCCCATGCACAACCTCCATCTTAATACATGCAAATTAATATAATTTAAATCCAGATCATTAGCAGCTATATCACTTTTCTTTCTTTCAATTTGCAACATTGAACATTCATATCCATTTAATATGTGATCACTTGTGTTAGGCTATTACTCAATAATGCTTTATTTCTTTATCTATTAAGAGCTGCCCCCTTATTGATTCCGAGGCAAATAGCAACAGAAAACAGTTCTGAGCAGAATCAAGAAATTTGCTTTTAGACATGAACTGGTATACATAACCTAAACTGTGTGAGAGTTAATGCATTAAAGTTTGCCATTAAAAACGGCTCAGCTTTTTGTTGCCAAATACAGGAATGTCTGCACTCTGATTTCTCACAGCAGCTATCACTGTCTATTGTCTAACTAAATCTTCTTTGAAGTGAACTATTCATGAACCATTAAGCTGTTCTTCTCCCGACTACTTTCGTCCATTTACTTGCAAACTAGAGGCCACCAAACATTATAACTCAGCGGTTTGGGTAGCATCTTTGAGGGCAATGAATAGGCAATGTTTTTGGGATACGAGTTGAATCATAGGCAAGAGGCTGCCCCTCTCCTATCATAATTTACTTACACATTTCTTACATCTGATTTGTTTCTTTTTTTTAATTTTATTTTTTTTAGCACATGAAGTACAGGTGCTATTACTCTTTTTCATTTGTTAATACTTTGAGCACCCACCCTGTTGCCTAAATACTCGTCCTTCCCTGATCCCACATCCCCCCATTGCATATTATTGGTCTCTTCATCTCAGCTCTCAGCCTCATGCAGTTGGAGCCCATCACAATGTTTCATGTCCTACTCATTCATGGTAGGGTAGTGAAAAGTTGATGGTTCAGTTATAATCCAGAGATTGGACCACTTTAGGCACTGTTCTTTAATTTAATTCCAAGAAGATTGTACACTTGCACTGCAAAACAGGATAGCGTGTGTAAAATCCTTGTAAACTAGTTCATTGCTAATGCAGAGCTGAACCCGAAGGCAATTAAAATTCTTCAAAATCACAGCTGCTGAAACAATAAAAAAGTTCAAAGTGAGATTACATGATGAAACTTGGTAGCGCTACAAGGAAACCAAAGTTTAATACTAAAAAAATATTTTAAGCAATGAAGTATGAAGATGAAAAATATGAACTCAAGATAACAGATACTTCATAAAAGGACACTGGAGCAACTTAGGGGGCCAGGCAGCATCTCCGGAGAACATGGATAAGTAACATTTCTGGTCGGGACCCATGTTCTCCATGATTAATGCCTGACCCACAGTGTTACTCCAGCATTTTGTGTCCTTTTGTGTAAACCAGCATCTGCAGTTCCTTGTTTTGACAGAGATACTTCCTGAATTGTGATTTTTTTTTAAAACAGGAGACATTATGCTTAAGAATGAGGGAATCTAATAGATAAATATGACCAATTCTTAAAGAGTTGGTCTCCTTTCATCGACTTTTTGGAATCATGTGATGCAGCGGTGCCGTAAGGATTGCTGATTTCAGTTCATGACGCGGATAGAGCTACATTCCGTACAGATTTGAAAAAATTCTCTTTTAAGGGGCCTTCTCTTCTATTTATATGGTTATATGGTTATTTTTTATATACACACTTCAACTCTTGCAGAACTTTTTCTTTCATTATTTTCTTTTTCGTTCAACATGAAATCCTTCTTAAGGAAAACTAGAGGTTGTACAAGAATGGATTACGGTATTACTAGTTGCACCTAAAATTAAGAGTACTGCTGCTGTATTAACTTCTAGATTAGGTACAAAAAAAAAAAAAAAACAAATCATAGGAGAATGAGGGAATCATCTGAATGTGAATATGTAGGGCCGAGATGGCCTGTTTCCGTGCTGTAATAAATATGGTATAAGGTTATTAGGACAAAATTTGCAAAGTCTAATATCTTGGACAACATGAAACAAGGACACATGGAAGAAGTTGTGTCTCTGCACAAGAGCTGCTCTTAAAGAGATTAGGTACACTAAATCATAGGTAATGATATTAATTCCACATAAATTGGTGAAAGGAGGCAAAAAAAAATCTAAGTTTGGACAAGGAACACATCAGCAAACAAGAGGCATGGGAGAAACTACAGATTGATGATCCAGTCAGGGAATTTACAGCAGTTATTTGCAGAAAGACAATTTGTGGAAGTACTGTTTAAGGTAAAAAAAAAAACAAGAATTGTTATTGTTCAGTCCTATCCTGATGCACTAAATATTCCTGTAAAACTAACAGTAAGCTATTCAACAGCATCAACTCTATCTCTAACTCCATCCAGACTCTTTGGTTTCAAACCTCAAGCTTACTTTTATAGCCAGAAATTACTCCAAATAGTCCCTGCACAACTAATTCACTGAGCCAGTAGCTTTTTCATGCAAGGACTTGACTCAAATGTCTGCTTCATTTGGAATTAAAAAGAGGGAACTGATAGACAAGTCATATGCATCACTAAATATGTAGCTGGCAGTGTCTGCTTTCAAATCCGATGAAAAATTTTCCGGGCAAGTTGAGATAATGATTGGAGATCATGATAGTGTTTTGGTGGGCTGGTATGTTGATTTGCCACCGTAAATTGGCCTCAGTGTGAGGGTGAATGATAGAATTGTGGGAGGAGTTGATAAAATTGTGGAGATAATTTTTTTTTAAATGTGAGTTAAATGGGTGATTGACGGATTGAAGATTTTTTCCCTCTACTATCGCAGTATATAGAAAAATGTCAGGCTGGCAGAGGGGATTATTTCAATATAAATAGGTTTCCATTTACTCCAGCTATTTTTAAAACAGTACAAACAGTGCTAAAACCATACCCTTATGTTTTCAATTAGTATCATCTGGTGCTAATTATCCTGCCTCTCCTGGAAATTACCAAATAAATTGTTATCATGGTTACCCTCGAGGAAATAAAATTTTCATCCAACTCTGATACCTTATTTTTGTGTAAGATACTATGGTTTATTCTAAATTCATCCTCTCCCAATTAAAAGCTTGGTTTTAAAGGTGAAGCCCTTTGGTGAATGTAAACAAAATTGCTCTTACCCAACATCAATTTAAGATACTGTAGAAAGTATTTTGAAATCTTAGTGAGAGGTGAAATTTCTCAACTGGCTACAAACATCAGGAATTTAAAAATTCTATTGTGAAGAATTTCATGTTTTATCATTAGACTAACAAAATTACATTTCTTTGTTCATTTTTAGAAATTCCTGATGATGAATCCACTGTACACACAAAACTGCATCACAAATATGTATCAAGTTTTATGTCGAAGCCTACATGATAAACTTGAGGTCACTCCAAAATTCTGTTGGCTCTAATCTGTCCTGTTCACACATAACTGTACTCATTGGTGACCCATATTAACTTCTAAATTCCCAATGTCTTCAATTCACCACTTTATTTCTGCTCAAAGCCAATCCACCGTTTCTACAGTATTTTGCAGATACTGACTCTAGCTCGTCAACCCTGACCTTTATCAATTCCCAAACCTTTGCTTCATCTAAACTGCATACTCTGGAATTCTCCTCATTTCCCTTTCAGATTCTAATAGCCATCTGTTTGACCACTAATTATCCCCATGAGATATCTTTTTGCATTATTATGCCATTATTAAGTCCAAGGTGACATTGTTTTGCTATTGTTAATATGTAAAGGCATTTATTCAAATAATAAAAACTATTAAATGGTTTCATACTACCCAAAAAGTGTTAATAGAAAACGATAAATATTGCATTGCAGGAAATAGCATTTTTCTTGTGATTCTGATTTAATGTGAAACTATCGGATGTTCATTGGGACCAGACCAGAATCACAAGACCTTATTAATGTAGACAATGATTGATAAGCGTTTTGCCTGTTGGTTGATTAGGGTTCAGATAGGCAACGTTTAACTGTTGCATATTTTGATTAAAGTCCAGGGGCAATGAGTTTTCTTTTAAGAGGTAAGCTTCAGCAGATGTTTGCTGCTCTCGTTATAATTAGTCTTACCCACTGATACAGGATAAAGACGTGAGATGCAGCTGAGCAACTGTTTACAGTAGATACTATTCATTTTCTACAGTTATATTGAGATGGGAACGCCAGCTCCTGGTTGATATCCAAAAAGAAAATACAATTCCACATCAGGAAAGAATATTTTGCTTATGATGGAGTGCTTGCTACTAACATTCAGGGTCAACAGAATGAGTAATACAGATGTGGTTTCATGGGATAACTGATATCTATAAAGCTACTCCAGCAAGAAGTCAGTTCCATGCAAAGGGAACACATTGTGAAGGGAATACCCAGTGTTACAGTTACAGCTCAACTTGAAATCAAGGCATGATTTAAAATCTAGATTAATTATCTCCAAAGGAAATGTATGCATAATTGTCCAAATATCATTTGTGTCGATAACCACTGAACAAAAATCATTAACTCATTGGGGCGGATCTGATCATTATGAATGTCATATGAGTGAGAAATCCAACAACTTGGTTCATGTTATTTCTTTCAAACATTCTTTTCAATCCTCCACTTTTTTTGTAATTCTCAGGCATGTATTTTTAAACCATAGAGTACTAATACCATAATTGTTGAATGTACAAGTGTGGTCATTTGGGTTCATTTAAAGCAAATAGCACATACATCCTGACATATCTTGATATGTGATTTCCTGCACAACAACAAAAAATTGTCAAGAGAACACAATAACACACTTTTTCATAATTGCATAGGGAAATATAAGCTATCACAAGATGGCAGTACACAAGACAATGTAAATTTCTATAATCACAACTCCACTAATGACTATACATATATATTTGCACTACCATCCTCCCACTGGGATTGAACAGCTGTCGAACAGATTTAACCCATTTTATGTGAATTATCATAGTAGTAATCAACAACAAAAATGGAAATGGTAGGACGAGGAAGTGGTAAAAGTTATGTAGGCGAAGTTATTCATTTACAAAGAAACATAGAAAATAGGTGCAAATAAGCACCACAATTCAATATGATCATGGCTGATCATCTAAAATCAGTACCCCATTCCTGCCTTCTCTCCATATCCCTTGATTCCATTAGCCCTAAGAGCTATACCTAACTCTCTTGAAAAATTTAGAAATTTATTTGTGCTCTCTCTTGAAAATTGAGAAATTTATGCTGAAAATGGAGCAGCTGGGCTTATATACTCTGGAGTTTTGAAGGATGAGAGGGAATCTTATTGAAACATGAAAGATTATTAAGGGTTTGGACATGCTTGAGGCAGGGAACATGTTCCCGATGTTGGGGGAGTCCAGAACCAAGGGCCACTGTTAAAGAATAAGGGGTAAGTCATTTAGAACGGAGATGAGGAAACACTTTTTCACACAGAGAGTTGTGAGTCTGTGGAATTCTCTGCCTCAGAGGACGGTGGAGGCCAGTTCTCTGGATACTTTCAATAGAGAGCTAGATAGGGCTCTTAAAGATAGCGGAGTCAGGGGATATGAGGAGAAGGCAGGAATGGGGTACTGATTGGGGATGGTCAGCCATGATCCCATTGAATGGTGGTGCTGGCTCAAAGGGCCGAATGGCCTACTCCTGCACCTGTTGTCTATTTCAGAAGGGGCATAAGGATGCAGACTCCAGAAGCCAACTATAGATGCAGGTATCTTGAGGAAAACACATAGTGCTGGAGTAACTCAAAAACGTTAGACTTTAAACTTCAGAAATACAGTGCGTAAACAGGCCATTTGGCCCACCTAGTCCCTGCTAACCAGCAATCACCCCGTACACTATCACTATCCTACACACTAGGAACAATTTATAATTTTCTGAAGCTATTTAACCTACAAACCTGTACGTTTTTGGAGTGTGGGAGGAAACCGGAGTGCCCAGAGAAAATCCATGCAGGCACAGGGAGAATGTTCAAAATCCATACTGACAGCACCTGGAGTCTGCTTCGAACCCGAGTCTCTGGTGTTGCAAGTTAGCAACTCCACCGCTGTGCCACGGTGCCGCCCAGCTCAGGCAGTATTTGTGGAAGGAATAGATAGGTAAAGTTTCAGGTCTGGACACTTATTTAGACTACCTATAGTAGCTGGAAAAGAGGTGGCAGGACTAAGCATGGCAAATGATAGGTGGATATAGGAGAGGGGGTGTTGAATGGCAGATAGGTCTAGTCTACACTTTCTCAACAATGTAAAATAGGCCCAAATGTAGTACATGAGGTTCGATGAGGTGCATCTAACTTTGTCTCCACTGGAAGGACTACTGTGTACTTTGGAAGGAGGTGAAGGGGGAGGTATAGGGACTGGTGTTACTTCTCCTGTGGTTTCTGGAAAAGTACCTGTGGAGGTTGGGTGGGAAGGGATGAGTGAACCAAGAAGTTGCATAGGGAGCCATCTCTGTGGAAAAAGGAAAGAGGTTGGGATGGGAAGATGTGACAAGTAATGGGAACACATTGAAGGTGGAAGAAATGTCAGAGAATGGCATGTTGGATGCATAGGCTGCTGGGATGAAAGGTAAGGATCAGGGGAACTGAGGATCTGCTGTGCATTCAGTTTTACAAAGTCATGCATCATCCAACTGTGTAATTCAGCCTGAGGGCTTCTCGCTACACCAGATGGGCCTTACGGCATGCTCTGCAAGGTTGAGGGTGGAGGGTTCTAAATTCCAATTAACAACACATGGTGCACGGACATGGTGGTCATGCTCCCAAGAACTGGAATATCTCCCAGTGAAGTGTCATCCTATTACTTGCTGCAGGGATTCACTTCAACTATCCTGACTGTAACCTACATCCCACCTCAGGCCGATGCTTAGCTTGCACTTGAGAAACTGCACGCCATCACCAATAACCTTGATATTATGTACCCTGAGGCATTGTTCATAATAGTCAGGATCTTCCCAATCAGGCCAACATCAAGAGTGTGCTTCCAAAATACTATCTGCACATCACTTGCCGAACCAGAGGCCCAAACACCCTCAACCACTACCGCACAATCATCAAAAATGCCCACCACTTCATTCCCAGACCACACTGATAACCTGGTAAGCTGACAAATCTGATAACCTGGCTGTGCTTCTATTCCTTGCTTACAAGCAGAAGCTGAAGCGGGAGAATCCGGTACAGAAAGTTGTGCAGAACTGGCCGAGGAAACAGATGAGATCTTTCGTGACTGTGTTGAAGCGCTTCAAGAGACTGGTGATGGCACACATCAACTTCAACTTCACATCCAGCCTTGATCCACTGAAGGTTGCTTACCATCAAGAGGTGCAAACTCCCTGGTCCTAGATTCATCTCTGGAACACCAAGACAACAATGACTCTTACATTAGACTCCTATTTATCGACTATAGCTCTGCCTTCAACACCATAATCCCATCCAAACTCCTCTCCAAACTGCTGGACCTAGCAATCAGCTGCTCCCTCTGCATTTGATCTTTGACTCACATATCATAATCAGTGAAGATCGGGGACAATGCCTCCTCCACAATAATTCTCAACACCGGTACACCGCAAGAATGTGTTCTCAGTCTCCTACTAGACTCTCAATACATTCACGAGTGTACAATCAAACGGCATATATAAGTTTGCTGATGACACCATTGTGGTGGGCCGGATCACAAACAATGATCAATTCCAGGAAGGAGAGAACTTAGTAACATGGTGTCAGGACAATAACCTTTCCCTTAATGTCAGCAAGATGAATGAATTATTTATTAACTTAAGGAATCATGGTGTACATGCCAAATGAGTAGCAATAGTGCGAATGTGGAAATGCTTGAGAGCTTCATGTTTCTTGGCATTAATAGTATCGATGACCTGTCATGAACCAACCACATTAATGCAACAGCCAAGACAGCCCACCAACACCTCTACTTCCTTTGGAGACTGAGAAATTTGGTATAACTCTTACAAACTTCAACAGATTATTTTTTGTCATTCCCCAGCTACAGACTTTGTACAATTGATTTGATTCATTGCAAAAGGATTTGAGTATAGGAGCAGGGAGGTTCTACTGCAGTTGTACAGGGTCTTGGTGAGACCACATCTGGAGTATTGCGTACAGTTTTGGTCTCCAAATCTGAGGAAGGACATTATTGCCATAGAGGGAGTGCAGAGACGGTTCACCAGACTGATTCCTGGGATGTCAGGACTGTCTTATGAAGAAAGACTGGATAGACTTGGTTTATACTCTCGAGAATTTAGGAGATTGAGAGGGGATCTTATAGAAACTTACAAAATTCTTAAGGGGTTGGACAGGCTAGATGCAGGAAGATTGTTCCCGATGTTAGGGAAGTCCAGGACAAGGGGTCACAGCTTAAGGATAAGGGGGAAATCCTTTAAAACCGAGATGAGAAGAACCTTTTTCACACAGAGAGTGGTGAATCTCTGGAACTCTCTGCCACAGAGGGTAGTTGAGGCCAGTTCATTGGCTACATTTAAGAGGGAGTTAGATGTGGCCCTTGTGGCTAAGGGGATCAGGGGGTATGGAGAGAAGGCAGGTACGGGATACTGAGTTGGATGATCAGCCATGATCATATTGAATGGCTGTGCAGGCTCGAAGGGCCGAATGGCCTACTCCTGCACCTGATTTCTATGTTTCTATGTTTCTATGATTTTAGCTTTCAAGATACCTCAAGAATATGTTTTTTCTAATTTTGTATTAGTTTGTATTGAGTATTTAAATCTAATCATTAATACAAATTCCAGTGGCATCCACATTGTTCTTCATCTGGGTAGGATTCACTCAACCAGTACCAACTTTTTTTCTCAACTTCAATTTTTTCCCCCATTTTTTAAATTGATCCCAAATCTTAACACAGCAATTATGTTGTAGAAATTAGCGCAAGGCTTGAAAACCTAAATCTATGGGAAATTAAAAGCTTTCATGATGTACCACCCATCTTCCCGCCAAAATCAAAACATCTAGATCTGTGCATTCTGTTGCAGATTCATTTATTTTTAAAAATCAGTTTAATATTCAAATAAATCTCACATGTTCAGATTCAATCAATTTTAATTGTCATTGTCAGTGTACAGTACAGAGACAACGAAATCCCATTAGTTTGTACACAATTAAAATGAAAATAATGGCAGTGGCTCTGCATTTTGTAAAAATTGACACTATATTGATGAAATTATCTTAAATAACTCTTTCGCAATTCCTAATTTACCTCAAAGTACTCCTGTTTCTATTAATAGTTCAGGATAAATATGACCTGGTGTTTTAATCATTCTCATTCATTTCCATCCAGATTATTAATCCCAACTAGTTTTTTAAGCCTTTGGCTATATCTAACCAAGTAATTATTTTGAGACCGATGCTGATTACTCACAGGATAATTTCTGGATATAATCAAAAATATATTAATATAAAATTTGAATTAGAATTTCTTTTCTCAAATTAATTACCCTCGTATGCAAATCAGTGTCAAATTAAGTTTTTTTTTTACGTTAATATGATAAAATTGAATTCTCTCTTCAATGACTTGTATGATGATCATTCTCTGGCAGTGAAGGGCTCTTAACCAATGAACTAGTAAAATGTGAACTATCTGGACTCAGAGTATTCAAACCCCATTCCAGTAAAGATTTCTGTTCCCCATCAAAATAAGGTTCTGCTTTGAAGTATGCATATATATAAAAAAATGATTAACCAATACATATTGTTGGGCTTTGGCAGTCAAGAATTTCTAGAATTGAATACTCAGAAAATTGTACAGCACATTGTGGATTTTTTTCTTTGTGGTTTCTTTCTGTCAGTCATAAAAAAAAAACAAAAAAATCTGGTTCTAATTACAGTTGTACAGTAACATTCACTGTTGTTCAGAAAATTATAATGATACATAACAACATATTTACCAAAACAGACCATCAAATGTCACAGCTCCCAACAATTAGTGGTTAAGAGACCTTCATCTGCAGCCTATTATCTGGATTACAAAATAACATTCACCATGACCAAAACCTAAAATAATTCAGTGGAAGATATTTACCACCCCCCCCCCCTTTTTTCTATTCCCTTTCATGGAAGTCGTTCCCGTAATGGAGAAAATATTTTAAACTGAAAGACTTAAAGGAACCGCAGACACTGAAATCTAGAACAAAAAAGGAGAACACAGGAAGAATAAATGGAGGGTTCTACAAATGCTCTTCACTCTCTGAGTTCTTCCAGAATTCTATTTTTGTTTAAAGCTGAAAGGCGGTGGCTTCCTATTCTATTTGCCTTTTTGTTCTGATTAAAACCACAATATATTCTGTCTCATGAACCTATACTGATATGCCAGAGCAGTTTAAGATTAAGAAAGAGGTGATGATGCATTTCTTATATTAGATTAGATACAGAATGAAAGCAGGCCCTTTGGCCCACCAAATCCACGCTGACCAGCAATTGCCTGTACCCTAGTTCTATCCTACACACTAGGAACAATTTACAGAGCAAATTAACCTACAACCTGCATGTCTTTGGAATGTGTGAGCACCCGGAGAAAACCCATGAGGGCACAGGGAGAACATACAAACTCCGTACAGTCAGAACTTGCCATGATCGAATCCAGGTCTCAGGCGCTGTAAGGCAGCAACTCTACCTCTGCCCCACTGTGGGTCTCTTGAAGAGCATTAAAGTGGTTAAATCCCCATAAATGAGCGAGGCAAGAGAGATTGACAATAGACAATAGGTACAGGAGTAGGCCATTCGGCCCTTCGAGCCAACACCGCCATTCAATGTGATCATGGCTGATCATCCCCAATCATCGTTCCTGCCTTCTCCCCATATCCCCTGACTTTACTATTTTTAAGATCCCTATCTAGCTCTCTCTTGAAAGCATCCAGAGAACTTTATTGCCTTCATCACAGTGAGGAATGTGGAATCTACTGTGATGGGTGTTTGCGTTAACTTTTAAGTGGTTGTGCGTCTTGTTGCTTTTCACTAAGTATGGCTGTATGGTAACTCAAATTTCACTGTACCTTAATTGGTACATGTGACAATAAACTAACCTTGAATTGATGATGTCGGGGTACCTTTGCTCATTTTAGTTATTTTTCCCTCCTCCAAAGGATAAAATAATGAATACAAAATAATGAACAATCTCCAATTATTAGCTGTTTGTTATCAGTGTTATATTGACAGACAAGCGAATTTAGATTTAGAGAAGCAGAAATTTTAATAAAGGAATCAGAAAATAAAGTGAAAGCTTGAGATTCTACGACATATGTTCTGAACAGGCCACATTTTTCTACACATTAGAAAAAAAGCAGAAAACTGGTTAAAAAAAAAAAGACTGGAACAAAGTACGAAAGTCATCCTTTTCTCCTAGGCAATCTTAAGGATGACTTACTGTACTTCCTGTGGTACTTTGAGTTCTGAGGAAGGTAATAAGGCCAACATGAAAAGTGCAGGCTCTTCTACAGATTTGACAGGCAGTGACCAGCTGGGTCGGCAGGCGAGTGGGCAGTTTGTGAGCTGATCCGCCCCTTCCACCTTTGGCTTTGTGTTCACCAAATGCATGTCTCAATACTATTCTGATTGTTTCTCTGCATTGAAAGGTTATGGCCAGACTCTCGCAATCTGTTGCCATGTTACATTTCAATAGACAAGAGACAATAGGTGCAGGAGTAGGCCATTTGGCCCTTCGAGCCAGCACCGCCTTTCAATGTGATCATGGCTGATCATCCCCAATCAGTACCCCATTCCTGCCTTCGTCCCATATCCCGACTCCGCTGTTTTTAAGAGCCCTATAGATAGATATGCCATTTATTGTCACTATACATGTACAGTGAATCTAGCATTAGTGAATGTACAGTGTATCTAGCTCTCTCTAGAAAGCATCCAGAGAACCTGCCTCCACCGCCCTTGAGGCAGAGAATTCCAGACTCACCACTCTCTGAGAGAAAATGTGTCTCCTCGTCTCCGTTCTAAATGGCTTAAGGGCCTGTCCCATGCGACTCCATGTGGCAAGCGCGACCTAAAGGGCTGGTCTCACCAGCATGCGCCTGCATGATCGTGGTCCTAACGTGGTCCTAATGGACCTAACATGGTCGCTTGAGCCGTACGGCCTCACGGGGCCAGTCCCACTTCGATCGCCGGAGTCGTATTGAGTTGTGCGGAGCTGGTCCCGATATCACGCGGGGCTCCGAAAAACTGACCGTGTTTAAAAATTCCGCGCAGCAATGGCCTGCCGGCCCGCAGCCGCCTCGGCGCCATGTCACTCACTCGACCTCCGTGTGGCTCCCACTTCTGGTTTGGTCACGCTTGCCGCATGCAGGCGCATGCTGGTGGGACCGGCTCTTAAGGTGGCGCTTGCTGCATGCAGGTCGCATGCTCGTGGGACAGGCCCTTTACTCCTTATTCTTAAACTGTGGCCCCTGGTTCTGGACTCCCCCAACATTGGGAACATGTTTCCTGCCTCTAGCGTGTCCAAAGATTGCTGGGTCCTTGACAAAGAGCTTTGCATCTTATCTAGCCAGAGGCAAAGTGCTGGGTGATTAGAGAGAAGCTATAGAGTATGGTGTTGTCTTGTTTAACAGAATCGGAATAATCCTGGAAACTATATGCTGTTCCCTCCCCCCCTTCGGAAAATCTGACCACGCTGCCATTTTCCTGCTGCCGGAGTATAAACAAAGTAGGTATGTTACAAAACCTACCTGAATCGTCTCTGAGAATCTGTCCCAGCTCCGTGTGTGTGATTTTGGCGCTGTTTAGAGGGGGCGGGTTTAAAACGCGATTTTTACTAGGCTGTTGCAATCGAAAATGTTCAGCCTAGTAAATCATTAACGGAAAATCGCTGGAAGACCCCGTTGCAAAAGGTATTATTAGTTTTTATGGCCTTGTATAATAGTTATAGTAGTTTAAAAATCACTCTCTCAACCCGCAACCTCTCGCAACCCCAGGGTTTTATAAAGCAAACAATTAAAGGTATGTACCTTATTTTTACATTAAAAGGGGCTTCTTAAGAACCCTGTATATAAAGTTTTCTATAGCGAGTAGTTCATTTTGGGCTCTTTATATCCCACAGTATTTTTCTGGGCACTTGAGGGCACAAATCCAGCGCAATGTGAACGTTCTAAACCAGCGCGTTCACAGGAACCCACTAGAAAGCCGATTTAAATTGACTTTAATTTACAGCAATTGAACACTAAATTCCTTCCATTTGGCCTATAAATTGATGGAAATGAGATTTAAAAATCATGTTTTATTGTGAATTATTTGTGAATATTATTTGGACACTTAGGCTATTTAAAAATGTTAATCATTTATTAAGAAATTGATAGATGTTTAGATCTAGTAATTGAAGTTTGAAATTAGCTACAATTGGGTAACTAACTAATTATATGCTTTAATTTCAGGTCCTCCAAGTAAGATTATTTTATATTTGTTTCAGAATGGTTCAATCTATGATAACTGAAAATTTCATTCAGTTCTCTTAATTTTTATGAAGGTTATGGGCTTTTGACTGTCCTCGATCACAGCTTTTTTGTTATGTCCATAGAAAATCAATAGGGAACAAGATGCTAATTTCCGAGGTATGAAAATGGCCATAACTTTTTTATTACTTGAGATATGAAAGTGAATTAGGTGTCAAATTAAACTTATTGTTATGCTTTATCTGATGGGATAAATTGCAGGCTTGATTTTTTAAATCTCAAAATTTTGTAACATTGCTAAACAAAGTAACATTACAACATCACTGTTGTACAGGAAGCGGCAGTGACGAGGGATGTAAAGCGGTGGTCCGACCAGTCAGAGCCAATGCTGCAAGATGCACTGACAGATGTCAACTGGAATATGTTCCAAGCAAGTTCCAGTGACGTCATTGAGTTCGAGGAAGCGGTCACGGACTTCATCGCAACAATAGCTGATAACATCGTCCCCACGGTAAGGCATAGCACCTTTCCGAATCAAAAACCCTGGGTGGACAGGTCCATTGGTGTTGCCCTGAATGCCCGCACCGCTGCCTACAACTCGGGCCTGGCATCCAAAAATATGGACCTCTACAAGGTAGAGTCCTACCGACTGCAAATGGCAGTGAAGGACGCAAAAAGGAGCTACAGGGACAAGATGTAGTCACAGATAAACAGGGTCTGATTAGGAACAGTCAACCTGGATTTGTGCCTGGAAGGTCATGTTTAACTAATCTTCTTGAATTCTTTGAAGATGTTACTCGGGAAATTGATGAGGGTAAAGCAGTGGATGTTGTGTATATGGACTTCAGTAAGGCCTTTGACAAGGTTCCTCATGGAAGGTTGGTTATGAAGGTTCAATGGTTGGGTATTAATGGTGGAGTAGCAAGATGGATTCAACAGTGGTTGAATGGGAGATGCCAGAGAGTAATGGTGGATGGTTGTTTGTCAGGTTGGAGGCCAGTGACGAGTGGGGTGCCACAGGGATCTGTGTTGGGTCCACTGTTGTTTGTCATGTACATCAATGATCTGGATGATGGTGTGGTAAATTGGATTAGTAAGTATGCAGATGATACTAAGATAGGTGGGGTTGCGGGTAATGAAGTAGAGTTTCAAAGTCTACAGAGAGATTTATGCCAGTTGGAAGAGTGGGCTGAAAGATGGCAGATGGAGTTTAATGCTGATAAGTGTGAGGTGCTACATCTTGGCAGGACAAATCAAAATAGGACGTACATGGTAAATGGTAGGGAATTGAAGAATGTAGGTGAACAGAGGGATCTGGGAATAACTGTGCACAGTTCCCTGAAAGTGGAATCTCATGTAGATAGGGTGGTAAAGAAAGCTTTTGGTGTGCTGGCCTTTATAAATCAGAGTATTGAGTATAGAAGTTGGGATGTAATGTTAAAATTGTACAAGTCATTGATGAGGCCAATTCTGGTGTATGGTGTACAATTTTGGTAACCTAATTATAGGAAGGATGTCAACAAAATAGAGAGATTACAGAGGAGATTTACTAGAATGTTGCCTGGGTTTCAGCAACTAAGGGGGGACTTGATAGAGGTTAAGGGGGGACTTGATAGAGGTTTTTAAAATGATGAGAGGGATAGACAGAGTTGACGTGGAAAAGCTTTTCCCACTGAGAGTAGGGAAGATTCAAACAAGGGGACATGACTTGAGAATTAAGGGACTGAAGTTTAGGGGTAACATGAGGGGGAACTTCTTTACTCAGAGAGTGGTAGCTGTGTGGAATGAGCTTCCAGTGAAGGTGGTGGAGGCAGGTTCGTTTTTATCAATTAAACATGTGAAATAAAATACCAGAGCTACTACTTGTGGAAAAAAGCTGTTGTCTGGCTGTGGCAGCTTTGACAGTCTGGAGTCGCCTTCCAAAGGGAAGTGATTCAAAGAGTTTGTGGCCAGGGTGAGAGGGGTCAGAGATGATCTTACCCACTCGTTTCCTGGCCCTTGCAGTGTACAGTTCGTCAATGAGGGAAGGTTGCAGCCAATAACCTTCTCAGCTGATCGGACGATTCGCTACAGCCTCCGGATGTCGTGCTTAGTGGCTGAGCCAAACCAGACCATGATGGAAAATTGGTGGTTGCAGACAGTGATGAAAGTTGTGAAAGCTTGTGGCAGGATATGGATCAATTGCAGAAATGGCAGGTGGAGTTTAATCCTAATGTGAGGGCTTGTATTTTGTTAGTCAACATTATAGTGGTGTTTAAGAGGATTTTAGATAAGCACACGGACTTGCAGGAAAATGAAGGGCATGAATCATGTGCAAACAGAAGGGATTGGTTTAATTTGGCATCATGATCAGCACATACATTGCAGACTCAAAGCCGTTACCGTGCAGTGTTGTTCTATGTTCAGAACATATTTTGCATTCCATGTAGCATTTCCATATAAACCAAATTTGTTATTTCTAAGAATTTAAATACTTTCAAGTTATTCTAGCGGCCTTTAATCATTCATTGGTTTCCATTCCTCACATCTAAAAGTTGAGGAATTCTGAAATCAATGTCATGGATGCAAAGCACAATATTGAATATGAAGATATGTTAATCACTTTCATATGATTTAACACTTACTGAATGACTTGTGCATGAATCTCCAATCACAAAATTTGAATGGATGTTTTCATCCATAATTTCAAGGAAAACAGGTGTGTAATCCTTGCTCCAAAATGGGTGCTGAAAAAAGATACAAATGAACACACCATTACCCAATGACAGCACCCTTGTAATATGTTAGCCTCCAGGGTCCTCCACAATCACCTCCAAATTAGCTGCCAAAAAGTGCCCCAGAATCAGTGAGGATCCAATTATGTGAAGGCAAGTATACATAATCTTAACTACCTGCCAACTGCAGGAGCAGCACCAAGTGGTATACATGACATTTCTTGACCACAATAAAGGGTTTAATTCTGCCTACAGTGGAGCATTCAGTTTCCCACAGATATTTGTCACCATCGTAGATTTGCTTAATCATGGCACACAACCACGATCATAAACAGGTCCACAACAAAGTCATTCTCTAATGCTGGGTATCAAACTGTGCTGGATTATTGTCCTAACACAACTCCCCCCTCCTTAGGTGCGAGGAATCAGAGAACCCCAATGTAACTGATGGAAGGTGCATATCACCTCACAAACCTCCTCACTGCCCACTCCATCAGGCACCTTCTGCTCAATTGTACAGGTACATTGTACAGACATGCCTGTTGTTCCCACTTTGGCCTCAGAAGATACAGGCCCATAATGTTAGAGTCATAAAGCCTTTTGGTCCAACTCATCCATGCCACCAAGATGTCCCAGTTAAATGAGTCTAATCTGCGATTGTTTGACCCATCACTTTCTAAATCTTTCCTATCCATGGAAGTCATCCCTGACCAACAAGCACTGCCCACAAAAGAGAAAAATATGCATCCATTAGTCATACAGTATGGAAACAAGCCCTTCAACCCAACTTGCCCACACCAACCCAAGATACCCATCAACAGTAGTTCCACCTGGCTGCATTTGTCCCATATTCCACTAACCTTCCCTATCCAATTAACTGTCCAAATGTATTTTAAAATGTTGTTATAACACCTGCCTCAACTCCCTCCTTTGCAGTTCATTCCATATACGCACCAGTCTCTGTGAAAAAGGTGCCCCTCAATATCTTCCACTTCTCAGCTTAAACCTATATCCTCTGATTCTTGATTCCCCTATTCTGGTTAAAAGACTGGGCATTCACCTTATACCCTCATGATCACTCCTCAGCCTCCTACTCAACAAGGAATAGTCTTAGGTATACAAAAATGCTGGAGAAACTCAGCGGGTGCAGCAGCATCTATGGAGCGAAGGAAATAGGCAACGTTTCGGGCCGAAACCCTCCTTCAGACTGATAGGTGGTGGCGGGGAGAAGGAAGGAAAAAGGAGGAGGTGCCCAAGGACTGAGGGATGGGAGGAGACAGTCCGAGGGCTAAGGAAGGGGAGGAGACAGCAAGGGCTAACAAAATTGGGAGAATTCAATGTTCATGCCCGCAGGCTGCAGACTCCCCAAGCGGAATATAAGGTGCTGTTCCTCCAATTTCCGGTGTTTTGATCGCTCTGGCCATGGAGGAGACCCAGGACAGAGAGGTCAGATTTGGAGTGGGAGGGGGAGTTGAAGTGCTGAGCCACCAGGTTAGGTAGGTTCTTGAGGACCGAACTGAGGTGTTCGGCAAAACGATCGCCCAGCCTCCGCTTAGTCTCACCGATGTAGATCAGCTACAATTCTCCCAATTTTGTTAGCCCTTGCTGTCTCCTCCTTTTCCTCAGCCCTCAGGCTGTCTCCTCCCATCCCTCAGCCCTTGGGCTCCTTTTTCCTTCCTTCTCCCCGCCACCCCCTATCAGCCTGAAGAAGGGTTTTGGCCCGAAACGTTGCCTATTTCCTTTGCTCCATAGATGCTGCTGCACCCGCTGAGTTTCTCCAGCATTTTTGTGTACCTTCGATTTTCGAGCATCTGCAGTTCCTTCTTGAACAAGGAATAGTCTTAGCCTACCCAATCTCTTATAGCTCAGGTGCTCAAATCCTGGCATCACCTTTGTGAAACTTCTCTTCACTCTTTCCAGCTTCACTGCATCTTTCAATAGAAGGGTGACCAAAAATGAACACATTACACCAAATGCGATCTCAACAAAGTCTTGGGTAACTGTAACATCTATAATAATAATAATAATAAATTTTATTTGTTGGGCGCCTTTCAGACATCTCAAAGACACCTTACATAGATTAACAGGAATATAAACATATAATCAGAGTAAAATAAATAATAAAGACATCGCAGAGACACAAACTAAAAACAGAATTCAGTCCAAAAACAGAAAATCAAAAACACAATGTGAAGAGAGAGCAGCGGCAGCCAAAGCGCGCCAGCGTCCACTCTCCCTCCACGGCAGCCATCTTGGACAACGACTAACAGGATTACATTACAGACAAAAAAAAATCATCCCCCGAACAATGGATACCACTGTGGGGGAAGGCACAATGGCCAGTCCCCACCAAAGTCAGGCCTATTGAGGCCACCGCAATTGCCTCTACGGAGACCCGATGTTCCTGGCCATTCTCACCAGGTGATCGTGCCCCGGTGTCGGGAGAGTCCTCTCAGCGGCTGGGCCACCTGGAACGGCCGCTTTCTAGTCATCTAGACCACTTCAGGTCTGTGTTGTAATTAAATTTGTGCAAAAACAATCCCCCACAGCGCTACGATTTTTCGTCACCTTACTCACCATTCTCCTCTGCTGCAAGTCAAATAAGTTTTGTTCCAATCGGTGAAATAATAGAAAAGTTATTGGTCTGTTATTCGCCAGGACGGCGACGCCCCTTCCGGCACCCGCTATCAATCACCGGCCGCGAGAATAAAGCTGAAGGAGCGCAGCGAGCAAAGTGCGAGCGGTGGCTGTGCTGTGTTCTACGAGCGGGGGTCTGTGTTCTGTGAGCGGGGTCTGTGTTCTGTGAGCGGGGGCTGTGTTCTCACCACCCCCCCTCCCCCCCCCCCCCCAACACACCCTCCCCGCCAAACTCCCCACACCCCCCCCTCCTACAGCCCTCCAACACCCCCCTCCCACCTCCACACCCCCCCCTCCCCTATCACACATCCCTCCCCCCACCACATGCCCCCTACACCTCCCCTGCCCCCACACAACCTCCCCTACCCCTGCCATTCCCCGCACCCCCACCATCCCCCCTACTCCTACCATCCCCCCCTACCCCTACCCCCCCCTACCCCCACCATCTCCCCTACCCCCACCATGTTTTTGTCATCCTGAAATGAAAATCCTCAACTTTCCACCTCACAGCACAAATATGAACCTTTACCACACCTATTGCAGTGGATCAAGGCTGCATTCCTATGGGCGATAGTTACACAGGGGAACACACATCTCATGAATGATCTGAAGGCATAAAATAGTTTATTTTCCAGGCAGGTACACAGGGAAATCATTTCTCTGTAGGAGATTGCATCTTAATGCAAGATACCAGAAGCTGTACAATGCAATCCACTGTGGAAACACAGGTATATTAGTACCAAAATTCTTAAATTCTTTCAATGCCTCTGCATTACACTTAGCGTTGAATAGTTTGATAACATCCCATTTATTATAAACTACAAATAATCTTTCCACTCCATCTTCTTGTGTATCAAAGGCAATGTTCATCGTTAACAGAAGAGTAAAATATGCCCGTGAATAAACGTTAAGAAGCACAGATTCAAATATATTCTCATATTAGTTCAGCAAAAAAATAACCTGACAAACACTACAGATTTGTTTGACAATTCTTTAATATTGTGAACTATTTTAAGCACTTTAAATATGGAAAAAGTTGACGGAAGACCCCATTTACAGATCAAAAGGTACAATTGAGTCTTAAAATTCCATTGCTCTTCAATAGCAGATATTCATACCATTTGATCCCAACCTTCATCTGTCTGGGAACGATCCCCAAATCTTGTGATCTATAACTTTGATCCAAAGTGAAGCGACTCTCAAAACAAAGTTCTGTAGTGCACTGACTACTATTTAATCAGAGTCAAAGTGTTACAGAACTTTGCCTTAAAAGACTAAGTTCCCCCAGAATTGTCATCAAAACCTTCAGCGAAAAGGAGCCGTTTCATATAATTGAAGTTGTATGTTTACTAGTAAATCAGTTCAAACCTACATACATTTTAAAAGGTCTATTAGCTTTTACGACAACATTTTACATTCAGTGAATCAAAATGATGGTCTAGGCCTAGGACTCAAATTATATACTATACATCAGTGAATGGAAAATAAAAATCAAATATATCACATTTGCTGCTTAAGATTAGCATTTGAAATGCATATTGTTTCTACTTAAAGATATTTACACTCTATAACTTAAATTTGTTAATTAAATGTAGAACTCGTTATTCTAGCAGCACCAGTTTAAAGACATTGCAGGTTAATTTTGTCCAATACATTAAAAATATTATGTTTGCTGCTTACGGTCAGCATTTCACCTTGTCTTTCACTGGGAAAGGACACGTATTAATACAATCCAGTTCTCAAACAGTATCTTCCATTCCAGCAAAATGGAATCATCAGAAGATTCAAAAACATCAACATCAGAAATCGTCATCCTGATTGAAGGAGGATAGCTCATGTGAAAACAGCTATTCCCCTGAAGTTGAGCAAAGGTTATCGATTTAACCTCACCAAACTGGAGCCAACTCCACCCAATGCACAGCTAAATAAGCTACCCATTATAGGCTACCCACTCCACCTCTCAAGAAGGAGCACACTGCATCCATCCACAGACCTCATCCAACTTAGAATTACACCACAGCATGCCAAAGACAGAACAGATATCTCTCCAGCCATCAGATGGTCCGGAGCCAAAGATGCACAATTAAACTTGCCTAAGCCAGAGGGAGATCAAAGTTTGCAAGTGCCAGACAAATTCATTCCAAGCCACTGGAGCATGTGTCCTGAAACTGTAAATAGAGCACAACTCTACTGAGCCAGGAGCAGATCAGAGCACTCCTGGACTAGAGCACAGAGAACAAGCCCATTGCTCTTAAGTCAAAAGTACTGAGTCACAACACGACCCCCCCAAATATAGGGCAAACTCTAGAGCCAGGATAGGTCAGCTGCTGTGAGCCAGTTTACGTATAGGAGAACAGTTTTTTCCAAGCTGGAAAACCAAGAGGATACACAACTCTACTGAACTAGATGACAATCTTATCACGGATCTTTCAAGCTGGAAGACAGAGGGACCAGGGAGAGCAGAATTCTTCTGAGCCAGAGGAAAGCTACTTTTAGCCAGAGAGCTGGGACGGATCCGAATTCCCCTGTGCCAGAGCACTGCTTTTTCAGGCCGGGTGGAGGGCTGGTGTGGAGCAGCGCTCTCTATAACCAGATTACATAGACTATTCGCATCTCTCCTGAGCCAGAGAGCGACCAGCAAGTTCTAATGAGCCAAAGGTCAGCGCTCTCCGTACGGCGGCGGCGAGTCAGTCAAGTCGGGACTGTCATGAGCCAGTGGAGAGACTGACAGATCAGAGGTAGAGGAGCGCGCTGGGTGCAGCTCCCGCCTGGGGGAGGACTGGCTGCAGGGAAGGAGGGAAAGCGAGGAAAGGAGGGAAAGGGAGGAAAGGAGGGAAAGGGAGGAAAGGGAGGAAAGAGAGGGAGGGGAGGAGGGGAGGAGGGGGCCCGGACAGCGGCAGCGGCCGATCCCGATCCCGATCCCGACCCCGACCCGGATCCCGCCCGCGCCCGCGCTCCTGCACCGGGCTCTGCCGACGTGGAGATTCTACGTTCCCAGGCGAGACGTTCGCAGATTGGCTGCGCGCGCGCGGAGTCGCGCTGATTTGCACCGGGCTCTGCCGACGTGGCAGCGATTCTACGTTCCGGCCAGAGCGAGGGAGGGATCGCTGTTCGCAGATGCACGGCTACCGCTGCTCACCTGGGCGTGCGCGAGTCGAAGTGTCATGAGTTTGCAAGATGCTCCGCGCACGAAACCGCTGCAGCGCATTCGGCGGGGCTCACCTGTCGGGCAGTGCCGAGCAGTGCTCACCTGTCGGGAGTGCGCGAATGACAGTCCCTGCGGGCAATGCACGAATACCGAGTGCTCACCTGTCGGGCAGTGCACGAATCCAGACAGTGCTCACCTGTCGGGCAGTGCGCGAATCCAGACAGTGCTCACCTGCCGGGCAGTGCACGAATCCAGTGCTCACCTGTCGGGCAGTGCACGAATCCAGACAGTGCTCACCTGTCGGGCAGTGCACGAATCCAGACAGTGCTCACCTGTCGGGCAGTGCACGAATCCAGACAGTGCTCACCTGTCGGGCAGTGCGCGAATCCAGACAGTGCTCACCTGTCGGGCAGTGCACGAATCCAGACAGTGCATGGATTCAGGCAGTGCCAGAATCCAAGCAGTACCCACCAAAGATACTAGAGGAGCATCTTTGGTACTCACTGTTGGACAGTGCGCACATTTGGGAAGTGCCCACCGGTTGTGCCGTGCCCACAGCTGGGCTGTGCATACAGCCGGGCATTCGCCTTCTGAAGGTCGTGCATGGGAGCATTGAGTAGACACAAGGAATTGTGTAGATGCTGATATGCATAAAAAACCCAAAGTGCACGAGCAACAACGGGCCAAGCAGCACTGCTGGAGAACAGGCGACGTTTTGAGTTAGGTGCCTTCAGACTGAGTGGGGGAGAGGGGAGAGCGGGCAGTGAGATGGGGAGCAACAAAGCCAATGGAGGTGGATGCAGATGGTTGTACAAAGGCCAGAAATGTAAAGACAAAAAGTATGAGATAAGGATAGAAGATGCATGAAATGAAGCCAGAGGAAGAAGAAGAGAATAATGGGACAGGGAGAAATGGGTGCACATCCAGTTGGGGCACAGGGAAGAGAGAAGAAAATTTAGGGGGGGGGGGGGGGTGTTTGTAGATTAGTTACCTAAAATTTGAGAATTCACTGTTCTTACCCTTGGGTTGTAAGCAACTCAAGCGGAATATGAGGTGCTATTCGTCCAGTTTGCCCAGCTTTGGGCACTGTATATAATGAGGTGCTACTCATACAGTTTGCATATGGCTTCATTCATGGGAGTATTGAATTCAGCTGAATGTTCATGGTAATTTGCTAGTCCCAGTCCCAGTGTCTGCGAGAACGGAATAACAATATGCACGGTCGTTGGCAATTAGTGCGTTCGGTTTTAAAGACCTATTTGACATGTCTTAATGTGAAAAATGAGTTTCAATGCATTCTTTAATTATATCTTTAATACATTGCAAGGTAACATATAATGCAATATCAACAACTCTTTTATTTGGAAAGCTAGGATCACTCCACATTTTGTATAAATTCCAGTATCGTTTAATATATCACACGAGAATGGGCATGGTGTGTTTAGGATGCAGGTATATGGATATTTACAGTAGATTATGAATAACATAACGTTGCATCTTGGCAGTCGTTGAGTACATTGTAAATGTAGGCATGGCATGATATCTCTGCATTTGCGAATGAGTCACTAAATATCAATTGCTCAGCCACTTTCAAAATTAGCTAGCCTAAGTACTTTTCCACTCAGACCCCAGGCATTCTATTTCATTGTTACTCATTCACCCAGACAGAGAAACTGAAGGAAGGATCTGCAGTAAATTGGAAACCAGGCATGATGGAATTATGTACATGGCAGTACTAACAGCTGAAAGCAGATAGTAATGTTGTCTGGAGGAGTCATAAAGAGCAGGGAATTAATGAAAGCTAAAATACCAGAAAGGAAAAAGAAAAAAAAAGTTGCTTTTATTTAAATATTACTTTTGCATTTACTGAACCATGGCCAGGCACCAGTGTCCCCGTCTATTTCCCTCCACGGATGATGCCTGGCCTGCTGAGTTTCTTCTCCAGCTATTTGGTTTTTGCTCAGGGACCAGTGTGGTTAGGTGTGTGTCCAGATCTGAGGTCTGGGAATGTGATTATGTTAATTTCCAGAACGGGGAGATGGGGGAGGGACTTCTTACCTCTAACACTGAACCAGATCTGCTTTGATGAGAATGCCAGGAGATTGAAGACCTAACCAACCACAAATGTAAGGCCTTTGTGGGTTGGAAAATAAAGAACTTTACAGGTCTTGATAGTATGGGTTGAGCAGAAAACACAGGAGATAAAGAATGGCAGCAGATGGAAAGGGCACAGGAGACTAATCTACTGGCTGGGAGTGGCGGCTCACAGTGGCTTTTATTGCTGTAAAACCATTCCCAACACCCATGGCCCCCGCCCCATCTCACTGAAAGCCAGGATTGAGCGTCTACTCATCGGGTTTAGAAGCATTGGTAGACCACTGGAAGAAACACTTTGAAGACTTCCTCAAATGTGACTGCCCCCTTGATGCTTGAATAATCCTACAGCACCTAGTTAAATATTATTTTTACTTGATTGTCACTCATGGCTGATAAGAGTCAGCCTTATTCCAATACAAAACTAACAAGGTCTTATGAGCAGGTAGTTTTTCCCTTGAAATCCTAACATTTAGTGGTGAACGATATCAGCCACAAATCCACAACCTTGTTGTCCAAGTCTGCCAAGAGGAGGGTATTACACAGAATCTCAGAGATGTTCTTATTGTCAGTCTTCAGGAAAGGACACGTCCAACTGTGTTAACTACAAAAGTGTTTCCATGCTGTCCACCACATTACCAGGGTCCTCCTCCAACTTCCTCACAGTGGCTGAATGCCTGCTCCTCATATCACAGTGAGGACCCAATCCACGCAGAAACACAGTAAAGATGATCCTCACCACCCAAATCAAAACAAAATTACAAGGTACAATACTAACTTTACATGTCCTTTTGTGAAATCATCAAAAACCACACTCAACCCCTTATTCCTTTTTTCGAACCCCTTATTCAACCCCTTATTCAAACTTTGATGCCCAAAATAATTGGTTTCCATCCTAAACATGCCCCACAATCGCATGCAAGCCATGATGTTAACCAATGTTTCCGCATCAGAACCATTCTCAATGAAGTCTGTTGTCAGGAAGGGCTGCAACATTGCCCCAAAATTTCTTGCCGTTCTGTTGCACCTAACCTCCAACAAATGACCTCGGTGAGTAGGCCTCATCTGGAAAACCAATGGGAAGCTGTTCAACATATGGCAACCACACTCAAGAACCAAGAGATCAGTAGTAAAGCTACAACACACAATCAAAGCAATTGATCACCAGCCCTTTCCCATATCTCTGGAACCCTTCTCCAATGGCAGACAACACACCACCAGAGCTAGTTAAAAAAAAACTGCTGAAGTAACTCAGATCAGGCAGCACTTCCGGATAGGTGGATATGGACACATGGATAGGTGATTCAGTCTGAAGAAAGGTCCCAACCCACATGTCACCCATCCATGTCCTCAGAAAATGCTGCCTGACCCGTGGAGTTACATCAGTACATTGTGATTTTTTTTTTTTGGAAACCAGTCTCTATATTTCCTCGTGGCTCTAGCACAGCCTTTAGATGTTTGAGGAATAGAATATTTAAGATCAAGTTAAATCTCATGGTCCACCGGGCAGCAGGAATCCTTATCCTTTTACACATTTCTGAGATAGATACAAAGTGCTGGAGTAACTCAGTGGGTCAGGCAGCATCTCTGGAGCAAAAAGGATGGCTGTTTCCACAAAGTTATTGCTGCACTTTGTGCCTATTTTCGGTATTAAAAAAAGCATCTGCAGTTCCTTTCTATACATGTTTCTGAGATCTGGCCAACCAAGGCAATTCAAACCACTATGAGAAAATACCGTAAATTACTGTCTTCACAATTTTTTTTAAGATTACTTGAAGTATAAGAAAAATGTCAGTGCTCTCTCTCAGGCCAATATTCACCTTATTGGTGTTGGTTTAGGGTTTCAAGTGATTCAAGAATGTGTTGAAAAAAAGTAACATGGCAACAGATTGCGAGGAGCCTGGCCATGACCTTTCAATGCAGAGAAACAATCAGAATGGTATTGAGAACCTCAAAGACATGCATTTGGTGAACACAAAGCCAAAGGTGGAAGGAGCGGATCAGATCACAAACTGCCCACTCGCCTGCCGACCCAGCTGGTCACCGCCTGTCAAATCTGTAGAAGAGCCTGCACTTTTCATGTTGGCCTTATTACCTTCCTCAGAGCTCAAAGTACCACAGGAAGTACAGTAAGTCATCCTTAAGATTGCCTAGGAGAAAAGAATGACTTTTGTACTTTGTTCCAGTCATTTTTTTTAAAACCAGTTTTCTTCTTTTTTCACTAATGTGTAGAAAAATGTGGCCTGTTCAGAACATATGTCGTAGAATCTCAAGCTTTCACTTTATTTTCTGATTCCTTTATTAAAATTTCTGCTTCTCTAAATCTAAATTCGCTTGTCTGTCAATATAACACTGATAACAAACAGCTAATAATTGGAGATTGTTCATTATTTTGTATTCATTATTTTATCCCTTGGAGGAGGGAAAAATAACTAAAATGAGCAAAGGTACCCCGACATCATCAATTCAAGGTTAGTTTATTGTCACATGTACCAATTAAGGTACGGTGTAATTTGAGTTACCATACAGCCATACTTAGTGAAAAGCAACAAGACGCACAACCACTTAAAAGTTAACACAAACACCCATCACAGTGGATTCCACATTCCTCACTGTGATGGAAGGCAATAAAGTTCAAACTCTTCCTCTTGTTCACCCACGGTCGGGCAGTCAAACCATCCACAGTCGGGGCAATCAATTGAAGCCCCCATCGGGGTGATCGAAACTCCTGCGTCGGGGCAGTTGAAACTGTGGCATGGAATTTACATTTATGGTGCTGATTGAGTATGAGATACCACTGGTAAATAATCAATGCATTTTTTTCATGAATATACTCGATTATTGTTACACACTTTAAAAAAAAGCTCACTGCACAGATTTTTTGAAATTTACTAGTTTTGCGAGCGAGTAATTATGTAAAGTAAGTTTATGTAGTCATGTCTGCATTTCAGCTGAATCCTGGTACACTAGTTATAACTGCATAGGATATGATGGCGCCTTTCATTTCTGAGTGAATTAAAAAACAAAATTAAATAAATAAATTACAATATTGCATTCATTTAAACTTTTCACTTTTCTTAGATATTAACAGCTTGCAGCGAAAAGTTGGTGAATGTTCTTCAGATTTGCTTTTTCTTTTTTAATTTTCTGTGACGTAGATTGGAAATGATTGTTCATGTTGTTACTGCATTTAAATGGAAGCTAATTATATACTTGAAGAAGAAAATAACTATTTGCTGATAAGTGGAAATAAAATAAGGTGTCAATGCAAATGTGGGTTTAAATAGCAACAATTAGATCCCATTTTCCAAGGAAAGGGAGAAAATAAAAGACTACCAACTTGTTGGCCTGAACTCAGCAGATGGTAAATACTGGGATGCATTGAGATTAAAATCTTACGTTAAAGATGTAATAACAGAACCATATAGAACGAAAAACAGCTGACCGTACATGGATTTATGAAAGAATGTTAGATTGGACTAATCTGCCGGATTATTTGTGGGAGTAACTAATAGACAAGAGAAAATCAGTTTAGAGATACAGCATTGAAATAGGTCCACTGAGTCCACACTGACCATCAACCACCCATTCAAGTTAGTTCAATGTTATTTCACTTTTGTATCCTACAAATTAGGGGCAATTTACATAATCCAATTAACCTACAAACCAGCACGCTTTCAGGTTGTGGGAGGAAACCAAAGCACCCTAGGAAAACCGAAGCGGTAACAGGATGTTCACAATGCGTTAACTACAAGAAAAATGTTGTGAACAACATCAACCTTTGTACATGGCATTCATCGACCTCACTAAGGCCTTCGACTCGGTATCAAGGGAACTCTTATGGCACATCCTATGGATGTCCTGAAAAGTACATTCGAATCCTGAGACTCCTCCACGATGCCATGCTTGCCACAGTCATGGCCAGCAACAGCAACTGTGAGCCGTTTCAAGTCAGATCAGGAGTGAAACAGGGATGCGTGATTGCCCCAACATTGCGACAACCATCCACATCATCCCGGACGATCTACCCCCAGCAATTAAAATCGTCTACAGAACAGATGGCAGACTTTTCAATCTTGCCCATCTCAAGCCCAAAACTAAGACATCTATGAGCTCCCTCATCAAGTTCCAATACTGTGTTGCAGCTCTCTCAGAATATCATCTGCAACAGATACTGACTGCCTTCAACAGTGCAAGTCAAGTCAAGTTTATTTGTCACATACACATACGAGATGTGCAGTGAAATGAAAGTGGCAATGCTCGCGGATTTTTGTGCAAAAGACAAACAACAAAACAACCAAACAAATTATAAACACAATCATAACACTCATATTCTTTTACATAATAAATAATAGAAGGAAAAACGGTCTGTAGAGTTAGTCCCTGGTGAGATAGGCATTTACAGTCCGAATTGCCTCTGGGAAGAAACTCCTTCTCAACCTCTCCGTTCTCACCGCATGGCAACGGAGGCGTTTGCCTGACCGTAGCAGCTGGAAC